>NC_092822.1:107130000-107755000 GCF_023375885.2 Dermacentor andersoni | reverse complement strand
CTGATACACGCCTCATCTTATTACGAATATTTGCACCGGTATGCTTTTGTCCCTAGGCAAGCAGCTCGAGCGCCAAATAGCAAAGCACTGTCCTTTGGGTCACTTTGCAGATCCTTCCTTGCAAATTTTTCCTTTCCATTCTGGAAATTCTAAATGGTCTTTCTGTGCCCATCATTTGCAACCAATTTACCCCTTGTGTCTCTCACTTTCTTTTTGATGTCTCCTGGTTGCGTATCTACATCTTCAATTACCGTGAACTTAGTTGTATCAACTCTTTTTTCTTTTCCTCCTTTCAGTGTCTGCGGTTCTGAGGTACGGATACCTGTGCCCTTTAGCCGCCCGTTCATCTTGATTCATGTACCTCATACTTTCTTCGAAACCAGTTTTTCTCTGCGCTTATCTAATTTGTAAAAAGCGCAGACGCATGTCACCACGTGCTCTCTCATTTGTGGTTTTAGCGTGGGTTCGCAAAGCCAGCCGACCTATGGATCACTTCCGATCCCGACAAGGTAACCGATTTTAAGCACGTAGTGGCATTCGTGAACGATAGCGCTGGCGCCATAACTCAATTTCCTGTTCCACGCACCACCTCAGGTTTATTGTGGCAACACAGCGATAATTGCTGCATTCCGCTTCCTCCTTACTTACATATCATTTTGGTGGGTGCTTGCCTAAGTCTTCTCTTTATGTATTCGCCAGTGTAATGATGCTTGATTATAAGAGTATGGCTTGCTCTTTAATTGACACCAAGTAATTACTCGTCTCTTCAATAAAGATCCTAATACCAATTTCTCTGACGTAAGTTAGGCCTACATTGATGCCCGTCACCGCATCTATTCGCAAGGCGCTGTAAAGCTCTAGCAAACTCCGCTAGTATTACGATGACGTCCGCATGCATTACGGGTGTAGTATCAATGAAACCAAAATTTACTGTACTCTAGTTGTTTTGCTACGCCCTTAACTTATAGCACGGACAAAAATAAAGCCAGAAGGCTTCCTTTTTTCAGTACTTTGGGAATTTACAGCACTTCATTACATTTGCGTGCCTTCCCAGAGAATTTGTTCTTGGTTGTGTTTATATGTGTACGCCGTAGCAGTTTGTTGCTCAACTGTAACGATTAACAGCGCCCACAATTTTCTCGACACATTTCGCCGATACATCGGGAAAGTGGAGATCTGGCTGCGCTGCTCGTGGCCAAACAATTCTTCCGTAAGAAATTTTATTTGCATAAATTTCCTTTTTTTTAGAATGCCCGTAACTGACGCTACGAAAACAGTAACATAAATACTCTTTCCTCAAGAGGGGAATTACCTTTCATTCTTTCAGAACCGCGGCGAGCCTGGTAATTCTTAGGCCTTTTATGTAACTACTACAAAATGGAAGGAAACGACACCATCGCAACTCATGCGGCGCCTGTCATACCCATGTACATTAATGCTGCTAAGCACACCAGCCCTTACTTTCCGCGAATTTTCTCAAAATTGTTGGTTCTTGAAATTGTGCGGTCCCGACACTGTTTAACTGAACACTTCGAGCCACATTAGCGTTCAAGCAGAAACAAGCTACTTTATAATATTTCGACTTTTATGCTACAGAAAACTCACGTCACGCTCGTGTTCACGCTGTATCAGGCAGATCACCCCTTATTAAAATAAAAATGAGTTTCTGTAAAGAACGTTATGTGTTCCTAATGTGACATCAGACATTCATAAGAAATGCATGTTTTTTGGCAATGTTTTTTGGCAACACAAGTACATCAGAGACTCAAATGAGAATGCACCTTATGATTTCTGATGTGAGGAGTATACAGTTTTTTTGTCTTATTGCTAATGTCCAAGTACATCATATATGAATGTGTACGATGCCAAGTTGTGAAAAATTCTTTGTAATGCGATACAACTAAATGGCTCATGAGACGGAAAATCTGGCATTTTCGGCGTGAGCACTCGATGTACAAAGAGGTTACACTCTCAACCTTTCATGGGAGTCGAACACGCTACCTTTGCTGCTAATTAAGGCTACGAGCACACGACCTTTGGTTTTGATTACGGCACCGTTAAGACAGTTATTAGGATATAGTAAATTAATGCACTCGAAGCCACGACCCTTAGTGGAAGTCGAAGCCTTGACCTTTGGTGTTAATGAAGGCGATGTTAATTAAGGCGCAGTTAAGATACAGTTATTTGAGGCACTCGAACCTACGGCCATTGTTAATGAAGACGATGCTAATTAAGGCACAGTTAATTACGATCAGGTAATTAAGTCAGTCGAACTCAATACCTTGGGTGGTAATTGAACCCACAACCTTTGTTGCTAATGAAGGCGATGTTAATTAAGGTAATGTTAATTAAGATATGGTCAATTAAGGCACAGTTAAGATACAGCTATTTGGGGCACTCGAACCCACGACCTTTGTTAATGAAGGCGATGCTAATTAAAACACGGTTAATTAGGATCTAGTAATTAAGTTAGTAAAACCGGTTACCTTGTGTGGGAATCGAATCCACGTCCGTCGTTGTTAATGAAGGCGATGTTAATAATGTCATGTTAATTCAGATATAGTCAGTTAAGGCACTCGAACCCACGACTTTTGTTGTTAATAGTGATGTTAATTGAGATAGGTTAAATAACATATGGTTAATTAGAGCACTTGTACCCATGATCCTGTGTGGGAGTCCTACTCACGAACTTTGGTGTTAATGAAGGCGATGTAAATTAATGTGCAGTAAATTAGGTTTTAATTAATAAAAGCACTCCGACCCCTGACTGTTGATGGGAGTCAAACCCATGACCATTGCTGTTAATGAAGACTATGTTAAATAGGATTCCGTTAATTAGGATATAGTTAATTAAGGCACTCGGAACCTTGGCCTTTGGTGGGAGTGGTTCAGATTCATCGTTGGGGGCAGTCGAAGAGACAAAAATGAAGAAAACAATATAACACAGCGTGAGCGCCGAGTACTCTGGAAACGATTCCGATTTATCAGGGCTAGGCGCAAAACAACGACGTCATTTTCTTTTCTTCTTAAAGAACACTGTGAGTTCATGTTACCCCATTATCACATTTGGTAAACAGTGCGAACCTATAGCATATGCCTTGTTCTGCACATTTTGATTTCTCGTTTGTGTTACTTGTCTTTAAATGGAAAGCCGACAATTATGCAGATTGACATGATCATGACAAAGAAAACTGGCCGTAAGCGGCAGCATCTATTTGCTGGAACGCACTGTAGTACTTGGTTGCAAGCACATCGTACGCAAGCGCACATTTCTGGCATATATCACATAGGAGAAATGCATGCTGCCGAGACATGTGGGTTTTTCGAGGAATCTTCGTGGGTAGCACGGTCAACAGAGAAGGCACGAGCGACAGGAGTGCAACCCGCGCACAATAAACACACTAACACGAAAGCAAGATACGGACGACAGGGGTGTAAGCTGCGCCACACGAGCAGATTTGATGCTTTCCATCTGACACTGTTGCAACGGGCACTGAAACATCGCACACTGCACATGTTTCCCTCGGAGATCGCGTCAGTGATGTATGAGGCTGTACAGTTGATGTTAACGACAGCAGGAAGTTATTTAAAATGAAGTGACGGCGCAGATAGCACGGGGAGGAGCGAAATGCGTAATTCACGGGTTTGAAGAGAGGTAACCGAAGCGCAAATCGTTCGAATAACGTCACAGCAACGGCTTTATATAGGGATAACACTTTCAGATCTGGAAGGCCATGTTTTTGCTGGCTGCAGATATCAGAAGCGATTCAACTTGAAAATGCGTTGTAGAATTTCTTTCTATTGCAAGCTATAGCTTACAATACAGACTTATCTGTGGTTCTGTTTGCCTTGCAACAGCTATGCGCAATTAGGCAGCCGCACAAATCCTCAGATGACGCTAACCGAGGCATTGGCTGGCCCCAAGCGACCTGTTGGTGGCGCCACCTACCACCCCGTTTCAAAAGGGACGCTCATAGCATTATTCCAATTAGCCTGTCACTCTGTTTACGAGTCGGTCGGGCGTGCGAGCTGCAACGATGTGCTCGTTTGATCTTGTGTATTTGTGTTTGCTGTAACGAAATGTGACTTAGTTCGTGTGCGCATAAGTGCTACAGACAGCTTGTGTCTCGCTGTAAACTCGCCGTAGGCGTGGCGCGCCAGCCAAATGTGGACTAACGATGTTCGTGCCGCAGGGTGCGTTCCCTTTGTCTCTGGTTGTCGTGGAATGTTCAGTGGACGTCGCAAAGAAAAAATGCATATTGTTAGCGTGCCACTGCTCGTCCACCATGCACCGGCATGTATGCTGGGAGTAACATCGAAGCACTGGCAACTTGGAGGGCGTTTTTCAACCGCGTCGCGCCATTCAAAAGGTGAGTAACCGTGCTTGCTAACTTGCTAGCACACGTGTTGTGCGTGCTTCTCGTGTGGGCATAGGGTGTCTTGCGAACGTAGGAAAGAGAACTCCCACGACAACAGTGAAACCTATGCCGATGCTTGGTGGGTCTCAGAGTTTAGTTGCGCGAAGTTATTGCCAGAATGCGTATTGAAAACCTTGATAAGCGTTTTCTTTTGATGAGAAAGATTAGGTTCAGAAATAATCGTGTTCATCATGCGCGCTTGTGCGTGAGCTGCCGCTTTTCTGCTGAAGTCTCATAATAACGACTCATCTACCTCTTGACCGATTCTTGCTGCAATGACCTTTCCTCGCCGTTGATTCGACGTTGTAAATATTGTCTGCTTACAAGATGTTCAGTTTACGAGCAGTATTAGGGGAAAAATGTAAGCAATCACAGCGGGCTACTGGTACAGGTTTGTTTCGAAGGGGTGTGGCCGTGACTCTGACGTAGCTATACATTACAGGAAAGTTACTTACAGTCATGAAACAAACTCTAGAATTGTTTTGTAAACAAACATTCATGTAATGCGCTGCTGCTGCTGCGTGTGAAATTCGCTTTGTTGAAAGGGTCCCTTTTATCGTGACATTCATCGATGACTTCGACTTTGTGCTCTGTTGCCACCCTGCATCAGTGCAGGCATTGTTTTTGTGACTGTTTTTACATGCTCCTTGCATGTGTCCACGATATGATAGTCTTATTGGGCCACAGCTATAAGTTAACACAGAATTCTCTTTGTAGTGGTGAAGCTGTGACCCACAAGTGTCCACATAACCCGTGGCCATGGCTGCAGCAGCACGGCGTGTAATCTGGATGGACATGTTAGGTATGCTTTAAGTGTACGTGTTCAGAAAAGTAGGATCTGGGTATCATTAGTGGATAAGTGTATCGACATATTACTTAAAATGCATCTTGCTAAATAGGCTAAATACTTATGCAACTTTATTCCACTTGCTGATTATTTGTGTTTGTAGACATTATGCACACATTATCTTGTTCTGTTAAAACTACACCTCGCATGTCCTGACGTTTAGTATTTTTCTCGCATCAATCGCTCGGCTGCAAGTCCTTCTTATTTTTGCCTATTACACAGTATCTTTCTTTACTATTTTGGTTTTATTTGTTTGGAACTGTTTCCTGTCCTGTAGCATATATTTTCATTTTTTCCTTTCTGCTTAAGCTACACACATGTGCTGTTTTTGTCCATGTAAGGATTCGAAGTGTAGTGTGCCAAATATTTCACAGGCGTAAGCACGCAGTGTGCATACCATTGTTTAACACTGATATTTACAATTATGTCTGTCTTGTTCTCAGAATAACTGCCACTCGAAAATACACATTTGATGATTTCGAATTTCTTGAATTGAAATAGGAAAGCCAGTATTCATTGTGCTGCAGTTACTTAAGTAGTCAGGCGTTTTCTTGCAAGCTTGTTGTATTTTCTCTCACTTTCTTCATATTCTTTTTGTTGCAAACTTGCCCTATTCATGCTGGTAGGCATTGTAGCAGTTGTGAGTGTATTTACTGCAGCAATGTCACAGCTAGTTTGCACACACTACAGAATGCCAACAGATACCCATCACTGTGTTTGTGCATTTCTGAGAACCAGCCGTGTCCACTCGCCGAAACTTGTAGTGCCCATTTGAATTTGCTGGCCAGTTCATGTCTCTTTTGAGGACAAAATTTACGCAGCGAGGGAAGAAAGACCATACAACAGGACCTTGGCTAACAACTGACTGTTTAAGTTAATGGCAGTATTAACAAAAATAGCACTGGATGTGCGCTTGAGTTGTGCACCAGTTAATTTGAGAGGGATGGCAGAAGTTGTAATACAAAGGAATAAAATCATGATAAATGGTGTTTGCATAAAAAGAAGTAAGTAAATAGGCACAGACTAATTTCTGTCCCTTGTAATCTACGAAGGACGCATTTCTTCATGCCCTGATAATAGGGGCTGGCTCACACTTATTGTTATTTATGTGGTGTGTCTGACTGATTTCGCTTGCCAGTTTTCAGCCATTGGTGAAAACCGATAAACAATTCAAATCCGGCCTGAAGCCCCATTGCGGATATGTGTGGCCAAGTCTGGCGAGTACACTGCTCTTTTGAGTGAAATATGGTGATCGCATAGGTACATATTTAGGCACCAGCCAGTCTGCCCTATGTACATTTGACCACATGTGAAAGGAATACAGTACACTGCCTCTGGCGCGTACTGGGTAAATTTGGTGCTATCGTTAACCAAGCAAGCCTCGCTTGCCTCCTTGCCTTTCTCAATTCAGTTTTGAACTGTCGTGCATATGCTGCCTACTTTATTTTTGCTGGAAATATGTGGATAGCAGTCCACAAGCGAATTGACAAAGGCACCCAGGAATTGGAGGCTTGCTTAGTTAAAGACACCCCAATTTGGTCTAGTATCTGTCAGGCGTAGTGTAGTCCATTCTTTCGATCACGTGCATGTTTGGTCCTTTCTATATCGGGCATGCAGACTAGCCGGTGCCTTAGCATGCACCTAGGAGAGCACCATAATTCACTCAAAAGACCAGTGTGCTCGTCCCATTTGACCATGCATTGACACAAGCTGTGCATTGGATTTATATTGTTCATCTGTTTTGTTCGCTTATGGCAACCGATTGATACAACAAAATCATTGAATACCACATCCAAAAATGGGACGTGCTTCAGTGAACGCTCATTATGATTGCATGACAAAGAGAAATACTCTCTAATGACGTGGGATAGCAATCACCATGCTTATTTATTAAATTATTTTTATGCAAGCTTGTTTATCATGCTTCTACGCATTTGTTTTTCAACTTGTGCCCTCCCTCTGAAAGCAGCGCTCGGGTGTAAACGATAAAAAAGCCCAGACATGGTATGGTGTATTTATTGATTGGGATATATGTCATCATACCGGAGGACAACACAGGCATGGCATATTAGCCTTGGAATGTATGAGAACTGTGCCGGTAGATGATGCAAATATTCTATAACGACTGGCACTTGGATGTCTCGGGGATGCATTGGGCTTCCCGTACAGAAACACCCCTATGCTCATTTCTATGCCTAGCAATTAGTGAGATTTTCTAATTCAAACTAGCAATCCACAGACACTGCTGCCCTTTGTCAAGTGGAAAGCGATATAGCTGAAGTAGTTCACAACATGTACACTCGGCACAGATGATCCACGTTGCACCTTTGTACAGCCAAGAGCAATTTCTGCTTACTGCAGTTACTGCTGCACCCAAAGGCCGCACAATGGTTCTTCAAGAACATTGTGCGAACTGACATCAGATAAATTTTTCGCAGAACTAGCTGTAACATCTCCAGATCGTTCTGCAGCAAGTGATACAGCGTGTATTTCTGTGGTTGATTGCCAGATTTTGTTAGTTTTCTGTCGTTTCTATCATGCAGAGTACATGTGCACCCACTTCAGGGTGACCTCCATCCACCTCAAGAGCAGCCTCTCCTTTGTGATAAGTAGCGAGATTAAATGAAAAGAAAATATCACATCCGTAACCAGATTGATATTCTGTTTTTCTTTCATTTAATCCCCTTCTGCGTTTAAGGAAGCATTGATATTCCCAACAAATGTTTCGTTAAATTTCTTTCGTTGAGTAACGTCTAACATGCAGCACACGTACGGGCCCATGTACATGTCAAAAGTAATGCATCTTCGCTGTACATACATACATGCATACAGGCTGCATATATCAAGCACCAAAGATAGTCACGCACAGGTAGCATCTTTAAATAAGGTCTGACTGCCATTCGGACACATAATAAAATGATACCACACGTGGTGGCCAATTTTGTTATAGGAGTGCTATGAGTACCAGCACTCTAATGTATAAGCTCATTAGAGATTCATCAGGAATACATGATAAAGTCACAAGAAATCTGCTTTGGAGCGCACACTAGGAAGACATTGCATGCACACAAACAACTCATCAACAATTCAGCAGAAAGACGGTTACCAATATGTTTTAGAATGACATTAGGAATACATCGAAAAATTCCAAAGAAACTCATTAGAAAGTCTAATGGCTGTGATGTCAAAACTCATCAGACTTTCATGTGAAATTCATCTCATATTTTCTCAAGGGACAGTGCACGCGTAATCATGACTCAAAAGCTGCGTGAAATCGAAGAACATTATCCTTTATTCACTTATTCCGATATTAAAACTAGAAATGTTCATCATGGAAGTTGCGTCTGTGCAGTTCTGGCTGGTGATGTCTATTCTAGGCTATGCATTTGCTTTGATATTCGCTTCTACCATGGCAAGTAGCGCCTCGAATGCTGGCGAGTGTGACATGCCAGGATGTCGTCCTGTCCACAATGGAGGCAGATGTTGCGTCGGATGCAGCAGTCGCTGAAGCAGTGCCCCTTAAGCTGTCTCAGCTCGGCTTGGAATGCACAGCGGAATCGACTGTTAACGCAGAAGGCGCAATGGTAGTGCAGCTGAACCAGGGGGAAGGTCAGGACATTCAGCCCGGATTCGGTAAAGCAGGTCCCGTCCACGGTACACAGCCTCTGCGGTGCCTGGCTACGGCACTGGCGTATTGGCGCCTCTGTGCTGCCGGAAGAAGGCGTCGTACTCGCGTACCTCACACAGGGTGTGGCCACAGGGAAGGCGCACGGCCATTGAAGGAACCACCGAGTAGCCAGCACAAACGCGGACGCTTGGTAGGGGTTTCACGAATGTGATGGATCTTGTTAAGGTGGTTGACGAGCGGATGCAACGCCCCTTCCGTAGTGAATGAGGCAGTCGTACCAGCCGAAGAACGCCGGGTTTATTCACGCTTGGAAATATAAACCGAAGGTAAGGGGAGAGGGAAGGTGTGACAGAATGAGTGCGCACATGCGCACTAAAGCAAATAGCTTGCTTGTCAAGTTCATTGGTTACCGCATTTCTTTACCCTTAATAACCAAAACGCAAAACAGGTCTCTTTGTTCGTGAGGAGCGACGAAGCTCCTGTGGTTGCGTTTCTGGTATTGTCTTTGATGTTTCAGCTTTCCTTGGTTCCTTTAATACCGGGGAACCTGTTGTAGGAAGCCTCGACAGGTCATCTGTGCTACGCTTACGATCTTGATCCAAGTGGAAGCGGGCAAGCCCGTCCGCAGTCTTGACATCCAGGAGGCGAGCGCCGGAAGCAGCTTCCACAGTGCCTAGGAACCACTTATCGCCAGCGCCGTAATTTCGCCCGTGCACGTGGCCTCCCGATGCAAAGTTCCCGTTCGAGTCATTCGCAGCTTTGGCAGGGCATGCTCTGGAAGGAAAAGGCATGTCCAGTCTTGTGCTCAACCGGTAACCTAATAGCATCCCTGAAGGAGAAGGGCCTGCTTGGTGTAGTGAATTTCGATAATTGCACAACAGCCGGGCCAACGACGTTATGATGCAACCCCCTTGTGAAAATATGAGATGAGTTTCATATTGTTAGGTCCAAGCGCGTAAAAGGGACGCGGGGATCTAGAAGAGAGAAGAGAAAAACGAAGACTGTGCAGCGGCCATTCCTGTTGTTCGTAGCCTACCGTTCCAGCTCTCGCACACCTAAATAAACCCCTTTTCCCCGTGCTTGTAACAAATTGGTGGAGTTTGTAGTTATTCCCCGATCGACGCACGAAGTGACTTTGGGCATCGACTTTTTGCGGCAGTGTGGTGCGACCGTTGATTGTCGCACGGGGGAAGTTTGCGTCGATGGCCACGTTTCGTCCGGGCTCTTAGAGGAGACTTGCAGTCAAGGTGAACTTTGTGTGTCTGCAGATACTGTTGTGCCTGCGTCCACCTCTGTGTGCGTGCCGGTTGTATGTCGCGGTGAAGTGCCACACAGTTTCGATGCCTCCGTAGAGCCAATGCATCTAAATTGTGTGAAGAAGAATGTTGTTGTCCCTCATTGTGTGGTATCCATCGGCAACGGGCGTACTGGCTTGTGGACGGCCAACTGCTCGGCAGAACCCGTCCTGCTTCCAGACGGCTTGAAACTCGCCTACTTTACAGAATACACGTCTTCGCCCGTAGCCGTACTAACAGACCCGCCGTGTGAACCTGCTGGCCTTCGCCACGTCTCAGATAAAAAGCTTCTGTCTATGATAAACAAGTCGCTCAGCACAAGGGAGCGCCATACCTTGATGGATACGCTTTCTAAGCATCTGTCAGTGTTAGACTTTGCGCAGCCGGACAAAGCGTTCTCGATTCCCGAGTCACGAACGCGCCATACTATCGATACGGGATGTGCGCGCCCGATCAGGCAAAAGCCTTATCGCGTGTCGCCTAACGAGCGCAAGATAATCGGGGAACAAGTGAGTGACATGATGAAAAATGGGATAATACAAGTCATCGAGTCCTTGGGCAGCTCCGGTCATACTCGTCAGAAAGAAAGACGGTAACTGGAGATTTTGCGTCGATTATCGAAGATTAAACGCCGTGACTAAGAAGGATGTCTACCCGCTGCCCCGGATCGATGATGCAATTGATTGCCTTCATTCGGCCTCTTATTTTTCTTCAGTGGACCTACGCTCAGGATATTGGCAAATCCCGATACACCCGACAGACAAGGAGAAAACAGCCTTCATAACCCCGGATGGATTATTCGAATTCAATGTGATGCCATTTGGTTTGTGCAACGCTCCAGCAACCTTTGAAAGGTTCATGGACACCATTCTGCGTGGGTTAAAATGGAACATCTGTATGTGCTATCTTGACGACGTTGTTATATTCGGGTGCACATTCAATGAGCACAATACGAGCCTGGATATTGTCCTCGACTGCGTCAAACACGCCGGCCTGGTTCTGAACTCCAAGAAATGTAAATTTGGTGACCGTCAAACCCTTGTGCTGGGTCATCTTGTTGACAAAGACGGTATCCGGCCTGACCCCCTCAAGACGGCAGCTGTTGAGGCATTCAGTGAAGCAACTTCGTAGTTTTCTGGGTCTTTGCTCTTACTTTCGCCGATTTATTCCTGGTTTTGCTGACGACGCTTATCCTCTGACAAATCTGCTACATAAAGACGCACGGTTTGAGTGGACACCCGAGTGCGAGTCTGCATTTCGTCAGTTGAAGTTCCTGCTGACCTCCCGACCTATCCTTCGCCACTTCAATCCTACTGCGCCGACAGAAATCCACACAGATGCTAGTGGCGTTGGTCTGGGTGCCGTCTTAGTCCAACGTTATGACGACCGTCAGCACGTGATTGCTTATGCAAGCCGCTCATTAAGCAAACCTGAACGAAATTACACGGTGACAGAGCAAGAATGCCTCGCTGTAGTCTTTGCATTTCAGTGATTTCGCTCGTACTTGTACGGACGCCCATTCCTAGTCGTCACATACCACCATTCCCTGTGCTGGCTCGTGAATCTTCGCGACCCTTGTGGTCTTCTTGCGCGCTGGGCTTTGAGGTTGCAGGAATATAACTTCACTGTTGCCTACAAGAGTGGTCGAAAACATGCTGATGCAGACTGCCTTTCCCGTATGCCACTTACCACCACGGACTGCGACGCAGACGATTTCGATCATCTCGTCGCTTCTGTGACATCTGCTTTTCCAGATATCGATGTGTTCAAAGCAGAACAACTGACAGACACCAAATTGGAGCCACTCTTCACTTCTGCCCGTTCAAGTGCAACAAGCTGCTACTGTCTACGTGACGGGCTCCTGTACAAAAGGAACTACTCAAGCACGGGTGCACGCTTCCTTCTAGTGATGCCGGAGCGTCTCCGGCCAGCAATCCTTCAGGCTATGCACGATGACCCTACCTCCGGTCACTTAGGCACTGTGCGCACCCTTTATCGCATTCAAGAACGCTTTTACTGGCCCCGGATGCGACCTTCGGTTGAGTTGTATGTGGCCAGCTGCATACAGTGCCAACGTCGGAAACGCCCAACCACAGCCCCATCTGGTCTCCTTCAACCTGTGCCGCCTCTCAGCTCACCCTTTCGGCAAGTTGGAATTGATCTGTTAGGCCCTTTTCCAAAGTCGTCTAAGGGGAACCGCTGAATCATTGTCTGCGCCGACTATTTCACGCGCTATTGCGAGACGGCGGCTATACCATCAGCCACCGCCACCGAAGTATCGCTCTTCTTACTTCACATTATTGTTCTGCGACATGGACCGCCTGGTGTTATTATAAGCGACCGGGGACGTCAATTCACGGCGGATATCGTGGAAGAGCTTGTGCGTTTATGTAACTCGCACCTCAGGCACTCGACGCCGTATCATCCGCAAACGAACGGCCTCACTGAGCGCACTAATCGGACAATCACAAATATGCTTTCCATGTATGTTGCGTCCGATCACAAGAATTGGGATGGAGTTCTACCATTTATTACTTACGCCTACAACACCGCCAAGCACGAGACAACCGGCTACAGCCCCTTCTTCCTTCTTTATGCTCGGCCGCCCCGGTATACGCTCGACACTGTCCTCCCTTTTTACCACCACGACAATCCTACTGTCGCCGATACGCTATGCCTCGCTGAAGAGGCTCGGAGACTTGCGCGTCTGCGGACTTTGGCGTCACAAGAAAACTCCAAAGCCCGCTACGACGCACGACATCGGCCTGTTGCATATCACCCTGGTGATCTCGTTTGGCTTTGGACTCCTACAAGGAAGCGCGGATTGTGCCAAAAGCTGCTAGCAAACTACGATGGACCGTATATTGTCATCGACAAAGTCAGCGAAGTGAACTATACTCTCGCGCGCCTCACGAACAATGGTAGACGTTCTGCTAGGACACAAGTCGCGCATGTAGCACGGTTGAAATCATGCACGCCACGACAAGCTAGTTGACTCGCCCAGTGGGCTTTGTCTGCGAGGGGAGGTATGTTACGTCCAAGCGCGTAAATGGGACGCGGGGATCTAGAAGAGAGAAGAGAAAAACGAAGACTGTCTTGCGGCCATTCCTGTTGTTCGTAGCCTGCCGTTCCAGCTCTCGCACACCTAAATAAACCCCTTTTCCCCATGCTTGTAACAATATGAAAGTCTGACGAGTTTTGACATCACAGTCATCTGACTTTCTGATGAGTTTCTTTGGAATTTTCTGATGTATTCCTAATGTCATTCTAAAACATATTGGCCACCGTCTTTCTGTAGAATACTTGATGAGTGTTTTTCTCGCGAGCATGAAATGTCTTCCTAATGTGCACTCCATAGTAGCTTTCTTGCGACTTTGTAATGTCTTCATAATGAACTTCTAATGAGCTTATGCATTATTTTACTGGCGTTTATAGCATTGCTATAAAAAATTAGGCACCATGTGGTAACGTTTTTCAATGTGTCCTGATGCACAGATATTATTTAAAGAGTATGCACGTGCCTGACTGCCTTTGGTGCTTGATATATAAAGCCTACATATATGTGTATATCTCAAGCAAAGGTGCAGCACATTTTACAACATGTATGTGGCCCATACATATGCTGCACATTTGACAAATATCAACAAAAAGAAGTTAAAAACATTTCATAAATACATACATGCTTTTTACACTGTAGAGGGAGGTTAAATGAACGGAAAAAAATAGCATAAGTCTTGTATATGCTAGTAGTTTCCTTTCATTTAATCTCCCTGCTAATCATAGAAGACAGGCTGCTCTTGATGTGGAGCGTGGTTGTATCAAAATGGGTGCACGTGTACCCTGCATGGAAGAAAAAGGACAAAATGAACAAAACTTGGCAATCAGCCAGTGAAATATACTGTATTTACCCAAACCATAGACCACACATAGCCGATGTGTATCGTGTAAAACACCAAAACTGCCTCCACAGCTTTTGCAACCGACCACTTCCAGAGCTAGTGTCATCATCACAATGTGTGAGAGAACACATTCCACATACACTAGGGATAATGTGCCAGGTTAACTACTAAAGCGAAATGAAAATATTTGATGTGCTAAGTTATAGCCACAGCACACCACAAGTCGAAGTGGTAAAGTGGTTAGTTGAGGCATGCGTAATCATCCTGCTCATGGCTTTCACAGTCAAATATCAAATGCAATGGGATCCATAGGGAGCAACATGTACCGTATTTACGCGCATAATGATCGCACTTTTTTTTGTCAGAAAAATGGACGCAAAATCAGGGGTGGAATCATTACGCGGGTTAAATTTCCACAAAAGAAAAAAATTTTTTTCGTCCTGCGTTTGCTGCGGGACACCAAAACAAAAATGGCGGCCGGCGGAGCAAGCCGAACGTGCCGAACGCAATTTTTTCTTCTTTTCATGAGTACATTACGTGCATTGGAACAGTTCCTTCCGTATCAGTAATGAATAATATTGTTAATATCGGCAAGTTTGCGGCAAAACGCAGCCATGTCCACTTTGAGGGGACAGAAACAGATGGGTGCGCTTAGCTGCCAGTGACATAGAAACACATGGCCGTCATGCTGCGGAAACTGCGGCATCTGTCTTCACTACTATCCTAATACAGCATGTTTCCGCTAAGGGTTGTGAATATCTTGGCTGTGTTACAAGCGTCAGCGCATGAATAGAGTACACTTTTAACGTATCCGTGTAAACATGGCTACTATCGCTGCCGCTCGCGATTTGTTGCGTGCCCACAATTGCAGATGAAAAGAATCGAAAGGCGCCTTTTATTGTTGACCACAACCGTTATAAATCCTACACATAATACAGGCAAGTTTGGTTGCAGCTTTTTTTTTAGTCATGGAAGTGCAGAAAGTGATGAAAGTAATAAAATGAGGCGTCTACTTAAGAATGTTTGTTGCGTGCATACCGCTTGGTTTGTCTCGAACAGTTGTTTGCGTAGCATTCGACAGATGGTAAGCGCTATCAATATTAGGTAGACTTGGCACACGACATATCGCTGCAGCAAGTTCGGTGTGCGATCATTACATGGGAAAGAAAAATAAACGAATTTTGATGACAAAATTCAGGGGTGCCATCATTATGCGAGTAGATATGGTAGTGGTCCACAGACAGCAGAAAAAGCTGCCTGATAGCTCGGGAATAAATTTTCATTCTGTGAAAGTAAATCTGCATCTTTCTTGATTGCAAGATGCGATTCTTGTGTTAAAAATCCTGTGGATCTTGTGTGGCCCACGCTATGGAGGGGGGGGGGGGGGGGGGCTCAGGATTAATTTTGATCCGCCGGGATTCTAACATGCCCTGAATGCATGGCACATGCGTGTTTTTGTATTCCGTCCCCATCAGAATGCGGCCACTGCAGCCTTGATAGAACCCACAACTAGACTAGCGCATCGATGTGCTACAGCCTAAAGATACACAATGCTACAAACAAGGATCATCTTTCTATGTACTGCATCTTTGTGGTTTAAGCTACTACATACCGATGACAGCATTCAGCTTTAACGGGCAAATCCCTTCTTTCACTGGGCTCTTTCTTGGAGTTCGAGCCCTTCCCGTACAGGGATTTTCCTCGGAGGCCTTCATCTCCAAAGACATGTCGCAACAAGTTGCGGGCAAATTTCGTGGGCAGGCCACCGCAGTGTGTATGGAGGCGGCTGAGCAATGTTTTTTTCCACCAGAATGCCACCTCCAATGTCCACCTGCATAAAGAAGGTAAAAGAAAGACACATTGAGATTTCCTTAGTTAAGGGCTATGTACACACAAAGCAGGCATTACAATGCTTTAAATGTAAAAAGAGCTTGCACTTGATCTAACAAAACAATGAATTTAGTTTGTTATAACCTTTTCTGTATATATAACAATCCAAAGTGAAATGCCCTCCTGCATTCCAGCAAAACCATTTTCGATACCATAACTTGCAACACTAGCTGTAGTTGAAAAATAGTACAGTAGTCAGACACTAATATTTGGTGAAATATACTAAAAAATCATTCCATTATTCAACATGCCTATATTTCATTTGAGGACTTCTGAAAGTGTTCTGTAGACAAGCATTTTGATCTATAGGCACAAGAATTATCTGCACCAGAGAAAAAGGAAAATACTTATGTTTACTCATGAATCATTCATGTAATGGCGGCCAATATATTGGTTTCCATCACATTAATAAATGGATGGTGTTAGTATCTGAAGGCCCAATTAATCCTGCAGGTCCCAAAAATCGGGCTGAAGTATTGGTCAGGGACTGTCTTTTTTTTTTCTTTCTTAAATATAAATTTGGCCCTAAAACCGGCCCCAAATCAACAATAGTAAATTTACGAGTGTCTATACCACATTCACAAATGAGCTTTAAGCATATGGCATTTTACGACTGAGTACTGGGTATTGACAAACCATAAGTGCTGTCTGCATTACCTGTGCGAAGCTGTACCAATTGAGCTACTGCGGCACCGCCTTCCCATCCACTTTATGGGGTATTTATGTTTTACTAATAGAACTGACCCTGGGAATGTTAGCCAGTGCCACCATTCACAAACCTCGCTAGTGGATGTCGAACATCCTTTCTGCCGCAGGCGTCACGAGTACGTGATATTTCTGGGTGAAGGTATCTGGTCAATAAACCCGCACATGCTACCTGAAGGCATCAATGTTGCTGGATTCGAGACCCTCATTATGTAAGGACGAGAAGAAAGGGGGTTAACTGACGGGCCCGATTTTTATTAATCGTATCATGAGAAGCCAACAAACGAAGACACCAAGTACAACACAGGGGAGATTAATTGTACTGACTAATTGAAATAAATTAATGGAATGGAAAGTGGATGAAAAAACAACCTGTCACAGGTGGGGAATGATCCCATGCCTTCGCAATACATGTGCGATGCTCTATCAATTAAACTAGCGTGGCACCACCTTCCCATCCACTTTATGGGGTATTTATGTGTTACTATGTACTAAAACTAACCCTGCGAATGTTAGCCAGCACCACCACTTGCAAACCTTGGCGGCGGATGTGGAACATCCTTTCTGCCACAGGCGTCATGAGTATGTGGTCTTTTTCGGTGAAGGCAACTGTTGTTCCACATCCGCTGCCAAGGTTTGCGAGTGGTGGCACTCGCTAACACTCCCAGGGTTAGTTTTAGTAGCAACATATAAATACCCCAGAAAGTGGATGGGAAGACGGGGCTGTGGTAGCTCAATTTGTAGAGCATCGCATGCGTAATGCGAAGACGTGGGTTCGTTCCCCACCGGCAGCAAGTTGTTTTTTCATCGCTTTCAAGTTCATTAATTTATAATTTATTTATTTCAATTAGTAAGTACAAGCAATCTCCCCTATGTTATCTTTGTTGGCTTCTTAAAATACGAGCATAAATGCTTCAATTTTAGGAGTCGTAGTGCCTCTGGGGAGATTTGACCGTTGGCGAAGTTTCGTATGGCCGTCTGAGAATCACTGATGATTATGCCCTCTTGTATTTGTGCTATGGCTAGTGCGATAGCTATTTCCCCTGCAGTTTCTGCGGCACAACTCCTAAAAATAGCTAATAACAACCACGACAAAGTGTCGATCTTATCTGGACACCCCCTCACCCAGTACCAGACAGTAGCCATGAGGCAGCGCACCGCATGGCTCGAGAGCTTACGGACCGACCCTCGGTTAGCCCCGCCTCACCGACTACAGATGAGCTGGAAGATAGAAGGACCAGACTTCACGAAATTACACAACACCATAGATTTCAGAGGCGTACATTCCCGCTGCCGCACCCAAAATTAAGGAAAAATCAGTCGGTCGAATGGCGGCAGTTACAGACCAGATCCTATCTGAGCCCAGCTACTATGCGTCTAATACACCCAGATTTATACACGACGGACAAGTGCAGACGTTGCGACTCTAGAGCCACCCTGGAGCATATCCTATGGGAAAGTACGGCTGTAATACAGGATAACGGAGACGCAGCCTCAAACAGCGACAGCCTCTGTGTGCGCTGGGAGTCTGCGTTGCACAGCTCGGACGTGCAGCACCAACTCTGGGCTGTCCAGCGAGCCAAGGAAGCCACCAAGGGCCAACAAGCCTTGGTCGAAACCTAGGCGGGGTCCAGGTCCACCCCACCAAATAGCAGGGCACTAAATAAATGAATTAATAAATGTTTCAAGGAACAGGTATCTTACTTGCTCGGCCTGCACCAGTTGTGTGGCCTTCTGCGTGTCCGCCAGGCCCTCTAGCTTCCTCACTAGCTTGTTGGCTTTCTCCAGCATTGCGAAGGACTCTAGAGCAGACACAGAATAGGAAAGAAACATGGCATCATTTCATACGTAACGGCACAGAACTCCAGTTACATGTCATGCACCTGTTAGGTCTGTGTAATGGTTGATGTACCATTCTGGTCTTGTGAAAGTGGTGAAGTCCCTTTTGGAATTTGTGAATACAGTTGATAGATATGATGCTAAATTACTAGCAGTCAACTGTGTAACAGGTGTACCAGCTAACAAGGAACAAGTTCTAAAGAAAATAAATGCTTTATGTGCACATGTAAAACAATTCAAATAGAAAGTCTTAATCAGTGATAACGAAACCATTAGGAGGAAGCTTTAGCTCATTGCTAACTCCTAATTTCCCATTCAAATACATGTAAAATGCACAAATGCTTTTATGAGGCAAGACTAGACCAATCTGTCACATTTGAAAGAAAAATTCTAGCAGCTCAAAGAAGCAGAATTCTGTTATAAGGCCTGGAATCTTTCACGAAAATTCGCAAAACTGACATGCTTCAAAAAAATAATGCAAGAGTTTACAACTCCGTAACTCTGCACCAAAAAGCAATATCGTGCTTCTGTAAACTGCATTTGCTACAGCTACAGCCAACAAATTTGACACATGAATTTATATATAATACGGAATTGCTGCAATTTTTTATGAGGGTTTAGCAAAGGTCCTACTCACAAATTAATGGTATATATTACGGCAATTTCGCATGCTTACAGATTTATTACTAGGAGTAACAGAATTCTGATACCATTTTTATTGCATAGTTGTACATACGATAAGCAAGTCTTTTTTTAAATTTTCAATTTTTAAGAATCTTCTAAAAAATATTGATGGCCTAAATAAAATTTTGGCTTCCTGCAGTCAGTAGGTTTTAACTTTTCTTTTTAAGTGCAACAAAGCCAAACAAAATCAGTGCAGTGGTTGCTGAAAAAAAGTTGTATTTAGATAGGTGCTCCGGAGCTAAAGCAACCTCTTAAGAAAAATCTGTATGTTGTTAGCATCGCTTCTCCAGTGTTGCTAACAACATACAGATAGATGTATTCATCTGCACAGAAGGCTTGTTTTTTACTTTTTGTGTGTGTTAGCAGGAATACCCTTCATATTTAGAACTTTTCAGTAAAATAATGACTACACAATAATGAAGATTTGCCCTCAAAAAGAAGCATGAATCTAAAATATTCCAATGAAACAGTGATGGCCTTAGTTTGTGCTACACCACCTAAACAGCATAACGAACGTTGCGAGATATATTGCTAGCCCGTTTTTTATTGACCTAACCTGCAAAGCACCTTTAACTTCATTAAAAAAAAAAACATAGGGCTGATATTTTTTTTTTGTGCTTATTAAACCTACCTGCCTCAACGTTCCGGTTACTTTATAATTTATTATACAACTGTTGCATAATGCACTGTAAAAAAGGCACCGACTGAATATATTTAGGAATTATTCCTGTGGCAGAATTCGTGGAACCATCCTGCATCTATTAAGCTAGTGTACGGCAGAACAGGTTCCAGTGAAATAGCAGCAATTAAATTTTTTATTCATACCAGGCATTTCATGAAACAATGAGTAATTTGCAAATAAAGAGCCTATAAGAGAAAGACAGGGAAATTTTTTAAGCATTATTTGTGGTAGCAGACATTACACCTATACACTCATCACTAAAGCAATCATTAATAAAGCACTTGCAATGCAGGTGGTGATACTTGTTACAATTGTTCTAATAGCCATGTCAGGCTCCTACATAAATAAAGCATATGCAGGTATCTGGATCGGAAATATGTGACAAATAAGGGAAAAAATTCGAGACGCGTGGAAATAAATATCTCACCAAAGTTGTTGTTTGCCGCCTCTAGCTTCTCTTTTAGCTCCTGCACCTGGGCCTCCAAGACGACGACCTTTCTCGAGGCCTGGCAGTCACACCCTTCACACTGTGTCCACAAGTATTGCATGAGACAAGATGACAGTTTAATCAAGCATCAAGTGCATAGGGTGAAAAAAATCCAATGGCTTCTTTTTTAGTGAAGAGTGCTTCACCAAATTTATTTGACCTTGTGTGAAAGTCACAAAAAGCAATGACAATTTTTAATATGAGTGCATGAATATTTCAAGTGCATGAATAAGGCACTCGAAATAAAAAATTACCGAAATAATTTAATTATATTTAGAATAATGGATTTCACTCTGCGTCGTTTAAAGAATTTTCTACTTTTTCAACTTGCAACAGCTACATTTGCATGTTTGGCAGGCTTCAAGCAAGCAACACAAAAAAAAAAATCGATTGCAGAACGAGCGTTTGATAAATACCACAACCTAGGAGTTGTGCAACTAAACCAATGCAGTAGTGATGGCATCCAGATGTCGCTTCACTTTTAATGCACCCTATCTCAAGCATAACTGTGCTTTGTTCAAGAGAAAGCTGTTTTAACTACAACTATGGAATCTATTCTTCAGGTCATGGAGGGTTGCAAGGAAGTTTTCATAATTTAATGCACGATTTAAGGAGCATTTCTGAAGTGGGGCCATCAACATCTGTTCTAGACAATGTACAACTCCATATTATACAACACTTTTTTGATCCAACAACCTCCTTGAGCGAGCTAGCTCGTGAGCATTGAAGGTGCAAGGAATGCAGAACTCCAGGACAAACAGCACAAATAACAAAACAGCACAGTAACCGTACATATGAACTTCCACTGGAGAGAAATGCAACAAAAGAACAGAAACAGGAAATGGTGGACCAACAACATTGGCTATATCCATGGCTACGTATAGCCACTCCATTGACTTCTACAATGATGATAGCGCATTTTAAATTTTTGCTTCAGTTTTACTAGCAAGGCAGCATGTTCGAAATGACGCTCTTGTTTCTTTGGCACAGGATTGGTGGAATTTTCTTCTAAAATATCATATTGGAGCAGAATGGCAGAGGACTGTTCTCGGCATAATTTGGCACAAGTGTACCACCACTGAACACGTGTGCATAGCCTGTAGCTCCTGATACAGGTGAGCTAATGATTTATTTGACAGTATGATAGACAGATAGATGATGCATTCTCACAACCATCACCTTCTCTTTGAGCGTATTATGCTTGAATTTGTCCTCAGAAGATGAAAAGAATATCAATTTAACTGACCCGTTGTCTTCAACACAATCAGAGCTCACTATGACAATTTATTTCACTGGTTGTGTGCATGTGTGCTTGCCACGATAAAGGTCTAAACTGCCTGTGAATGACCTACATTAAAATACAGTGACTACCAGCTGGCAGATACAGTACAGTGCAAGAGGTTGATGTAATAGTTCTGTGGAAACCCGCATGATGGAAAGAAGTAATTAATAAAAGGAAAATGGAGATGTTCACCCAATCGTAGGAATTGCTGCAAAGAAAAGCCTCGCAGTCCCGGACCAGGACGAATTTTTTTTCAACTGCGAGGCTTTTCTTTCGAGGAACCCATATGGGTTTTCTTTGTGGCAGTTGCTATGAATGGGTGGATGTCTCATTTTCCCTTTATTAACAGTGCAAGAAGGGTGAGCTTCCTGCAAGAAATGGCTGCCTCAGTTTTAGCCTCAATAAAGCAACACGCAGTAGATGAACTAACAGCCGCGCTTCCACTTGGGCAGAAATGAACCCAGTTATGGTGTCCTATGTGCTCTAAATTTTCCATTAAAACAGCTGGGAAATGTGCTCTATTAAAGTGGAAAGTTTGACCAGTTGGTATACGCCCATAACGACAACGTGTGTGTAGTGACTTTTGAAGGAGAGGAAGAGAGAAGTGCAGTGCCGTAACTGTCTCTCAGAGGAGGACACCTCAACAGCACTGCATAGGGAAAGGGGACTGGGGAGAAAAAGATCAGGGAGAGAAGGAAAAAAATGCGGGAAAAAAATAAGAAGGGTGAAGAAGCAATGCGGGGCTTTTAGCCGCGCTCTCAGCTCAGGATCGCGACAGGTGCGGGGACAGCCGCGCCTAAAGGAAGGGAAGGCTGTGGCAAGAACCATACCAAGCCGCATGCAAAATGCAATGAAGGAGTTGTGGACAAGATCCCCCTGGCGTGTGGCCAGTCCTACATAGGGCAGACAGGACGGTACCCGAATGATTGAGCCAGGGAACACGAACCAAAGTTAACGAAAGATGAATTGGCGCACTTGCCTGTGCACTGCAATGCCTGTCACTGTGCACCTCTTTTTAAGGAGATAAAGATTCTGGGGAGAAGCAAGGACCAGACTGCACGCGAACCGATGGAGGCTTATCACATAAAAAAGAAAGGCCAAGACTGTGTTAGTGACACTTCCATTCGGTTGTTTAAATCGGAAATAGATTTTTTTGATAATTGATTGCCCCGCTAGGCTGATGAGTGTTCTTGTTTGCTGCGTTCTGCGCATGTTATATTTGTCCACATATGCCCACGGGCTGCCGTGAATAAGCCAGTTGAAAGTTACCGCCCGTGCCGTTTGTGTTCTCTTCCACTGTCCCCGTCTTTATTTGCGGTTAATATGATATGCAATAAACACTAACTAGGCCAAACTGAAGTTCTTCTGAAGGATGTAATCTTTGTGAGGGGGCTACGTGATATGCACACATATTGACAAGCCGATGTTGTGAAAGCGCCTTTCACTGCAGTTGACATACTCTGCAATGGAATGCATTTTTTTCAACTAAGTCAGCTGCATACTAACGTGTTTGCACTATTGTGTCATTTTTCCTGAAAAATGCTGGAGATATCCAGCCCTTTATGCAATATCTACTTGTACTTAGAAATTAGTGCTAACACTGATAGTGTGCTATATTTATTATGACTATAGTTGCACAGGTGTAGATGAGCTTTAAAAGAAAGTGCGTTTAGCGTAATTTAATCGCCATTATTTGCCTCTTAAGCGGACGTGATATCAGAACAAAGAACTACAAAGTAATTGTTTGTGCTGTTACCACCACCTAAAATTGCATATTTAGAAAGTATTTTACTCATTGTATTCTGCCTGTTTATCCTGCTCTACTCACTCCTCTCTGTAATGCCTTCGGAGCCTGAGGGTATAAATAAATAAAACATCAATCTCCTCTCGCACACGGTTCACCAGTGCAAGACTGTTTGCTACTGCAAGAACACACGCCTTGCACCGCACTCGCAAAGAGTACGGCGCAAGGGCCACCCCGCGGCCATACGCAATAAGCACAGCTTTGGCAACAGCAAATTAATAGCAAAATGAAGAAAACATTTGCCGGTGTACCTTTCCTTTTGACGCCACCTGTCGCACTGGCTGTTCGCCCCTCCGCTGGAGGACCGCTTTCACAAGCTGGGTTCTTTTTTTCTCCAGTGCTGTGTGCACGCCTGCGTATTTGATGCGTACAACACATTCGCGATTAGAAAATTTACAACCATTGTGCCATTCTGCACTCACCGAAATCGAGTAATTGTGCCTCCGCTGGCGCCGAGTCAACGGTCCACTTTATCGACACAGTGCTGCCCCGGACCTGGTCGATGAAACCTTCTTCCGTCAGCAGCCGGAATCCCAGCTGAGCGTCGACGATGGCGCGCACCGAATACACGCCCCAGGACTCTTCTGTTAGCCATTTCACCAGCACATGAGTCATGCTCTAAAATTCAAGCTGGCCGCTCCGCTTCAAAAAAGATATATATAGACAACTAAATGCGCACGTGGGAAACGTCACCGCTAGGCCTGCCTCGATATGTATATCAAGCCCGGCTGAACGAGCGATGGCGCTGCTGTCTAGACAACCTTACATGGTAGAGATACACACACGCAAGCATAATTCGAGTGGTAAAATCCGTAAATTTATTAAACAATTAGGTAATGGTTTTTAAACGGACATATAACAAGGGTAATGTCGTACTAAGTTACCTATGGTAGTGCGGAAAAATCACGAAATGAACTAAAATAAGTAAAACAAACATTCATGCCCCTCGTAGCCTAGCCGCCTAGCCTAGCCACAGCCGCCGCCACAGCCATTCGCTGGTGTTCGTCGTTGTACAACGTGCGCATGACCGCGGGTTTTTGTTGCTGCCTTCGGTTGGTTTGTGCTCTGTAGGTGTGATTTCGTTCTTTGCGTCTTCATCCTTCCAAACAAACGCGTGGGCATGGCACCAAAAAGAAAGTATATCGAGTACCTTTGGAACTCTAAAGTTGAAGTGCCGGTTCGCACAAAACATCGTGTCAAGACGCCAGCCGCTACCGAGAGTGATGCCCGATCTGCAGGACACCACTCTGCGGACTCCGTGGAACATCTGCAACCGCGATCCCACGTAGAGACGGCCCGTGAGAGCTGTGGAATCAATGATTTTGCATGTGCGCCATCGCCCCGTCCCGACACTTCACAGGCTAATAGCGCCCCACCTTGGCATTCTGATGATTCACGTGAACTGCATTTGGACACACTTCAGACTCGCTGCAGTACTGACGAATTCGACAGCTCCAGCGAAAGTGAATTGCACGAAGCAGCAGAAGGCGAAGAACCAGATCGCGCACCGTCGGAGAGGAACGCTGAGCTGGTAAGATTTTAGGGCATCTAAATGAACGGTACCCACACGGATCGCCAAAGTTTTGCTTTATGAAGTTAAACTCCATAGGCTATATTAAGTTAGGGAAATTAGGTTCTTATTTCATCTCCAATTTGATATAACTCATTGTCGGGTACTTTACAGAAATATTAAGCTCCAGAGTGTCAGAATTACCGTGACTTGAGTTTACATTGACGATGAAATGAAACAAACCTTAGAATGTGGACTAGAGAAAAAATATTCCAAAGTGAAGGACAGAAGCTTCATGTTCTTTTTGAACGATTAGCTGAACTCTCAGTGGTAATAAATCACACTATTCGATGTAGGTAGTAAACAGTCGGTGACCGTTTGCAACCGTCAGTTTGTTATAGGCTGTAGTTGCCTCACATACAAATGCATAGGCTAGAAATAACTGTTATAAGCTATATAGGTAACAAAGAAGTGCCGGTCAGCCAGGCGCATCTCCAGCTTATTCAATGAAGAATCGCCGGTTCTGGCTACTTGCAAGGAAAAACCTCCACACCGAGTTCAACCTCTAGCTTCTTGCGTACCCTGTCAATAAGCTCCTTGACAAGGAATATAAAATTATCAGAAAACAGTGTATTTAAGACCTATTAAAGCTTGTTTCCACAACCCTATTTGGGCAAGCTATTCTGTTTTGTTTTAAGCATTGTGCAAGTGAGACAGATTGAAACTATTCTTAACATGAATCTTTTTCTGTACCTATGACAGGACCAGCCATTGTACCCAGGCTAAAAAGTCATTGTGGCCGAAAGCCGTCTACTTATTATGGGGCACAGCATTCGCCACGACGCTTCAAGAGAAGCAACTGAAAGTCTTCTGAAGCTCCTCCATGCACATGTACCCGAAGGAACGCTGCTGCCAACGTGAAACTATACTTTCTTCCAACATTTTAATGGGGTCGACATGAAGAAAGCCAGGCACTTTTATTGCCATTGTTGTTCCTCGTACCTTGGCCTTCTTGAACAGGTTGCACAGGTTACATGTGATAAATGCAAGGCTCAGCTTCAGGTGTCTGACCTTGTAAAAACAGCTTCATTCTTTTTTGTGTTAGACATTGAAGGGCAAGTACGAGATATAATGAAAGCAGGGCGCACCATACCTGTTCAGCAGTCGGCTTCGCTTGACATTACTGAAATTACTGACAGCGTGGGTTATAGGAAGCTTCCGCTTTCCGCAAGTGATATTACTTTGACGTTCAATACAGATTGCGTTTCACTCTTTGAGAGCAGCAGCTATGGAATTTGGCCACTTCTTGCCCAAGTAAATGAATTACCATTTAAAGAGCGGGCTAATAATCTTATTCTTGCTGGTTTATGGTTCGGTAACCACAAACCGGCTATGAACACTTTTCTTTTGCCTTTTGTGCTCAAGATGAATGAGCTTTCTTCTACTGGTGTAAAGTGGCAGGATTTTGAAGGTTGTGAGAGAACAACGAAAGTGTATCCTGGTCCTTGCACTGTTGATAGTGTAGCCAGAAGTGGAGTTATGGGCATCACCCAACTGAATGGGAAACATGGCTGCGGTTGGCGTGCATCCCCAGGGCAGGTGGTTGCCCGAGGCGATGGCCACTGCCGTGTCTACTTTGCACCGAAATCTGTGCCCAAGCTGCGCACAAATGACTCTTTCACTCAGCATGCCCACAAAGCTAGAGCACTAAGACAGAAAGCAAGTTGTGGAGTCAAAGGCACAAGCGTTGTCACACTTCTGGCTTCATTCACTTTTTGTTCTGGCTTTGTTGTTGATTGTATGCATGCATTATGCTCCAGCTTTGTTAAAGCGACAACATTAATATGGCTGAAGTCAAGAGCATCCCAGGGCTTTCCCCTTCGTGATCGGTTTGGAGAGATTGATGAAAGGTTGTTGGGCATACGTCCTGTCTGGGAAATGTTTAGGCTGCCTAGGTCCCTGAAGGAAGTGAAATATCGAAAAGCTGCTTACTGGCGAAACTGGCTACTGTTATACTCACCTGTTCTCTCTGGGTATATACCTTCAAGACATTTTAAGCATTGGCTGTCTTTTGTGGACATGATGCATTGCATGTTGAGTGACCGGATCGCACTTGAGAAATTGCATGCTATAAAGATTAGAATGTCAAAGTTTCTGCGGGAATATGAGGAGCTCTATGGCCTTAGTAACATGACCTTTAATTCGCATTTACTTTTGCACCTAGCTGACACTGTAAAAGAATGGGGCCCCCTGTGGGCTTACTCCATGTTCCCATTCAAATCGATGAATGGCAAACTTATAAAGATGGTTAGGGGTACCAGACACCCTGAAAGGCAGATTGTCGAAAAGTTTTGTTTAATGCAGGCTCTTCCACTACTATGGCATCATGTCACAAAAAGGAGCGCTGATGTTGACGACATTTTCCGAATGCTAGTAAAGGGCTACAAGCTGAGAAAGAAATGTGTGAAAAATGGGGAGGTCATGTTCTATGGCAAGGGTGTGCACAGGACTGATGGCATTCACTATAAGAAGATGGCAATAGGCTCCTTCACATTTTGCACTGCGGAACTTGATAAATCAAGGAGAGTAAATTCTTTTGTTTTTGTGGATGGTAACTTTGGCCGTGTAATTGACATAATTGCTGTTTGTTTTGAGGGCCATGCGAAATGCACATGTCTGAGACGCATTGTGCTCCACATAGAAGTGTTCAGGGTATGCGGCGATGTATTGGGAACATTTTGCAGAAACAGTTTCTCCCAGTTTTGCCTCGCCAAATGCACTGGAGAACACATCACAGTGCCAATGGCTGATGTGCAAAAATGTGTTGATGTAGTTTGCAATAACAAGACATACTTGTGCATACTAAATGATAAATTCGGTCTTGAGGCGATTTACAAAGTTGCTAAAGAGAAAATTGTTTTGCGTAGTGTTTGTACATTGCGCTTCTGCAATGCCAAAACAGGCACTCTTAGATGCTTGGTAAGCCAGAAAAAATGTAAAAATGGAAGTCTGGTGGTGACACTTCCTTGAAGTGTCTGCACCGTCTCACTGTAACTTCATGGATTCCTACTTTGTCCCTTCAGGTCTAGATATATTTTCATTGGTCAGAATGAATTACATTGAATTCTAAAACAGCCAAATTCTTAACTTAGGAAGTTTCAAAAACATTACATGAACCACAACAACTTATATTCAAGAAGAATATTGTGCCATTCATGATGTCACACTGGTGTACCTACCCTGGGATATCAGCACAAAATTCACAAATGGTACTTTGACCATCATTTTCTGTTCTAATATATCAACTTATTGCATTTAAATCAATGAAACTAGCGTTCTTCCAGAGTACCTTATCAGTCCAACAGATTCAGTGTTTCTCTTTAGTGCCCCTTTAAATACTCCTCTAAGCAAGCTGTAAAAAGAATTAGCCTTATAATACGACCATGGTCTGTAATACTCAAAGACCAATTTATTTTATTCCATAGAAGGGATTCTCAAAGTATTTTTGTGCATGTCGGTAGTACGGTATTTTGGGACTAAGCTGTGGTATAAGGTGTTAGCCAAAAGTTCCCAGACTGGTGTCATTATGTGGGATAAAAGAAAAGCATGTGCTTCACATGAGTAAATGTACCGAGTGGTGAGGTGATAGGAGAGTGTTGCAAGGCTGGCAAATGCACTGGGACAGATGCAGTCGATCCCACGGAGACTGCTTCAAAAGGTGTTAAGCTTAAATCGACGTATGATAACAATAACCCGTTCTGTACACACAATCCAGGAACTTTCGTATACCACCTCATATCTGTCCACATTCGCATAAACTATGGCAGCTGCTAGATGGCATTACATGGTGGAAAAAGTCTGTTGCCACTAGTCTTTTGCACATTATAGTGTATACTGTGAGTGACTATCCGGAGATGGATGTTCACCCTGAACAATGTGTAAAGGTAAAAATTAAATTAGAGTTTTACGTGCAAAAACCACCATCTGATTACGTGGCACGCCATAGTAGGGTCTCCAGAAATTCGTACCACCTGGGGTACTTTAATGTGCACCTAAATCGAAGCACACGGGTGTTTTCGCATTTTGTCCGCATCCAAATGTGGCTGCCGCAACCTCTTGCTTAGCAGCCCAACACCATGGCCACCAAGCAACCGTGGTGGGTAGTGTGCAAAGATAAAACTCTGTGAAGTTTGGCAAAACAGCCATACAGACATAGGAGCTTGTTCCTGACACATATGGCAGCGAAACATAATTGGTATTGGAAGTACTTTAGTGGCAAAAGAACTTTGTAGGAGAACATTGGCAGATAACACAAGGCAAGGGCACCTTTCAACCTCACAGAAGGACTGCAATGTGGCTTAGATCAGGAAAATCATACAGCAAAACAGTCCACATGCCATCATATGCCATCAACATCACTATGACTATGTGATACCAGATTTTGCATGAGAACTTAAACGAAAGCTAAATGTCAGACTAGTGCCACACGCGCTTAAAGGGACACTAAAGGTTGCTATGAAGTAAAGTTAGTGATAAAGCAATGTTCTAGAATGTCTAAGGCATCAATCCAGAACAAGAATGAGACGGCTGTTATGCTCACTCAATGTGCACCCAAAAATCACCACATCATCAAGGTAGCACCAACAAATTTCCCATTTAAGTCCTCGGAGGATAGTATCCATGAGTCGTTCGAATGTTGCTGGCACGTTACAAAAGCCGAACGGCATAACATTAAATTCATAAAGACCATCTGGTGTCACGAAGGCCGTTTTCTTCTTATCTTCTGGGTGCATGGGTATCTGCCAATAGCCCGATCGCACATCTAGTGATGAAAAGTAGGCAGCGGAATGTAGACAATCGATGACATCATCAATTCTAGGAAGCGGATACACATCCTTTTTGGTGACCGCATTCAGTTTCCTGTAATCAACGCAGAACCGTCACGATCCATCCTTCTTCTTTACTAAGGTTACTGGTGCTGCCCACGGACTAGAGGACTCTTGAACAACACTTTTCCGCAGCGTGTCTTTCACCTGTTCAGCGATAACAGTCCTCCCTGTTGAAGAAAAGCGGTAAAGCTTTTGCTGAATGGGGTGCGCAGATCCGGTGTCAATTCTGTGGCGAGCACGAGAACGCGGGAGTGAAGTGTGCTGGTCGCCTTGTGTGAAATCGAGCACAGAAAGATGTGCCCACAAAACTTGTGCGAGAGCGTGGTGCTCATGTCAGGGCAGCGCCTTGTTGATCATCCGTAGGATCTGCTCTTCAGAAGTGCTTCAGTGAGGATCGCTAGTATGAGGATGCTCCTCCTCGCTTAGAACTGTAATGGAGCTGTAAGTAATCTCGTCAAATTCAGCGAGCTTCATATCACGCGGGAACACAGCAGGGACCTAAGAACAATTGAAAGCCCACACATTTGAGGCACCATTCACTACTCTCACGAGAGAGCGTGGTACAAATACATCTTTCTTCGCGCAGCTCGACGTAAGTGGCTGGACTTGCGCGTAAAATGATGAAAGGTCGGCAGCAGCGAAATTGACAGGGATACGTGACAGCGACCAAGGAAGTGCAGCAAATCGTTCGAAACAACATAATAGTTTTTCTCTGGTAAGGATGTGTCGGCAAGGGTGGCGAGAAGCGCGCTATTTAAAGTAATTTCGCTTGTACCACAGTTAAAGGATGCACGACATTCCTGAAGAAAGTCAATCCCGAGAATCACATCATGAGTGCACCGCGGTAGTATGAGAAATTCTCTTTTAAGATCTTCTCCTCCGAATAAAACTCTTGCAACACAAATACCAAGGGGAACTAGGGACTCTCCACTGACACCACGAAACATCACACGATCATTCCACGGGAACATAACTTTCCGACCCAGCCTCTCTTTGAAAGTCGCACTCATGACGGAAACGGTAGCACCAGTATCCACTAATGCTGTTGCAGGTATACTATCAATTAATACACACACTTTGTTCTTCACCATCATAATAGGCAGAGGAGTATTTCGCAGAAACGCAGACTGTCCGGCGACCTTACCTCCATCGGCCGCGCCGGCTAGTTTCCGCACGGCGATGGCGAGGTAGCACGTCGCCGTGGCGATGGTGAACGGCGTTGGCGACTGGTTGGGGGCGTCAGGCTGCGGTCTGAAGCTAGCGAGCCACTCCTTCTACTATATTGACGGAAGGTATTCGGGGGTGGCGCGCCTGTGGTGTTTGCAGTATCAGGGTCTGTCGGCCAACGGTCGTCATAACTGTCCCGTTCAAAATTAGGCCAAGTTGGTGGTGGGCCATATGTTGTTGTCTGTTGGCGCCTGCGACAAAAGCGAGCAATGTGTCCTGAGGCGCCTCAGCTGTAACACACAGGCGATGCGTGACCAACGCTGTAAGCCTTGGGGTTAACCCTGGGATGCTGTGAATAATAAACGCGATCTTCCGAATTCCGATCCGTGGTGGTAGCTCGACGAGGGCGTTGATTGTGCGTCATGTCGTCGGAAAAGGAACGTCGGTGCTGTCGCAGCTGATTGACTCGACAGATTGCAACGCCTGGCATGGCAGACAATGCAGACACAGCAGATGCATGTTCTTGAGGTTGGTTGGAAGCGCAAACAAGCTGTTCGACATCCGCCCCTTTGGTGTGTCGTTCAAGTTCTTCACGGACAATTTGCCTTATAGTTGCCGCAAGGTCAAATTGAAAACTGTAGTTGTCGTTATCGTCAACGCTTGCCACCGTTGTGACATTCGCTAACCTGCTGAACTTTGGCGTGATATGGCGCAGCTTCAAGGCCTCAAATATGCAGCAATGCTTGATGAGGTCGGCGACCGAGGCGAGACTCTCCTTTCTGATTAAATAATTGTAAACATCCTCGGCTATGTCTTTGAGAAGGTGTCCAACTTTGCCCTTTTCGGACATTCGAGGATTGACAGTTTCGCAAAGCATCAGGATCGCCTCTATGTATGTAGTGCAGGTCTCACCTGGTACTTGAGTGCGCTGAAGCAATGTCTGCTCCTCCCGCTTCCTTTTCGTGGTGGAATCGCCAAAGCACTCTGTGACGTCAGTAACGAAGCTGTCCCACATCGTGAAGGTATCCTCATTGTTCTCGAACCACACTAGCGCAGTGTCTGTGATGAACAGAACCACATTGTCGAGCTGAGCCGTGGAGTTCCAGCTGTTTTACTTGCTCACACACTTGTAGTGCGTGAGCCATTCCTCCACGTCCTCAACGAATTTTCCTGAGAAAGGGCGGGGCTCCATCTGATGCATCCAGGCGGCGGTTGTTCGCACTGGAGAGGCCAGAGAAGGCTGTTGGTCGCCGCTGTCGGACATCGGGATGTCAAGTGGTGTCAGAGGCAGTCGAGCGAGGCGTCGGCACCGGCGTGGCACTTGGTGCAGCAGCTCCGTCGTCTTGGTCGAAGTGCCCAACACCTCCACCACAAAACTGTTACGGTTAATGTTGAACCGGCTTTATTTAAGGGACGAGGTTGGTAGTGAAGTCACGATGGCGTCCCAAGGCTGCACCAGTTAACGTCTTCCTCCTCTTCTCCTCGCCCGGCTCATGCCGTAGCAATATAATCGAGAACAGAGCTTTAGTAACCGAGAAATTGAGGTAAATGCTCTGACGATTTGAGACCCCAGCGAAATTCCGGTACTAGCCCGATGACAAAGGCACTCCTGATAATTTGTCACCAGTACTCAACTACTCGTATTAAAAAGATAATTTCACTAGGTTAGAAGACAGAAGGAAATGCTGCTTGTCTACTTCTGTTCGATTCTAAGAAAAAATAACATTTTGACGTTACACTTCAGTAGTATGGGTGGTCGATTGGTTTCGTTTTCGCTCGACTCTGCGCACTCGACTCTGCGCCGCGCACGCTTTGAAGTTTCGGTTGTTTCGTTATCGCGTCGTGCTGCGCTGGTTCTGCTGGCTCGCGAAACTTGCATTTGGAACAAGCAGCGAGAATGTCACGTCCATGTGATGTCGTGGGTTGCGCGAACGGTCCGCAGAACTTGGCCAAGGGCATTTGTAGCGGCGAATCCAACTTTACTTATCACTGTGTGCCAACGAGTGCCGTCCGAAGTGGTTAACTGCCGTACCTCTGCCACAGTGCATTGGCAAAAAGCCGAAAAATCGCGTAGTGTGCTCGCTGCACTTTCGTCCAGAGGATGACGAGTTCAACGCTGGTTTACTGAAGTCGTGTGGAGTGCCTTTCAAGGCAGTGCTTTCCCGTAGAGCTGTTCCGTCGGTGTTGCCTGCATTCTCCGAAGCGCGAGAAAAACTGCAGGTCGAAGACGGGGTTGTGAGTGCGGCATTTGGTTTTCACGAAGGAAAAGCTACAATGTGCGGACATGTACAGCCATGACATACAGTTGCCGTCGTAGTAGAACGCAACGACACCGGCAGCGTGAGCCCTCAGCAACAGGTCACGTTCATTAGTGCTTAAATCGCTAAAGTCAAGCCCAGCATCGCGAGCCAATATGTCGTTGTCATGGTCATCCATTGCAACGAGCGTCAAAGTTGGCGTGATAAAATAAAGAACCAGCTTATCGTCGCGCGCTTTCCCTTCCGCTAGCCACCATTGTTCCGCTTTCGCGCTGCTGTCGGCTCTGTCTTGGCTCTGTTTCTGACCTAATTGATCGCAATGTGAATTGCACTGCCGCACCAATGTTACAGTGCATGCCAGTAGTTGTAGTCCTCTAGCTGCACCAGCATATAAGCGTGCAGATGTGCCAGGCCTTTTTGATAGTTTTATGTTTTGTCAACGCACTATGACAGTATTGTGAGGTTCGTTTCCTGTGTGCTTTGGTGCTGAAGACTAGGAAGCCTTGGGTTTTAATTTCTTTCCAAACAGCAACAACAGGTGGTGACCAAATTAGTTTGGGAGATTACTCTATTGTTAACTTGCACTAAGAGTAAGATTTCTGTGTTATGTTATTCTGATCGATTTGATGTACCCCCCGCAGTGCCTGTAAAGGCAAAGCATGTATCAAATAAGTTATAGCACCTTTTGTGGTAATTGGCTCTGCTTTCAGTTTTCGTGCCTGTTATCTGACAGGTTGTTTTAAAGACATTTTTAGTTCTCATTACAAGCATAGACCTTTTCATGGGGCGCAGTGGCAACGAGCGCGGCGAGCCTTTCCTCCACTCTAGCTTGCGCAAGATGACGTGGTCCTGCTCAGATGTACCGCCATCACTTGCTGCAGAACTATTTGGAGGTGTTTTAGCTTGTCCTACGCAAAATGTATTTGATTTTGGTTTACACGAAGTCATTAGGAACCAGTGTATAGCCTCTGGGTGCCGCAGTAATTACAGTATGCTGAGATTTCCCTTCCCTGTACAAACATGCGACATGAATCAACTGTGGTGTGTGCATGTGCTGTATCGGATGCCACTCTACAAATAGCAGCAGCGTCTGTGGATTGCTAGCGTGAATTGTAAAATCTTCTCATTATCTCATCACTTGGCGTGGAAACAAGCATAGGAGTGCTTGTGTGCAATAGGTTGCCTGTGCAACCCATTGCAACCCCTAGACATCTAAGTGCCAGTTGCTATAGAATATTTGCATCAGCTACCAGCATAGTTCTCATACATTTCAAGTCTACTATGTCATGCCTATGTTGGCCTCCTGTGTGATGGCATGGCTCAGCGTTCAGTGTATTTGTTAAACCAACATGATACGTAAGCTTTATGCTTTGACATTATTTCTTTGCCCTGTAAAAGCAGTAATATCAAAAGGGTTCGCACAAAAAGAATGTGACAGCAATTTGTGAGGGCACAATTTCTGTAAAATAAGCAAGTCCATTGTAGAGGATGGGCCGAAGAAGACCAAGCAATAGTATCAGTTTCCCTAATTTTTGCAGCTTATACAGTTTCAATCATGCATATCTAGAGTGGTCATTCGGCCAATTTGGTCGCCATCTCTTACAAAAAGTCCTCTAACGCTGCAGTAAGACCACAGATAGTCCTGCTGCATGCTTGACCCAAGCGCTGCTGTTGGTACTAACCAAACCTATTTTGCTAGTGCACAAAAATCCGTCCAACAAAAGAGGTGGTTGTGCAATGTGTACGAATAACACTTGTCAAACTAAAGAATGTATTCTGTAGCAGAACAGTACTCATCCTGCTACATTTGTCACGTATATTCCTTAAATGCACATTTCTGATGAACCAAAGCCTTTAACTACAAGTAGAATGTTGCGGTAAGGGCACATTCATGAAATGAATTTTTAGAAATACACACTTTATCTCTGACGCTGATTTCAGGTTCAAAAACGTGCACCCACATCACGCTGGGCACTCTGTCCACCTCACTGGCAGCAGAACCTTCTTCCTTGCTAAGTTAAATCGCTTCAGCTAATCTCGCAGAACTGTTTTCAATGTAGATTCCAGGTCATACTAGGCAGGTCATGCGAGCCTGAAAACACACCAGAAACTGCCGCCGAGCATATATACCGGTCACAACACGCAGCATTCACCCAAGCCATCAAGCAGACAGCATATAGATATCACCACTGCCTACGCAATATGGCTATGCCCATGAAAAAGAGGTCTATAGCAAACCACAAGGAGTAAACAACATTTTGTGCCATTTTCCGTCTCATGCATAGTCTATGGAAATAATACTTTACAAAATGACACTGGGTCAGCATTCACTGCATATCCACTGAGTATGCATACTCCTAATGCAAGCAGCCTTTCCAAGGGGTTGTACTTGTGTACCATAGTGGTTTTATTTTTCGTACGTTGTGTCGTGATTTCTTAGCAACAATTAATTTTGAGCTCTGTTCATTTATTGTTTGACATGTTTTTGTGAGACATTTTCTGTAGGTATAAATAGTTTGCATATGCTTCACTTCTGGTCTTTTATGCAAGTGTGTCTGCCATTGCCATTGCTCACGCTGTTCTATTGTTGATCCGAGGTTCCTTGTTGTGTCCTGATCATTTCAGTCTGTACAATTGTTGGTTGTCACTTCAAAAGAAGTAACACTGCCACGAAGCCAAACTACACAGAACCAGGCATACACTATAGGTCTGCACCGTTTACCAAATGTGATAACATGGCAGCAAGAATTCGCAGTGCTGTAAAAAAAAGTTGGTGCCTTGTTGCTAGCCTGAACAAATCTGCATCACTTATAAAGCATGTATCACCTGTTTTATTTATTTAAGCGATAGATTCACGGTTGTGGACTGCACAAGGGACAAAGAAAGTGAGACTAAAAATACATTCTGTTTGTTATAACGCTTACGTTTCTTTCACTTAAACTGCCCCCAACCATAAGTCAGACCAGCTTACCCAATTTGCTGCTCTTGTCAACACAAAGATTGTAAACTAAAGCTAATTAGTGTGGATCTAATTACTTATGTCCAACCACTGCAGTTATGCCCGAATGCAAGGAAGCATGAAAGATTGCGGTAAACTTAAAGTTCTGCTTAGGCTTCACGACACTATACTCACTTCATAAAGACAGCGTACCTCCCATCTAGTAAGCCAGAACTCACGGAAAGGAGGGAACACATGATTTAAAGCTTGTGTTCTGCACACACACGCACAAAAAATAAAACTGCACGCATGTTTGAATCTGTAACAGGCGAGACTTGTGTGAGCCAAGAAAGTTTTCACTGCTGCACGCAGAAGAACATGTTTTAATTGTCTCTTCTCACTGAGCAAGGTAATAAGGTGTACCTGATGGCAGGTGCTGTGCTGCTAGGTTTTTAACCAAAATTGATAGCCTACTGTGATTTATACACTTTAATTTCTTGCAGAGTCGATGTTATTTGTAGAGAGCACCAGGTAACTAATTATATTTGCACATATCATGGCTGATATCACCTCTGCATTACCTCTGTCTGAGGCTCGTGTCAGCTGCACAAGCCTATCTTTGTAGGAAGGGCAAAATTCAGGACTTCTAATTGTTACATTGCACAGCTCCTAGGCCAATAATCACCTGGCATGTATGCATTGAAGTGAGCGACAAACACAGAGCGTAATACAAGGAAGGTACCTAGCAAAGGCGGATGGTCAGGAGAGACGATGAATGTGAGGTCACATGCACACTATGTATACAATTTGATGAAAGGGAAATGAAGCATAAGAGTGAACATGTAATTAGTGAGTCCTCTCTTTGAATGACTGTAGTTTGGGCAACCTTTGTTTTTTTGTTTAATCTATGTCCCTATTAAACTTCCCTCTATGTACCATTTCACCCTTGTATATTACTTTATTTACCTGAACAAGATCAAGACATTATTCTTTTATAATGCTGTTACCACATGTTTTATGCTCACCTGCAGTGCTGTAATTTCTCAGACCAACTGTATTAATAACTGCAATGAGACAAATTATATAGGACTGTACAAAGGAATAATTGACAGCTTGCATGTTTGCACCTAATCCAGCCTGGCACAATGTGTTTTCTAGAAAGTTGTTATGCTTTGTTGCTTGCTGTATGTTTTTATTGTATTTTGTTCAATGCCTCAAAATGGTGCGAAAGTGTCTACGCATGGCGATCAGGCTTTTATATGTTAAGTGCTTGTTTGTACTTTTTGTGTGTTGTGAGTTTGGTCATTTCTTTTACTGGTAGTTGACTCATGCCTTGTGTGAATTTTTTATCAAACTAATGAATAATGTGTGCACAAGTGTAAATGTGGGAAAAAATAAATTTTGCATGGTTTTCTGAATCAGTGTTTTTATTAGCTCTTTTTAAATATACCACCGCGTTGGTAGCACTGCTCCATCGCTCCATAGGACTTCATCCAAGTTTACTGTTGCAGCCCATTCCGAACATCACATCTTAACCTACCAACGATGCTTTCGTGAACAAAAACGTTTATTTTTTCGGGGGGGGGGTAAATGAAAGAGCAACTACACGTATAATTGGGTCTACTAAATTGAAATCAAATTTGTTTCTGTGTGTATGATACTAAGGTTTTTATAAGAATGTTAAGCATAGTTTGTGTGACTAGGTGTAATATAGGTAAACATATCCTGATTGCATGATAGGATCATATCTTGGTCAGTAAACTTTTCTGAAATCAGTATGTAATAGCTCTCTGCAGCTTAACATACTATTGATAGTACTTAACTGATTGAAAATGTAGGCACGTGCCACATAGTAGATTCTACTAGTCCTCTTATGAAGCACTCATTCCAATTTCACTTGTTAATATATCTGGCAACTTTCTTTTCATCAGGAAAACTTATTCTCACCCGACATATTCAGGGCCTATGTATGCTTTCACAAGAAGAAGAATGCAAAAATTACCATATTTTAATTTTATTAGCCAGCTTGGGCAATTCACCGAGTGTGTGTATGTCTGCACCTAAACTCTTTCCCACCATCTCGGGTCAACTTGTAGTCAAATAGGTAGAGCATCCAGCTGTAATGACGTAACTTGCTCGAAAACCATCCTTTGGACTGACTTGGCTCACTGCCTATGCAATTCTTGGTGTTTGCTGGTCTTCAATGATCCTCTTTTACGTCAACTTGGGTCATTAGGTATCTACCACTGCTGTGCGCTGCTCTCCAACGAACCTTTTCATGCCAACTTGGATCACTGGGTGCGTGCCGCTCTTTACTAAACCTCTGATGCCAACTTCGGTAACTGGGTGTGTGCTGCCTTCCATCATAATCATTATATAAAACATATCAACAATTACCCACAACCATAACATGCATTGGTAATAGCGTTAAAGATGCCAATCATCTCGATGCACCGCCACATTTTTTTTTGCTTACGCTCATGTCTCCTTTTGTTTTCCTCCCTTTATTCCGAAAGGATTGTAAGAGTGTTCACTTTTCCAATGATTGTTCGCTTCTCAATTTAATTAGCTCCCAATGTTTAGCAGTTCTTTCATATGTCAACAAGAATAACTCCTTTACTACTAAAGATTTTCAAGTGAAATGTGGTACACTCATATCTTATATAGTTGAATAAATTATCACAATAAATTATTGTACAATTTCTAATATGGCTTCATTTTATAGTATTGCATACCTATCAGAAGAGCATTTTCTTTTTCAGTTAATTCATTGTGTTCCAAGGACCTTTCAGATATTTAATAGTTTTAATTGTTTCATTGCACAGATCAATGTCTCCTCTATGTGACTGCCAAAGATATATTATGGTTTGCTAAAGTTATAACTGCTGGCATGAGAGTTGCCTTTGTTAACCTAAGTAATGAAATAAAATGTGTTGGGTGCATGCTAAAGAACTTGGTGAAAATTAATCTGAAGCCTCCGCCTTCCACCCCCACCCCCTGCACTGTGCCTCTATTGTGGCTTTCGCATAAAATCCAGAATTGGTTTTAAATCAATATCGTTGGCAAAATATGTAACACTGGTATTTGCATAAAAATGTGCTCTATATCATAGAACAATCTGTATTATTAATGCTGAAGCATTATATGGCTCATGAGGTGGGAAATCTGGCATTGTCATGACCAATCGATGGACCAAAAAGTCAAGTGAGCCAATTGAGGCAGTTGATGATTTCAATTAAGGCAAAGTTAAGTAAAGCTGGTGTAATTAAGAGAAAGTTCATTATGACACTCTAACCCATGTTCTTTGATGTTAAAGTGAAGCTAGTTAAGAGACAGTTGAGGTATAGTTAAGGCACTCAAACTCATGACCTTTGGTGTTGGTGCATAGTTCATTACGGCACTCAATCCCACAATCTATGGGGTTAATTAAGACGAAGCTAATTACATAGTTAATTAAGGTAGCCGAACCCCACAACCTTTGATGAGAGTCGTACCCACGACCTTTGGTGTTAATTAAGACATGATAATTAAGACAGTTAGGATAATTGAACCCGCGATTTAGTGTTGAGGTAAACTTAGTTAAGATATAGTTAATTAAGGCACTCGAAACGATGACATATGGTGTTAATTAAGCCGACGTTAATTAAGGCACTATAACCGACGACTTTTGGTGTTAAGTCGAAGTTGGGGCACTCGTACCGACGACTATTGGTGTTAATTAGGGTGAGGGCAATTAAGGCACTAGAGCAGACTGTTATTGTTAATTAAGGCACTCGAACCGACGACATTTGGTGTTAAGGTGAAGTGAATTAACGCACTCGGACTGACGACTTTTCGTTTTAAGGCGAAGTTATAAGGCACTCGAACCGACAACTTTTGGTGTTATAATTAAGGGGAAGTTAAGGCACTTCAACCCGCGACTTTTGGTGTTAAGACGAAGTTGAAGTTACAGCACTCTAACCCACGACATTTGGTGTTAAGACTAAGCTAATTAAAGCACTTGAACCCACGAACTTAGGTTTTAATTAAGGCGGACTTAAGACGACTGAAAGAGCATTGGCATCTCCCTGTGGTCGCAATGCTTTCGCATTCACCACGTAGAGATAAGTGCCTCTTGAAATTTTTTCCTCCCCCCAACCCCCCCCCCCAAAAAAAAATTTCATGACTCAATTGACGTCATATACTATGTTATGTGATGTGCTTTGACATTAGCAATAACAAAGAAAGTTTGTGTACTCCTCTCATCAGAAATCCTATGCTGTATTGTCATTTGAGTTTCTGATGTACTTCTGATGCTAAAAAACATTAGACGATGCATTTTTGATGCTTTTCTGATGACACATTAGGAATGCATCACGTCCTCTAAAGAAACTAATGGTTCATTTTCATAAGGGCCACCTCCTATCTTTAAGCCTTTTTTGACGGTGTGGTGCGCCCGGCTCGCCCAGTTCGGCCATTACTCTGGGGGTGACATAGGGGTGCCCGACTATGCGCGCTTCCATTTCGCTTCATAAACTGCTCGAACCTCCATGCTGTGAAAGGCGTCCCGTTTTCTGACTTCCCTGAGGACATTAATGGTGCTGTGAGAGTTCGCCTGCGACACGGGAACCGCCTCAATCCACGTTGTGGGTGAATCGAAGACTATCAGTATCATTATCCCTTTTATTGGTCCCGCATAGTCGATATTCAAGCGCGACCACCTTTTGCGCGTAACGGGCCAACTTACTGGTTCTTCCGGCTGAGGTATCGCTTACGTTTGTACGCAGTTGTGGCATGTCGCAGCAATGCGCTCGATGTCGTCCTCTAAGCCGGGCCACAAAAAATAAAAACCTGATTTTTGCCTTTATAGCGGACCCGCCTTCGTGGGCTGCATGTAGCAGCTTTAGCAGCTTTCCTCGCGCATCCGTCGACACTACAAGGCGATGACCCCAGTAGAGCACTTCTTGAGTAACAGACAGCTCATGCCGCTTTTTGTGGAATTCTGCCATTTCTTTCGCTTCCACGTCAAAACTGCGCGACCAACCTCCCGTGCGTATCAGTGAGAGCATATCTCATCAGCGAAGCGGCGAGTGCTTTGGGCTCCTTCAACGGTGCTGCAAGATGAACCCACTGGTTCAGGTTCAGTACAATTTGGGCCTCTTCCTCCTGGTCCGCTTCGTCCTGTAACGGTTGAGGTGGGCGGCTCAGAGCATCGGCATTGCACATGAATTTTCCAGGCTTATGTTCCAATTGATATCGGTAGGCCCCGAGTATGATAGCCCATCGCTGAATTCGCTGAATGCGGGCAGCGGCAATAACCGGCGTTTGCCTGTCCGCTCTTAGGAGACCCGATAAAGGCTGGTGGTCAGTTATTAGTGTGAATTGCCTGCCCAACAGATAATCTTGGAATCTCGTGACATCATACACGTGAGCTAATGCCTCAAGTTCGATCTGCGAATAATTCTTTTCTGCGGCAGTAGGCATCCGGGATTGGAATCCTAGGGGCTGATACTGTCCTGCAATGCGATGGAATAGGGCTGCCCCCATGCAATTAAGGTGACGCGTCAGCCTCCAAAAAATAGCGCTCTTGTAGAGTCGAAGTGAGTCAGAACCGGAGCGGAACAGAAAACCGCTTTAGCCTTCCGGAATGCATCATACTCAGGCCGTTCCCAAGACCGTTTCGATTTCTTTTCCAGAAGTCGCTATAAGGGGCTGAGGAGCGTGGACAGATTAGGCAAGAATTTGTTATAAAAAGTGAGCATGCCCTAAAACGACCACAGCTCCGGAACGTTTCGAGGGGGTCGAAGCCAGCTTAATTGCCTCGATGTTCTTCTCTGACGGGTGCAGCCCTGCCGCGTCAATTCTTTGTCCTAGTTACGTAACGGACGGTTCGCCTAGGCGGCACTTGTCCGCACGGAGCTTGATACCGCATTCCCTGAAACGCTGCAGAACTGCATGCAGATTCGCATTCGGCTGATCCTTCGCATCTGCTATTAAGATATCATTTATGTACGCTTGAACACCTGGAAGACCTTGAAGAACATGCTCAATCGTTTTTTGAAAAATCTCAGGTGCGGACGCAAATCGAAATGGCAGCCGATTATAGTAGAAGAGATCCTTGTGTGTGTTTATCACAACTTATTTACGCGATTCTTCGTCTAGAAGAATTTGGTTGTAGGCATCGCGTGAATCCAAGATTATGAACTGCTGTCCACAGCGATGCGTAGCGAAAATGTCTACTACAGGTGGAGGATCCCTTTCCATTTCACAAACTGGTTCATTGTTACTTTAACATCTCTGTAGATAGGAACTTCCCCATCGCTTCTCAATACGTGAACCACCGGGGTGGCCCATTCAGGCATTCGAAACAGGCGAGATAATGCCCACGGCCATGAGTCATTCTAACTCGGCGGAGACCTTGTCTAACAGAGCGAATGGAACGTTTCTTGCCTTGGAGTACTTTGGTGTTGCTCCGTCCTTTATATGCAGCTGTGCGGGTGGCCCCTTGATGAGTCCCAATCCCTCTGTGAAACGGTCAGCGTACTGCTCAGTCACGGGCGCAGCTCCTTGGCTCTCCAGCTTCACTTCGGCTGACTGCGACGTTAGGTGAAGAAACGGCGCCCTTTGTATCTCGAGTTTCTGCAATAAGTCACGGCCGCAAAAACGAGGGCATTCACAGTTTTACAGTACGAGATTGCAGTCAACTGTAGCAGACTTATTGGAAGCTTGCATTTGCAGAACGCCCAGCACTGGTAGCTTTCCAATGTAGCATGGAAGGGTAAGCGCAGCCTCACAAAACGGTGGTCACATACGACGATGGACTTCGTATATGGCTTTGGGCACCACGCACACAGGCAAACCGCTGTCCATTACCATATTTAGTGGAATTATATTAGACGTTTCAAGTTTCCGTATGGCCGGAACCAGACATTCATTAATCTTTACTGACCATATTTTCAGTGCATTGCTGCTTCAATTTCAGCTGAACATTCGGTTATCGCCGAGGTTCGATGGGCGGGAACTGTTCGCGAGCATACTCACGCCCGGTGACCTTGCCGCCCGCATTTGTAACACCGGCGCCTTCGCAGCGAGCGTGCAATGGCTTGATGCCCCTGTCTGCCACAGAAGCTACATTGTTGCACTAACATGCTCCGTTCGTTTCTTAATATTGCAGGTTCCCCGTTCCGCTGAAAGTTGAGGCAACGGACTGCGTCACCTTGGCTGTTCATCTGTAGCTAACCTAGCGTCGCGCTTTCCGCTGCTAGAGCAAGGGCTTCGGCTTCCGGAAGAGTCATGTCCTTCTTTGCTAGTAACTGTTTCTGCAAGTCTTTCGACCGCGCTCCGCATACGATGCGATCTCTCAGCCTTCGCTGCAACATCGAAGAGAAATTGCAGTTATGGGCCACCCTACGAATCTCGACAATAAACGTCTGCATAGACTATCCTTGTTGGCTTCGATGACCGAACTTGAACCTTTCCGATATCTCATTGGGAGACGGATCACAATGCTCATTCAAGGTTAAAACGATTTCTTCATAGCTTAGCGAGCTCGGTTTTCTAGGTGCTACTCTACCGCAAAAAATATTCATGGTACGAGATCCTAACCAACAAGGCCCTCTTCTTGGCGTCGTCCGTAACCTCGTTTGCATCAAAGTAAGCGTCGAATTTTACGAGATACGCGTGTCCATAATGTGTCGCCTATAAAATCCGGAAGATTTAGGGCCATGACCACGGATGAGCCGATCGGTGTCTTCGTTTCGTGGCTGGTGACCGGCCGCTCCTGCCTATCCGTGGGGGTTCTCGTCGCCACTGTTACGATGGTTGACGGCAGGAGACGAAGCCCCTTCCGCAGTGAACGACACCGTCGTACCAGCCGAAGAACGTCGGGCTTATTCACGGTCAGAAATGTAAAGCAAAGGTAAGGGGAGAGGGAAGGTGTGATATAATGAGTACGCACATGCGCACTAAAGGAAATAGCTTGCTTGTGAAGTTCATGGGTTATCGCGGACCTCGAGTTCAGGAAGTAGCAGTCATACGCTCGGAGGACGTAGGTAGACGAGCCGCGAATCCTTTTGCCCAGGTCGCGCTGCTCCAAGGACCGCGGAGGCCTGCGTACGAGATGGTTGTCGCTGTTGCCAATGGTGCAGCGGAACTGTGATTGTGTCATAATGACGTTGATTCTCGAGCGCACGTGTCCGTCTGATGGACGTCGGCAACAGCTTCGGCCAGCAAGTGGATGATTATCACCGTGATCGGTTAAAGCACGTGGGCTAAGAATGTCTGCGACGTGTTAAGGAGGAGTGATCGTCACTGCGACTGGAGCAAGTGTTGCTTCGGAGAAGGTTGCAACGGTTTTTAAAGCCGTTGCTCTCTGCAAACGGCGATGTGAGGAGGAAACGTGAAGCAGGTCCTCGACAGGTTGTACCCATTGGCTATGTCGTCGTGAGGGAGGAGCTGTGAAATGGTCACGTGGTCGGAGGGGCTGTGGCTAACTATGCGACCCGCGAAGGTGGTGGAGGAGAATGAGAATTCAGTGTGAAAAAGCAGAGAGCTTTTGTAGAGGGCAATAAAGAAAAGCACTATCCTCTCCCTTCCCCTCTTTCGTGTTTTACTTGTAGAGGTTCTTGTAACCCGCTCTTTACTTTAGACAAACTCGAAGGTGCAAAAACGCACGTGGTAATCTCCTTGTACGATTATCCGTAGTTGTATGTGACAGTCCCCTCAGTTGGGCGTAGCACAGCGTTGGTGAAACATTGCCAGAAGTTGGGTGACACAGTTATACGGAATTTTTTTATGGCACATACTGAAGTTGATAAATAGCAGCCGGTGAATTTCAAGGCTTGACACCTTGGAACGAATAATGAGGTAGACACCAGTTTGGCGACGTGCTCTCAGAAAAAGGTGACGAAGCGCGGTCGTTCCATTTTTACTTTTTTCGAATCTGTATATCTAAAGTAATTTTGTTATTAAAGTAAATATTACATCAGTGCATGGTGTATGTTTACCTTTAGCAAACGAAAACACACGGAGAGCGTAGTGGATCCCACACCACGTGTGTAATTTGTGGGGCGTTATATCTTTTGTCATTTATATCAGTATTTTCTTCCTCTTGGCGTTTGTTTTATTGTACGTCCAAGGAGCTGTGGCGAAAACTGCTCACCGCAGCGAAATATCCTATAGCCATGAGTGCCTTACCCTAAATATTTAAGGAGTTAAGTAAGAAACTCTTGTTTTCAATTGTGGTTGCTGAATCTTTGTGAAAGTATTCTTTGCGCATCTGAGTTGTTGTGCCTAAACACGAGACTTCGGGCATATAATTCTCTGTACTAGAACAAGAAAATTTGGGTGTAGGTCGTTTTGTATTTTACGTGTTCTGTAAACGGGAAGCATATTCAGAGCCTAATAAAATACCAAACACTGTGTTCATAGAAAATGTTCGGGTGCTCCGACAACCATGCCTTCTACAATTGGAAGTGACCCTTATACGCAGGTCCTGCAATCCGGCCATTAGTGTTGTCACTGCAATGTAAGCCTCCCCATTTCTTTTACCACTCTCAGTCCTCCCAGACGTATCCATTTCTTAAGAAACACTATTTTCTTTACTACTGCCAGCGCTTTTAATACGCAGATTTTAACAAGAAGTTTGTTCTCTCGTTATGCATTGTATACATATAAACATATTTTCTCAGTGAGATTATGAATAAAACAATGCCGTCGAGGCATTTTCGCGTCGACGTGTCGCACTCACAAAAAGTGACTCTTGCTAAAGTGGGTCGAAAAGAAGGTGTGAGCATTTCAAGCGGCAGAGAACATTCAGAGAGGACCATGTACATTACACAGATTACTTGCTGTTAGAACACGCATTTTGTCCGCTTTCCATCGTCTGCACATGCGCCCGCCTGTTTAACATACACATGATTTGGCAACGGCAATCAAATAGCGTTGGAAGTCAGCGCAATGCCTGTCGTCTATCTCTCTGTATCCTTTGCGCGGTATGTCGTAAGCCAGTATAGCAATAGTCGGGAGGTCGAGAACAACTCCCCGAATATACACATCCTATGTCAACGCATTACAACAAATTTATTATGCCTTTTATGCAGCAAATCTATACTTTTATTTATCTGTACTTTCATGTTTGTTTATCCGATCTTTAGGTGCACTATTATCTATTTGTCTTTACCAAGCAAGAAAATGTTCAGTTTAGAATTTAATGCTAAATCGTGTTTATCTCGCATTTCAAAAAAGAGATCGGTATTGCATGGCCTTGCCCAGAATCATTGCCTAATTTCCAGTGAACCTGCTTTTCTTGACCAGTTGCATCGACAGTTGAAGTGTAAATAATCCACGCATTTTAAAACGCTGTAACGGTATATTTCTTCTTATAAGTCGACAAAAAAAATTGGTACATACCAGTGAATGTCACTTAAGTTGATATAAACGTCTTCCAGTAAAGGTCGGTGAATTATATGGCATTTGAAAGCTTCCCAAATACTCTCTGGAACACTTGCATTAGTAAGTTATACCAGAGGACATATTTCAAGCAAGTATACTCAATTATTTATTATGAGCATAATCAATTTTTTTTTCTACCCGCCATGGTTGTTTTGTGCCTATGAAGTTGTGCTGCTAAGCAAGCAAGAAGTCGCGGCATCAAATCCCGGCCACGACGGCCGCATTTCGATGGGGGCGAAGTGGGAAAACACCCGTGTACATAGGTTTATTAGCACGTTAAAGAAACACAATGTTCAAAATTTTCGGAGTCCCCTACTACGGCGTGCCTCATAGTAAGATCGTTGTTTTGGAACGCAAAGGCGCAAAATTCAATTATTTAAAATAATATTTTCCTGAAAGATCTGAAACATAAACAACATATAGTGTAATTCCCCAAATATATTATGGCTCAATTGCACAAGCCTCATGGCCTGTGTTCGGTGCCTGGTTCAGGAGCAAACCACGTCGCCACAATAACGATAGGGGCAACGTCTGTAGAAGGGCACTGTTAATCATCACATGTGTCAGAACCGCGGTCACGGTTAAATTTTCACCGTGCACTCAAGGAAGGGCCTTTTGTGTCTGACGAACAAATGATCACACACCACTAACAGTGCTCACAGGTGCCTAAACATTCTCTGAACATAGAATGCACTTGGAGTTGAACTAGGGATTTCTTTGACGCATTGTTGGTATCGCGGATATCGAAGCCAGATATGCTGGAATGCGAGGAGGCCTCGAGTGTTTCTACTTATTCACACAATATGCTGCTTATGCCTCGTGAGCAAAGCCGGCTGACCAGACATTGGAAACCCTCCATGGGATGACCGTGCCATAGTTGTGCGTGTGAATTGCAAGCTGGGCACACATTCCGTGAACTTTCACCTATTTTTTGTCCTAACGCATCCTGCACACTGCTCAACTGCTAGGGTAGTCGACAGATCTCTTCCAGAATATATACACTTCTAGAAAACCCGTAGCCCGGTCTACCTTTCACTGTCGCACACTGGTAATTTCCTTACAAGTAACGAGTGAAAAGGGACGAGTTATTTAAACCTTTCCGTTTATAAATAGGTATGCAAAATGCAGACCGAGGTTCTTTATTTTTTGCGCAGCTCTATTTGCCGTAGGCCGGTGCCATATCTGACTCGTTGCCTTTCCGTTGTTTTCAATCACAGCCTATATTCTGGCATTGTATTTCCATGATTTCCTGCTGTCATTAGCCCATGAACCTCAATTTGTCTTTATGAAAAGTTATCTCAATATTCTCCAAGCCTCACTGCGTAATGTAGAGCTGTTTTGTTGAAGAAGCAAGTCTTTCAGCAAGCTTTCTCCAATTTCCTTGCTCATAAAGACTGTCGGAATTTAAAATAAATACATGAACAGAAGTGTGTTCACGTGGTACGATCAAGTAGGCTATGAAATGTTAAAAATGGAAGGTGAAATGCGGTGGGGCATTCAGCATTTTGACGTGACATACACGTTAGTTTAGGCGCAATTCTATATGGCTGTATTCCGCGATGGGAATACAGTTGTAGGTGATGTAGGGTATTCAGTAAAGATAATCCGAAAACTCATTTTAGAGTAGTATTAACCTTTAATGAGTATTATTAAGGTCTAATAAGCGGGAAAGTTCCTTCAAGAGGGGTTTTGTGACGTGCATGTGTATATATGCCGCCACTAGACACAATGCCGAAAAACATCGATTTAATCCAAGTTGTTTACAATCAATCGTATTAGATATCTCGGCAAGAACAATGTAATATAAGCCCTAGGAGTGATTTGAGCTGTTACTAAATTAACCATCATGTACGTTCAAGGGCTTGTATTGTTAATTAAATTCTACATTTTCTGCTGGTAACGAATGCCCCAATTTCAGTCACAAACTCTTGCATCGGGGTTGCGTATGGAACGAAACAGGCCGTGTTAAATAAACGTTGCAAAAATTTCCATTTTATCTACGTTTTAGAAATGTTTAGATCTCTGATACGGTTTGTGCAGAATAGCCGAAGAGCCGAGAATGACAGTAGCCGTATTTTTCGGGACTGTCTTGTGAATAAAAAAAATAAACTTTTTCACTGAGTAGGATACAAAACGCGACGTGGATTTTTTCTGTTGCACAATAATAAGAAATAGGGCCGGCAAGTGTAAACATATATTGCGTATTTTAATGAATCTTGCCTATATACAATAAAGCGGTATTTGTAGCAATTTCTACGATTGGGTGGATGTCTCATTTTCGTTTAATTACTCCTCTCCACCTTGCGGGCTTTCGCAGAACTATTACTTCAAACTCTTGCCTATGCTTCGAGGTGTTGACAAATTCGACTTCACCCTGCCATCTGCTAGCCGCCTGGTTCGCTCAGATGTTAGAGCGGCTGCTCCGGAAAGGCGATGGTCCCGTGTTCGAGTCCCGGACCAGGACGAATTTTCCGTCAACTACGAGGCTTTCCTTTCGGGTAATCAGTATGGCTTTCCTTTGTAGCAATTGCTACGATTGGGTGGATGTCTCATTTCCGCTTAAGTTCAGTCATATGCCAAGTGTCCCGTCACTAGACATTACGAAGTGGCGAAAACACGGATGGATTCTTTCTCCAAATTTAGTGCTAGGCTGAGTCTCGCACAAACCCTACATTCATACATCACGAGTCTGAAACCATGCCTTCAACCAACACCAACAGGTGGTGTTGCTTCAACATAGTCCTACGGGTGGACTCCACCTAATTGGGGCTGCATGAAGAAAGAAAGAAAACACAGGGGACTGCTGACGCGTGAGCAAGTGCTGGAAGTGTAGGGTGCAGCCGAAAGGGAATAATCTTAGGGGAAAGTATATACGTGAAGAATGAAAGAAGAGGGGCTTTTTGGTGTACTGTTTACGGTGATGATTTGTTGATATGCCCTTTTAGTCGAGGCGGTGCTTGAGTTAATCACTTGTGCTATACATGCCTTTCATCCTACCATTATTTCTGCATATCTGCCTAATCACCTTTATATTACTTGAAACTGATCCACGTTGTAACACTCCCTATGTCTGTAACGGATCCGGTTGTATCAATCTCTTACCTGTTTTTTTTCTCAGCAATGCTCTGAATGACCCTTGCTTGTCTCGGCTGCTGACCAGTTCATGCTTCCATCCGTTTTAAATATAAGCGTTTTGGGAAGGTGTGCGTTACCTACGGTTCTCACTGTGTGAATCACTTCGCATTCCATTACGATGTGCTGAATGGTCTCCGGGTTATTGCTGCAGTAGACACATTCCACAGCTTGTGGCGAATATTTACTTTTGTATGTTTTCGTCTTTAGGCAATCAGCTCTAGCGCCAAATAACAAAGCAATACCATGTCGGTTATCGAACACGTTTTTCATTCTAATTACTTTCTTGCCACTGTTGTAAATCTCCATGGTTTCTTTTTGTTTCCACTGTTTCATCCACTTTACTCCCTGTTTCTGTCACATTACTTTTGATGACCTCACTTGTCTATGCACCTTTTCAATAATCGTGAACTTGGCTGCCAACTTTGCTGACCTCTTCCTCCATTTTGCGTCCGTGGTTTTAAGGTACAGGTATTGTGCACTTTAATTACCCATTTATTCTGATTCATGTTCCTTAGTCTTTCTTCAAATCTAATCTTCTTCTGCGCTTATCTTACTCCCAAAGAAGCCTACCATGTCACCCTACGCTGCCATCTTTGTAGCTTTACCGTGGGCTTCCAAGGCAAGGCTGCCTTTTTATATTTGGTTAACTTCGCGAGCCCGCAATGATACCCGATTTCAAGCACAGAATGGCATTTGCGAACGTTAGCGCTTGCAGCATTACACCTTTCCAGATTCCACGTACAACCTCATGTTTATTGTCGAAATGAAGTGCTCTACGTTTTATTAGTGCAGCATTAGGCTTCAACTTTATTTTTAGATTACCTTGGTGGGTGTTTGAGTAAATATTTCCGTTGTTCATGTGTAGGTCGAGGTACTTATACTGCTTGACTCTAACGAATTATAGCGCTCTCAAGTTGCTTGGGACATTTCCCCAGCATCTAAAAACAGCAATAAAGGTATTTTGCATCGGGACACCTAATCCGCAAGTAAACTAAACCTAGGTGCCACACTGGGTATTTATAGAACACTGGTAGACGGGTGATACCTACGCATCTTATATAACCGTTACAAAGGGGAAAGAAAAAATAGACGATAGAAACTTTCGCGTGGCCCCTATTTTACCTACCTAATTTTATGGTGTTAAGCTCTGCAGCCCTGGCCTTCTGCCAATTTCCTCAAAATGCTTTGTGCATGAAGCTGTACTAACTCGAGCTCTCATAGATTTGTAACGCGTATGAGCACTGCGATCCGCATTAACGCTTCACCTTAAACAAGATGCATCAAAGTGTATCGTTATCTACACTACAGCAAGCTCACGTCCCGCTCGTGTTCGCGCCTGATCACGCTGATCAGAGCACACGTGCGATCATCCCACAGAGCCTGCGTGAAATAAAATAAAAAACATTCCCATTTATTCATTGATCGCGATAGCAAAACTACAAGTGTACTTCTAAGAAGTGGCGTGTGATTGGTTGAACTCGTGGCTGGTGAAGGCAATTTTTGGCCACAGCACTGCTTGGATGCTCGCGTCCACCATAGGAAGCGGAGCCTAGCATACTCCTGAGTATCACATGCCAGGATATTGTCCTGTCCACAATGGCGGCAGGCCCTGCGGCGGACGGCGCTGTCGGTGAAGCAGCGCACCTTCGGGCGCCTCAGCTCAGCCTGGAAGGCGCATCCGAAGCGTGCGCTGAAGCAGAAGGCGACATGGCCGTGCCGCTCCTCCATGGAGACGGTCACAAACTTAAGCTCAGGCGTCACAAGGCGGGCCCATTTCCGTTGACACACGCCGCCTTGGTGCATGGCTAAGACGCTGTCGACTTGGTCCCCTTGTGCTGCCACTTCGGCTTGGACGAAGGCGTGGGCACCGTACTCGCATCACTCACACAGGGTGTGGCCGCAGGGAAGCAGCACGGCTCTAGGAGGAACCGTCGAGCAGGCGGAACAGACGCGGACGCATGGTAGTGACTCCACGAACGAGATGGCTCGCGAGTTTAGTAAGCAGAAGTCGCACCGATGAAGAAATTCCGGTCACTGACCAAGCCAAGGTGAAAATAACTCAGGGACGTTTCGGGACGCGTACGGGTTCGTTGATCACACTAAAAGCGTGCAAGAGCCGCAAGTCGCTTTTATACCAAAATGTGACGTAGGGAACGGGTGTAGTTGGCAGGAAGATTTCCATCAGTCCTGTTGATACTGTTGTCAGTAGTGTGAATAAATAAAGATTCTAACAAGAGTCGCGTCATCGAATTCCTTTCCTTAGCTATTATAGCAGCGTTTTCCCAATCGATGCGGTGACTGCGATTATCTGCGTGTTCGGCAAGGGCGTTCGATACTTTTTTTCTTGTTTTTCTTGTTGTTGTTGTTGTTTCTTTGGTGCTATTTTATTCTTCTCGTAAATTTGCCGGTTTCACCGATGTAACTGCAGCTGCAGTTACATAGTTACTACTAGAAGTCATACCCTCGGGGCACGTAGGTAGACGAGCCACGGTTCCCGTTCGCCAGATGGTGCTGCTCCAAAGATTGCGTTAAAATATCTAGATACCACGCGCGCACACTTCAAGGAAGCCTAGTCCACGTAGGCCCGCGTACGAGGCGGTTGTCGCTACTTTCGTTGGTGCGGCTGAACTTTGAATGAGCCATGACGAAAGCAATTCTCGAATGGCAGTGTGGATCTGATGGGCGTCAGTAAGTAAAATTTCAGTAAAGTACACATTTCCACTTTCCCGAAATCTGCCTAGTCTTTTGCAATTTGGGAAAGACAGCGATACATACAAATTCCCGGCATCTTTTCAGTGCCTCAAAGCGCTAACATCGCCAGTCCCTCGCAGTGGCCACTGGTTCTCTACCCATGTACTATGCACAAATGACTCGCTGGTAAAGCGCCTCTTTCGTCCGCTTTTAATTTTCTGCGCATGCGCCCTCGGCAACACAGTAGAGTCGGAAGTCGGCGCAGCCACGTGTCGCCTCTCTCAATTCTTGCTCTTCGTGCTGTACGTCGTTCTACTATCATATCGATTGGAATGACCATGTGCTATATCAACGAAAAGCAAGTGTTGGATTTGTGGGGAGGTCAACTACAACGCCTCAAATACACCACCTGCGATAAAGCTTTAAGGCAAATTTATTATTCTTTTTATGTAGTAAAGGCTATATATGTATATCTTGACTTTCATGTTTGCTTGTGAAATATTTATCTACACGTTCAATTATTTGTCTTTATAAAAACAATCTATATCTGAGAATTCCCGATTTGCATTTATTTTGCACTTCAAAAAAAAGAGATCGGTACTGTGTGGCTTTGCCCAAAATCACAGCTTAATTTTCCGCGAACCTGCTTTTTTTGAACAGTTTCATCAAGAACTTTCGATAAGTGCAAATAAATGACACGCTTGCATACGTTATAATGGTATACTTCGAAAACTTGACAAATGACTTTAGTACATGACAGTGAACTTGATATAAGTGTTTGTTAAAAACGCCTTCCATTTCCGGCAGATAAATTACATGATCCTCATAAAGCTCCCCAATTACTCTCTGGATCGCTTACACTAGTAGGTTACTAGAAAGAACATATTTCACCCAGACATTTTGAAATTTTCATAAGCATCATCAATAACATTTTCCTGAAACAGAAACAGTATGCCTCGTTGTATTCCCTAGGCATATTGTGGGGGAATAGTATAAGCCTCAGGGCAGGTGTTCTGTGCTCGGTTCACAAGCAAACCACTTGGTGACATCAACGTCAGTGGAAACGGCCGCAGAAGGATGTAATTTCTCATCACATGCGTGAAAACCATGGTCACGGTTCAATTTTCGCCGTGCTCTCAAAGGTTCTTTACGTCTGACGAACAAAGGATTACACACCGCTACCATCCCTCAGAGGTGCCTAAACATTCTCGGAAGATAGAATGCATTTGGAGTTGAACTTGGAATTCTTTTTTAGCCTTTGTCGGTCTCGCCGATATCCATGCCAGGTTTTCTTCAATGCGAGGAAGTCATGAGTGCTTGTGCTTATTCGCACGGTATGCTGCTTATACTTCATGATCATAATGCGGGAGACACATAGTGCGATTTTCCGTGCGATCGGTCGTACGACCATTCGCATCCGCTGCCGCACTCAACGGTTTCCCAACAGAATCCGCCGCATGCGGTGTCGGATCGCACGCCGCGCCTGCGACCGACCGTCTGAATATTTTCGTGCGACTGCCGCATCGGTCGGACGGCCGCAGCCAATGACAGCGCGCCACCGACATGACGTAGCCCCCGACCTCCGACAGCCCTGCTGCTCAGGGGACGCCATTTTTTATTGATAGAATTTCTTTGATAGAAGCGGCGCTAGTCGGTCGAAGAAAAAGCAATATGAACGCCGCCGAAGTTCGGGCCAACGAAAATGAAGTGTTGATTTCATTGGTTCGCGGGCACGTCGCGCTGTGGGACCAAACAAGCGTGGACTACAGGAATACCTCACTTCGCACCGCAAGCTGGATTGCCGTCGCCAAGAGCTTAGGGCTATCAGGGACGAACGGTGAGTGCTCAGTGTTTAACTACGAAACATCTATTCTGTAGCCCAGCAACGAGGTCAAATTGTGTGCGCGCGTGCGCGTGTGTGGTGTAACCGCGCAGATAATTGTCACTTCATCGCCATGAGTCGTGAAGGTTGGCTGCCTGTTTCTGACGTTTCGCAAACCCGTCCGTTTGTTTTGAAGGACCATTCTGTAGCTTAGACCGTTCATTTAGTTGATGTTGCAGATAAGCCTATTAATAAGCCGGTTTTTATTATTATTATTCCGCGCGAATGTATCGTACTCTTTTCCCGGCCTATGATTCCGGCGGAGCTCCGCTCCGACTACTGGCGAAGCGCTAAAAGGAACGGCATAACGGCATGGGAGTTGAATTGTTAAATTATTCCAGCCAAATACCGAAAAAGGTAGCGGTCACATACACTCACTGAAAGAATGTTCACATAGCAAAGTAATACAAATGTACAGCTGGCCACAAGCTTATTCAGAACATGCAGCTCGCAAACAAGCTACATTCTCTAACGGTTTTGCCAGAAACCCTATAATTATGTTCATTGGAGCTTTAGTACAGGGCAGATCCATCAGTTGTAATTTTGTGTTCATTCTGTGCTCAGGAAAACTTCAGTAGCAGGTCAAATAGACAACTCATTTAATAGCATGTCAACATTTAGGTGCTGGTAATACTGTTACGTAGGAAGACGCAGACGAAAAGCTATGTACAAATATATTTACAAGGAAAATACGCTGCCCTTGGCCAAGAGGCAACAGCCCGCGCTAGCTTCTAATCGTCGTCGTCGTCTTCACACTGCTGGCCTTTCGTGATCGCGCATATTGTGCCGTAGCACTACCCCCGGCTGCAAAAGCGCCGTCCCGGAGCGACTAAAGATCGGACTCGGAAGCAGTGTAGTAGGCCTTGAGCCTACTGACGTGTACGACATCACTAGATGCCACAGGAGAGGACGAGGTTGAGGCCACAGGAGCAATTTCGTAAGTCACAGGCGTCACCTGGCGCAGCACGCGGTAGGGCCCTGTGTATCGCGAAAGGAGCTTCTCTGAAAGTCCGACGTGACGAGAGGGCGACCACAGGAGCACGAGCGCACCAGGTGAAAACTGTACGTCACGATGGCGGGCGTTGTACTGACACTGCTGAGTGGTCTGTGAGGCCGTCAGTCGAGCACGGGCAAGCTGGCGTGCATGGTCAGCGAGGGCGATGGCGTCGCGCGCATACTCGCTTGTTGAGACCGCAGCAGGAGGAAGTGCCGTGTCTAGGGGCAAGGTAGGTTCGCGACCGTACAGTAGATAAAAGGGAGAAAATCCGGCGGTGTCGTGCCGGGAAGAATTGTACGCAAATGTTACGTAAGGAAGGGCAATGTCCCAGTCGTGGTGGTCCTTGGAAACGTACTTGGCCAGCATATCGGTAAGAGTACGGTTTAACCGCTCTGTCAGGCCATTGGTTTGAGGATGGTATGAAGTAGTCAGTTTGTGTTGAATGGAGCAGGAACGCACAATGTCAGCGATAACTTTCGAGAGGAAGTTTCGACCACGGTCAGTCAGCAGCTGTCGCGGGGCGCCATGAAGCAAGATAATGTCACGCAAGAGAAAGTCCGCGACGTCAGTGGCGCAGCTGGTAGGGAGAGCCCGAGTGATAGCGTATCGGGTGGCGTAATCAGTCGCGACGGCTACCCATTTGTTCCCAGAAGATGACGTGGGAAAGGGACCGAGCAGGTCTAATCCAACACGAAAGAACGGTTCCACAGGGACGGTGATCGGCTGGAGATGACCGGCAGGTAGCACCTGAGGTGTCTTCCGACGCTGGCAGGGATCACAGGCAGCAACATAGCGTCGAACGGAGCGAGCGAGACCAGGCCAATAGAAGCGGCGGCGGACGCGGTCGTACGTGCGGGTTACCCCAAGATGTCCTGAAGTGGGTGCGTCATGCATCTCAAAGAGCACAGTCTGTCGTAGCTGTTTTGGCACGACAAGAAGAAGGTCAGAGCCGTCAGGGAGGAAGTTCCTTCGATACAGAATGCCACCCTGGAGGACATATCGGCGAACGGATGCGTCGGTAGGTGTAGAGCGCAGACGCTCGATAAGTGCTCGCAGCGATAGGTCTCGGTACTGCTCATCGGCGATGTTACCGAAGGCAGAGACAGAGAAAATGCCGTTGGCGCTACTACTGTCGGCGTCGTCAGGCTCGTCGACCGGGTAGCGAGACAGGCAGTCAGCGTCCTTGTGTAGTCGGCCAGATTTATAGGTGACAGTATACGAATATTCTTGGAGGCGTAAGGCCCAGCGACCAAGTCTTCCTGTAGGATCTTTCAGTGAGCATAACCAGCAAAGCGCGTGATGGTCTGTGACAACGGAAAAGGATCGGCCATATAAGTATGGGCGGAATTTCGCAACCGCCCAAACTAGGGCCAGACACTCACGCTCAGTGATGGAATAGTTGCGCTCCGCGGGTGAGAGGAGCCTGCTGGCGTAAGCGATAACACGGTCGTGGCCACGCTGGCGTTGTGCCAGTACTGCTCCAATTCCGTGACCGCTGGCATCAGTACGGACTTCGGTAGGCGCAGAAGGATCGAAATGGGCCAAAACTGGAGGCGTTGTGAGAATGTCGATTAGATGAGAGAATGCAGAGGCCTCGTTATCGCCCCACTGGAAAGGAGCGTCTTTTTTCAAAAGGTCGGTTAGTGGTCGTGCTATGGCGGCGAAATTTCTCACGAAACGGCGGAAGTACGAACAAAGGCCGATGAAGCTGCGCACATCCTTGACACACTTCGGAACAGGGAAGTGCGTAACAGCATGGATCTTGCCTGGGTCCGGTTGCACTCCGTTCGCGTCAACGAGATGTCCAAGGACGGTAATCTGTCGACGGCCGAATTGGCACTTCGATGCGTTGAGTTGCAGACCGGCTCGCCGAAAAACGTCCAGGACTGCTGAGAGGCGCTCGAGGTGCGTAGCGAACGTTGGGGAGAATACGATAACGTCGTCCAAGTAGCACAGGCACGTGGACCATTTGAAACCGTGAAGAAGGGAGTCCATCATGCGTTCAAAAGTGGCAGGGGCGTTACATAGACCGAACGGCATCACTTTGAATTGATAAAGACCGTCGGGTGTGACAAAAGCAGTCTTCTCGCGGTCGAGATCGTCCACGGCAATCTGCCAGTAGCCGGAGCGAAGGTCAATAGAAGAGAAATAGCGAGCACCGTGGAGGCAGTCAAGGGCGTCATCAATCCGAGGTAGGGGATACACGTCCTTTTTGGTAACCCTGTTAAGGTGCCGATAATCCACGCAAAAGCGCCATGAGCCATCCTTCTTTTTGACCAGTACTACAGGTGACGCCCATGGACTATATGAAGGTTCAATAATGTTCTTGGCAAGCATTTTGCGAACTTCTGCGTGAATAACTTGACGCTCAGCTGGTGACACTCGATACGGGCGGCGATGAATAGGAGGGGCATCGCCGGTATTAATGCGATGTTTGACAGCTGTAGTTTGGGCTAAAGGACGATCGTTAAAGTCAAAAATATCGTGGTAGGAAAACAGAACGCGGTAGAGTTCACGAGCGTGCTCGGAGGGCAAGTCGGGGGCAATCATTTTCCGTAAGTCAGCGATGGTACAATTTGCCGACTGCGATGGTAGAGGAGTATCGGATGAAGTGTCGTCTACTGCAATGGATGCTACTGAGTGATCCTCGAATGAACAAAGCTGGGCCAAAGACATCCCACGTGGCAGCACTTGTGTCGTCAAGCCAAAGTTGACCACTGGCAGGCAGACGCAATTCGCCGTAATAGATAAAACTGTATGGGGTACTGTGATCCCATGTGTAAGGAGGACGTCTTGCATAGGAGCCGCGATGTAGTGACCGTCGGGGACTGGTGGGGATGACACTAGGTCAACGTAGGTCAGTGCCGAAGGTGGCAAGCAAACGAAGTCGGCGGAACTGAGGCGACTGGGGTGTGGTTCAGCAGGATCCAGAACAGGCAGGTCAAGGCGGAGAGTACTGGCGGAACAATCGATGAGAGCAGAATGTGCGGAAAGGAAGTCTAAGACGAGGATGATGTCGTGGGGACAGTGGGCGATGACTGTGAATAGCACGATTGTTGAGCGATCGGCGAAGGAGACGCGGGCGGTACACATACCAATTACGGGGGCTGTTCCGCCATCGGCGACACGGACAACAGGCGTCGTGGCGGGCGTGATAATTTTCTTGAGCCGGTTACGAAGGTCAGCGCTCATTACGGACAAATGCGCCCCAGTGTCTATGAGAGCAGACACAGAAACACCGTCGACTAGCACGTCAAGAAGGTTCAGATGAGTGGGCAAAGTCAGTAGAGGATTTGGCGGCGTAGGGAGCAATGCAGCGTCACCTCGAGGCGCTGCATCGTCTAGTTTTCCGGCTGGGAGCGGCGTCCGAAGGGAGTCGGCGAATAGGAGCGACGGGGCTGGGGAGAGCGAGATTGTCGTCGTTGGGGCGAAGGCGAACGAGAATAGGGGCGGTTCGTTGCAGGAGAATCAGTGGCGGCATTATCGGAGCGTGCGGCATAGGGACGAGAAGGGCCACCTGAGGGGCGAGAGTAGGCAGTATAAGTAGGCCGGCTCGGGGAACTCCAGCGACTACGACAGTGCCGAGAAATGTGCCCGATTCGATGGCAGTGGAAACAAATAGGCTTGTCGTCAGCAGTGCGCCATTCAGATGGGTTGCGGAAACGTGGTGGGTAAGAAGATGCGGGACGGGGCGAAATCGAAGAAGCCGGGCGGGTATTAGGGCGATGGGCCGAGCAGATGGTGTGAAGACCCATGTTTTCAAACTCCTGGCGGACAACTGCCTGGATCAGTGAGACCGTGACTGCAGATGTGTTGGTGGGACTGGAGTCGAAGGCAGCCGGATAGGCGGCCTCGATCTCACGCCGGACGATCCTGGTAACATCGGCAGTGTTGTTGGGACGAGGAGCGTCGGCACAGGAAGATGTCGCTGGGGTGTTGGGCAGACGGGCAAACTGCTGGTCAATACGTCGGCTTTTGGCGAGTTCCAGGCGGCGGCACTCTCTTATAACAGCATCCACCGTCGCTACGTTGTTGCAAACGAGCAAGTTGAAGGCGTCATCGGCAATGCCTTTGAGGATGTGGGAAACCTTGTCTGACTCAGTCATGTGGGTGTCAACTTTGCGGCACAGAGCCAAGACGTCCTGAATGTACGTGACATAGGGCTCTGTTGACGTCTGCACACGGCCGGAAAGCGCCTTCTGCGCGGCAAGTTGTTGACCGTAGGGGTTGCCGAACAAGTCTCGAAGCTGTGTCTTAAGTGAATCCCAACTGGTGAGCTCATCTTCGTGCGTGCGATACCAAACTCGAGGTGTGCCACCGAGGTAAAAGACTACGTTGGCGAGCATAATAGTAGGGTCCCACCGGTTATTGCGGCTGACGTGTTCATACAGGCTGATCCAGTCATCGACGTCTTCCCCATCTTGGCCCGAGAATACGCCTGGATCACGGGGAGCGGGGAGAGTGATGTAGGTCGTCGAAGTGGCAGCAGGTGTCGGAGCCGGCGGAGTCGGGTTGTCGTCGCCGGGAGCCATGAAGGAAGGCTCGACGTACCGTCCACTGCGAAGCTCCGTGACGAGGTACAGGGAACGTCCACCTCCACCAGATATGTTACGTAGGAAGACGCAGACGAAAAGCTATGTACAAATATATTTACAAGGAAAATACGCTGCGCTTGGCCAAGAGGCAACAGCCCGCGCTAGCTTCTAATCGTCGTCGTCGTCTTCACACTGCTGGCCTTTCGTGATCGCGCATATTGTGCCGTAGCAATACTATGGCTCTACTGTGTGATTTGATTTAGAGAAAATGTATCAACTTTGCCTTTTCTCTGCAGATAAAATCATAAAAATCAGCAAAAGATGGCGCAACCTGAGGGACACTTTCGTGAAGAAACTAAGGGACGCAAAAAGGAAGAGTGGTGCAGCCGCTGGAGAGCCCACATCCAGGTGGAAGCATTTCAACGATATGCTTTTTCTGCGAGACCCTCTGGAGCCGCGGCCGTGAGTAAACAAATTTTCACCGAACGCATTATCTTTAATGCATTATGGCTCTCAACAGGACGGTTGGTCACATGAACATTGAAAAGAATTGAAGCAGTCAACATAGGCAACCTGCAAGTGTTTGCGTTTTAACCTACGGACATGAAAAAAAAAAGGGGGGGGGGGAGGTTGCCCTGAGCACGCCTTTTCTTTTTTTTTGGGGGGGAGGGGGTGGATTAATGAACTTTAATTACCCCCCCCCATATACTGATATTTATATACTTAGAGAAGCAGCAAGCTCGGCTGCTCTTGTATTAAGAAATGCATCTTAACTTTAAGCCCATGCTTGACTTGATATGCCCGGCATGAATGCCTAAAATTCATCATGCCAGGCACCATATAGAGCAAGGTTCAAGGCTTCAAGTTGTATTTCTTGTCAGGGTTGTCAAGGATTGCTTGCTTGGTGCAAGCAATCAATCCTTGACAACCCTGACAAGAAATACAACTTGAAGCCGTGAACCTTGCTCTATATGCTTGCTTATATGATTGCTTGCTTGGTGCAAGCAATCCCCAAGCATCAACATAATGTGCCATTTCTTACTGCAGGACCAAGGCTGATCTTACCCGTGCTGCACTAGGTGGTTATAAGTTGCAGCTGCAAACTGCCTAATTTCATCTCATCCCCTAATTTTCTACTTTCTTTGACTGCGCCTTTCTCTCGCCACCCATTCTGTAAGTCTATGCCCTACGCATTGCATGGCCTGCCCAACTGCAGTTTTTTTTTTATATTACCCGCCGTGGTTGCTCAGTGGCTATGGTGTTAGGCTGCTGAGCACGAGGTCGCGGGATCGAATCCCGGCCATGGCGGCCGCATTGGCCATGGCCAATGCGGCCGCCATGCAGCCATGGCGGCCACGGCGTGCCTCATAATCAGAAAGTGGTTTTGGCACGTAAAACCCCATAATTTAATTTTTTTGCAGTTTTTATCTTAAACTAGAATATTGGCTATTCAGTTTGCTCTGTGATTTACACCACGCTCTTCCTGTATTTTTATGTTACACCTACTAACATTTTTCATTCCATCGCTCTTTGCACAGCCCTTAACTACAGCTTCATTGTTAACCTCAACATTCTTACCCCATATGTTCGCACCAGTAGAATGCAATGACTCTAAACGTTTTTTAACAATCCCAGTGAGGATTTCATAATGCCTGTCGTATGCATTCCAACCCATGCTTACATGCTGTAAATTTCCTTCTCATGATCGGGGATCCCATTGAGTAAGTGACCTACTCGGTTTAAAGCCCTAACTCATTTGTTGCCATTCATCCCCAGTGTTGTTGAATGTCATCTACAAACCGAAAGTTAACATATTTGCCGTTGATATTTTAAGCCTTCCCAGTGTAAAGCTTGAATACTTAGTCTATGCATGCAGTGAATGGCATTGCACTGTCTCCTTGTCTGACCTTCTTGATTGGCAATTTTGTACTTGTGCAAGAATAAGGTAGCTGTGTAATATTTTTAAATGTTTCCCAAGAATTTCACGTATGTCTCCTGTACTCCTTGATTATGCAATGCTTCCGTCTAGTGCCTTGCATTGCCATAAACAGGCAGTACAGGTACCATCACAATTTCTTTATTTGTATTTTTCCAATTTCAGCAGAATTGGCAGGCATGAGTTGGGGAAACAAGTCAGTCAACATGACAACACGTTCAGCTGTTGCCCTGGCGAAAACAAGTTCATATGTCAAAAAGGCATCATGTATGAAACAGTTGTTCACTCAACGCACAAATTGCAAAGCAACAAAGTGAAATTTAATGTGTGTTCTTTTGCAGAACGACAACCAACCTCGACTTCTTTGATGAAGGTTCTGCGCAAGAAATTCTCAGGCAATATTCGGAAAGCCCTTCACAAGTACTTCTGCCCATGGTTCAAGGACATTACACCGACCCAGACACCACACAAACAAACACTATTAATTATGCCCCTTCTGCCTCTACTTGTCTTTCAGGCTCCGTAGCTCATTCTTCCTCTTCACAATCTTTTCCTTCTTTGCCTTCTCCACAAGGTGTTTCTACTGCCTTTTTACAAAATTCACTAACCTCTTCCCTCGAAAAAACATCAAAAACTAAACGCAATAGAGATGACACAGACAGACTTCTTGATGACGTAAACAAAGAGCTACACACAAAGATATCGAACAATGAACATGTTTTATTATCCCTTAATGGTCAGTTGAGTAAGGTGCCTGACCATCTTTTGGGATTGTGTAAAATACACATGCTTGACATCCTGAATCATTATCTGGCATGAATTGTACCCACCAGCTTGGGGCCACTCAAGCCACCTCAAGGAGATGAGGCTATGTAGCCCGTTCAAAGAACTTTTAAAGGTTGAATTTATTTATTTGCTATGTGTTGCAAATAAAGGCTGCAGGGCGCCTTTGTATTTGTATCGGAAATAAAGAGCATGTATGTGAAATAAAGAGCCTTTGTATTTGTATGTGACATAAAGAAACATTACGGTGAAATTCATCTGACGTTGACTGTCAATAATTACTGCAGCCACACAGCAGCGATAAAAATTCACAATTTCCGCAGATGGTTGTGGCACTTCGTGATTAACGTAGTGATTCGCCTCTGTAGAATGGCGACTTACATTTTCCCACAGAAAGCATGAGCAACTTTCCTATCAATGCCTTTCCAAAGTAGAAGTGTGGGATGAACAGCTTTGTGAACTAAATCGTCAGAAAAAGGACAAAAAAAAAATGGACTGCAACAAAAAGCTGCACATGGCTGGTATGTACGCAGAGAGCATTTTAGGCATTTCAAATGTTTGATGCGACTGGAAAGTGCCTTTCTACAACTGCAACCTTCAGACCCACCTTACTTTTGTTTTTGAATTTCTCAATGGTGCAATAGAACTGAGAAGAGGCAACATTTGAAAACTTTCCACTCGTTCAGGTCACTGTTGGCCTACTTGTTGCGAGATCATTTCACACTTTTTGTCAGATTTCATTGCATGCTTTCGTTTGCCAGCAAAGCATGACAGGCTGCTGTGTTTGCAGCATTTACAATTTTATGCATTTCAGTATTCACAGCCCTAGTCCTTTCCATTCATCAATGCATTTATTTCAACTATTTGACAGACGGCAGCAGTGAATAAAAGCTGCCATTTGGCAGTTGACGAGCCCGCTGCCCGTTACAAGGGTTCACGGCAACACAGCTTTATTAGAAATTGCAGCAGATTACATCATTAAACAAGGTAGCAAATACAATGGAGACATGATGTATATGAAATTATGCTCTCGCGTTAACTTTCACGTGAAACTTGCTTGAAGCACAAAAACAAATTGAAATTGATAGAATCCGTGATTTAGAAGACTTGGCAACATATAGCACGAGTGTTGCATTCCGGAGTTGTAAACTTGCAGTTGGTATCAACTATAGTTTGCGTCTCCATGTCTCAAAACTCCGTTATTTTCTTCTCTAACGAAAGCGCTGTCAAATTTAAATTGCACACTTAACCTATAGTGTGGTGAAGAACGCTGTAGTGGGCCATCCTCTCCAGCACTTTCTAGTGGGTCAACCTCCAGTGCTGTATTCGAGGAACACCACCCATGCCGCGTCCGTGCCCTACTATGAAGGTCGGCCCAAACACTGGTGATAAACACCTTTACAAGTGATGGCGAGTGCTTTGGCTTACAAAATCAATCCTGGAACTTTGATCTCGTACCGTACGCTCAGACATGCCTGAAGACGCATCCCAGAAAGCGCCTCCTCAGTCTGTCGTGCGCTGGTGTGCCTCACCACAGGGACTTTGCCATTTTCAGCGGCATGGAAGACACTGGCGTGGAGGACTGGCCGATGTCATACGAGACGGTAAGTGCCCACAACAAATGGGGCAATCCCACCAAACTGAGCAACGTGCTCTTCTATCTTGCGGTTGTGGCCAGTCTTTGACACAACCATGAGACCGATTTTTTAATGCGGTCCTTGTCCAACACATGTGTAGTGGCTGTGTTTGGCCGCCTTGCTGTGCGCAATCTGCATTGAAGGTCGCGTTTGGAAGAATGTGCACAGCAGTCGGGTGAATCATTTATCAGCTACATTGCAGATGTCCTGGACTTCTGTAAGAGTCACTGCAGCAATGTTGGGGTACAACAAAATCTGAAGTGTCATGAAAGAAATAGAGGGCGATACTTTCAACGCTACTTGCAAGGAATCCTTCGTCCGTGACTAACATCATCACTAAGCCAAAGCTACGAGGAGCTCCGCAGGCAGCGCTCATTGACACGTTGCCCTTCATTGTGCAATGAACACATTGCTGCTTTGGCTACCACCTTCGATCAGTCAGCTCTGCTAGCAGAAATGAAACCGTTTGTGAGGAAGTTGCACGCGAGCTCTCTTTGACGACCATCGCTCAGCCGCTGCACATAAAACAGCCTACCTCAAATGTTATGCTTCCGCTCCATCACGCAATCGAGCAAGAAATTGCCGAGATCTTGCCAGACCAGCGCCAACATCTTCCTGCGGCTGCACCACTAAGCTATGCTGTAGTTGTTCCGACGCCCCAACCGGCCGCGGTAAATGCACCACTCGGCTATGCTGAAGTCGTTGCAAGGACCCAACCTCTATCTCCAGGTATGCCTCTCCATTATACCAACGTCGTGGCTAGGTCCCGACTGCAGCCTGCCATGTAGTCATAAGCAGCTGCCTCGTACTATGCATCCTCTGGCATGGATGAGACCTGCCCCAGCAAAAACCGGTGGTGTACTCCCGACAACGGACCAATATGCTTTGCGTGCGGCTACTCCAGTCATTTTGCACACTTTTGTAACCGTGTGCAGCAGTAGGCAGCAGCGTAGCGCCGCACCACCAGTGACAAGCCAGCCAACCGTCTATGTTACGACTCCCCGTCGACTATGTCGCCGAGACTGTGCCCAATGCCAACTACCTGCCATTCACTGTCACCAATTCGGCCTCAATCCCTAACTCGGGAGGAGTAAAACTAATTGTCGCAGTCGTAAAGGCAAGGGCTGAAGCACCGTTGAAATGTGAAAGTCCTCAATGCAGACCCTCAAACATTTTTGTTGGGTTGACGTCGTTCGCAACCCGCGCATATGCACTCGTGGAAGCAGGAGCCGCCGTATGTGTTATGGACACTAAGCTTTGTAGCTTACTTCAGAAAGTTACGGTGCCCCTTTCTGGGCTGTGCCTCTGCAAAGTTAGTACTCAGCACATTAACTCCTTCGCGGCTTGCACTGCACGTTATTGGCAACATTCTATACAACATAGAATTCTTCCTTCCCCCGTGCCCTCATGACATCCTTGGCTGGGATTTGCTCTCACGCCACAATGCCATTAGCCAACGGCATTGTGCACAGGTCAAAACAGAACTCTCGCCACTGTTAGATTTACTGCTCACTAAGAAATCTTCACTGTCGAGGAAACTACTCGTCCAAGACGCCACCACCTACGTTCCTCCTAATGCATCAATGGTCGTGTCCATGTACTGCAGCAGAATTTCAGATGCTCTTGCACTACCGTCTCCACTTATCCACTTGACAACTCGGAAAGGTCTGCTGCTACGTTTTGCGGCAGTGGCCATCACACAGGGCTACAGTACCATTTTAATTTGCAAGCCATTCCCATACCATGTTATGGGGCTCCGCAGGTAATGTCTTATACCAATGTAGAAGTACTCAACGACGTACAAGTTATGGACATTCCCGACGACAATTACCGTGCTAGTTACACTGCGCTCAGTGCAGTTTTACATGTGACATCGCCCAGTGGTATGTTTGGTCCTTGTATTGTCGATGGCCTTACACTGGTCGAGCATTTGCAGCTTTTGTGCCTCTTAGAAGAATTTTGTTCTTTCGATGTTGGGCACTGTTCCCTGAGCCGGACGTGAAGTGTTACACACTGTACAGACACTGGCTCAAAAAACTACCACTGCGGTAACGTCTGTATCGTGCATCTCCTGCAGAACGTCGTGTAATCAATGAACAAGTTAGTGAGATGCTTTGCCGCGAGGTAATTTGATCTTGGAGTCCATGGCCATCCTCCATCGTTCATGTTATGAAGATGGTTCCATGCGGTTCTGTGTGGACTACCAGCACCTCAACAAGATCACTTGCAAGGACGTCCACCCTCTCCTGCAAATAGATGTGACTGACAGTCTACAAGGTGCAGAATTCTTTTCATCTCTCGATTTGCACTCAAGGTATTGGCAACTACCAATGGCAGGCGCCGATCGGCTGAAGACAGCTTTTGTCACACCCGAAGGCTTATATGAATTTAATGCAATGCCTTTTGGAGTATGTAATGCGCCCGCCACTGTTGAGTGCACAATGGGCCCAGTTGTGCACGGCTTGAAGTGGCACACGTGCTTCTGCTAGCTTGATGATGATATTGTTGTCTTCAGACGCTTCATACGCCATTTTGCCAGCATCATATAGCCCCTGACCACGGTGTAGGAAGGTGACAGGTCGGCTCAAAGGTGCAGCGGAGCAGCCACGTAGAAAAGTTGTTCCAAGTTCGCCTTCCCTATACCAGTAGGCGTAAATCTGTGGGGTCCCACTTCAGTGTGCTCTACTATGAGGCCATGTTTGACATCGGAATGTCTTTGTTCCTGTTTTGTGAAACTATTTGCAATCCTTGACAATTTTCCTTGACCGTGTGAATTTATGAGGTGCGAGCAACCATAGAAGCGATGGAGAAAAAGTGTTTCGCCCCACGATGCACGGTAGGGTACAGTTGTGTACCGGAAAACTTTCGTACTCTGTTCAGAAAGAAGAGCGGCTTTGGGTGTGGAGGAATACCATACTGCGTAAGGGTTGCAGACAGCAATCGACCGACCATCTCTGCAAACGATACTTCGAGGCAGATTTGGTGAACAAAACCTGGGAAACTGTCTATAATGGTAATGTCTTGCTTTGCACAACCCGGAAAGCGCCCCTCTCCAGATATACAGTGCCCACTATATTTCCAGACTGCCCAAGCTATCTGTGGAAAGAGAAAAAAAAACGGTGAAAGAGGCCAGCTGAGAAGCATGACAACACCGCACCTTTCAAGAAGCACCGTAAGCAAAGCAAGGAACCCACTGGCTCGGTTTTGCAAAGCGATCTTGCGGATGAGATCAAGGGTGGCACAAGTACTTCGGACATGCTGTGGCATGACTCGGCCTTGGTACCCTTGGCAGCAGTGTGAACTTTTGATTAACTGTTTGAGCGCCTAGCCCGTGTTCTGCTTCTATCCACAACTTGGCGCTTTCACAAACTAGACGTTGACGAGCTTCATAATGATAATGTTGTATTCTCTGAATTGCGCCAACTTCAAGAATCGCAGTGCACCGCTGACACAAGCCACATAGTGACATGGAAACTTGCTGAAATTGAGCGACACAGAAGTGAAGGTTGTCCTGATGGGAAAGCCAGCCTCCTTGGAACTGCTGAGAGTCAGCCAATAGGTATCAACCAACGAAGACATCACAAGCCTACTTGGAAACTTAGAGAGGCTCCACCTTTGCAGTGGTGAACCAACGACTTAGCAGCAACGGGCTCCTTACTTCGTGATCGTCCGAGAGAGACGAGGCCTTCACAAGGCTCTGTCTTTTGCCAACATCTTTTTTCGCCGTCACGACCTATCAGCCCCTGCAGAGGTCGACACAGACGCCAGTGGTGTTGACCTTGGCAATGTTCTTTCCCAGCGCAAACAAGGGTTTCCTGAATATGTTGTGGCTTATGTAAGTCATACGCTTACGAAAGCTGAGACATATTACCCTGTGACAAAAAAATATTGCCTGGCCATCATCTAGGCTCTAACTTCCGGCCTTATTTGTATGGCCGTCCATTTGATGTAGTTACAGACCACCTTGCACTACGCTGGCTGCTCTTGAAAAAATCTTCGGGCCATTTTGCCCAATGGGCACTTTGCCTGCAGGACTAGAATATCTGCATGCTGTACTACAACAGACGCACCTGCACATTAAGGAAGAGCTCAGCACTATTGACAATTTTATTTACCTGAGTGGCATGGGTGGTTTACCTGGCATGGGTGGTTGTACTACTCAGTGGAGCAGCCACTTCGGCCATATCTGTACTCCAAGCAACCGAAGAGTGCTATCAGGACCCCATGGATATTCTCATGAAACGTTTTGGAGATGAAAGTATATTTGTTCAAGAGCACATTAGAAGCCTTTGAGATCCGAGGTCAGTCTCGTCATCTTTGAATGTCAGGCAGCTTCGAGATCTCTATGACCAAGTACAGGCACATGTTCTCAGTCAAAGCTCTTGGCATAAGCCTACACCCACTTATTGTTCCATGTTACGGGACTCTCTTGTGAGTCTTGCTGTCAGACTTCGCGCTTAAATTTCACGAGGTTGGCAAGCCAACGACAGCATTCACAGTGGTATCAAGGGTTCAAGCAGAGACTGACTCAGTGCTTCGGATGACGAAAGCAGAGAAAGAGTTACAAAGTTTTCTGGAGTACTTCAATTAACTTCAATGCCGAGAAACAGTGCAAGCATATGCGCTTCTGAAAACGCCAAAAGTTGCCCAGAAATATAGACATCGCGATCTGTGCAGCATCGCATGATAGACAGTGAACTGACACTACAACAGTTCGAGGAAACTATAACAAGGACGGTTGCTATCACGTTCTCCTTCCTTGGAAGAAAACGGACGACTTGGCAGACAATTTATCTGTGGCCACTAAATGCCTTAGCATTTTGATGCACAAGCTCAACAAAGACCACTAATTTTTAGAAAGGTACGACGACACCAAGACTGCAACTTCAGACCACGGCGTCTTGCCAGGAAACACGCCCTGCAGTGCTGTTGAAGTACTGCAAGTATATGTCCCTGACATATCCTGCCATGTGACTGAAGTTGTGTGCCCTGGTGCTGGCCACCTGCATGGGTGGTTGTACAAGTAATTGCCTCCACTGGCTGCTCTGTCGTTGACCAAATGAGCTTACTGAATCCGCATAACCGGGCCACGTCATCATATAAACGTCATCACTCCCTGTGCGCACATCCATCAGGAAGTTGTGAAGCACGCACAGTGCCTTCACCACCTGCTCAGCATTTTCGGGGCTTTCCCCCATTGATCTTCCGAGGATCCTCCACCGGGTCACCAGGATTCCAAAGGCATTCTCGACACACCTTCTGCATGATGCACAAAAAGAATGTTCGCAGTAAATATTGAACCTTCAGTTCTTACAAAGCAGCGTGGTAAGCATTTCAACTCGCCCTGCTCTGCTGAGGCGGTAGTTGAATACCCTTTTGCTGGCCTCCAATCCTCGACCTGGATATGTCCTCGAAAAATGGATTCTCAGCTGGAAGGCCTCATCCCCGACAAAGACACAAGGAGCTGGCAGGGCTGTGTTGGGTAGTGGAAGGTCCCAGGGAAGCTGCAGCTTTCCTTTGTCCAGTAACTGCCCGAATATGGACTGCTCGAGCGCTCCCCCGTCGCTCTGCTTGCCGTATGCACCCACGTCAGCAACAACGAACTTGTAGTTGCTGTCAACCACAGCAAGAAGCACAACGGAATAAGTGCCCTGCAATAAACAAGTAATCACAAGAGTGTACCAGAATGTTGTGGAGAGCATGCACAAGAATATATTTACAAAGCAAGTAGCAGCATAACACACCAAGTGTACAACCAGCTCATGCAGTCAGAAACTGCTCCCCGTATTGTCACCATCCAAGCTCTGAGCTAAGCACCACTGCCTCCTTTACTAGATGCCTGTCGCGTCGCTAGTCTTCCCATTGGAGCGGAGGTTCCCGTAGTTCAGGGTAGTCGCGGAGAGACGGCGCTCGCAGCCGACCCACTCTCTGCTGCGGAGGAAGTGACGATTACTAGGCTGGCGTGCGCTCGACCAATGGCTTGACGAGAGACCATGAGTACAGTCTCAGGGATCGCAAAAGATGCTGTTAAAATCTCGGAGGCAGGGCTGTGTGATTTAGGTTTCCAGCGGCCACCACAGCTAGCGCTCGCAGCCGACCCGGGTGGGGAAGACTAAAGAGGAGAGGGGCAGGAGCTAGCTTCTCGGCTCACGCGGCAGGCATCTATGGTAAAGGAGGCATTGTAAGCACCTACACATTACAAATCAGAGCCACTGTCGGCAGAAGCGCAGACAGTACAAGAAAAAAAAAAAGAGGAATGAAGCATGCCAAGTCAAATAGCTGTGTGTTATCTGTAACTGTTCGTTTGGGTAGTGAGGAGCTACGGGTCTCTGGTATTGTGCGTGTGGAATGTGCTAAAGGATGTAGAAACTTCCACAAGAAAAAAATGAGCACGGAGATTAGTGGAAGTCCATCTCCGAGCCGCGAAAAACCCGAGGCATGACCAACTACTGTATTTACTCGATTCTAAGCACCCCCTTTTTTTCACGATCACGATGCCCAAAGTGAGGGGGGGGGGTGCTTAGATCCGAAAAATCAAGAATGACCCCGCTCCCTCTTTTTGCTGCGGCATCACGTAGAGATGGGTGCAAGAAATAACATTTTATTTTGCAAACATTCAAAAGAAAAATTGGTGCAGACAGTGAGCTCACCGTTTGTGTAGGATGCTCAGTCACTATCACTGCCACTTGAGTTCGTCGCACCTCTTTAACCGCTGCTCTTGGTATCCCACAGCAGGTCGTCTTCCGTTCCGTCGAAGTTGTTTGCAATCGAGCACTTCCTAAATGATTTGACCACAACGTCCACTTGGACCCTCTTCCACGCGTCCGAAATCCACTTTGCGATGGTTGATGGAGATGCTTTTGCAGCTTTCCCATCGGCGTCTTCTTCCGGTCAGGGTTTCGCACCCACTCTTCGTACTCCTGTTGGAGATTGGCTTTGAAGGGCTTGTTGACTGAAACGTCGAAGGGTTGCAGCACTAGCGTCTGCCACCCGGAATCAAAACCACGTCGCTATTGATGTTCCGAAGCTTTGTCTGTACCTCCGGGGTCAGATGGCCGCGAAACGCGTGTGACAGAAGCATCGACCGCGTGCCTGCAGGTCCGCCGAGCAATGATTCCAGAGATGAGCAAGTGCGTTTGGTGGCCTTGGCTACATGCACTTCCGAACAAATAGGGGGGTGCTTAGATTCGCATGCAAACTTTTTTCCTAACTTTCTCACGGAAGTAGAGGGGGGGGGGGTGCTTAGAATCGCAAAAGTACGGTAGATTACCTCTCCTTTAAAGATGACGAACAACCAAATGTATTCCTTCGCTCCAAAATATAAGTCAGCGTTTAGGACTTCAAGGAGGTTCCTAAAGCCGCATTGTGTTTTCAGCACCAGAACTCCCTGAACTTTTCCAGAAATGGGAATCGGCCCGGCCTTCAGAGAGCTGACAAATAGAGCAGCAGACATCACTTGTGACGAGCTTGAGAGCTACTAGTACTCAGAAAAGTACGCATTTGGGCTGGTTGGTTCATGATTACGAGCAGTAAAACTGCGCTAAACAACAGGACGAGGAGAGGGACACAGACAGCAGTGCTGGTGTCAGTGTCCCTCTCGTCGTCCTGTTATTTGGCGCTGTTTAACTGCTCGTACTAGTACTCAATGGCCTTTGAGGAAAAAAGGTTGGATTGTTTTCTGACACTTCTTTCCGATTTCTACTTTTACACCTTATCTAAGGTTTATTTAAAGCATTCCTTGCACATTGCAAGATGGTTCCTTCCCTGTTGTGTTCCTGGTGTTGTTATTCAAGGCAGAAGATAAGCAGTTGCAAACTAGTTAATCCCACAAGCTTTTTTTTGCGTCGCATACCAACTGGCCTGACCAATTGCTTCAGTTTACCTGTTGTATATTGCAAAACTATACTCACGTTGTAGTTGAAGTACACGCTTCCTGATTCGGCAGGGCACTTGATGTGCACATGCTTGCCGTCAACAGCTCCAAGGCAGTTTGGAAACTGCCAGGTATGCCCAAAGCCCTCCGCAATCTGCAGCCAGGTGGCAGTCTCTGGTTTCTGTATGCGACAAAAAAAAAAAGGAACATGAAGCAGTTTTAACAGCGAATGGTAGTACTTTGCCAGTCTACTGCAAGCTGAGAAATGCCATTTTCAGATCCACCAGATATGTCAGGTGACTGATAACACAATACGGAATGCTCTTATGGGCATGTTGCACAAGCTAACAATGCAATACCTTAAAGCCACAGCTGCTGGTGAGTGTATTATGTGGCCCAATTTACAGCACTCTTAAGAATCAGCATCACGAACTCCCTTAATGTGATAGAGCGTGAAACTTCCCAAGAAAGTTGTGCCCCAAGTCTATAATAAGTTAACCCTTTCTTTAGCACGCTTACAGAAATTGATCGATATTATGGGCAGTTTTCTACGCATTGTTAAACATTTCCACTGAAATTCTACTAGTGGCATGATGTACTATCTGAATGGACGACCTCACTTTTACTATTCCTCACATTTTACAATCTTTTTGACAGGTTAGGGAGTGTAGAAAAAAAAAGTAATTCGGTTGTGCGTCGAACACTGCTTTTTGCAGTGCTTGGGGATAACCAGCTCCCGGCAGACGTTGCAGTGATCGAAAGCCTGTCATAATAGTGTGTGAGCAACTCTTACCTAATGAGCTTTCAAAACAATTTAACAATTCTTCTCTTGAATAGCTTTGAATGGTTAGACTGAAGAGGCAGCAACACATTTGGAAAACATGGGGGACGTAATGAGAAAAAACATCAGCATACCTAAATATCCTAAGCATGTGCTCGTCTAATTTTTGTTTAAGCTTGCTGTCAAAGTTTGCTAGAAAGATATTGCAAAGCAGTGGTGCTATACATGACCCGATGCAAACTCCCTTTTTGTGTACATAAAACTTAACAATGAGTGTTGAAGACAAATACTGGCCTAGCGACTTTAAAAGCCTTCTACACTTAAACTACAGGCTGTCTGGAAGGGCAGTTCACCAGATTTCGCAACAAGTTCTCTAACTGCGGCATGTTCATATTGAGAATTGAGTAGAACCGTCCTTTATGTCAATGGAAAAGGCTACCATGGCTTCTGACAATTCTTGTCAGAGTTCGTCTACCAGAGTCACGAAATTGCTGATGTTGAAAGGGTCATCCGGAAAAAAGGTTCACCTTGCACTGCAGCTGTCTTCCAACAGTTCTTTGCCACGTCCCCTCTTCAACCTCTTCAATGAGTACTAATGTTCCAAGCGTACAGTCCGGTTTGTGTTTCCAGAAATAAATGCCTAAAGTTTGTCTCCATCGCATTTCTTTACTGCCTTCCTCAGCTCGTCTAGGTTTGTTACGACTACAAGCTCGAATTGCCTTTTTTGTAAGTACAACTAGGGCTTGAATATTGGAAGTGATTGCCTGCAACAGATTTAACAAAGAATACCAACCGGCATGTAGAGCGGCTGCAGTCTGCTCCATAGTGCCCGTCATGTGATCCGGACAGCCATGCGTGCCGTTGATATCCCCACTCTGAACGAAAGGGCGATATCTTGCATGACATCACCAGACCATAGGTACCTGCAACAGGGGTGAGAATGGCAACTTTAAATGCTTGTAGCAGACAATTTCAAAATTGTCATTGCTTTAGAAAAAAATTTAAAAGAAGCCTCTTAAATAGGTTTCTGACAATTCTCAGGGAGTGGTGTCTTGGCTCCTTTTCAATATCGCGGTCTCGTAGAAAACAGCTTGACACGTGCACATATTGCCGTCTCTGTGCTAATTGCAAGCCAGTTTCTGTTGGTAGAGGCCGCTCGTGCTCTCAGTCATACATGCAGTGGCCAGTCTGGCCCATGGACGCCTTGTCACATGTAAAGTGAATTGTATAAAGCATACCAACAGTACATTTTACAAACTTGGAATGTTTCTTTCCGCAAAAAGATTTCTTAATTCTTTGTGATACATGGCTGCACAACCTTGATACCTAAAGTCTAGAATCAGCTCTAATGATACCATGCGCACATTGTGCAAATGATAGCTCTAATTGTGTCAGTTTGCGTCTTCGGTCAGAGTCAGTCGCCACTTGTCCCCATTAGTGTGTGCTGCTCATAGCGCAATAACAATGAATGTGCACCAACCAGCCCAATTCATCGCTCTGTTGCTTCATACAATTGTGTCACACAACCAACGGGATGAAATGGATGTGTGCCCGTTTTTGTTGCTTCTGTCACGCTCCGCACAACACGATTTTTTTGAATAATTTTTATGATTTCATCTCTTAATCTGCCCATCATGATGGTTCCTCTGTGCCTGCTCCTTAGGTTTCATTTATAAGCAAGGGTCTGACATAAGTTAGTTGACGGTAGTGCCTTGTCTTGTATCCTCTCATTGTTGTCCTGCTTGTACTAAAATTTAATACTCATAACCACCATCTAGCCTGTCAATGCATTATGTTTCCTTTTAGTACTTGCAAATAGACGTTCCGATAATTTAACTGAATGAAAATCGCAGTGGCAAAGTGACATAAACTTTTATTACAAATGCAACACCTTACACAAATGTGGTATACATTACCTTAGTGTCATGGCCAGTCGTTCAGCAGGGAGTATTGGCTCTCTGAAGAAGTGCTTTCTCTGGAGGTCTTCCTTCAAGAGGCTTAGCAGAATATCGAACTGATGCGGCGTCATACGGTAATACTTCTTGAAGTATTCAATGTCGCCATTACGCATCCTTTGTATCTGAGGAAGAGATGCGCATTCCGTGTCTCTTTAGTGATTACAGCTAGCTGTGTTAACGAAACAGTGCTTCAAGATATATCTTTAGCTCAGGAGCTACTGCAGTTACATGAAAATGGAGAAAACGTTTTTCTAGACATAAAGTGCACAGAACTTTATGAGGTCTGTTGCAAAATGAGAAATTCACTAATTTACTAAGTTTTCTTACTTCGGTCATCAATTTCTTTACACATAGTCTTGAAAATTCCCAAATTGGACAGAAAGACTGCAGTCCTAAGTTTTAATCTGTAATTTAGCAGAATATAAAGCTATGACAATGTATTAAATGCACGTGAACATCTCAAATGTACAAAAGGAACGTATTATATATGCACGACCATCAAACAATACTACTAATTTGTAGGACTTTTTCGATACACCCGTAAGCATCGTAGGAATTTTGCGTAAGCTGTACTTTACAGGTTAGAGCGTTCTGACGTCTGTTTTCGCTGTAGCGTTGCGATTTGTAAACATCGTGTCTAAGCTTGTCATACTTGCCAATTTTTCCAAGTATGATGTCCTACATCGAAATTGTGCTTCCTCTGTCGTCGAGCATTTCATGTTGCCTTTCAAACGCGACTTTAGTCGAAGCGGTCAAGCGGATGTTTCCCGGGGGCATTTCTGCATTTTACAAGTATCTTGCTAGGGAAATCCTAATTGGTCCAGTGCTGAAGCTTCCTTAATGTCAAGGTCACATTCTCAACAATAAAGTAACATTTCCCTGGCATGCAGCAGTGATGGCGTTTACCTATTCCATCACCATCGCGTTGTACAATTTATTCACTAAAAGTGTAATGCGAAAAATAGTTTTTCTTCAGAACGCTACTCACCGTCGTAAAATATTCGCTTTCCGTGTGCCGGTCTCTCCATGACGGCCGCACCCACCACTTCCGTTTTTCTTTCCTCTTCTTCTGAATCAGAAGAACCTTCTTTTTAAGAAGAAGCAGTCTTCTGCGGCGGTCGAGGTGCATCACTGCGAGAATAGCACGTTCAAGAAATCAACACACCAACGCTACTCGCCAAACATTGGGCCCGCGCGTGCTGCGACTAGACCGCAGTTGCCAGCACTTCTATGTGAATCCGTTCAACTTTAGGGCATAGTTATGTCGCATTCACAAACTATTATTTATTCTGGCGAACCATGACATATTAGGCTATAGTTCACAAGAAGAAACCATAATTCTTGTGTTCAACATAAAAATACACGAGATTTTTAGTCTTGTTTCTGACGTCAACACGGCGAACACCGAAATTTGTCAAGCAACAATGAGAGAGTAAAAATGTGGGCGGAGTCCAGCGACTAACGCACGGCAAAGCTATTCGTACCATGTGTCTCGAATCGCCGCATGAGGCAAGACACACACGACGCGCCGTACGACCGATCGCACAGAAAATCGCACCATGTGTCTCCCGCATAACCGGGCGACCGCACCATGGAAACCCTCCCTGGGATGAACGTGCGATTGTTGTGCGTGTGAATGGAAATGACAAGTTGGGCGCGTATTCAGTGGACTGTAATGTATTTCTTATTCCTAACGAATCTTGCACACTAACGAACGCCTAGCGCAGCCGTGAATCGTCTTGCAGTGTATAGAGATTTTCCGAAAACCGGTTTCCAAACTGCCTTTCACCTTCGTACACTTGCATTTACCTGATAATTAATTAGGGAAACAGGCGACGTTCTTCAAGCCTTTTAGGCAATAAATAGATATTGAAATCGCCGACAATGTTTTTTACCTTCTTACGTAGCACTATTTGCCGCAGGCCAGTGCCTTATACTGACTCGTGGTCTTTTGGTTGTTTTCAAGGGTAGCGTGTATCACCGTTGTATTTCCAAGAATTGCTGCTGGCGTTGGCTCTTGAACTCTGTGGGCCTCACAGACCTTATTTCAAAAGGTATCTGAACTTTCTGTCTACCTAATTGCATAAAGCAGGGTTGCTTTGATGAAAAAGTCATTCACCAAGCCTTCTTCAGTTTACAAGCCCGCAAAGTGTGTTGGATTAAAAAAAAAAACATGAATAGAAGTGTGTGCACGTGGTAAGATGAAGGAGACTATGAAACGTTAAAAATTTAAAGCCAAACGCGACGGTTTTTATATATATCTTTCCCTAAATTGAACCAGAGAAGGGCCATTCGATAAGAGCGCTGAAGTGACCGCGTGAATGTCATGGTCTTAGGTAAAACTGTACGGTTTTAGAATAAGATGGGCTTCTCATTAATATTTTTTATTCTTGCGCTGAATTACGGGTACAGACAAATTTGATATTCTGGCAACGAAACATACTGAAAAGAGTGCTGAATCAGTGATACTACTGACGTTTCATGGAATGCCGTTTTATTCAACGCAGTTTCATGGAACAGGCCTTGACGTGTTCATCAAAATGGTGTCGCCGCGGTAATTGAATCGAACGTGCTTTAACTACACATAATAGTCACGCTTAACTAGCCTGTACAGTGTACCATGCCTCGAAACGCAGTAATCACCAGTCTCTCGGAAAGGTCACTGGTTTACGAACAAAGCACGGGAAGACGTCAGCTTTCTTGAGGACGAGCACACGGGGAGGCAATTTTTTATTTTACTCTTTAAAAGAACCACAGCCATTGTTTGCTTTCACCATGCACCTAAGGAGTTATTTGTACATGCCAAACAAGGGGCAGCACACCGTTACCCCCAGTCCAATTGAGCTGTGGGCCACCAGTTCCCTTCAAAGTACAGGCCGCTCACGGTCGCCTCCACCCGTCTGGCAAGACGCCCAGACCACCCTCGTTTACGGGAATGTCAAACACGATAAATCTCTCCAGTGTGGTAGTTCTCCTCCGGCGCTGATTGACAGCTGCAAACGCGTAGATACGGTGCTTTTCAGATGCCTACATCCGTATGCGCTGCAGCCACTGTGTTCGCATGCTGCCTCGCAAAGGGAACGATGTTGCAGCCTCGCATGCTGCCCATTTCTAGCTTTGCAACCCACAATATAACAAGTCCTATTCGTGGTGCTTGGGAACACTAGGCCAACATTGACCGCACAGCACACGTCAACAAGGAGAATGCTGTAACGCAAGCAAACGACCCTTGCTTTGTAACAGATTTGCTTGACTTTAGCGATACATTGTTGTTGCGTACAGTCATTCTGTTACTTTTCTTTTACAGAAACAAATTAATCGACACGCCAGCTTCAACGAACAACATTTGCTCACCTTAAAGTATGAAATATTTGCGATGATGCAAACTGGCTAGCCAGTCGGATCACAGGCTCATTTGACGCCAATCGTGATATCTACGACAATTTAAGGGGATGGCTGAAAACACGAGAGGCAGCGCCTGTGGGATCGCGGACAATGCACATTTTAAGAACGGTAAAATAGGTTGCACGTTTCACCTGCAAGGTCTTAATGCATCACCGAATGATAATAGAGCCCTGCACTGACGATTCAATATGATAGTACTACACCGCCGAAAGCGTTTCAAGGTCCGTATACACGTTCTGCCGGTAACGACAGCCGAAGATATTTGCTGAACAACGCGGTGGCATGGGTTGTTTTTGTGAAACAGCGAAATTGTGACGCGCCACAATGCGACTTCGGCTGACGACAAACTTCGCCATGCAAAAAACAATATACATGACCCGCCGTTGGTACACTGTCTAATTGGTGCTTATATTCCCATTGACCACACGTTTGAAGAGCATCTCTGCTTTATTTACGGGTTACTCGTGAGGAATTTACACTTCTGCAGAGGGGAAAGCCGAACTGGGAATGAGTTTTCGTAGCGTCCATGCGCAATTCGCAGTCCAACAGTCATTGGACTGCGTGGAAGCCACTATGGAGCGAATAATTAATTACACTCTACTTAATGCGCACCCAATTTGCTTTTTCCATTCGCAAGCACATCAATGGTACAGTCATTCCGGGTTACATTTCAATGCGTTCGTGGCAGGGATATGATCATAACGGGTGAGCAGCATCTTGCGTGAATAAGAAATTAGCAGCACCCATGGTCTTCTCGCATTCATAAAAGCCTGGCTAGCATATGGGACAGTCCAACAAAAAAGCAAAGAATTCGATCAGCTTCAGCCAAGTTTGCACCGAAGTTGGTTTCATTTTCAGAGAAAATTTAGAGCTTCCTCGTATACAAACTTATTGCCAGTGTAGGTCTTTCCTCACTGAATAAGATGGCGTTGTCGTGATGAACAAGTTTTTTTTTTCTACGAGGCCTCTTCAATTTACTCGCATAGCACGGTTTATCGTCGGTCAATTCAACTTTCCGGCCAGCTACCCTTTCGCTTCTAAAAGTTGAGTGTCGGCAGTTAAAAAAAAAGAAAGAAAGATGCAGTACAATGTCACGGTAATGAATATCAAAATGCTATGAAATATCAAAATTCACATGTCAATGTAGCCTTTTGTCATGTCGCGGCCTGCTTCTACAGGCCATCCTCCGTCCATGTCTCCCGCCGAGCAGCCTGTTTCCTTGTATCCCTCTATTCGGTTACTCTATACTTCGGCTCGCTTGCAAATGTTCAAAATCTGCGCATGCACTCTGCAGCGAATAAGGCTTCCACTGGGAATAATTTGCATGACATCTTTCTATTTGCAGCTCTAAAGCGTTATTCGAAGGAGAAAATAATATAATCTGCAGCATATGTGCGCCCAGGTGTGTGAATTTCTTGTATTCTGTCTTTTGTTTTACAGTATAGGGCAGTGAACAGAACGATCTATTTCTCATGTGATAAACACGCGAAGCAGAGCGGCAAGAGAGCGAAATGCTTTGAGGAATACCAGCACAGCGATTCAGACGTCCGTTCAAAACCTCGCAGTCCTACCATATATAGTTTGCGTAGCCATAAAACAAACTTTTCACTGGAACATCTTATGTCACATGATCAGGCAAGGAATTATTCCTTTTTGACAGACGCGCGTTTTGTAAAGGGACGCGTGGTGAAGGTATACGTATGGATAGCGTGAATGTGACGTCACCGATATAGTTTTGCTGTGCTGGCTTCGTTGCCGAACACTTCTTCATTAACGCCATCGATCAGGAAATTGCTAAATATTCACGAAATCCGCGCCATTCGATTACTATATGTGAACGACGCCAGGTGAACGAGACGTTCGGCACGTCACGATAATGAACACTAACCCCATGGCGCCCATGTTCTACAACGTAACAGAGACTAGGCAACACCTCCTGGATAACACTTTGGCCTGCATTCTCCTTGATGACATCAGGCTACTTGGGGCGAAATTCCTATTGCCAAGTCGGGCGCACCGAAAGCGGTGACGTCATGAACAAGGCATCTTACTCGAGGGCATCCCGAGTTAGATTCTGTATGCGTACTGCAAGGTAGTATGGCCTGGTGGATTGGAGACCCGCCCTTGTGTTATCTAGGAGGCCTGTGGTTTGGCAAATTGTTATGGTACCGCCGCAGGTTATTATAGATTTAGGTTGTCCCTAAACGTGGTGACTGTTACGAAAGACCTAGTTATGCCGGCGAGGTGGAAGTAGACGCCCCGCCCCAATCAATTATACTCAATAACAAACATGAAGAGAGGTAGATAGAATGATACAGGACCCAGAGAATGGGTGCAAGAACCAACAGAGTCACGAAACGAATCAATAGCAGCCTTGATAGACATCGCTAGTAGAAACACACATACATGGCGAGAGCCTGGGAGAAGGAAATGCTGTCCTAATTAGGGAAGAAAACTGTACTACTAGACATAGCGAAAGTTGGGGACGAACTGAAAAAGAATGACATTGAAGTTGCGGGTGGGTTTCCTCTATTTCTGAGATAAAGACCATGCAAATGTGTTAAGCGGGCAAGTGACGCAGGGCATGCAGACACAAAGCCGAAATAAAACACCGCACAGAGGAGACGACTGCGGGGAAGTGGGCGCGCATCAAATGAACCCTTTTGCATACCTCGCAGTAGCTGTGGGGCTATGCTGTTGCTCCATGTTGCGATACCAACCGTGGCAGCCACATTTCGACGTACTTGGAACGCAAGGGCAAAGTTGAGACCCGCAAACACTTTACTTATTTTGATTGTGTGAAATTAGCTATCTTTAACAATCAATATAAGTTTTGTTTAAGTTCATTGCACAGTTGAGTGTACAAAGGTTGAGTATACTGCACAGAAAGAACGCGCACAAAATAGGGCAACTGGGTAGAGTGCAATGGATCTACCTACGACTGATTAGCTTAGACGCTGTAGGTCTTCGTCATCATTCAGCGACACGGGAATCTCACTAGAGACCATTATCATTGCAGTGCCTCTAGCTGCATCAAATCTTAAAAGATGCATGCGTGCTTTTCTAAACCATCTGCTTTTTACAATGAGTCTAAAAAAGCTAACATGCGCGTACACACAATACCATGTTGCCTGTAACAACCTGGTTTACTGAGTACCATGCGCCATTGCAAATTCACATCATGTACAAGTGCAAGCCGTCGTAGGCGACCAGAACATGCGTGCAGTCATGACTCAAGCCGAGTGAATGCAAAAGAGCATTTTTCATTTATTAGCGGATTGCCGCAAGTACTTTGAGGACACTGTTAGAGAGGCGATGAGTGCCGCGGAAAACACATTTTTGCTGTAGTGACAACTGCTTGGTCCATCTTTTGTCGCATTACGCAATGTGCCAACTGCACAGACCAGAGAATGCTGCTCCAGCTTGCTCGCCGGGATGTCGCGCAGTCCGCATTGACGACAGGTTGTAGGTTTGAAGCGGCATTCCTCCAAGCAGTGGGTCTTCACATGTCCGAGGTGGACCTTGAACCGGCAACCGTACACGCCGTTCACGAAGTACCCCGATTGGCCGTAGACGGCCTTCGGGCAGCACACTATCTTGAGGTCAGGATCGGTGAACTGGGCACCATCCTTCGGACACGTGCTACTGCGGAACATGCGTAGGTCACTGTTGTCCTGGCATGGCTTGTCGGCGTTCACGTAGGCGGCCCAGCGGCACACCAAACAGACGGCGTGGCCACAGCGAAGTCGTATGATCTTAACGGAAAGCACGCCGCAGATGTCGCAGACTAGTGTTGTCGGCAAAGGCTCTACGAATGATACGCGCTGATTGTTCAGGAAGGAGCACTCAAATGCTCTCAGCACGGAAGTCATTGGAGAAGGGCTCGGCTTGCATACGTAGCGAAAATCAAAAGTCGACAGACTTGCCTGCGCGACGGGTGTCGGCGTTGCTTGCAGAAGGGTTCTTTTCTGAGAAGCCTGCATGCACGTTTGCCGATGTTACTCGATTCTCCGATCCTGCACTCATCCGAATGTAGTTGCACTTGAGGATGACATCGCCGTGAGTAGCCCGGTCTTGCTTCATGCGGGCGAATAAACGTTTCGCAAAATTTTGCTGGAACTTGGTTCCGTGCCGACTGCCGCCGTCTTTGTCAGCCGTCTTCTGCTCTTAGGAGAGCGCAGGGTGATTCGCCGAGGGGCCGCGGGCCGCAGTCAGATGTGGGATGCCTGTCGCGGTTGCGCCTCGAATTTGATCGCCCCACGACTGTAGGTTTGTGCTTGGACGTGGATGTGGCTGCAACGGGATTCAAGCGCTGGTCCCGGCAAGTCAGACGTTGTTGGGTGTCACATTGATGGCTTAGGAGACGCGTTGGAAATCCAGGGGTACAGCGAAGAGACTTGAGAGCTGCGAATACAGCTGACTTAGCTCGGAAACCTCCGAGTCGTGAAACTACAGCTCGAGAATGTCGGAGTAGCTTTTATAGCTTGCAAGGCTCTCGGCGGAGCACCTTGACAGCACAAGTGAGAGGGAGAGGATAAGAAAGATGGGGGTTTCGAGACGTTGCCTGATTGGCTCTGACAATGTGCGGTGGGTGGTTCAAATTTGGTCACGTGGTTCACTCTGTAAATGCGGGAGTGAAAAACTGGCGAAAGCAAGTGGGGAAAGGGAAAAGAAGGCATGCTGGAACATCTTTTTGCACGAAAGGAAAGCGTATGTGATACATCCTGTTTACTTATATTGATTGCTTCATGTAAGCGCTAATACCTTTCTGAAAATATTCAGAAATGACTCCTTTTTTCATATTTTCCTAACTTAATAGCTACCTAAATACGAATGCTGATATTTCCACGTGTTGATTAATGTAGGTTATGAAATAATCCTGATCACCCACATGTTCATATAGCATAAGAACATCGGGTGGACAAAAGGCCGTCTTGTGGAGTTCGCATCAGCGTTGCTTTCATTATTGTGAAGAAGCTCACAACAAAGAAAAGCTGACGAGCTTCCCGTAAACGTTTTATAGAATATATTAAGGCTGACCGCGATCGAGGAAATCGCTTGCGTCGCTCTGTGTTTATGTCCTTGGCTTTCTTTGACCGCGTGTTTGGTGCTAAATTCATTACTTTTCCGCCGCTTTATCTTATTGGGAGATTTATTTTATAAGTGAAGGTACATGAAAAAGAAAAGAGAGAGAGAATGCTCGCGTATCTGGAGTAATAGACTGAAGTGAAGTGTTTGACCTAAGCCCGTCTGATCGGGATGGAATATCGTGAAAAGGTAGACAAAAACCCGGGGCGCTACGTCGACCTAAGTAAAATTTAAAAGAAAGGACATTTCGGCTCTGATTGTGACTGCGTGTATATTGGCGACATGGCGACTTTGAAAGGCGTCATAAACAGCCCAATTACGACGCGAGAAAAGAAAATGTGAACTCCGGGGCCTTGGCAGGGCCTGCCGCTTCGAGCGTCCACGCAATCGGCGGGGGGAAGGCAAGGGTCCGTGCCAGGGAAAAAGGGCTATCTCGATGCCTTTATCATTAGCTGCTCATGATTTAGACTACGCCACACCCCTTGATCAGGAGCGATAGCTATCTGCCGTCAGTGTATGCGCGCTGCCTGCCTCACATGTTCAAGACCATTTAAACGAGCTGCTCGAACACCTGTATTTATTTTACCTGTGAACAAGGCTCCCGCGTTGGAGCCGGAACGTCTTCTTTCCTTTTAAATTTTACTTTGCTTGGCGTAGTGCCCCTGGTTTTTGTCTACCTTTTCACCAGAGTAACTAGACTCGTAATGACTTCGTTGTTATATAAACATGTTGGTAGTGATGCCTTGACTGTCATTTCGTTATTTTACGTTCATAAGTATATTTTTGTGGCATAAAAACCAAAATAATTTTGTCCAAACGTTTCATCATAGGGTGTGTGTTTTTAGGTAGTTGTTCTTGCCCTTCTTACTATTCCTATACTTGCTTTTTCGTTGATATACCACATGGTCATCCCAATAGATGTCATACATTTGGTATTTCAAGCAATTCACTGTAGAATTGCTGGTGATGCGCTGCCTTAGAGTTGCGTTACAGAGATAACAATGTATCGGTAGTTGTGTGCTTCGCGATTTCAACTACAATCAAATACAATGTCGAACACCGATACAATGTATCCATCGTAATATTATTCGGGTATTTAAACCTACGAACTAAGCTTGCGTCATCATTCTTGAATTTTAACTACAGGTGACGTCTTCATTCCTGGCAGGGGTGACGTGTTGCGTGAACGCGTGGCTCCGAACGGGGCAGTGGTGTTCCTTCTATCACTATGAATTGTTCTTTAGCAGGGAAAAATATTTATCTACAATTTCGAATCTTGATCTGTAGGAAAAAACGTTCATATTAGAATTTAATCATAACGTTTTTTTTTTGGCAGTTTAAAAAAAATCGCTATTCTGTGTATTTTCACAAGATCATAGCCTAATTTACAGCAAATCTGCTCCTTTCTACCAGGTACATCAAGAGTTCCAAATGAATGAAAATGAACAACACCTTTGAGAACGCTAAAAGTTATGCATCTTCCGATAACTCGACATGTGAGATAAAATTTAATCGGAGTGGTTGTCATAAGCTTCCATTTCGTGCTGGAGAGTTAAAGGGCCCTCTCAAAACTCCCTTATTACTTTCTGCAGCACTTCCATTAGTTAGTGATTGCAAAAGCCATATTTCACCTAAACATTTTGAAACTTGTGCAAACATTATAAAGAACATTTTTCTGCAAAGGTGCCTCGTAGAATTTGCTAAATATATTGTCGGTGAATAGTATAAGCTTTAAAGCCGACTTTGAGTGCATCGTTCACTAACAAAGCACGTGGCGAAATCATCGTAAATGGCAATGGCCGCAGAGGGATCCAATTTCTCATTCAAAGTGTCAACACCGTAGTGACGTTTCAGTTTCTCCTTGCTTTCAGGGGCTCTTTGTGTCTGACAAACAAAGTCGTACACACGACTACCACCGCTCAAAGGTGCCTGAACATTCTCGGAAAACAGAATGCGCTTGGAGTTGAACTTTCGAATTCTTTGACCGATTGTTGGTAACGCGGATATGCCAAGTGAGGTTCGTTGGAATGTTAGGAGGGCATCAGTGCCTCCGCTTATTCTAACGATAAGCTGCTAACAACTCGTGAGCATACCCGGGCGACCAAAGCATCGAAACCCTCCCTGGGATGACTGTGTAATTGTTGTGCCCTTGCATAGAAATGACGAACTGGGCGTGCAGTGGACTGTAACTTGTTTTTTTTTTTTTTTTAGCGAAGCTTTCTTTGCTTCTTTATTCGACTTTCGCACTCTACTGCTGCTGTTGCTGCTGCTGTCTGACATACCACGTCGGCGGTGGGGGTTCAGACTGTGGCTATACACGTCAGGAATGCGGCTGAGAATAAAGGCGACGCGAGAAATTTGTTTGGACCTTTGCACGACGTCGAATGTTGACAATACCCTCCGGAGCTCCCTCGGCGTCGCAGCATTATCCCCTTGACAGCTGTAATTATCCATGACACCTGCAAAAGGATTGCAGAAATTGCAGCACCTGCTTTTCTACTAATATGCACGTCTAGCAGGGCATCTAGATAAAATGGCAAGGAGGAGGTGCAGGGGAGGCACGCAATCGCGAAACGAGTAACAGGCTCGCAACTCTTCACTTTCTGTTTCCATGCAATGGGAAGGTTGTGAGGGGGCGCAGGGGGGGGGGGGGTAGAGGCGTTGGGAAAAGGTGACTTGAGAAGGCAAGGAAGCGCTACTACTAAAGATAACAACCTCGGTGTCGGGCAAACGATATAAATTTGTGTTCAAGGTACGGTGCCTTACGTTTCCATTTCTGAAAACTCACCACCACGCAGATTTGTCAAGCGGACAACTGACGCAGGGTGTGCAGATGCATTATACGCTGGTAATCACGAGGTCACGGGATCAAATCCACGCCATGGCGGCCGCATTTGATGGGGTTCGGGGGGGGGGGGGGAGGCAGGAGGAGAATGCAAAATGCATCCTGTTAAGTGCATTGGGTGCAAGTTAAAGAATTCCAGGTGGTCGAAATTATTCCGAGTTCGTAACTACAGCGTACTTCATAATCAAATCTTGGTTTTGGAAGATAAAACTGAAGAATCTATTATAAATCAATCAGGTTAGACTACGGAAGCAGTCACAAGTCGTATCAACAGTTCTGTGACCGTTGGGGTAGCATGACGGCAGTGGCATTGCTCGAGTTCGTGGGTTCAATCGCGACCGCAGCAGCCGCATTTCGACGGGAGCGAAATTCGAGAACGCTCCGGAGTCTACTGCTATGGCGTGCCTTACAACCAGATCGTGGTTTTGGCACAATCAATTAAGTTGCAGTACACTAAAAGTTAAACTTTACTGCAATTCTGTCACGATGCGATGTGCTATATGAGGGAATGATAATGCTCAAACCTCTCAAAAATTAAGAAAAATGGCGCACAACAACGCCTCAAGGGAACGCGTCTCCCTCTGTGTTCTGTGCACTACGCAGACAAACAGCAATGGTGCGTTGAAGGCAACGTTTATCGTCAACTCTCGTATAGGAGTAAACGCAGAAGAAATTACACACTCGCCATCAACACCACCGCTAATTATGGTCAATCCAAGCAAGCAGCATACAAAGGTTCGCCAACAAAAATTCCTACAGTGCATGGTATGCGCATATTTTTGCCCTAACGCGTCCTCTAAATCTACCCAACTCCAAGCGCAGCCGTGCATTATCTTCCAGAGAATACAGACGTTTCGAAAAGCCGTTGGCAGTATGAATTTTGCTTTCGCACACTCGTAATATCCTGATAAGTAATGAACGAGAAAGCACATGGATGTGCAAAATCTATAGGCAAAGCTTCTTATTTTTTTACGCGGCACGTTTTGCCGTAAGCCAGTGCCGTATTTTGCTCCCTGGCCTTTTCGCATTTTACAAGTGCAGCGTATATCGCCACGTTGTATTTCCAAGAGTTTCTGATGGCGTTAGCTCTTAAACAATAACTGCCTAACAGCCTCATGTGAAAAGTTGTCTGAACATTCTCTCAGGCTAATGCATAAAGCTGTTTTGATGAATAAGTCTTTCAGCAAGCCTTCTTATAATTAGCCACTCATAAAGAGTGTCGGCATTTAAGAAAATACATAAGTGGAAGTACGTGCACGTGGTAAGATCAAGGAGACTACGAAATGGAAAAAAATCGCAAGTGAGATGCAAAATTTTTATATCTCTATTTCTGTAAAGTGAACCAATGAAGGTTTAATCGAGAAGAGCGCTGAAGTGACCACGTGGTCTGATATAAAAATAATTTTTTTGCACAGCTGTATTCGGGAGAGGGGGATGGACGGGTGCTGCTTCTCAGTACAATTTTATTCTATTTCTGCACTGAATAATTGTGGCCATTGATATGCCCGTGTACTATGTGATATCAGGTGCATGTTAAGGATCCCAAGGTGGCCGAAAATTATCCGGAGCCCTCCAATACGGCGCCCCTTATAGCCCGAGTCGTTTTGGGACGTTAAACATCATAAGCATAAGCCAAGTGTCGAATAAGTAGTGCAGTTCTTTGTCAAGTTAGTTCGCACAGAAGTCGTTGTTGTGTTTATTTTTCACTTGGGGACTTATTTTTCTAGAGAACGATTCCTGAGTGGACGTACATTCCAGGGAGGTTATTTCCTACACCCGGCTACAAGGACTTTTAATATTCTTGAAAACGAAACATAATAAAAAGCATTATGATCCAGTGGTGTCCCTGACGTTTCATGGAATGCCGTTTTCCTGAACACCGTTTGAAAGAGGCCATGTCGTGCTCACCAAAATGGTGTTCCCGCCGTAATTTCATCTAACCTGGTTTAACTACACATTATGGCAACGCTAATACGGCATGTGAAACAGAAGGTAAAGACAGCTCTTCACTTCAATCTATGACGTCATGCCACTAAACTCCAATTTGCAAACATCAAACAGCGCATGACATTCGACGTTCATCCTGAGAAAGGGCAATAGGTTAATTCAAAATGGAGGTGTGTACACTGGGTCGTGTTTGCCCCCACTCCGGAGTGATACCATGTATGATTGAACAGTATATCTTGAGTTGATGCGTGTTATTGCATATGTGATTCCCCAGTTATTAGGACCTTACTTTTTCCTTTCTACTCCCCTCTCCGAAGGCAATTAAGTTGTCACCATATGAGCCATAAACAGGGTTGTTAGCGTACGCTCGGTCGTTTTGCGTACTTGCCCACAATTTTCGAACTAAACGTGATTTTTCCTTGTCAGAAGGCAAGCAAAGCACTCAATGGAAACAATACCTCGTTCTACTAGCCGGTGGTCTGAGGTGTTATGTTTGAAAAATGCCTTTCTTATCTTTTTCAGCCCCATTGTTGCAAACTCACTATTTCGAGCTTTTGGGAATTGCCTCTCCAATAAGCGTGACTATTCAGCCTCTCACATTGGGTGTGGCCCTGTCTTTAGTCGTCCCTGACAATTGTGTACGTTTTCCATGCATTCGTCAGTACAGATAAGATAAACAACATTTCTTTAAAAATGACTATAATGTCATTTCACTTGTTTTCTTCGGCGCTTCCCACCTCCCTGCTTGAGTTTTCTTTTGTTTCCTGACCAGCATAACATAATAAAACACATCGATAGGCATCTGATAAGTCTCGAGAGTGGCTCTTTTCTTCTACGTTGGCAAGCTGTGAATCCTAATATTTGAATACTTTGTTTGCTACGTGAGTGAAAACAGAAGTAATTCCAATTTTCATTCCCGTCGCACCCGCATTTGGCTGCATGAAAATATGTTGACATTGATACTACTAGACCAACACTCAACAAAAATAAAGAATTATGGGGTTTTACGTGCCAAAAGCACTTTCTGATTATGAGGCACACCGTAGTGGAGGACTCCGGAAATTTCGACCACCTCGGTTTCATTAACGTGCACCTAAATCTAAGTACACGGTGTTTTTGCATTTTGCCCCCATCGAAATGTGGCCGCCATGGCCGGGATCAACAAAAGAAAAAAAAAAAAAACGACACGCTGTCCAATACAGTGCAGGCCATTTCTGAATAAGGCGCATCTTCATCATTATACTGGGGCTCTCAGTACAAGAACTGTACCGCTCTTGCTTGATTTGCCCCTTCCTTCGATTTTCCCGCGGATGCTGTTGCTGCTGACTTGCACGCCGCCTCGGGGTCATTCAAAGCGCGGAGACACATAAAAGCAGTGTGGCAGAGAACGAAGTAGAAGCGAGAAGCTCGTTTCATCACAGACGGCATATTGGTCCCGTTGGTTAGGACTCGTAAGGTTAGTAACTGGGCAACACAAGACGGGGAGAGAAGGTGAAAAGCGCCGTGTCCTCGTTTTTCACTTTCTTTTTCTCCCCGTCTTGTGTTGCGCTGTTACAAACCTTACAATAAAGCTCCTTTGACACTTGCACCGGGTTGAATGGGCACAATACTCTGTGGAGCTCCCTTCGCCTAGCCCCTTTATCATCCTGACAGCTGCAATTTTCCGTGGCCCCCATACAAGCGCTACAAAATTGGCAGCCCTTACCTTTCTAGCAAGTGCACGTCCAGACGGGAGCTAGGATGGTTGGGAGCTGGAGGGAGCAGAAGTTGAGAATGGGTATAACCGACGCAGATGCGATATCAGGGAATAACATCTTTGCCAATTTTTGCTTCAGTTCGCACACAAAAGGGGGTGAGGAGGGGGGATAAAGAAGACGTGACGTGGGAAGTGAAGGAAACGCTGCTACTAGACGGGTGAGCGGTTAAAGGGAAACGAGATACATTTAGGTTGACGGTGTGGTAACGTATGTTTCTGCTTTTTCCGAAAAGACAAAGCCATGCTAATATGTCAAGTGGACAACTTATGCACGGTGTGCACAAGCAGTGCCATCATTTTCGAAGCGCAGCGCAACGTCTATAGGCGACACTATGTAAGCGGTAGCACGTCATATCAACACTTGTGTGCCCCTATGGTAGCTTCGCCGCTATGTCATTCCTGGAGGTCGAGGATGTGATAGCGACCATGACATCCGTATTTCTACTGGGGCGAAATAAAAACTGTTGAATTGAATTTGGGGACAAGTTAAAAGGACACTATGGTGCCAAATTAATCCGGAATCCGACATTATACGGAGTGCCTCATACATCGATTGTGGTTTTTAATTCAATTCAAGTTTAATACTTCTGCAACTAAGCTATGTGGCATGTGAGTCATTGACAGTGCTGAATCCTCTCAGAGCTTACCACCGCTAAATATCGTTAGTCAAATCAAACACCACAAGAAACATCCATCACATCGTTTCCCACAGTGCGTGGGATGTCAAAATTTTTCATGCGGGAATAGTTAAGCAGAAAGCAAAAGACACCGCACATTAAAAATATAAGATACTCCTTACTTGAACCATTAAGTACATCTTCAACCCGTACTGTAAATCATTGCAATTTTCGTATTCATGATAGAAATAACGAGAAATACGGCCTTGTAATAGTTTTTTTTTTCTTTTGCGATCAAAAAAGCCTTGTACTAGTGTTTGCCATCACGACCAGATAAAAACACATGCTCTGTAACTGCATAGGAAGTGGCTTTCCGCCTTTTGAGATTGCACACACTATACTTTAAGCGCATTACGAAATGGCAGTATTGAGCGATAGAACCATCGTTAAATGTTGCGCCTTGTATTCTGTGCACAGCATACGAAAACTCGTTAACGTGTGATATACTTAAGAAAACCACTTGGTCGATGTCTATTCCTTTTTTTGTGTGTCCGCGTGATGATAGTTACTGATTTTGTTTTGCTTTGCGCATACAATAATAGAAAAGAGAAAGAGAGCTAGCTGGAAACTGCTTCAAGAAGGGGCGTTGTGACATGGATGTAAGACGCAGCTATACACAATGTCGATAAGCCATTGATTTCTTTAAACTTGGCTTGTATTAATTGTGTCGGAGAGCTCAGCAACAACGCATCGGGCCTGATAATACTTGCGCATAAAGATGCCAGTCTCAGAGTTGTCTACGTTTATACCCAAGTATTGTGCCAATTGCTCAAATCCGCGCATCCCGGTTGCATTACCAATTTTATTAAACTTGATCCGTAGACTATAAACTAAAGCGCTGCGGCCACGTGAAATACCCCGGATATTGGCTCAATGTGAATCAATGACGCATGCAAACTACTGCAGGCAGCGGTGCCAGGTGCTCATATGACGTTCCGATCATAATAAGGCGTTATCGCTCTCCAGCGTCCAATCCATACTCGTCGAAGCATCAGGAAACGTGATCAAGCGTACTCCGGCGGCTGTTGCGGATGGCGAGGCCGCACGGACCCTGTCTAGAAAGTGGTCTGCGATGGGGACACAGAGCGCCGACTGCTGATAGCTTCGTGAGCGCTTTGTTCTCGCGCTCAATTTGCCCTTAGGCGAGATGATGATGAAGAAAACTTCATTGAAATTTTCGGTTGTGGGTACAGGGAAGGAGCCCTTAGTCGTAGAGTACACGAAAATTGCCTCTAGGGGCCAGTCGCTCTACAACATTGCGCGTATTCGCGGCGGTCTTTCAGGCTCGGAAAACCCTGTTACGCAGTACGTATTGAGCAACAGAAAGGTATATCGGGAGTTTTCCATGTAGCTCTGCAATATTCTCATTGACACTTTTCATCGAATTATACGAATACAAAAGTTGATTAAAGAATAATTATAATTATGTAATTTTGCGGAATGCAGAAAAAACAATTTGAGCATCTGGAAGCGCCGGCAAACAACATTGACTCGCTTCTGTCCTGCTACATAACATTTGTATATTTTAAATCTTTGTACGTGGTCGCTGGGACGCCCTCTATAACTCCCTATAAAACTCGGCAAAGCTGTAAATCCTTAGAAATGAGTGACTTTGTTTTCAATCTCGAAGAAAATTTTTTGTGATATACTAGCTAGGCTCCACTGGAATTTTCATGTGTGGGAAGTATATCTATTCTTCTGATTAAGTCAGGAGTTATTTTTATTTCAAACAGACCATTCGTGCATATACTTGTTAAGGCAGTCCAGAACTAGGGATGAAACTATATCAGCAGGAATTCCTTCCCTTCAATTCTATGATGAGACAACTGTCTTTACTTTATCGGAGAATCCACACGGAAGGAGGAAACATATATCTAATTTTTCTATTGGCTACATTCATGACATTAGGTTTCATGATCACGGTGGCCTGATACAAGCGTCGCAGATTACTAGGCGACTACGGGGCCCTGTTCTTACTGTCACTCACGACCTTTAGTAAGCAGTGCTTGAAACAAAAGATATTCATTGAGAAATGAATCCCACATCCGCTTTTTGGCGGGGGTGTCATTCGCGCAAAAAAAGAAAATCAAGATGGCTTTTATCCGTTCTAGAATTTGTCAAATGTGGGTCCATTAGGAATTAAAAAGCCGGCAAGACGCGCACCCTTTCTCGAGATTTGAGTGCTTGGCTCAATCTCGCACATAACCGCCATTCATTCAAGCACATGAAACTGCTAGTACGGCTTCGACCAACAGGTGGAGGTGCTTCAACGTTGTCCTACGGGCGGAGGCCACGTATTTGTGAGTGTTTGAAGAAAGAAAGAAAGGGCAGCGGACCGATGCTACCTGAGCAACTGCTGGAAGTGTAGGGCGCCATCCAAAGGGAAGAAGCAAAGCAGAATGTATATTACGCTCAGAACGACGGAAGAGATGTTATTTGGTGTACTTTTCGCGATGATGATGACAATTTATTGCCATCCCCTTTGAAACGAAGCGGTGCATGCTATGCATAGCAGACTATACATACTTTTAATTCTAGTACTATCTGTGAACATGTCCTATAAACTTGTTAAAGCGAAACTTTCTTGGCTCTTCCTTCAACTTTCCAATTGCTGCTGCTGCCTAGCACTCCGCGTCGGGGGTTGGTTCAGAGCATTTGTATACATTACAGGAGGTAGGGAGAGATGCAAGGCGACGCGAGAAACTCGTTTGGACCTTTTCACGATATATAATGAGCACGGTAACCTCTGGAGTTCCATGGCCATCGCCACTCTAGCCTCTTGACAGCTGTAATTCTCCGTGACCTGTCGCAAAAGCATTGCAGCAATTGCAATGGAGAATAGCTAGAGCCAGACTTCTTTGGTTGAACTGACGCATACCCGAAACGTGTGAATAACAGGCTTGCCACTCTTTGCTCGCAGTTCCCGCACAAGCGGGGGAGGAATAAGGTGGCGTGAGAAGGCAAGAAAACGCTACTACTATAGACACGACTGTGGTTGCGGGCAAACGGAATTTAAGTTCAAGACACGGTGCGGTACGTTTGTGCTTTTTTCTGAAAAATAAAGACCATGCAGATTTGTTAAGCTTACAACTCACGCATTGCCTGCAGAAGCAGAGCCGCATTAAAGCGTACGTAAGGCCTAGGCGACACTACGGAAGCGGCCACACGTCAACACTCCTTTGCCCGTCGCTGTAGCTCTGCGTTATGGTGTCTCTCGAAGTCGCTGCTTGGATAGCGACCATGGTAGCCGCATTTCGACGGAGGCGGAATCCAAAACACTCGTGCGCTTACATTTAGAGACACGTCAAAGAACACCTTGGCGTGAAAATGAATCCGAAGTCCCTACCACGGCGTAGCTCATAATCATATTGTGGTTTTGGCACGTACATATCCAGAACTAAATTAAAGTGTAATATTTGTGCCAAGATGCTACGTGCGATGTGAGGCGGTGAGTATGCTCAACCCTCAAGAATAGCGCCTCAAGGAAACACCTCTGCCTTTGTATTATGTGCGCATGCAGACAAACCGCAGTGGTGCAAGCAAGGTAATGTTTAAGAGCAACACACCCATCTCGCGTCGGACTAAACGTTGAAAAAATGAAACGTTCGCTGTCGAAATCAACGATAATTATCCCCAATCAAAACCAGCAGCACCGAAAGCTTCGCCTACATCGATTCCCACAGTGCGTGGGATCTGCATAATCGTTTTCTCTTTTTCAACCTTATCTATCCGCCCCGTATCGCTAGCTATGTCTCGTCCATACAATTTTCCGCCAATACTCTAAAGGTCTCTTGCTTATCTCAATGGCTGACCAGTTGATGCTTCCGTCCACATTTATATTTAAGTGCTCCTGGAAGTTGTACGTTACGCACGAGTCTCAGTGGGTGTGTCCCTTCGCATTCATTTGGGATATGCTCAGGGGTCTGCGGGCTTTCTTTGCGATGTACACACGCCTCATTTTATTGCGATTATTTGCTCTGGTATGCTTTTGTCCCTAGTCAAGCAGCTCAAGCACCAAATAGGAAAGCCCTGTCGTTCGTGCTATTTCACAGATCCTCCCTTGTAATCCGTTTCTTTCCATTCTGGAAATTCTAAATGGTCTTTCTGTGCCCATCATGTGCGACGAATTTACCCCTTGTTTCTCTCACTTTTTTGTGATGTCTCCGGGTTGCGGTTCATGGTAATTTTCCAGTACCATGAACTTAGTTTTACCAACTTTCTTACCTCTTCCTTCTTTCTGTATCTGCGGTCTTGAAGTACAGACACCTGCGCCCTTTAGCCTTCCGTTCGTCTTGATTCATGCACCTCAGTCTTTCTCCCAAACCAGTTTTTCTCTGCGCTTATCTGATTTGAAAAAAGCCCAGTCACCTGCCACCACCCACTGCCTCATTTGTGGTTTTAGCCTGGGTTCCCAAGGCCAGCCGACCTACAGATAATTCCTAGTCCGGACAAGATATACGATTTTAAGCACGTAGTGGCATTCGTGAACGATAGCACTGGCAGCATTACTCCATTTGCGGTTCCACCTTAGATTTATTGCGGCAACAAAGCGATTATTCCTCCATTCTGCTTCCTCTTTCTTTTAATATAATTTTGGTGGGTGCTTGTTTAAGTCTTTTCTTTGTTTAGGTATTCACCGGTGTAATTATGTCGCTTGACTTAACAGTACGACTTGCTCTTTATATATAACCCCAAGTAATTACTCGTCTCTTCAATAAAGATCCTAATACCAATTTCCCTGACCCAACTTAACCTAGATTGATACCTGTCGCCGCTTAACCCCGCATATATTCGCAAGCTCTTGCACAATCCTCTAGTAGCACTATGTGGTCCGCATCCATAATGCATGTAGGATCAATGAAACCAAAATTCTCTTTTTTGCACTTGTTTTGCTATGCCTTTAACATAAATCACGTACAACAATAAAGCCATCGGGCATCCTTTCTTCAGTTCTTTGGGAATTTCCACGATTTCATTACATTTTCGTGCCTTCCCAGAGAATTAGAAATTTGTTGTGTACTTCGATATACACGCCGTAGAAGTTAAGTTGCTTGACTGTAACGAGGAACAGAGCCGCCAATTTTCTCGACATATTTCACCATTATCTGTTAAGGGGTGATCTGGCCTCTGCTCGTAGCAGAACAGTTTTTCCGTAAAAAACTTTATTTGCATAAGTTCTATATGCGTAATTTTTCTTTTTTACTTAGAATTCGCGTAACTGTGGCGGTTCAGACACTAACATAACAGCTATTTCCTCAAGAGGTTAAATATTTTTCATTGCTTCTGAACTGCGGCGCACTTTCCGAACCCCGGCGAACCAGGTAATTCTTAGGCCTTGTATATCAATGCTACAAAAAGGTAGGAAACGACACTGTCGCAACTTTCCTGCGGCGCCTCTTATACCGATATACATTGGTACTGCTAAGCGCAGCAGCCCTCTCATTCCACGAATTTCCTCAAAATCGTTGGTTCATGTTGTTCTCTGCCGACACTTGTTAATTGAACACTTTGAGGCAAATTAGCATTCAAGCAGAAACAAGCTACATTACACTATTTTGACTTCTATGCTACAGCAAACTCACGTCACGCCAGTGTTCAAGCCATGTCAGGCAGATCACAGCGCACGTGCAATCATGACTCAAAGGCTCCGTGAAATAATATACCATTATTATTTACTCACAAATTGCGATAGTAAAACTACAAGTGTTCATGGAAGTGGCGTCTTTGCGTTTGTGGCTCGTGATGTTCATTCTTGGGTAGGCTTCTGCTTTGACGTTCGCCTCAGCAATGCCAAGCAGCGCCTCGAATGCCGCCGAGTGTCACACGCCAGGATGTGGTCCTGTCCACAAAGGAGGCAGATCTTGCATGGGATGCAGCAATTGCTGAAGCAGTGCCCTATGAGTTGTCCCAGCTCGGCTTTGAATGCACAGCCGAAGCGTCTGTTAACGCAGAAGGCGCGGTGGCGGCGCAGCTTATCCTGGCGGAAAACCACCACCCTCAGCTCGGATGCGGCAAAGCAGGTGTCGTGCACGGGACACAGCCCTCTGCGGTGCCAAGCTACGGTACTGGCGTCTCGGTGACGCCGCGCTGTCGGACGGACGAAGGCGTTGTGCTTGCACATCTCACAAAGGGTGTGGCCGCAGGGAAGGTGCACGGCCACTGCGGGAACCACTGAGCAGCCGGCGCAAACGCGGACGCTCGGTAGCCACACGAGGCTCTTCGAACGTAATCAGTCGCGAGTTCAAGAAGCAGCAGCCATACCCACGGACGACGTAGGTAGACGAGCCGCGGTCCCCCTTGTCCAGGTGGCGCTGCTCCAAGGACCGCGGAGGTTCCCGTACGAGATGGTTCTCGCTGCTGCCAGTGGTGCAGCTGAGCTGGGATTGTGCCATGATGAAGTCGATTCTCGAGCTGCGGTGTCCCTCTAATGGACGTCGGTAACAGCTTCGCTCACCTATTCGATTATTGTAACCGCGATTGGTTAAAGCAGGTGGGCTGAGGACGTCCACAACGTGTTGAGGAGGACTGATCGTCACGGCGACTGTAGCAAGTCTAGCTTCGGAGAAGGTTCCGACGGTTTTTAAAGCCTGAGAGGGCTCTCTGCAAGCGGCGACCTGAGGAGGAAAATTGATGCGGTTCCTCGACAAGTTGCAGCTATTGGCTATGTCGTCATAAGGGAGGAGCTTCGAAACGGTGACGTGGGCGGAGGGGCTGTGGTTAACTATGCGATCAGTAAAGGTAGCGGAGGAGAATCAAAAAACGGTGAGAAAAAGCGGAGAGATTTGTCGAGGGCAAGCAACAGAAAGCACTATCATCTCGTTTCCCCTCTTTCAATTTTAACATCTAGAGGTTCTTGTAGCCCTCTCTTTACTTTAGGTAAACACAAAGGTGCAAAAAATGCACGTAGTAAATACCTTGCGAGGTTCTCCGTAGTAGTTGTATGTGACATTCCTCTCGGCTAGGCACAGGAAAACGTTGGTAAAACATTGCCAGAAGTTGGCTTACAAACTTATATGGCTTTTTTTTACGTCACATACTGAATTCGACCATCAGCAGCCGGTGACGTTCAAGGCATGCCACCTTGGAGCGAATACTGACGCAGACCCTAGTTTGGCGCCATGCACTCACTACAAGGAGATGAAGCGTGGCCGTTCCAATCAGACTTTTTTGAATCAGCATATCAAGAATAATTTTGTTATTAAAGTAAATATTACATTACTGCATGGTGCATGGTTACCTTTACCAAAAGGAGACACACGTAGAGCGTAGTGGAGTACAAACCACGTGTCTGGTATGTGGGGTGATATATTTTTTGATATCTATATCAGTCTTTTTTCCTATTCCCGTTGGTTCTATTGTACAAACAAGTAGCTCAGGCGAAAACTGCTCACCGCAGCTAACTATTATATATCCAAGTGTGCTCTACCCTAATTATTTAAAGAGTTGATTAAGGAAGTCTTATTTATCCATTATGTTGCCGAATTTTCGTGAAAGTATGCTTCACGTATCTGAGTTATCGTGCCTAACGACAAGACTTCGGACAAATGTCCCAGGTGATTAACAATTTTCTGGACTAAAACAAGAAAATTGGGGTGTAGGTCATTTTGTATCATACGTGTTCCGTAAACGGCAAGCATTTCAGAACCTAATGAAATACCAAAACAATAGGTATTCATGGAAAATGGCTCGCAGAATAGTCGCGTTCTTAAATAACCACGCCTTTTACAAATGAAAGTGACCCATATACGCCGGTCCTGCAATCCAGCCATTAGTGTTGTCGAAGCGATTTAAGCCTCCCAATTTCATTGACCACTCTCACTCCTCCTAAACGCATTCATTTTTTTAAGAAACACTATTTACTGTATTAGTGGCAGCGTTTCTGATACGCAGATTTTAACAAGAAAGTAGGTTCTCTCGATATACATATGGCGTCGAGACATGTTCGCGTCGACATGTCGCACTGAGAAAAAGTGACTCTGGATAAAGAAAGGTCCTAAAATTAAGTGTGACCATTTCTGGAAGCGGAGAACATTCAGAGAGGACCACGTACCACGCACAGATTACTTGCTGTTAGAACAAGCATTTTGTCCGCTTTCCATTTTCTGCGCATGCACCTTCATGTTTAATATACACATGATTTGGCAACGACAAACGGATGGTGTTGGAAGTCAGCGCCGCGCGTGTCGTCTCTCTGTCTTTGTCCTTCGCGCTGTACGTCGTTTCATTATCATATCGATTGGGATTGCCCTGTAGTATATCAACGAAAAAGTATAAGAATTGTAGCGAACTCGACAACAACTCCCCAAAAACACACACTTTAGGATAACACATTAGAAAAAAACAAATTTTGCTTTTTTTGCCGGAAAAACTATACTTTTTTTCATCCGTACTTTCATGATTGTTTATCATTTCTTTATGTACACTATCAACCATTCCTCTTTACCAAGAAAAAAGACGTTAATTTTAGAATTAAATCCTAATTCGTGTTAATCTCGCTTTTCAAGAAAGAGATCGGTATTGCGTGGCCTTGCCCGGAATCATAAGCTAATTTCCAGCGAACCTACTTCTTTTGACCAGGTGTGTCGAGAGTTGAAGTGTAAATAAACCACGCGTTTCAAAACGTTCTAATAGTATATTTCTTTCTATCAAGCGACAAACAAATTTACTACATGACAGCGAATTCGAACTAAGTGGTTGTTATAAACGTCTTCCTGTTGAGCCCGGTCAATTATATGGCTCTCTTGAAGCTCCCCAACTGCTCTCCGGAGCGCTTGCATTAGTAAGTTATTGCAAAGGACATATTTCACGCAAACATACCTAATTTTTTTTGTGATGAGCATAATCAATTATGTTTTCTACACGTCGTGGTTGTTTTCTGCCGATGGTGTTGGGCTGCCAAGCAAAAGGTCGCGGGATCGAATCCCGGTTATGGCGGCCGGATTTCCATTAGGGCGAATTGCGAAAACATCCGTGTACTTAGGTTTATTTGCATGTTAAGAACCACAGATGTTCAAAATTGAAAGTCCCCCACTACGGCGTGCCTCATAGAGTTCGGTGCTTGTTCAGGAACAAACCACGTGGCGGCAATAACGACAGTGGCCACGGCTGCAGAAGGGCGCTATGAATCATCACACGTATCAAAACCACAGTCACAGTTCAATTTTCCCCATGCACTCAAGGAAGGGCCTTTTTTGTCTGACGAACAAAGGTACACACACCACTACCAGCGCTCACAGGTGCCTAAACATTCTTGGAAAATTGAATGCACTTGGAGTTTAACTAGGGATTTGTTTCACCCATTGTTGGCCTCCTGGATATCCACGCCAGGTTTGCTGGAATGCAAGGACGCCTTGAGTGTTTCTGCTTATTCTGACGATATGCTGCTTACACCTCGTGACCATACCTGGGTGACCGCACCATGCATACCGTTCCCGGGGTGTCCGTGCCATTGTTGTGCTTGTGAAGGGAAAGCTGAACGCTCATTGAGTGAAATGCCACTGATTTTTTGTCCTAACGCATCCTGCACACTACTCTACAGCTAGAGCAGCCCAGAGATCTCTCCCACAGTATATACCCTTCTATGAAACCCGTTGCCCGATCTGCCTTTCACTGTTGCACACTGGTAATTTCCTTACAAGTAACGAGTAAGAAAGGACATGTTCTTTAAGCCTTCCAGGGTATGGAAAGGTATGCAAAGTGCAGACAAAGCTTTCTTGTTTTTTTTTGTGCTGCACCATTTGCCGTAGGCCGAGGACATAATCTGAGTCGTTGCCTTTCTGTTGTCTTCAATGGCAGCGTATATCACCGCGTTGTATTTCCATGATTTCCTGCTGTCGTTAGCCCTTGAACCTTTTTTTTATTGATACGATATAAGGAGATGTTGTGGCACAATGTAAGGCGCCGGCTACTCCTTATTCCTTGAGTGGTTCCGTCATACCTCATACGGGGTTCAATATTACATATCAAATAATCTTTTCACAGAAGCAACAGGACTTATCATGCAACGTTACCACAGGAAAAATTAAAATAAGTTATGGGGTTTTACGTGACAAAACCACTTTCTGATTATGAGGCACGCCGTAGTGGAGGACTCCAGAAATTTTGACCACCTGGGGTTCTTTAACGTGCACCTAAATCTAAGCACACGGGTGTTTTCGCATTTCGCCCCCATCGAAATGCGGCCGCCGTGGCCGGAATTCGATCCCGCGACCTCGTGCTCAGCAGCCCAACACCATAGCCACTGAGCAACCACGGAGGGTGTGAAGGACATATGGTACATACAATATTTAAGGTAAATGTCTCCACAGTGATGTAGATAAGTCTCAGAAGTAGAACCGATATTGTCGCCTAATAACACATTGTTTAGTGAGCGGGTGGCACATACATCGTTAAATGCATTGTCACATACAGCCAGAACAGAACAGTCAATATAACATAGCATATATACAGTTACATTGAAATGAAGGGAACAATGAAAGCGCTAATAAAGCCCAACAATGCCGCTGTCTTCAAGAAAAGTCTTTGATGCTTTTAAAGCGCTCTTCTGCAAGGCCGTTGTGAAAGTGGCGAACAGGTATGGAGTACCTGTGGTCTTCTTCAGCCGAGCAAGATGGCCCATCTCTGCCCCCGAATCACGGGTGGTGCTACGAACGGGTGTGCTGTAGAGCATGTTAGACGTTACGTGCATTGCTCCACTGGAGTGGTTTACTTGATTCCACTCAGCTGTGGCAAGTGCTACATTGCGCAAACTGGGCATTGCGTCAACGCCCGAATGAGAGAGCATGAACATATTTTAAAGAACGGCACGACTGCGCACCTGTCTGCATATTGCAGGTCTTGTCGCAACTGTGAACCATGGTGCTTTTATGTAAGGATCCTAGGCAGAAGCGAGAACATAACCCCACGTGAACTGTTAGAGGCCTTCCATATCCATACCACTGGTCTAGCTTGCATGAGTCAAACTTCTGCTATGCTTTATAATTCGGAATTCAGATTGCTAAGCAGATAAATATTCATGACAATGCCTTCGGCTAACTGATGTCCTTTGCTTATTTTATGAATTTTATGCAGTTCTAAGTGTAGCGCTCTTCTTTCCTTTTCTTTCGCCTCTGTCTTCTTTTATTCAAGTTCTTCTTTTATTCAAGGGCGTCTGACACCCCGGCTTTTTTTTTTTCAGCCGGCGTGTCAGACGCCCTTGACACGCCGGCTAAGACGCGTGCGTTGACAGACCGGGGTTGGGCGGAAGGTGGGGGGTGGCCCTGACTTTTACCTTCTGCACAGCATTCCTTTACTCCCAATTCGAGAGGCTAACACACCTTTCCAACGTTATTAGACCAGCTTCTAGTAACGTTGCACCTTCCCTCGTTTCCGCACCCTCCCGCCTCCCACCCTCTCCCCTTTAGAAGAACCCCACCTATATATACTGTGGCGAGGAAAGCGTACGTTGCCTTGAAGAAGACAAGTCCACTTGTCGAAACGTTGGCTCCTGCATTCACCTTGTTCACGTTTTGCTCATCGTCTTGAATTTCCATCTCCCGCATTCCCCGTGTTTTCCCTGGTTTCCTAATATTAATAATACGTAGTAAAGACAACGCAGCAAAGTATATGCATTTCAATATGTGCCCCATCCTTGCCATCACCTCCGCAAGTAAACAAGGTTGACGGTTACAATCTTATCATTCATGTGAACTTGCATGTGAACCTTGTTAAAAAGATGTTCTATATATGATATGTGCTAACCTGAGCATGATGGTAACAGTGACCATCTTGTTTCTGTGCCGGGTTCACTCTGCAAACATTCTGAGAGACATCAGCTCTGAATGTAAAAAAAAATACATTATATCGATGCTTGCTAGAGATTATGCGACAGCTGCCATGTCGTAATCAACTAAGTCATCATTCATTTACCCCGCAGGGGCGTCTGCGTCAGCAGGCGTTTGGTGTGTTGCGACACCACGTACCCGAGCACACGAGGGTTGGACCCTCCCGCGTGTAGCCGTGCGCGGCTTAGCCGTGTCCGGGGAAAGGGGGATCCTGGGGGTTGAGCCGACGCCGGGTGTTCGGACCTTTAAGGCCCCCCGGTGGAGGCAACACACCTCTTTGGACTCGGCTTCGCGTAGACGGCACCCCCGGACTGACCCACCCGGGGGAAATCGGCAGTCGCCTTTTCAGGTCCTCCTCTCCATTCTTCGTCTTTCTCTCCCACTTTTAAATCTTTCCTGTCTTCTCTTCACTTCTCCTCACTTCCTAGTTTCCCGGCGGCAAGGGTTAACCTTGTGTAGCTAGCCAGCCTTGGTTATGCTGTATTTGGTTATAGCAGCGATGTACGGCTGGCGTTGGCAGGCTTCCTCTAGCAGGAACTCCTGTCACGTCCCCCTGTTGGGCTCCATGGTGGGTGGTCGGCATCGCGGCCGAAAGCCCAACTGTACTCATGGAAAATGCTTTTCCTAAACTCCCTGATCGCCCTCAGAAACGAGGGCGCACCGAAGAGGTCTTTCAGTTTTTCGGACGCCAAGTCCACAACTTTCCCCGTTTTCATGTGATCCACGCAGAAAAACCAGCCAAACAAGTGCGAACAATCGCCCCGTTCCTTGTATCTAAGTCTCTTACCGAAGTGTTTGGACCAGGATATAAGGTGTCGAGGATGGCTAGCGGTGACCTCCTCTTGGAGCTCCACGATCAGAAGCAATTTGAGAAACTGCCTCAGCTAGTATCATTTGGGGAGACCCAAATAGTAGTAACCCCGCACCGCACGATGAACACCTCCCGCGGCGTTGTCTCGGACGATGATTTGCTGGAGCTCACCGAGGCTGAGCTGTTGGAGGGCTTCAGCGAACAGAATGTTTTAAATGTCAAACGAATTAAGATTAGGCGCGATGGTAAAGAATTTCCAACCAAACATCTAATACTCACTTTCAATTCAAGTGTCCTGCCCGAGTCAATCGAGACCGGGTACATCAAGCTCCGCGTAAGACCGTACGTGCCAAATCCCCTCCGATGTTTCAAGTGCCAGCGTTTTGGCCACAGTTCGCAGAGCTGCCGAGGCCGCCAAACTTGTGCGAAATGCAGCGCGCATGAACACTCCTCTGAAGCTTGTGAGAATTCTCTCCACTGTGTAAATTGTGATGGGGAGCACGCCGCGTACTCGCGGTCGTGCCCATCCTGGAAGAAAGAAAAAGAAATAGTGACGATCAAAGTGAAAGAAAATATCTCATTCAAGGAGGCACGCAGGCGGGTAGCATACCTGCCAAAGAAAAGCTTTGCCGAAGTGGCGCGTCAGGGGGCAGCGCCACAACGGCCTCCGGCGGCTGTCCGACCCACAAACAGTGAGTCGGCAGTTATGCCATCTGCCCCCACGGCGGTTGCAGCTAGCGCTGCTCCGCCAACCCAGCAGACAGGGCCATCGACCCCGAAGGTGGGCGCAGCCGAGGCTGCCCCAACCTCCGAGGCCCCTTCCAGCGCTGGCAACGGCCAGCGCAGCCAAATCCCTCAGGGAGCTCCATCAACCGCCGGGCTGGTGGGCGCAGGGGTCTTGCCCTCCAAGGTGGGGCCCTCGCTGGTAACTTCTCGCTCGCAAGAGCACGTGTCCGGCGCCTCACTGGAGGCAATGGACACTACACCTACCCTCAAGGCGCACCAAGCGCCTAAGGAGCGTCGACACTCGCTCGAACGCTTCAGAAAGAGCAAAACCCCTATTACAGGGCCTCGAAAGGGCTCTGTAATCTAAGGCATCCCTTCCGTCTCCGTAAACACAGCACCAATTTACATTAAATATGGATTCACAAATCATACAATGGAACATCAGAGGTCTCTTTAGAAACTTTGATGATTTGCAAGAACTCATCCACAAACACAATCCAAAAGTGCTGTGTACAGGAAACACACTTAAAATCAAAATACACAAACTTTCTTCGACAGTATGTTACCTATCGCAAAGATCGCGATGATGCCGTCGCATCATCGGGTGGTGTTGCGATTGTCATTCATAAACGTATAGCCTGTCAACCCTTACAGCTACGAACGCCCCTTGAAGCAGTGGCGGTGCGAGCTGTTCTGCTAAACAAACTCATCACTATTTGCTCGCTTTATATACCCCCACATTACAAATTAACTAAACATGAATTTCAGTCCTTCATAGATGAATTGCCAGAACCTTATATTATTCTTGGCGACTTCAATGCACACAACTACCTGTGGGGCGACCCTCATATAGATGCGCGAGGACGTCTTGTTGAACAGTTCCTCTTTTCTTCTGGTGCGTGCCTGCTTAATAAGAAGGAAGCCACATATTACTCTCTCGCAAACAGAACCTTTTCATCAATAGATCTTAGTATAGTTTCCTCGTCTATACTGCCCGAACTTGACTGGGAAGTTACGAACAATCCTTACAGGAGCGACCACTTCCCCATACTGATAAGAACATGTGAAGAAAACGAATATCCTCCACAAGCTCCTAGGTGGAAAACAGACACAGCCGACTGGGAGGAATTTCGAACTCTCACCAGCATCTCATGGGCCGACATTCCTTCTTTAGAAATTGATGCTGCTGTGGATTATCTTACATCATTCATAATAGATGCCGCAGCAAAATGCATATCCGAAGTAAGTGGTCTGGCATGCAAACGACATGTACCGTGGTGGAACAGCGAATGTAGGATCGCCCGTAAGAATCAGAACAAGGCGTGGGGGTTGCTACGCGCTTCTCCCACAGCAGAGAACCTTATGAAATTTAAAAAAGTAAAGTCCCAAGGCAGACGAACCCGCCGACAGGCCAAAAGAGAAAGTTGGCACAAGTTTCTATCGAGTATTAACTCGTTCAGAGATGAAGCCAAAGCCTGGAACAGGGTGAATAGGATTAGAGGGCACCAAACATATTCACTCCCTCTGGTAAACACACAGGGTGATACACTACAAGACCAGGCAGACTCACTTGGGGAGCATTTTGAGAACGTGTCAAGTTCAACAAATTATTCACCATCCTTTCTCAAACACAAACAAATAGAAGAATGTAAGCCTCTAATCAGAAAATGTCGTCATAATGAACCATACAACCGTCCTTTTAGTATTGCAGAGTTGAGAGCTGCCTTGAACGCATGCAAGAGCTCTGCACCAGGATCGGACAGAATAATGTATGAAATGATTAAAAACGTACACAGTGACACGCAAGTTACAATACTTGCACTTTTTAACACTATTTGGGCTATGGGTTACCTTCCTACCGCATGGAAACAAGCCATTGTGGTCCCTGTTTTGAAACAAGGCAAATACCCTTCCTCAGTGGCAAGTTACCGCCCGATAGCCCTCACAAGCTGCCTTTGTAAGGTATTTGAAAAAATGATTAATCGACGACTAATTCACTTCCTTGAACTGAGCAATGTGCTAGATCCCTATCAGTGTGGCTTTAGAGAAGGACGGTCCACAACCGATTATCTTCTACGTATTGAAGGATATATTCGCGACGCTTTCGTACACAAACAGTTTTTCCTGTCGATATTTCTGGATATGGAGAAGGCGTATGACACAACGTGGCGGTACGGAATCTTGCGAGACTTGTCGAGAATGGGCATCCATGGCAATATGCTAAAACTGATAGAAAGTTACCTGTCCAACCGTACCTTCCGCGTGAAAGTCTGGAATGTACTATCACGTCCATTTATACAGGAGACTGGTGTACCCCAGGGAGGTGGGCTCAACTGCACGCTCTTTATAGTTAAAATGAACACACTCCGCGCTTCATTACCTCCAGCTATATTTTATTCCGTGTACGTAGATTACATAGAAATAGGTTTTAAATCATGTAACCTTGCAGTTTGCGAAAGACAAGTACAGCAGAGTTTGAACAAGATATCTAAGTGGGCAGACGAAAACGGATTTAAAGTCAACCCCCACAAAAGTTCATGTGTTCTCTTTACAAGAAAGAGAGGCCTGGTTCCAGACCCGTGCATGGAACTGGGTGGACAACAAGTGCCTGTCAACAAAGAACAGAAATTTCAAGGTGTAATACTTGACTCTAAGCTTACTTTCATCTCGCACATAAAATATCTCAAAACTAAATGTCTAAAAACTATGAACTTACTAAAGACGCTATCACACACAACATGGGGTAGCGACAGGAAATGTATAATGAATATTTATAAGAGCCTTATTCAATCTCGGTTAGACTATGGCGCCATAGTGTACAACTCTGCCGCCCCGAGTGCACTAAAGATGCTGGATCCCATCCACGACCTGGGTATCCGTCTGGCCACAGGCGCATTCAGAACTAGGCCCATTCAAAGCTTGTATGTAGAATCGAATCAGTGGCCACTCAATCTGCAAAGATCTTACATCAGCTTCACATACTTCCTTAAAGTGCACTCCAATAATCAACATCCATGTTTTAACACTGTTAACGATATGACCTGCACTACACTTTTCCATAATCGCCCCTCTGTAAGAAAGCCTTTCTCGCTTCGAGTGAGGGAGCTTAGTGATGAGATACATGTCCCACTACTCGAGCCTCGCCTAATGCATCCAACCCAATTTTTACCGCCTTAGGAGTGGCAGGTCATAGAATGTGACATATCCTTTTTAGAGGTAACAAAACACGCACCAGAGATCGAAATACGAATTCATTTCCTAGAACTCCAGCACAAGCACTCCTGCGCAGAGTTCTACACAGACGCTTCGAAGTCTAATGCCGGGGTGTCGTATGCTGTCGTCGGCCCATCCTTCTCAGAATCCGATGTACTACATCCGGAAACAAGTATATTTACGGCCGAGGCCTACGCATTACTGACTGCTGTGAAGCATATAAGAAAATCAAAACTCCAGAAGTCAGCGATATAAACAGACTCCCTAAGCGTCGTGAAGGCCTTGATGTCACCCTATAGACACAAAAATCCAGTACTTAATAAACTATATTCCGTCTTGTGTAAAGCGTACATATCTAACCAGCATATCATTATATGCTGAGTGCCTGGCCATAGGAGCATCGAGGGCAACGTTCTGGCGGACGAGATGGCCACGTCTATAGCATCGCAAGCCGTTAACCCTACCGCTGAGGTGCCTGTCACAGATCTGAGGCCTTTCTTGCGAAGGCGGCTGCGGGCCCACTGGCAACGCATGTGGGACGCGGAAAAAGATAACAAGCTCCACCTAATAAAGCCACAGTTAGGACTCTGGCCCTCTACAACAAAATCGCGCCGAACAGATGTCCTATTCTGTCGTTTAAGAATAGGACACACATATGGCACACATAACTTTTTACTCACCGGAAATGACCCTCCAACCTGTGGCAGATGCGGGGACAGGCTGACCGTGCTCCACGTCCTCCTGGAGTGTCGGAAAGCCGAATCTGAGAGAAGGAGACATTTTGCTTAGCATACCGCCAACACATTCCTCTTCATCCTCTAATGTTTCTCGGTCCAGAACCGCTTTTTAATACAGACTCAGTGCTTGGTTTCCTCAGAGATGTCGTCTTACATGTTATTAGTCCCATGAATTCGTAGCGCCTCCTCTCTCGAGAGGATGCCACTGCGATAATTGTTTTGCGTAGCACATGCATCCAGGCCCTTGTGCTTCAAGGGCTCTAAGGAGGCAGTAGTGCTCTGGCATTTCTTATAATCGTGACATATTTTACCTATCGTATCATTCTTTTTATATGCACCTAAATTTTCATAGTACAAGTCATACGTCATCGCCATAATTTTATCATACAGATTTTACGCACTTTAGAGCGTATATTTTAAGGCCTCTTTACAGCCACCTCACACCAAATTCATAGCAATCATAATTACACCGCAAACTCATTACCACAGACATGGCGCTCTTTGGCCACACCTGGCCCTTGCGCCATGAAACTCCACACATCATTATCATCATTCATTTACTATTTTTCTTAATTTCTCTTTTACATCTCTCACAATTCTGTGTAAATATTTTTGTGTGAATAAACTTCTTTTAGGGCAAACTTGCATTTGTTTTCCATGTACACGCACCGTATAGGTTACATACTGCCTTTTACTAACATGTCCACACATACTGACAAATTTTTACACTATGCTACTAGGTCGCATGTGGGACAAATGTTACTAGGGGGATAGTAAGACGTCAGTAGCATGTCCATAAGCACATGTAAGTAAAATATTGCCAGAGTGTTATTACAGAGCCTAAAGGCTTGTGTTGGTTGACAGTTAGAACCATGACAGTTAGATGTTTACAGACCATCTAAGTACATGCTTTAATTGAAGTGCAGTGGCCAATTCTTGATAGGATGTTACTAGGGTGTATAAAGACAAATGTTATTAGGTGATTGATAGGAAGATGGCAGAATGCTTACAAACATTGTTCAATTGGAAGAATGTTAATATGGTGTAAAAAGAAGGCCTGTTAATAGGTGATTGGTAGGAAGTTGTCAGAACGCTTACAAACATTCTGCAATTGGAAGAATGTTAATATGGTGTATAAAGAAGGCCTGTTAATGAGGCATTGGTAGGAAGTTGGCAGAAAATATATGAACATTCTTCTTTTGAAAGAATGTTACTAGGGTGTATAAAGACAAATGTGCATATGAAATTGGTAGGAAGCCTGAAGGCATCCTATGAACATGTTTCTATTGGGAGTTTGTCGCTAATTGTTTCTAGGGTGTTACTAGAGCGTTGTTAGGATGTATAAAGGCAGCTGGTAGAATTTCAATTGACTGTTCGTAGGTTCTAGTAACAATAGTCTAAAGACAGTGTAAAGATATGTTGCTAGACATGTTTATACGGGGTAGAAGCACGGATCAAGAGTGTTTTAGTCCATATTGCTAGACCCTTTCCGTAGTGGTAGATATAGATGACCAACGTAATTTTTAGAAAAAATAGAAAAAGATACACCCTAGGATGCATGCACGCGCAGGTAAAAACGAAACCGTAGGCGCAACCGGCTGATTGGCTTTGCTGTCGAGTGGTAGATGGTCACGCCAACAGCATCTCACGCGGTGCAGGGCTGAGCAAGAGATTCTTTAATGAATTAGAGCACCAGGTATCGCATCACGAGGTACCAGGAATCCTTCCCAGGCTGTTCGGTTGCAGAGCGGAATCCTTGCGACAATGGCAGACGACGTGGTGGATGATGACGCCAGCCATTTGCACGAAGGCATCCATGTCTCGAAAGATCCTGACAGCGTCTCGAATCATGGCGGCTGCTTCGGCTGCACTGACAGAAGGCAGCCTGGCAATCTGCTCCAGGAGTGCGCTGTGACGCTGGACTCGTTGCAGCGCTTGGCTTGAGGACGTGCAGCAAGTGTGCTGTAGTTCGTGAAATCAATGTCAGCGTGAATGTGTGACATCGTTTTTGCCACATCGAAGTGTTGTGCTTTCGTTTCACGTGACGACTCCGCCGTTCCCTGCCTGTCGCTCGTCTGCGCGATGGACGTTCTCTAACCGCCGTTAGTATCAGCGCTGGCGCATGGCGGTGCAGAGTGAGTTCGACATTTAAAATACATGGACGCAAACCATTGAAGCTGACTATGGATATCAAGCGACGGAATCCCGTTGCACTTGCAGAGGTACAGTGCCAAAGACGCTTAATAGTAGATGTACGCTGTAGTAGGTGACGTGTAGAATACTCTGATCTACTTACACTACCAAGATGCAGGGTTCCATTCACAACGAATGTTACGGACATTGCTGCGAGAACTTCGACATATGAATCCTTGAAAAACGTTTCATGGATCCTGCTAAACATTTTCTACCTTGACAGTGGCAGTGTAAAGAGTGCCACGCCTAGATTATTCAATATACTCCCTCAGAGTGCGCTAGGTGTGCAAATATAGAAGTGCACTATCTAGAACTAAAATATAAGTATGCCTTGTAAGAGTTTCTCACTGATGCCTCAGGATCACAAGCAAGATTATTGTGTGCAGCAGTGGGACATTCTTTTAAAGCATGTGAGGCTGTTAATCTGCAAAAAAACATGGTTAGAACCAAATCACTAAGAGTTATTGTTGGCATGAAATATCTTATAGAAAAAGCATTCATAAAGCTATGTTGCTACACACTGACTGCCTTGGCCTCGTGAAAGTAATATAAACCTATAAGAACCATAAGACGTGGTTCTCTCTAAGCTAGTTATGCAAGTATACGTGGACGGCTTAATTGAATTGGGTGCCTGCTCATGAGAGTTAGAAGGAAATGAGCTTGCGGCACTGGCGGATTGAGTGGAAGCCCTATTACGCTCCCCTCCCACTCCCCGCGAGACTGCCAGCATTTTAGCGCTGAGAGTACTAAGCTTAAGCTGCAACTGCATGACGCGTTTGTTTGGAGCCACTGACGCGTGGCAGGGGGCCTAGGGCATCATTTCAACGAACGCGCGCATGAAAATCTCGTAGCCGCGTCGTGCTGTTGAGAGCAGGAAACAATGCGTCGCGTCGCGCTGGCACGCCTGCGGCCACCAATGACAGTGCAGCGCGAGTGGTACATGACGCCAACGTCACGCGTTAGTTCCGCGAACGCCGCCAGATGGCGTTGCCCTCCGCGCACCTCGGTGGAACACCCGGCAAATGAGGGCCCGCTTTTCAAAACCACTTGCTCTAGGGTGGATAATGTGTGTTTGGTAATCGTGCAAAACCGCCGTTTCTCTTGTCGTGCACACGTACTTACTGCGGACAAAGACACCTTCAACCGGGCCCTCATCGCAGAAGTGGAGGAGTGTCATGTCCTGCGGGATTTCCGCACGGCAAAAGTCGCCTTCGGAGGCCGCAATCATTCCTTAGCCGCAATGTCGTACAAAAGGTGCACATTTCAAACGAAACACGGTAAGTATAGTTGGGAGAAAAAGGAAGCTCTGTAATGACCCACGAGGTGACTTGTTGGTTAACAGTGTTTCCTAATTTTAAGAGTTGACAGCTTCTGCGGAAAGAACACCAATTCCTGCTCTGAGTATTTCCCTTGTCTACCAAGCCCGGCAAACACTGCGCGACAGGCGCGGACACACCGCGTTCATGCGGCTGCTTACGCGTCATCGGTGGCGCGGGCGTTGTGTGGTTCCAGCTTTATATGCTACGCAAGCTTTTCTTATGCATATTTTAATAGGCTCCCTACCCCAACCCCGCTGTGAAGGCTGCCCAGGGTCCACATCTCGATCGGGTATGAAAAAGTGACACCCTGTCATTATAGAGGCCCTGAAAGTGAAGCTACGGTTTTATTCATGGACCTCAAGCTATTGGTGTTAAAAAAATGGCGAGAAGCTATTGACAAGATACATAGAATATACAAAAGTCAATTATTATTGCGCTTAGCGCATAACAGCTATGGCTAGGCCGTGCGATCTAACATGGAAAGGAAGACGGGTAAAGAAAATAGACACTTTACGCATTTGGTACACACAACGTTATGACCTCTTTTGCGACAGCGAATCGCGTCAACAGAGGGCTAATGATGTCGTTTCTCTAAAGACTAGAACTTATTTTCTTACCCCTCACCTACTTAAAGTTTTAAACCACTTTTACGTAGCAGATATAGGTAACAATTGGATTATTCAGGACTAGTGTGGCACGTAGTTTTCTCTGCCTCCACTTCTTCCTTTCTGTTAACCCTGTTCACCTTTAAGTGACCAAGAGTGTCTCGTTATATCTGTGAAAGCTACACGGTGACGAATCCTCAGATCTTTTAAAGTTAGGGTATTGCGTAAGACCAAATGCGGTAAATTCAACTTACATGGTGTGCTTAATTCCGAAACTTGCTTGGGAAGTTTTAATGAATACATCGTGCAAGCGCTTCAAGATCGGAAGGTTTCGTCTTTTTCTCCATGACGCAGTAGCGAGTTCAAATTACATCATAGTCATAGTCATAGTACGGTCGTTTCGCGTCGGGAATGGTAGAACTCTAGGTAGCTCGCATTAGCGGAGGCAAGGAATACACGTTTTAACAGCTTAAGAACGCGGAGTTGACTGGCCTTCTTCAAAGGTAATAGCAGGTTTGCCGATTTGTGGTGGCGCCCCTGTCTGGGAGCCGCAAAGATTCCAAGAAAGAACCGACGGCAATGACCCCCGAGGCGAGGCCTGGCGAGATTACCTGGCTTTCCGCGGAGCGGGCACAAAGTAGAGACGAACGGCCGCAACGAGGGTTAACACCTACCCCCACCTCCCATAGAATTTCGGAGGCGTAAGTGTGAATAGCGGAAGGAATGAAGAGGTAATATTCAAGACAGGCTCTTTTCACGCGGGCGCATGACACCGTCTCGTCTTTGCCGTGAATGTCAATATTCAAGATTTTCTCTCAACGCGAAACCATCACGCAAGGACTCTTCATAGGAAGGATTCTTGGGGGGATTGGTATGGTCGCGTCGCGGAAAGACGTGCAGGGTTGTGTTCATTGTCGGGAAATTAACACATGCAGTCCGCAGGCAATACGTGGTGGTGTGGGTCGAAGCTGGTCGAGCACGAATGCAGCGTCTCTAAGTGCTGCGTGGCCACTAGCGGAGGGCCTTGGTGCGTGGCCAAAAAGTGACCTGCATCGCGAGTTGTTGACGCATAGATTATTTCTGCTGCGCTGACTCCGAGGGCATCCTTGATTGTTGTTCGCAACACCAGTAGTACTAAGGGTATCCCTTCCACCCAGTGCTGTTTGTCTAGCGTGGCTGTCAATGACGCCTTCAGTTATAGGTGGAGATGCTCGAGCATGCCGTTGCCCGTGAGCGGTAAGCAGTGGTGTTATCAAGGCACGTGCCAAGCAGCCTTGCCTGGCAGAAAAAAGCAAGCTTGGGAACTGCCGGCCTCACTGAGCCATTATGCGCCAAGTGAACTGGTGTTGAATCAGCACCTCTGGTCCCTCCTTAAGTCAATAGCGCAAACATGCATTAGTGGCCAATCGTACTACGGCGCAGGTTGCCACTAAAGCAGTGTCAAGCAATAAAGTAACTCGTAACTCGATAAGCTTATAGCAATTCAAGTCCTCAGGCTTCTGCGTCGTTAGCAAATATAGATAGCCCCGCGTGACTCCTGCTGAGGCATATTGTACCAAATTCAAAACGACACACATCCAGTCGTGCTCCTCGAGGTTATATGTCCGCCAGGCTATGCTATGGAAATAATATCCGGCCGCATGGTAGGGAAAACTAACAATGCCCTCATTACACTTCTAGTCTCCTACATTCGACCAACTGTCACGTACTACTGCGTCAAATATCGCTGCTTATCCCGCCATCCAAAGATTCAATTCTCCGAATTTGTCAAAAGAGTTTGGGCATCGGCAGAAAGTGTGCCCAATAAAGTAACAGCCTTGCTCTAACCTCTGTGGCGTCGACCTCATGGTGCCAGGGGAATCCTACGACTGCCGTCCACATTGCGTGCACTGTGAAGGTTATCATCCAGTACGATGACCTGTTTGTGTCAGCGACGAAAAAAAGAAACCGCAGGGCGCGACAGAATGTCTATAAACAAAGAGTGAACGACTGAGGCGACTCCATTACTAAACGAAACCCGGTTCGAATCGCCACGTCCCGCACCGAGCCAGGAGCAGGACCACGATGTAGCCGAGAGCCACAGTCGTATCCACAGCCGCGGTAACCGACGCCTTCAGCTGCCTAGTTGCAGCCGCAGCAAGTGCCGCCTGCTTATGAACCTGCTGCTGCGAAGGAGTACCATGCGTGACTGGAAGTTACACTGCAGAGGTGAAGAAGCCCGGCCTGCAAACATACCCTGGTAGTTGAAGGTGAACAAGCCCTCCCTGTCCTCGCACCCCTCCACATCTGCTAGACAACATCAATAAGACAAGGGTGCATACAGCCAAGTTATCACGTCCCCCGAAGCTTTCCACATCTTATTCATAATTTACTGTGGTCACGAAGCACCATCCCGGTGCAAAAATTTTTCTTAGACAATTGCATAGTTTTGTGGCACGAATGAAGCCGCGCGGCAAGCAAGCACACAAGGTGGATAACACAAAGCAAACATATTAGTGTAACTAGAGCCATTAAGGGAAACCGATCTAACGTGGTCAGATACAATTATATATCTCATAGGAGGGCGCAAAATAATGCAGCTGACAATCGAGTGCAATACATATGACAGCAGGAAGATGGAAAAATGAAGGAACTCTCCCATAAAATGTGTACGGTTTACAAATTCAATGTTTTTCAAATTATGAAATAACACTACATGAATAAAACATTTAGATTCCCGAAAAAATGATAAGCTACTAAAATGCTAATAGATGAAGTAGCGCATTTTCAAACACACTTACGCATTCTGATGAAACAATTTTTTCAGGCAGTAAGTTCCAATAAGCAACAGTTCGCAGAGAATATGAGTACTTGAAAAGGCCTATGCGCGTTTCATACTGAAGTAGATTGTGAGCATGCCGATTTCTCAACGTGCACGAGATGAATGACCGAATATATGCGCGCGCATATGTATAGTTTGTTTAGATTAAGCATGAAAAAAAATTTAAGTCCCACTATTTTCCTGCGCTATTCTAAAGTTGGCATCTTATTTACCAGCATTATGGATGACAATATTATCTTATATTTGTTAAGTATAAAGCGTACTGCCTGCCTTTGGAAGATCTCGAGCCTATGCTTATTTTTTTGAGGCAAAGCGAAAGTTTTGTGGGCAAGAAGCTTTGCATCAGATGACGCATTTCTGTAGTTTGTGTCTAAGTAAGCCGAATTTCCTTGTAACTGCTGCACAAATGCTTTCGATGTGGGAGGATCACTTAAGGTTGTTAGCGATTGTCAATCCCAAATATTTGCATTCGGTGGCTTCTGTTACGGCGTTGTTATTAATTTTATACGTGAATAAAAGTGGTTGCCTTTTATTGAGTACGCCTAGCAGCATATTTCTTCAAGTTCGAGGGCCCATGTTGTGAACCATTCGTGAATTTTCGCTAGACTACAGCTTAATGAAATGTGGTTGTTCTGGCACGTCACTTTTTTAAAAGTCAAACAATCAGCAAACAACCCAATTTGACCATGAGGACAAACAGCAGGGTTAATATCGTTCACATACATGAAAAAATAATGGGTCCCAAAACGCTTCTTTGAGGCATGCCAGACGTAGCTTGAAAACGCGTAGACCCATCGACATCCACAAACTCAGTTCGGTTAGACAAGTACTGTTTGATGCAATTCATGATAGAGGATGGTAAGCCAAATCAGTGAAGTTTCTTTGCAAGTTTACTGTGACGTACGCAATCAAATGTTTTGCCGAAATCCAAAAAGACTACACCAATCTGCCCGGCCGAAGCCAGGGTTGAAGCGATTTCATGATTAATAATGGTGAGATGTGTGATTGTTGAAAGGTTTTTGCGAAATCTATGCTGGTGATTCAGCAGCACTTTATTAAGTTCAAGGGATTCGGTCAGGAAGTGCACGAGGATGTGTTCAAGTATTTTGCAGCAGGATGAAGTCAGGGGTATTGGGTGGAGGTTTTGTTTGTGTCAGCGGTCTCCTTTTTGTAAACTGCCACTACCCGAGCGACACGCCAATTATCTGGAATGATTGCCAGTTTTAAACAGGGCCAATAAATCGCTGCGAGAATACGTGATAGTCTCAGCATACCAGCGCAAAAAAGCATGGGAATGTTATGTGGGCAACCTGAAGATCTTTCCTTTAGGTTCAGTAAGAGGGAAAAGACACTTTCGACAGATATAAGGTTATCAGGAAATATCTAAGGTCCAAATGGCTGGATATCGCTTTCAGTCGGACAGAATATGGGATAAAAGTATTCATTTAACACGTCAGCTATGCCCCCGCTATGACCCGCCGTGGTTGCTCAGTGGCTATGGTGTTAGGCTGCTGAGCAAAAGGTCACGGGATCGAATCCCGGTCATGGCGGCCGCATTCCGGTGGGGCCGAAATGCGAAAACACCCGTGTACTTAGATTTAGGTGCACGTTAAAGAACCCCAGGTGGTCGAAATTTCCGGAGCCCTCCTCCATGGCGCGCTTCATAATGAGAAAGTGGTTTTGGCACGTACAACCCCATAATTTGTATGCTCCTCGGCTGCGTTATAAGCATATGCGCGTTATTTATTTTCTCAGTTTGTTAAACTTTTCAGCTGAGAAAACGCCAGTACTTCTGAGGATTTGTTTTAAAAAAAAACTAAGGCGCTATAACGTAAAACTATTCCAAAGCTTTCTATTCCAATTCTGCAGTCAGCCTTCCACGATTGGTCAAAACTTTTTTGGACCAGCCCTACTTAACCTGCTTGTCACGCGACGTCACGAAGACCGTGATAGCTCCCCATCTGATATAACGTATACACACTGATTATGCATGATTTGGCCGAACAAAAGAAAAATAGTATTTCTGGTTCGATCCCTTTCGCCATTAGCTCTAGGCTATTGGTCAAAAGTTTTCGGGCTGCACTCACTCCACCTGCCTGTCACGCGACGTCACAAAACCGCAAAAACTCACGCGTCAAAGTGACGTGTACGCGATAAAGATGCATTAATATGCCCAACAAAACTGCAGTTTCTTCTGAATAGCCGCAGGCTGCCTCGTTCCGAAAGGAATAAAAATGGCTGCCACCGATCGCTCGGCACTGGCGACACGCACCTGCCGGAGAGCATGGGTTTATTTGCATACAATAAAACCTTGTGCGTGGCCCTGTAACGTTCTCGAGCACTTTCGGCACATTTACGACCTCGCTTTGCCAATTCTTCTTTGATGAGCATACGTCTTAGTTGCAATATCAACCTTCAGTTGCATATCGCCACGATTTTTGACCAGCCACCTCAAGCCAAGTAAGGGAAAGCGGACCAATCGCAGGAGCCGGCACCACCCTTTTCATCCAGTTATCGATTTTCAGTGCAGTGGCTCGGCTTCATCGGATCCTTCTCCACTTGAGCGTGCTCCTCGCCTGTTGTCAGCCATTTAGATAAGACAAGCCGCTCAGTGTAGGCAATGTTATTCGTTTTTCAAGGAAACTAAAGTGACCTCTATGAACGAGGACAGCGTTTGATTGGTGTGTTCAGAAAACCGTGCGAGTGACAGCCCGATCCTTGCGCCGGCGGTTACGCAAATTTGACGACAGGAGATTGGAATAAAAACATATTTGAATAGTTTTACGTTATAGCGCCCCTAGGCGCAGTAATCTCAAATATTTGTTTTTTTGCACAGAGAACACACGGTGTAATTGCTCTTGTAGTTGACGCAGCTATTCAGTATTTGTGACTTTTTTCTTCTTTGCTTGCTTACGCCTGCGCTTCAAATGCACATTGTTCCTATCAACCCAGGGGTTGTGGTGACCTGACTTAATATGTCTCTTAGGGACACATTTCTAAATGCATTTTTGAGCAGTTTCTTTAAACTTATTCCTCAAAGTAATAGCATTGCGGTTTCGCCATTTTTCTAACTCCGACAGCTCCTCGAGAATCGCATTTTCATTTGCCTGAATAAAGTTTTTGGCAGTTGTGCTTTTAGGGCGAGTCTTCACGCAGTTATCTAGGGCGCAAGAACAAAAGAACCAACTTATTGCCGGATATACCGTCCTCTGCACGAACGCCATAATCAACAATACTTCTGCTGACAAATTCGAGATCCGACATTGCGCCAGCCCCTTCAGATTCACGGGTGGTTTCATAACCAACTTGAACGAAGTCACCTACCAGCATTATACCTTGTAATGTATTGCCAAGCGGGTGAGATGTAGTGCTGCAGGCCCAATAAATTGATGGAAGAATAAAAACTCCAGCCATAATTAGTGATCTGCTAACGTGCACCGACATGCAGTCTGATAGTGTCAGCAAGAATTCAGGGGGAGAAGAAAGAGGCCTGTAGACAGCACACGAGGTAAGTGCATGTCCCCAGCAGTCCGTTTAAAAAAAATGTAAATTCATGGTTTTCTATCTGGGGAAGTAGTGTAGTTCAAAGTGTTTCTTTTTTTCATATCTGCGATGCCACCTCCCCGGGACATACGGTCACGACATATGGTGCGATTCTTCAACTATTACTTCATCTGGCACATGATCGTGCAAGCATGTATCCGTATGACAGCAGAAAAATGGTTAGTGTATTTTAGAGCTTTAGAATTGATACAATAATTCCAACTGGAGACTACACTTTTAAGGAATCAATTACTTGAACGATACCATTAGGTTTGAAGATGATATTAGGCATAGCAGGCTACGTATAGAAGCACATATGTAAATACATGGTCAGATTCATCAGTAAAGACCGAGCAAAACGTGTAATTCATTGTTTCTGCAACTTCGAACTCAGGGACTGGAACGTTTTGTTGATTGATTAATGAGATAGGTTTAGAATAGGTTGAGTTTATGGTGTTCCAGAAATTTCTGGGGTACGCGCGCAGCATGCCTGGCAGGGTGGAATAGAATTTTTGCTTAGCCTCTGAGATCATGGATTTGTAAAGTTTTTCGGTCTTACGATATTTTTCCCATGCGTGCTGAGAGCTTGATGTTTTAGCTGACCGGAAGTGTCTTTTCTTTTCATTGTTAAAGTGTTTTAATGTGTTATTGTACCATGGCGAAGAAGGCCGTTCTTTAATGGTGATGGTGGGGATGTATGCGTTTATCAATTGCTGCATGTTGTTTTTAAAGAGCTCCCAGTGTTCGTCGACAGAACGATTGGAAAAATCTACAAGGAACCAGTCACAGAAAGAATCTAGTTTGTCATTCGTACCTTGATAGTCGGCATTGTCGTACAAGGTTCTTGTTTTCTTTACTTTCTTTGCATTGGGCGGGGTATATTGGGAAGTGGCGTGAATAACTGCGTGATCACTTAGGTTGGCTAGATTACAGACGGACTCAATTTTATTTGTTTGGGACGTCAAAAATAAATCTAGCTGGCTTGATCAATCATGAGTCGTCCGTTTAGGGAAAGTAATTATTTGGGATAAGTTGAAGGGTAGGCAAGTGTCTATAAAGTCACTTTCAATATTCTGTTTTGAAGTCGGTAATGATAAGTTTGACCAAGCTGTGACGGGGAAGTTTAAATCCCCATGTAAGAGAGGAGGGGCATGATCCGAAGCTGAAGTAACTAGTTGAAGAGCATCAGGAAACTGGTAAACGAACAAGGCATCGGAATCAGGGGGGGGGGGGGGGGGGGGGCAGCAAGCGCCAACAGTAATGGGGGGAACGGCAGCTTTGCAGCGAATGAAGATATTTTATGATTGGAAGGAATGTCGACAGCGCAGCATTTTAACCATTTTAAACGCTCGATATCATGTGGGTTGAGCGTTCTATCTAGGGTAGTCTTGCAGTAATTTGCGATTAATTCCTTTGATTGTGCCCATGTTTTGCGCTCGGAATCTAGGTGTCCATAAAAAATAAGGTTATTTCCTCGGGATCAATCGTCTGAATCACCAACGCTTCATGTTAGCTGAGCCATTTTCGCAGAATTTTGAACATCAATGGATCGAATGGGCTTCGATGTCTGCTTTAATTGTTCTTACGGCGGAACAATCTTTTTCTATTTTAACAAGCGTTTGGTTTATATTGTCAAACGTTGTGTCATTTTGAGAGAGTGTAGTTTGGATGGCTTTCATTTCTTTCATGAGAGAGACTTCATTTAATTGAATTTCATCGAGAGCAGCTCACAAGACGTCAGACGCTCGTTGGGTCTGGAAGGAAGAATGTCTGGGATCCACCATAAGCAGTCATGAAAAACTTTGTCCTCAACAAAGTACTTTTATTGTAATGTATTTTTAATTAACCAAGTGTGGACGTTTAGTAAGGCCGCCATACCTGGTTACTCGAATGATTTTATGAATGACCGCTGATAATACGTCTCTATTGTGTGCCTTGTCTGTGTCAATGTTTTCGCTTAATTCGAATTTTAGTCGTATCGTGTTCCATACGCATTTACAATGACCTCGTCAGGCCTCCGCGGCGTTTCTGCCTCGGAGCACACCCTCATTGTATTCGTCAGACGCCCAACACGTCCGCGTTGGGCGACACTATTTTGTCATGAACCACAAGCACTGCTCGACCTTCTTGCGATCACTGGCGGCCACGATACGAATCACACGAATTTGCACGAGACATCAAGGAATTTAATGCTAAACCTCCTTGCGAGACGGGCTTCGCTAGTTTCGCCCGTCTTCTTCTCGTGGCGCGAGCGCACTTGTTGGCTTCACGTGTGTTGGAACTCCCATTTTCCCGTAGAGAGCAGGCAGCCTCGGCGCGCTTGCGCTTCTTCTCTTCAGCCTCGATAACGGTGTTTCGGCAAAGCTGCATGTTGTTTTACGAAGACCCACACACTTAGATACTGCTCCGCGCTAAGGCTTCGTCGAGGGCGGCGAATGAGCAAAGAGGTTTCTTTCAAGAGGTTCTATCTCGTGTTTTCCTTGCCGAAAAAAAAAGTCTAGATACACATGCGGACACTTTTTGTTCGGGCTTATTGCCCCTCTTACGAAGTGAACATGACGAAGCGTAGCTTCTTCCTTTGCTCCAATGGTTTTGTCGTTGTGATGGATTAATTGTTTTTATTTGACGTAAAGCAGTCTGAGACAGCGACAGACGCCACGCCATCACTTGCGTCGAGGACGTATCTTCGCACTTCGTGCCCAATTGAAACAGCGCGAGTCTGGGCACCTCGGCATGGAGATGTCTGGTTCCCGTTTCTCCAACAGCGAGCCGATGGACGCCGACAACTACTACGCCGTCCTGGAGGGCAAGCGTCATCATCATCTTCATCATCATCACCATCATCAGCCTGGTTATGGCCACTGCAGGGCAAAGGCCTCCCCCATACTTCGCCAACTACCCCGGTCACATAGTAATTGTGGCCATGTTGTCCCTGCAAACTTCTTAATCTCATCTGCCCACCTAACCTTCTGCCGCCCCCTGCTACGCTTCCCTTCCTTTGGAATCCAGTCGGTAATCCTTAAAGGGAAGCTGAAACGGTTTTCAATTTGCATGAATTGCTCGGGTTGGGAAGAACAGACCTATTAATATACGGTGCTGAAATTTTTTCTTTGTATTGTCAATATAAGGGTCAGAAATCGCTTTCTAAATAACCCGCCCCCCCCCCCCCCCCCCCCCCCCCCCCGCAGACACGCCCCCGTCGCTTCCCGGAGCACCGGGTGAGGAAGCAGCCGGAGGAGAGAACCGGCGAGAGTGACGTCATTCCCGGGGACCGTACTGGCGAACCGGCGTGCTGGCATGTGCTGGCATGTTTCTTTCCGTCCTGCGCCTTACTACGAGAGATCTGCCGCCGCTCACGTTTGTTTTCTTTTACGATTCTCGTGAACTGTGCTTCCTTTCTGTGCTGCGTGAGTGCCTTCAGCCAAGGGCGCCCAACATGCCCTCGTTCTGTGCAGCATTGGGCTGTGCAAACACAGGCGGGCGAGACGATGTGGTGTTTCACATGTTCCCGAAGGACAAGAAACTTGCAACGCAGTGAGTCCGTGCGCTGTAGAGAGATAACTCCTTGCCGACGAAATCAACTGTGCTGTGTCTGGACCATTTCCGCGACAGCGATTATCATCGGAGCTTGACCACGACGCGGGCAATCGGTATTCCAATTAAATTGGCGCGACTGAAGGCCGGCGTTGTTCCGTCTATATTCCCCCACAACAGAAACACCTCGCCACTTCCAAGAGCGGCCTCCGCCAAGAAGAGAAGGGGTGAGGTAAGGGTTTTAATGTGCACACGGGTAATTTTTTAAACGGATGATCACCTGAGTGTCGAACAAACGGCCTTACAGCGGCCTATGACGAAGCGAGGTGGAGGCACAGCCTGGAATATGCACATGCGTGCGAAGTGCTTGCCGCTTTTATCTTGTTTATTTGCTGTTTCTCCACTCCGCTTTGTCACGGAACACTGTACAACGACTGTTTGTTCGGCGCTGTTTTGGTACGGTGAACTAACTGGCCGGGGGTACGCTTGCGCATTCAGTGATATTTGCTATTCGTCCTACCACACGGTGCCCGCAGGTTTAGCTGTTCAGCATTCGTATTGAAGTCGCACGACATAAGGAGTTATGGTAATATTTTCATGCTTGCGTTATAGTAGTTGAACTCGGCGTGTAAAAACTTCGTTCCGTAGGTTTCGCACTCACAGCTTGCTACCAGCAGCGAAATGCCGCAGAAACGAGCGTTGGCACAGCCGCACCCGTGGCAAGGCGAACGGGCTCAAATAATGAAGTAACGTTGTGAGGTATTGAACTTGTCAGCGTTCGACGTGGTATAGCCCAACACAGGCATCGCTGCTGGACAAAAAATGTTTTCTTGCCTTTAACTAGCTATGCATCACGCATGGCAAAATTATTGTTTGAAAGTAAATATACTACATTACTCATTACTTTCTTATTACGCTCATTGATATGAATTACATTACCAATTACCGCTTTCCAAAAAGTTGTGGTATTGCTTTACGATTGCTCCCAAAAAGTTTTCATGCGAACAAGAAGCAAAAAGCAATGTATAAAGGGACGCCAACCTTTCTTCAAGGTAACATACACTGCTGAGTACGAGGTCGCGGGATCGAATCCCGGCCACGGCGGCCGCATTTCGATGGGGACGAAATGCGAAAACACCCGTGTACTTAGATTTAGGTGCACGTTAAAGAACCCTAGGTGGTGGAAATTTCCGGAGTCCCCCACTACGGCGTGCCTCATAATCAGAAAGTGGTTTTGACACGTAATACCCCATAATTTTTACACGGTAACATACACTTGCCAACGTTTCATGCCCTCCCCCCCCCTCCCCCCATTTGCCTCCACGACACCTCACGACACTACCAACGTTCTGGCGCCGTACACAGCTTACTGGTGCATATTTAACGCAATTAATAAATTACTTTAGCCATGAAATTACAGACACCAAATAATTCACATTACTAAATCACTAGACAACTAATCCATCACATAAATTCCTGAAAAAGTATTTCAATTACTGCAAGTAATCCAATGGTTGTCATGTTTGCTGATATGCATGATATGCTGAAATTCATGACATCTATGCCTTGCCCTCTTTCAGGTTCTAGCAGAGCACCTTGAGAACCGAGCCCCTGATGAACCTGGTCCACTATCATCACCAATCGAAGAGTTTGAAGCAGCCAGTGTGACACAGGGAGATAATGTTGAAGAGTTTGAAGTAGCCAAACGCGGCACTTATGTTCGCGATCTTGTATCAACACGCAAAAAGCACGGAACTTTAGACAAGCAGCGGCAAGGTGCATGACATCGCGGAACTGCACCCGTGTTTACAATCTAATGAGATGTAATGAGATGTTAGTGCTTCGGCATTCTTCCAGCAGCAAGTTCCCAGTGACACTTTAGCGCGTTTTTTCTCCCATCATTGGAACGTGCAGCTACATGAAAAGACATATGCACCAGCTAAAATTTCCAACGCGCGAGAAGGTGCATACATCGCTCTCGCTGTTGGCACACTCAACATCGTCGTTGCCCCCGTTGCCACCATCGTTTTCTGTATCGGCTGTCGGTTCGAACATGTACGGCGAAAATACAAGCTCTCCGAGAGAGCGAGAACGTTCCATACTGCTTACAACTCAGCTGTGAAGCCAGAATAGAACAGCGTGCTACGCTCTGAAACGGCGGCGCCGACCGGCGATCCCCGCGAATGACGTCAAAGTGGTCCCGACCAATCACGGGCAACAGTGGCGTTGGCGCGATGCCCTGAGGCGCTGGTGCGCGTTTTCTTGCAAAAAACAGCCGCTTGCGTTTGTTTCCGCCCTTCTTAAATGAGATATTCGCGTTTACTCGACTCAAAGCTGCAGAATGCCGCAGGGAACTCATTTTTGTCGAAAAGTGTTTCAGCTTCCCTTTAATGACCATCGGTTATCTTCCCTCATTACGTGTCCTGCCCATGCCCATTCCTTTTTCTTGATTTCAACTAAGATGCCATTAACTCGCGTTTGTTCCCTCACCCAATCTGCTCTTTTCTTATCCCTTAACGTTACACACATCATTCTTCTTTCCATAGCTCGTTGCGTCGTCCTCAGTTTAAGTAGAAACCTTTTGGTAAGCCTCCACGTTAATGCACCGTACGTGAGTACTGGTAAGACACAGCTGTTATACACTTTCCTCTTGAGAGATAATGGCAACCTGCCGTTCATGATTTGGGAGTGCCTGCCAAACGCACCCAGCCCATTCTTATTCTTCTGTTCATTTCAGGCTCATGGTCCGGATCCACAGTCACTACCTGCCCTAAGTAGATGTTTTCCCTTACCATTTCCAGTGCCTCAGTACCTAGCGTAAACTGCTGTTCACTTCCGAGACTGTTAAACATTACTTTAGTTTTCTGCAAATTAATTTTTAGACTCACCCTTCTGCTTTGTTTCGCCAGGTCAGTGAACATGTATTGCAATTGGTCCCCTGACTTACTAAGCAAGACAATATTATTAGCGAATCGCAAATTACTAAGGTATTCTCCATCAATTCTTATCCCCAATTCTTCCCAATCCAGGTCTCTGAATACCACCTGTGAACACGCTGTGAATAGCATTGGAGAGATCGTATCTCCCTGCCTGACCCTTTTCTTTATTGGGATTTTGTTGATTTCTTCATGTACGACTACGGTGGCTGTGGAGCCGCTATAGATATCTTTCTCTATTTTTACATACGGCTCGTCTACACCCTGATTCCGTAATGCCTCCATGACTGCTGAGGTCAGGGCGAGCGACCGACAGTAAATACCGCAACACAACCAAAGACATTAGTGAGCAGAGCTCCAACGGACTGCCTACTCCGGCTTACAGGATTGCTTTTGGGCCTCTCGACGTCTCTGAGAAGGTAAATTGCGTACAGATAGATTTTCAGCACTTGCCTTGGTAATGTGGTTCCGAAATCAATTATTGAAGTGCGTTTCAACGCTAAGAAAAACATAGTCACAGTAAAAGTAGGAACGCTGGCTGCGCTAGAAGAAATGAAAACCGTGCACATACTAGAGCACATACAGCCCGGTGGTTCATTATTCATGGTCGTCACACTAGGTCAAGTGTTATTTCCAATGTCGTGATTGACATCAGCGACAAAACGTTTCATAGGCTTCTCTCCTCAACCGTGAAGGTCATCGAGTTTCATCACCTCGGTCGCTCGAAGAGCGTTAGGCTTATTTTCGAAGGAGACAGAATGCCTCATCATGTTTAAATCAGAAAAAAGCAGCCAGGCACTATCAAGGAGTTGTTCAAGCACTTCACTGACATGAATGTGAACTTAAAGGAAAGGCCTTGATGAAGTGAAAGAGATTGTGACGTATATGAAGTAAACTTTTGAAGAACTTTGGGTGGCTAAACCAAAAATGGATGATTTAAACGAGAGCATGTTGTTTTAAAGGCAGAAAAGGAACGATTGACACAATTACTGGCCAGCACAAAGAAAGCACTTACTGAAATAAAGCAACAAAGAAGGAAAAATAATGCGGAGATAAAGGCGATCCCGCAGAACCAAAACGAATAGCTGGTGGATGTGGTTCAAAAAATTGGAGACAAAGGCAGTACTGCATCGTCAGACATCGACGTCGTTCATCGTGTGCCAAGGGTGAAAAACAGCAGCAATGTCATCGTGAGGTTTAAACCGCCAATAAAGGGTGACACCCTGTTAATCACCGCAAAGAAAAAGCGTTTCGTGGCTATGGAAATAGGATTCCCTGAAAGTGACGCACTGTTCAAAAACGAGCACGTTTGGGCCGGAAACAAAGATCTCCTAGGTGTGGCTATTGCAAAAAAGAACTGTAAATTCGTGAAGGTCTCGCAGTCTCAAATTCCCCCAAGAAAGGAAGAAAATTTTAGAGGTATTCACATTACAACGATAGATGACCTTGTGAAAATTGTGTGACTGAATTTTGCGTGCAGCATCTGACGTTATAATCATTATGTGTATTTCGATCCACGAACAATCAAACCAGCGTCATATCCTGCAATGTATCATCAGAAGCTTGCACAGAAATCAGAGTTCACTATTATCCTGACTGGCGTTGCTTAAATGTCTCTGTAACATGGTAGCTCTATCAGAAACTTGGTTAAAGGAAAGCAAATTTTTAAACATGTCTATTTACAAGTTTCTGTCCCTCTTAAGAGTCGCTGAATCTGGAGGTGGTGGGGTGGCACTATACCCGACATCGGAAGCAAAATATGAGAAATGGAATGTCACGGAGACAAGCATTGGTGACTGCGAGATGATCATTGTTGAACTCGAACGCAAGCTTATAATGAGGCTCAACACTTGAGCCGTTCTTGGATAAACTTGAAAGCATGGCAAATTTTGCAAACACAGGCAACGAGATGATTTTATGCGGAGATTTTGATATTAACGTGACAGACTACAACAGTATTGAATTTCAAAATCTCATATCGTGTTATGGCTTTCAGTATGACATTACTAACCCTGCAAGAGTCGCAGCAACTATGTAATCAATATTTGAGCATATATTCTCGAATTATGATATAAGTAGCGTAATGTGGGGAGTCATTCCTGAAAGCATAACCTACACCTTCCCGACCTATGTACATGCAGCCTAGAAAAACGTTAACATAAATATTCAAATAACTCGCTTCGCAGAGAGGCGGGACTACCTGAAAACTAGGAAATGTCTAGAAGAACTGAACTTTGCTGCGATCAATAACGCCTACGCCAACCAGGCGTATGGTGAATTCTCTTACCTAAAACCTTCCAGCTGTGTTAAACAAACGGCAGGTTCACGTAGAGCCGCGTGCTTATCGCTACCTATCTATCCCAGCATGCGGCACGCTATGCTATCAGCAAATATGCAAAACAAACTTTGGTACAATAAACTGAAGCAAAACAGAGACAATGATTACTACGGTGCTGGATTTGAGGCAGCGCGCAATCTTTCTCTTTGATTATTGCTGAAGCGTAAGAAAGAGTATTATAATACATAAGTATAAAAGCAAAAGGACATTCTAAAGAATTTAGCAAACAGTGAATTTATTCATAAAGTGAACAAAAAAAGTGCAAGGTACTTCCCCACAACAGCGTATTAGGCGCTATTGCCTTAGATCTTGCTCAGTCATTTAGTGACTACTTTGTTTATATGGACACAATGACACAATGCAACCACAGGCCCTATAACGTCAAAATATTTCATTATATTTTTATTGCAATCTCGTGACGTCAAATTTTCGTAAACGCCGACGCGAGCATCGGGCGGTGACGAGCAAGGTTCTCTAAACAAACCAATCAAATGCTCTCCTCGTTTATAGGAGGTCACTTTTGTTTGCTTCAAGAACGAATAACATTGCCTACAGTGAGCAGCTTGTCTTATTTCATTGGCTGGCAAGAGGCGAGGAGCGCGCTCAAGGGGAGAGAGATTCGATGGAGCCGAGCCAGTGCACTGAAAATCGATAACCGGATGAAGATGGTGGAGCCGGCGTCTGCGATTCGTCCGCTTTCCCTTCTTGACTGGAGGTGGCTGGACGAAAATCGCGGCGACGTGCAACGGAAGCTTAAGAATGACGCTAAAAAGGATCCTCGGCAAAGAAAATTTGGCTGAGCGAGGTCGTAAACGTGCCGAAAGTGTTTGATAACGTTACACGACCACGCAAAAAGGTTTATAGTTCGGAAATCAAGCCATACTCTCCGGCAATGCCTGAGCGATCGGCAGCAGCCATCTTTTAATCCTTTCGGAACGGGGCAGCCTGCAGGGGCGCTATACCGTGAAACTATTCCAAACATTTCTATTCCTTTGCTGCAATTAGCCCTCCACGATTGGTCAAAAGCTTTTTTGACCACCCCTACTTAACCAGTCTGTAGCATGAGGCATGAATTTGGCGCGAGCTGCTAGATAACGAAAGAAAAATAACTCGTGAAGCATCAGTTGATTTATACGCAAAACATTTGTAGTTTTAGTGGGAAAGAAGGAAAAAATAAAAGGCTGTTAAAAAGTTCATTTTACATTCTTTTTTTCCGATGCTCGCGTCACTTAACGGATGGGATTAACCCTAGTAGAGACGTGTGTGCTGTTGTCGGTTTTAGCCGAGTGTCCCCTCTTGTTGAATTTTTTTTTCTGTATGCCTTCGCTTTGAAAAAAGGGAGTGAAGAGAGGCGAAGAATCAGCACTTATTCATCGATTCATTTGACTAACTCTGCACGTCGACCTTACCACACGTTGCTTCGACACTTGGTGGGCACTTTAGTTTTTTTCCCGTCCTTGTCATAAAATATATTTGAATAAAAGAACTTTGTCGCGTACAAAGCACGTCGTGGATGTTATATAGCTACCGAAGCATTTTTCCAGTCTTAAAAATATTTTGCAAAAACCTGCCTTAACTTGCAGAGTTTTTGGGGAGGTTGTTACTTGTGTAGTACTGAGAGCTGCTAGCTTTCTTCGGCTCCATGCACAGTGCTCGGCAGTGTGAAGGTTTCAGCTATTGTCACAGGGGGAAGAATATCACCCTCAGCGCGTTCCAGCACGCCTATTGTAAGTGCAACTAATACTATATGGTGCCATACTCAGATATGTGTTTTTGCCTTCAGGGCTCTCAAAGTGGCAAAATATTTCATCTGGAGCTATACATAGCGATGGACTGTTCACATAACATTTTACAAGACAATCTTCACAAACAAGTACCCCCCGATTACATTCTCGCAGTGCCAGTGCTGCTGCCACCAGCCAATGAGGGCTGCGTTACTGCGACTGCAATCGACGTATCGGACTGCAATAGTGCAGTCCGATACGACAATTTGTAGAGAGAGAGAGAGAGCAACACCTTATTCAGCTCGAATTGCCGATGGAGTTCAGAGCCGAGTCCCGCCGTCCAAGGCCTCTCTGTCATGTTGTGGCATCCGAGCGTTGTGCCATGCCAGGAGGTTACTGACTGCAGTTCAACAAAAGGCTAATCTTGTCTTTTTCCAGTGTCATTATATTTTAGAGCCGCTTGAATGGCGGCTGCTAGGCACCGCTGATCTTCCCATGAGGCACAGATAAGTCAGGCCGCGGAAGGGTCAGAGGGGGGCGAATGGGACAGAGGATGTAAAAGAAATTAGCAATTTTAAAGTATATTTGGCAGTATTAGGGCAACCACGGCAGTGTACACATTGCGGAGGAGGCCCTGCGCGTCCATAGATTGTGTGGCGTCCCGCCGTAATAAGCAACGTGCTTGTTTCAACCTTTCGGATGACTTCTTCCAGTTTTCTCGTGCGCGATGGGATGATAGAACGGAACAGACGTCCCTTCAAACGGTAGAAGCCCAGGGTGGCGGATCGACGTAGACGTTCTATTGCATGTTCAGGTCCAAATGCCAGGTGCCCAGCGAAGAGTATCGCGGGCAAGCTTGTCAGATCTGTCATGACCTAGCAGTGTTGCATAGCCTGGTATTCATTTAACCTCCATGGGATACCATACGCACTCGGTAGTGACTGAGACCATAGACCTGGCAATAATTTGTCATTCTGCAGGCGCCTGACAATTGAGGCGTTTATCATGGCCTGAAAGTCAGCACCTTCAGGGTCAGTTATCGTTTCTATAGAATTCGCAATGGTATATCCATGGTGGTTCCCAACTGCTGTGGTAGCACGATTGTTTTGAGCTGCTGGAGTCTGCATTGAAGCGGGGTATGTGAGAATGCCTGAGAGCATGTTTAGTGTAATACTGACCACGCTGCCTGCGTCTTTCGGCGTGTCGGGTGGGGTGCATATTGCGACGTAGAAGAGCGATGTGGAAGAAGTGCCGGTTCTCTGTCGGCATGGGAGCTATTTCGGCTGGTGATTCCGTGACCTGTTTCTTGATGTCATTGAGTATGATCCAACGCTGTGAAGAGGCGGAGCTCCTGCCTTTCGCGGTGAATAGATATTACTTCTAAGAGAGCGTTGTGGTGTAGCATTCTGTCGAAGAGGGCCAGGATCTCACCTTGAGAAAGGGATGGCGGTTTAATTTTTGTTAGATTAACGATTATTCATTCGTACTTTTAGCTTTTATTCGAATAGTAGCTTTCGATGCAGAGTTATTTGTCTAGTTATTGGATATTTGAAATTATAGCTGGGCTCTTATTAAACATGTTCAACTATAGCTATCTACTTTTGCAAGACTCTCACTGAATGCTTGGGAGGTGGACCAAATTTTCAAACGAAAGTTTAAAACCGTTTGATAAAGGATATCTGTAACTTTAAAAAAAAAAGCTATGTATGGTTGACACTAGTGTCTTTTGAAAGGGTAAACAATGTGGGGTTGAAAATGTCCTTTATTACATAATCAGATAAGATACATGGCACTAGTGAACCTCTGTGCAGAACAGTTGAACAAGATATAAAAAATTGCAAAAGTTAAAGGTGAAGTGCAACATACATAAGCAAGGAATCACAATATACTCAGGGAAAAAGAAAATACAGGTTTAGGATATTAAACCACGTGCGCTTTTCTAAAGAGCGATGGAATGTTGCTTGGTTGGGATGTTTCAGCAAAGCCGATATATTATTTGAATAGCCACTCAAGAAGCATGAGAGCATATACGCTCGAACGCCATAAATTTGCTGGAATCGGCATAAACTCCGTCGCTATGTTGAACACACGTTCCAAACCAAGGCGCATGCTATGTCTCGTCTTTATTGGACTCGGAGTAGCACGACAATTAACGACTGTGTTGCTATAATATCGTCACGTGGTGACCTTGAATAACACAGTAGCAATACTGTGAAAGACAAAACTAACTTTTATTGGGCGAACCTGTGCCCACAAAAACAGGCTACACTTATAGCACAACGATAGCGGCGAACACAATCGGCGATCGTCGAAAATCAGCGGGTCAAGCGCGTCGGCTTTTATACAGCAGTCGTCGAATGTTCCAGACTAATCGTTGGGACCCGCGTGCCTTCCACAAAGTTCTGCACCATTCGCGTCAGGCGATGAAATCAGATATCACAAGGTTCGGCGACAACAGACAGCGGCTAGAAGCATTGATAACTTTCCAGAAACTTCGGATACATGCAGGCGCGTCCTGCGCTGTGCGATAACATTTGTTAGGCGGCAAAACGTGGTCGCCCGATAAAGATAAGTACGCGTGTCAATATGCCCAGGATTACTAGGGCACATTAAACCTCCAGCTTTGCGTGGCGCGGGGCAAGAGAAGGGGAGCGCCCGGCTCGTAATCTCTCGGGGCTGGGTAAAACAGTCGACAGCCGTTCTAACATTATCGCAAAGTCACTGTTTCTGCGTCGCTATTCCCGTGAAATTGCAAAAGTTGAGTGCTTTTCCCGGAACGGTTTCAAAACAAATATTCGAACAGGTCTAATCGATTAAGTCAATTAAATAGTAGGCGGATATCGATGAAGGATAATCGCTAGTTCGCGATACATTTATTCTGTTAATCGATTTATCATTCATCGATATTCCCAACCCCACCGAGAGGAAGCTCTAGAGCCACATTGATACATTTGCGATAGAGGTCCTCGAGCCGTCCAAATTGCCGCTGTGTTAGCCTAGTGTATGGTAGATGGTAACGCTATAACGTGTCGTGAAGGGGCGTCCATGAGGCGGAGCGCTCCTTACTCCCCAAGTCCTTTCGCGTCAGAGGGTACTTGAAGGAGCACACGAAGGAGCTGTTGTCCCTGCCGCCGCTGGTGCCTTACAGTGATGGCTCCTCCAGCATCTTTCTCAGTGTGCAAGCTCAGTGTGTTAATGCTTCTTGTATGCGGGATTTCTACCCACTGCTGGGTTGGACAGCAAATCTTTGGTGGGAGTCCATCGTGGATGATGGATTAAAGGAAGTTCAGATATGAGAGTGGACATTGTAAGTCACTTGCGTGCGCAGCAAACTACGAAGAACCTGCCTCTCATTGAACGGTGTTTTGAATGTGGCCTGTCGAACCTGTTGATCCACACTGATCGTTGCGTAATCAATGACGATATCGACCGCTGTACCCAACCCAACCAACATATGGCCAAATGAATCAAGAGATAGTACATAGCTCTTAAGTATTCCTATATTAGGATGAGGGAAGAACGGGGAAATAGCTCCGACAATGCTCATGGCCTGGGCAGGAAGCCAATCCCAGATATATTCTTAGATACGTGTCCCAGAACCGGCCTGTTGAAGTTTGACCAGCACGATGTCAATGGATACCTAGTTGAATGCCTTTTTGAAATGAGGAACAACTGATATGGGTCTAAGTTGAGCGGTGCTGAATTCTCCAACAATTTGTTCGGAAACGTTGAGTAGCATATCTTGAGTGGGAGATGAATGCCAGATAGCCAAATAGCCGTGAGCACAGGTGGTTGAGTTGCCGGGGGTAATGGTTAAATCTAATAAAAGTGAACTGTTCTACTAGCGTGTATTAAGTTCATAGTAGCGTGTAGTAAGTTCATAGGTGTGTCTTTGCAGCGTGTTGCATCCACCAAGGACCGGTGTCGTAAGTGTACACCAATGGGTAATGGTTCGCACTCTTTGATACATATATTCTCAGCTCGAAGGTTGAATTGTCGAGCGGTATTCTCGCTCGTAAAAGCTTTCTGCAAATCATGTCACGTGGCACGACAACTTCAGCGAAGAAGCACTTAATGACGGCTGTTGTCCCGTTCAACAGCGTTCCCGTGCCGCGTCGGGTAATCAGGGTCGGTTACAAAAGTAACGCGGTATTAATGAATCCAAGCCAAGAGTGCGTGATCTATCTCAGGGTTGTATGGACTTGACCATTTCTACTGAGGAGCATTCTTCACGAAATTTGATCGGTCTCTTGGGTGGGCAATATGCGGTGGTGAGATAAATTTGGGTATGTTGGAATTCACCGAATGGTCAAACCGGGATAAGAATAATAGTGAGAATGCATTGACAGTGTCACGCCTTTCCGATGTAGGGTTAGCAAATTAGACGAACGGTAAGATGTAGTGTAGCCTGTGACTGCAACCTGCTTGCAAATTTCCAGGAGGAGTATCACATCACATCACATCACTTTATTTTCCTTAAAGACCCCTTTCGGGGTGTTACATAAGGGGTGGGGTTTACAAGATGCAGGCGTTCACAGAAGTCGAAAATGTGAATGGACAGGTTATGGCAGCGACATGGTGGGGAAGGCCGTTCCAGTCAGTTGCTGTTGGTGAAAAAAATGAGTTCATGAAGGTAGCAGTACGGGATCGTGGACGTAAAACTTGAAGAGGGTGACCGATGCGATGGGATCTGCGTGTTGGGGGTGCGCAGATGTATGGTTCTTGTCTTAGGGGCGAATAAAAAAACTTGTGATACAAAAGAAGACTGGCAGTGCAACGGCGAGCAGAAAGATCACACAAGCCTGATTGTAATTTTAGAGATGATATGCTAACGTCGTATGAGTATGAAGAGTGAATAAATCTGGTACCTCGGTTTTGTACAGCTTCAATGGCATTTGTTACATATGCTTGATGAGGGTTCCAGATGGGCGATGCGTATTCCAGTTTAGTTCTGATAAGTGAGATGTATGCTTGTAGTCTGACGTGTTGAGGGGCTTCCCTCAGGTGACGTTTTAAGAAACCTAATGTTTTATTAGCTGATGATATTAGGTTAGTTACGTGCAGTCGCCAAGATAAGTCATCAGAAATGGTGATACCTAAGTATTTGTAAGACTGGACGAGGTCAACAGGCGAGTTAGAAATGGAATATTCAAAAACAAAAGGGTTGCGACGGCGGTGAAAAGACATGTACTTACATTTGTTAGGGTCGAGTGTCATCATCCACTGCGAACACCAGTTTAGCACGAGGTTTAGGTTTGCCTGAAGGGATTCTTGGTCAGAAGGGTTAGTTACCGAACCATAAATAACGCAATCATCAGCGAACAAGCGGATATGGCAAGATACGCGCTGGGGTAAGTCGTTAATGTAAATGAGGAATAACAAGGGACCGAGGACGGAACCCTGCGGGACGCCAGAGGTCACTGGGAGCGGGTTGGAGGATTGGTTATTAATGAAGACAGACTGAGAGCGATGCGTGAGGAATTCGCTAATCCACGCGATGATGTTTGGATGTAGGTTTAACTGGGAAAATTTCAGAAGCAAGCGTTGATGAGGTACTTTATCGAACGCCTTAGCGAAGTCTAAGAAGATGGCGTCAGTTTGTAGATTAATATCAAGGTTGGCGTGAATGTTATGAAGAAAAATGGCTAGTTGAGTCTCGCACGAAAAACCCTTACGAAAACCATGCTGTGACAGATGAAAGAAGTTATTGGAATCTAAAAATTGCATGATTTGGGAGCAAATGACGCGTTCCATCATTTTGCAGGGAATACTTGTTAATGAAATGGGCCGATAATTAAGAGGAGAATCAGTATTACCTGTTTTGTGCACGGGAACGACCTTCCCCACTTTCCAGTCCTCCGGAATGGTTCCTTCGGAGAGTGATTGTGAAAACGATAAACAGAAAATACTGGAACAGGCTGGGTTAGCATTTTTCAAAATTTTTAGATTGATGTCATCTATGCCGGCAACAGATGAATTTTTTATTTTATCTATTATGCACGAAATTCCACTACTGCTGAAAGTTATGGCGTCCATGGCTGTAGTAATAATAAGTGGTAATGTAAAACATGGTGCTTCGGATTCGTCGGTAAAAACAGATGAAAATGCAGTGTTCAAGATGTCTGCACACTCGGAATCAGCCACGATTTCACCAGCATTGTTAGTGAGGGTGATAGCGCGCGCTTCCTTCGGGTTTATCACCTTCCAGAATTTCTTGGGGTTATCAACTATCATTTTTGGTAGTACTACTTTGTAAAATGAACGCTTAGCACGTCCAATCTCGGCCAACTATGCGTTCTCAGCTTCATAATATTTTTCTCATGCGTGGGGGTTTGCGTGGCGTTTCGCTGTACGAAATGCGCGTTTTTTCTTGTTTTCGAGCCTTTTCAGTGTCTTTGTGAACCAGGGTTTCTGATTACTCTTTCGTAAACTGCATGACGGAATGTATTTATTTCTTAGTTCGATAACTTTATGTTTGAAAAGGGTCCAGTTCTCATTTACACTTCTGGAAAGATAGGACGTTTCAAAGACCGACAGAAAGTTCGTTATTTCAGAGTTGATTGCTTCGTAGTTTCCCTTATCGTAGAGCCTAATAGTTTTCTGGGAAGTTTGTTTTAATTTAGGTGAGAAGTCAAAGTTGGCATGCATTACTTTATGGTCGCTGATTTCTCGGAGGCCTGTAATGAAATTAAGACTGTCTGGATGAGTGGTCAGTATGAGATCCAGAATGTTCGCTGCTTCCCCTGCGACGCGGGTCGGTTGGGATACAACTTGGGTCAAGTTAAAATTAAGGCAAACGTCAATGAAGTCATTCGGCTCTTCTTGACTAACTATGGGCTGGGGTTGGTTACTCAAGTCGATATTGGGGTAATTGAAGTCCCCAAATAGTAGGATGTGTGCTTTAGGGTGCTTTGGGACTGCAATTAGGACTCCTCCCCCACGAGAATACTTGCGATCAGCGCGAAAAAGATTAAAGTTGGGCAGGTCAAACAGAATTTCTGAGTCAGTGATATCGTTGTTCAGCCACGTTTCGGTTAATATAAGTAGATTGCTGCCTGCCGGAGTTACAAGGTTCGATACGATATCGCGTTTCGGCAGGAAGCTGCGAATGTTAGTAAAGATTACTGATAGTGAAACGTTGGCACATGGCGCAGGTGGGGGATAGCGCGATGACCGGCAAGGATGAGTTGATTGTTTAGATATTTCTTTCACAGATTCTGAAAGTTCATCAAAAACGTAACGTTTGGGGCCAATATGCCAAGTTTTAAATCTCAGGGAAAAAGGCACGGACTTCGCCCTGGCAAAGGCGACAAGATGTTTCCGGCAGTTTTGAACGCGGCGCGAAAAGTCTTCACCTACGCTGTAGTCTGTACCTTTGAATTTCGAACCTTTAGAAAGAATTGATTCTTTCGTTTTAAAGGATGTAAACTTAACGATAATTGGGCGTTTCCTGTCCTTAGAGTGTCGTCCGAGGCGATGGGCGTGTTCAATGTCGTTAGGGCTCAACTGGGTGTCCAGGTGGTCCGAGCAGTGGCGAATGATCAAGTCTTCTGCAAGCGAATACGTTTCAGTGGGGTTGGTATCTGGTAAACCACAGAAAAGTAGGTTATTGCGCCGAGAGCCATTCTCTGCGTCATCTAGACGAGCTTCCAGCACACCAACTAAACGAGACGTTGCAGCCGAAGTGGCCTGAATCCCCTCCAGATCATTGCGGAGTGTAGATAGACTTTCGCAGTGAGCTTCTAAGGCGCTTTCTGGTCCATTAAGAGCAGTTGGCCCTTAAGCTCTTGCACTTCCTTAACCAATTCTGTCTCGCCAGTAGACATCTTTTTTAGTTCGCCAAGGATTACGTCTAGCTTGTCGGGGCCGGGGTTGCTCTCAATGTCACCGCACATCAGTAATAGGGGCCGAACAACATGAAAGCACTCGATACAGGTAGCAAGGCAACACTGGGGGCTCGGAAGCTGTACCAAAAAGTAGTTGCTGTTTTTTTTTTTTTTGTGAATAGAGTTCGATGGTTACCAACCTGCATGGCGAAGACAAGTGGATTATGCAACCGTGTTGTGGCACAGCCACCGAGCCCACATGGTGCGGTGGATGGTCGCTGCTCCTTTATAGTTGGCACGGTGAGTGTTGTTGCTGACAATGGGGCCTCCCAGTCTACGCTGAGTGTCAAGTTGACTTGAGTCGGCGGGTTGGAAGTTGCTGCGCACAATGTCCTTCCGTCAGCCGCGCCGCGCAACGGCGCACGCTCAATCGCGGTCGCCCAGGTAGCGCAAAAGACAGCAGGGAGCACGACGCAGATGATCGAGGGCGAGTGCACCTGCATGGCGAAGACAAGTGGATTATGCAACCGTGTTGTGGCACAGCCACCGAGCCCACATGGTGCGGTGGATGGTCGCTGCTCCTTTATAGTTGGCACGGTGAGTGTTGTTGCTGACAATGGGGCCTCCCAGTCTGCGCTGAGTGACAAGTTGACTTGAGTCGGCGGGTTGGAAGTTGCTGCGCACAATGTCCTTCCGTCAGCCGCGCCGCGCAACGGCGCACGCTCAATCGCGGTCGCCCAGGTAGCGCAAAAGACAGCAGGGAGCATGACGCAGATGATCGAGGGCGAGTGCACCTGCATGGCGAAGACAAGTGGATTATGCAACCGTGTTGTGGCACAGCCACCGAGCCCACCTCAGGTTTTACAGGCTGCGCTGCGATTTATTGAGTGAGCCGGTGTCGTTTTAAAGCGAGAGCTTTAATAAGGGCCCCGTTGCGCGTTGACCATGCTCACGTTGACCATGCGTCGATCATGGCCACGCCATCCGGTTCATCGAAGCACCCACAGCTGGTACTCCCCTCTGCGCATCCGCGGCAGCGGCGGCGCCAGCAGAGCGGGGAAGGAAACAAAGGAGCAGAATGCTAGCGCGTTCTAACCTTAAAAGCAAAGCTTAAGCATCTCCGGAGCTTTTTTTGTGTTAAGATCCCTGCAGTTCCATTGCCATATGAGGAGAAGATCCACGATCAAATTGTGGCAAGGGCTGGAGCTGAAGGGGGGCGGGGAGAGTTCGGGTGCTTCGTACCCTTGCTCGGGTATAGCGTCTGGTCTATTTTAAAGCGTAAGCATTCTTCCGTGAGAATTCCAGCCCCGTAACCCGAAAAGTGTGATGCCTTGTATATGCACGAAACTTCGGAATTTGCATGCATTTGATGCTGGGACAATGTAGATGATTGATAGCCTTATAGTGGATAAGGAAAAATTCATACTAAAAGACTTAAAAAGGAGAATGCGCATATGTATATATGGTGCTTCTTAGAATTTCATGGCGTAGCTTATAGCAGGCGTAGATCAACATGAAATTTCGAATTTTGTCAACTTGAAATTCGGTATTGAGTCAACTTGAGATTTGGTAATGGGTCAACTTGAAATTTGGGATTGGAGCCACATAAAATTTGGGGCTGTGGTAACTTAAATTTCTTTAAAATAAAACAAGAGAGAAAGAAATCATTGCTCCCGCATAGTGGATTACAGTAAGATTGACAGTATAGTCTGGATCTTTAGCCTAAGTGGCTAGTTTTGGATCCCTACCGTAAAAGTCAGCATAAATTCCAATCCAAAGTAAAAAGTAAAGAAGGTTAGCTAATATACACGATTTAAAGTGATCTTTAATGAACACCATTTCGAAGTTTTCTTCTGAAGCTGGGTCTTTCATTCCAGCTTTTTACAAGGATAAATGATAGCGAACGTGGACAGTATACATTATGATGTTTTGGCAAGTTGAATTTATTATGCTCAGCTTGGGTAGTGTCCCTTGTAGTCGGGAGAAAAATTGATGAGAGATTTCGGATGAGAGATTTCGGTTCGGCTAAAATTCTGTGGATTAATGTAGCTGTGTTGTAGTCGCGACTATGAATAAGTGGCACTTTATTTACCTGTGCGAAAAGCTGCACACAGGCAGCGTCCTTTTCGGCCGATGCAATTACTCTCTCTGCACGTTTCTGAATTTTCATTAAAGGAATAATGTACGAGGCGCGGGTGAAACCCCAAGATTCTATGCAATATGTTAAATAATAATTAAACATGCTGAAATAAATGAGACGCATAATGGTTGAGGTTGGAAATATTCGCGTGCCTTTATTAAGGTATAACATCCAAAATAATTTTTTAGTTACTTGTTCAATTACGGAGCCCAGTGTAGTGACGAGTACAGGCTTATTTCTAGATATTTATGATTACTAATTTCGTGGATTTGTATATCTCAGACTTACAAGTGGCACTTAGCAGGAGTAGTTTTCGGTTAGAAGCAAATAGTCTTTTTGGAGTTTAAAACAAGCTTGTTAGTGTCAAACAACGTTAAATTATTCTGCTGCTCACTTTGAGAGGTTTCTTCTGCTTGCTGTAGCGATTGTCATGGAATTATCAAAGCTGCGTCATCCGCGTATAAAACGGAATGAGAAAATCTGAGTGATCTAGGATAATTGTTAATGAAAAGAGAGAAGAGTATTGGGACCCAGTACCGATCCTTGTGGAACGCCCGTTTTTACAAACTTTAGGGCAGATTCTTTGCCTCTAAATATTACGTATTACTTACGATTTGTTAAATAGCTGCGAGAAAAGCCAAGTGCTTCTCCATGCTAGACTCGCCTCAGTAGATAACGTTCTAGCGTTAAATGTAAAACGTAAGTCTTTAATTGGATGGCTGAGAGCGTTCGACATGTTCCCCGAAGCGCAAACAACTGCCAGAAAAGTTACGTGCAGTGCGAGATGAGCTATGCTTCGCCACCTAACTGGGGCCTGAAAATTTGGCCACCCGTTAAGGTTTACTGCAGTGCGTGTATGTGCGTGTTTGTACAGCGATCAGTTGAGCGAGATCCAGCAGCGCTTCTTTGTGCGCGGTATCTGCTAGCTGCCGCGTACGTGGCGCCAATCCCCTAGCTCATACGATTCTGTGCAGTAGGTGGCTTACTAAGTGGCCACTGTGCAGATTTGCCTGTACGCTCCGTGCTATCGCCTGTGTCTCTTCGCGCCCAGGACTCTGACTGTGTAGGCAGTGCGCGATTGCAGCGCCTAGCTTGGACAGCCTGCGCCCGTTGACATTGTTCTGCGGCCGACAAATATCGGCAGCACGTTTTAAGAAGAGCGTGTTGTGAGCTTCCGAGGGCACTACGGGTCAACGCCGCACGAGCTGCTGATCCGAGTGATTGAGATGGTTGTGTTGTTTTTGAGCAACTCTTTGTAGTTGGCGTACTGCTTGGCAACAACACGTGTTCTGTCTGGGTTAAGATTACTGGATACGCTGTCACTTGACCCTCGGCGGCCGGAGCAGGTGAGTACCAGTGGTGGCGGCACCTCGGCGGGCAGAAAACGATGCGGCTGCCGTGACGAGACATATCAATTTACGCGATAGCGTTGCTGGAGGTAGGTCATACGGGCGCGTCGAGCGGTGGCTGTGTTCATTGCTGAGGTTGCCGCTACGCCTCCCGTGCAACTACTATGCTATATCTATACAGTCGGTGCTTTACAGTGTTATTCAACAGCCGGCTGTGTGCACTCGATGCCTGGACTTGTTTAATGTTTAATTTAATTTTATTTTTATTTATTTATTTTCAATACTACAATACCTTCGAGAGCATGGCAGTTGGGCAGTACAATAATTCAGCTGTACAATGCAAGGAAATCAAAGTATACATTATACAAAAAGTAAAAAACGACATAACCAGTGCAAGTTATACATAGTACTATGCAAGTAAACCATAACAAGATTAAACGGAATAGTAAATAATAAAAAAAGAAACGTAAAAGAGCAAGATGCTTTATAACAATAGCACAGATATTACTAAGCGTAAGTAAGAAAACAGAAGCAACTAAAATAAACTACGAGTGTTTGGGAATCATTATGGCAAACGAATAAGCTGTCGAAAATTAGAGCGCTTATTAAAAATTTCCTATAGAGTAAAGCAATCTGTGCCAAGGTCCCTGCATACATAATAGGTACTGTTATTCACACTGTTTTTTTCTATTTGCGAGATAAATTCGGATAATGATTTGATAGTAGGATCATGTTGGTTGCATTCTGCTATTGTGAGCGGCAAAAAAGAATACTTAAATGTGACATTTTTATATGCGTATTCTGTCAATATGTGCGCATGCTTGTTACGTGTAAGTCGAACCTCGGAGAATGAAACGTATTGGGAGGTATCTATCCTATAGTTATTTTTTAGTAGTTGAAACAAGAATTTTAAGCGAGCGTGTTTCGCTCTTGTGGATAGCGTACGCAAACCGGACTGGGTTAAAAGATGTGTTGGCGAGTCTGTACGTCTATATATGTTATGGATGAACCTCACAGCTTTCCTTTGTATTGATTCTAGCTTACTTATGTTATTCAGTGTATGCGGAAACCAGACTGTGTTAGCGTATTCGAGAACAGGCCTTACAAATGATGTGTAGGCTAGCAGCTTCGTTGACTTGGTTGCGAGTGCCAGGCTTCTTTTTAAGAAAAATAGTTTGCGCAGTGCCTTTGAGATTATAGTATTGATATGTTTGTCCCATTTGAGCTCCGAGGTTAGTGTAACGCCTAGATATTTGTGTTCTTCAACTTTGTTAAGTGGAGTGCCGTTAATTGCGTAAATAAAGATGGATGATACCGTTTTCCGGGTTACAGTCATGATCGCGGACTTTTGTATGTTTATTTGCATCTGCCATTTGGAGCACCAATCAGCTATGTCAGCTAAAAAATCATTTAATTTAATATGATCATGGTAATTGTTAATTTCTCTGTATATGACGCAGTCGTCTGCGAAGAGTTTTATATTGCAATTGATGTTAGCTGTGATATCGTTAATATAGAGTAAGAAAAGCAATGGGTCCGAGCACAGACCCTTGCGGGACACCGGATGTTACTGCGACTGTGTTAGAAAGCGTTTGTTCGTAAACCGAAAATTGCGAGCGGTTACTTAAGAAACCTTTTATCCAAGTAGAAAGTTCTCCTATACCAAAAACCTTTTCAACTTTAGCTATTAATTTGCTGTCACATACACAGTCGAAAGCCTTGGGCAAATCGAGTAGAATCAAGTCAGTTTGACCGCGGTTATTAACTGTAACAGCAAGATCGTGGACTCGTTCTGTTAGTTTGGTTACTGTCGATAGACCACTGCGAACACCGTGTTGGTTGGGTGAGAAAAAATCAGTGCGCTCTTAGCTTAGCTGCTACGCCATTGGGTACAAATATTCAGCGCAGCCATCGCTGCACATGGCTGTGAGCACTGGTGAGCACATATGCAGCCTGCACACCCTGTTCTAGAGGTGATCTGCTGCGTGTAGAAGGAATGGACGTACTGACATGGCGTAGCATTATGCGTACAGTCTTCCCACGTGTTTGGTACTGGAGGTTACATAATCTAAAGTTTCAGAGTTGCTTCACTGGAGGTTGCATGAGATGTAGTTTCAGAGATGCACAGAAGCGGGAGGCAGACAGAGCATTCGCCCCCGCTGCCGGCTCTTTTCATGACAGCGTCGTCCCACTGCATGTGACGGTATCAGTGAGGGCAGATTCGTACTGCCTATGTGAAGGTATCGTTGACACAACAGGGAACCGTATCTTTGATTTCCGTTTCTCCAATTCAATTTTTTTTTCTCATTCAAGTTTATTTTTTCCGATGGTGGCCCCTTCCGTGTGAAAACAAGCGATTTTCATATGTACTTATTGGAATAAATTGCGTAATTTCTGAACAAAAAACCAAATTGCTGATTTTAGTAGCTCCGTTATGTCGGGGTTTAACTGTACGTAGATCCAGAAAAAGGCTGACTATCGTCTGCTCACACTCCGCCGCGCCCGTCCATGTAGGCATACACTTAATTTTTGTTGGCCACGATGCTTCTCGGTGTTGTAGCCGTCGTGTGTCCACACATAGATTTTCTCAGCTACCCGAAAACCTAAAAGAACAGCTGTATTTTACTTACGTGCATTCATTACTCTAATAAGCATGTGCTTGCTAGGATCCTCATATATTCAGTCAGCTGGCATGCTTCAAAATGTTCAAAATATGGCAGTTAGAGTTGTAATAGGAAGTCATACTAAAGGGCTTTGTATTATTGAGGGTAAGGGTAAACTGCAATTGCAGGATTTTCGTTTGTAGAAAATGGCTTCGATTAAAAATATTTCGCAGCATATACTGTTCCAAACATGTAGCGATAGAGAAATTCATATGAAGCTATCATCATATCTCAGAACAAAAAGATGATGATAATTCCTTCCCTGCTTTGTGTGCTTGATTTGAGAGTAAGTTACAATAAACAGAATGTATTCCCCGACTGCAATGCCAGTACGGGCAAAGCAGCTAATAAATAAATAAACACAAAAGAATTATGGACAGTAAAAATGGCATGTGCAATAAAAAGATGCGTAGATGTCCTGTTGGTGTCGCTGTAAAAAGAGCAATTGTGATATCGAGAGACTCAGCGAAATAACTAAACGTTTGCTTGCCAAAGTATGGCTCTCATCTGTATCTTGATTGCGACTTAGCTACCAAAAGAAGTTTTGTTTTCTTTATTTCGTCTTGTTCTTTTTCTGTTAAGATCTACTTTTTTAGTTTGTTTACTTTCGATTGGGCTTTCGTAGCTATATGATGTGCACATGCGACCAATAATGCCACCTGGAATTTGTGGTTGTTGGTATTTCTTGTTGTCCGTCCTTTGTTCAATTTGTGTGCTAATGTTCATAGAGCACCAACTAGTATAAACCTGTGTGCTGTTGAATTTGTTTCTTGTTTTAGTACGAATTATCTCACTGGTTATGTGCCCAGATAAACAATTATTGTATTTCTTCGAATCTAGGCCGGCCCCGATTTTAAGCCGACCTCCGCATGTACGAAGCTAGAAAAAATAAAAAAAAAGCTTACCTCCAATGTAGGCCGAACAACAAAAGTGAGAACAGCGCTCACAAAATGATAACAGCATTTATTTAATATAAACATGACGAGCTCACTCTACGCCGTCACCACAGTTAGTCTCGTCTCTATAGCCCAGACCACACGTACGCTCGCGTCCGCTCGCCCATGAATGCACAGACAGTGCGGCATCGCAAGCGTCGAAACGCGGCGCCATCTCGGTGAAGAGCTTCTCTCTTATCGCTGTCATCTCCTCGTTGCGGCACACGCAAAAGCGTCTCCCGAGGCCCCTTCCAAAGACGGACGTTTTTCTCATCGATGCTGAAGTCCCACCTGGCTTACTATGCCTCTGCGGCTAGCACAACTTTTCGTTATAAAGCGGCAATATATTGCACCATTACGATAACGCCACGTCACACGCCGATACCATAGAGCCAGCTCCGATATGACACAGGTCCAAGCGACAACATCGCTCGTGTACTTCAGTTAGCTACTAGCGTGGTTAGTAGCGGCTGCAATACTAACTTTTCTAGATGGCGCTAACTATGGACAATGTTTATCATTTTGAAATACAAACAGACGCCTTTTTTTAATATCCTCGAATCTAAGCCAGCCCTAGATCTTTGTATATAATTATCTGGAAAAAAACTATCAAACTAGATTCGAATAAAAATGGTAGGTTATAAAAACAAAGTTCATCAGAACACTGTCATTTGTTTTACTTATAATTACCCTGCTTCTACTGCAAAACCCACATATTTTGGCAGGCAGATTTAAATAGAACAAATATTTTGTGTTTCTTAGTTCTGAACAGGTGAGAGAGAGAGAGAGAAACAACTTTATTGAGCCGAGCTCGACATCTTCTTAGACGCCGTCGATGGAAGTGGTTCCCTCTTCACGGGACCCATATGCTTCCCTAGCCGCCTGACCCCTGGAGATCAGGACGAGCTGGTCTTCCAGGGCGGTGCTGGTTAGCAAGGTCTCCCATCGCTCGGTAAGGGTGGATGAGGGATGGGGTAAGGTAGCGGGGCAGTTAAGAGGTGGGGGGATCGCCTGGATGAAATCGCACACTCCAATGACGTGTTGGAGCGTGCCTAACTGAGTTTTGCAGAAGTTACAACCCTTGTCGTACCTTTCCGGGTGCATCTTGTATTGAAGGTAAGGGTGCGGGAATGATCCTGCCTATATTTGCCTGTAGATCGCTTGCTGTTCTCAGCTAAGTGATTTGTGAGGATCGGGGTAACGGCGCCTCTCCGTCTTATAATGGTTCGTTATGTCTCTGTAACTAAATATGGACTGTGGCTCACCTTCCTCAACCCGGTGTTCCATCTCTCGGGCGAACTGGTGGGCAAGTTCGTTGCCCTCCAGCCCAGAGTGAGCCGGTGTCCATATGAACTCAACTTTCATTTCAGGTACGTCGCGTTTACTTTGGAGAATATCTAGTGCCCTGGGAGACAGAGGCACCCCGCAAGGATCGGTTCTTTCGCCGCTTCTCTTCAACCTGGCACTCCTACCTCGCCCGACTTTGCTTCAAGACATAGAGGGCATAAATCACGCTCTCTATGCAGACGATATCACTGTGTGGACGTCGAGGGCAGGGTCGGAGAGTTGGATGGAGCAGACCCTTCAGACCGTGGCAAAGACCGTGCACGAGTTCGCTAAATCATGCGGCCTCAGTTGCTCGCCACAGAAGTCCGAGTTACTCGTCATCAAGCCAAGAAGAAAGAAAGGAGACCAAGAGAACGTACGCATCACCATCGACGGGACGACCATAACACCAACCACGCAAGCACGTATCCTGTGTGTCATCTTCCAGAACAATGGCAAGGTGGGGGCGTCGATCAACAAAATCAAAGTTTCAACGGAACAAATTTCGAATATGATCAGAAGAGTCACAAACAGACAAAGGAGATTGAAGGAGGACGATGTACTGACGCTCGTCTAGGCCTTCTTGACGTCGCGCATCGTTTACGCGGCGCCGTACCTCAAGTTACTGAAAAAAGACAGGGACCACTTGAACGTCATTATACGAAAGGCAACCAAGATGGCGCTGGACATTCCGAAGCATTCTTCGACCGACAAGCTTCTCGGCATGGCCAAGCACAACGTCGTCTGAACAGGTGAGAGAAGTGCTAAGGACACAGAGCGAGTCCACATAAGGAAATGGCTTGGTACGCTTTGCACTGACTCATAATTGATCTGTTTTCCAACGGACAGACAATTAAATATGCAGTAACGCTTTGTCAAAGGCACGAAAACACATAAAGGGGCAGGAGGTGCTCACACACAAATGTTCCGTAGTTGTAGGTTTCTCAACAAGAGTGCCATGTTGCCATTCCTTCAGAAACAGATGGTGCACCGAGACATTCCTCCTTTTTGTTATTTTTTGGGATTTAATTACTTTTAGGGTTAATGGTTGCTGCTTTTGCTAACACGTTGCACTTGTTGAATTCAGGCCGTCATCTGCACTGCTGACAAAGTGTGTACCTTAATGGTCACATTATAGTAGTGCGCAATCGTGAAGGCTTTCATTCAAATATAGACTTATATGGTCTACATATGCTTTTCTTCATGCCAAAGGAATAAAATATACCATGTTTGAAGTCAAGCGTCTGGCGGAATCCCGTGTGGTCGGGATGGCACATGGCAAAAATTAGATGACGCCGATTAAAAAAAGGAAAGATGGAATGAGATTTCCGCACCCCACGGGAGCCTTCTTCACACTGAGGCTGAATGATTTTGCGTCGGTCTTTAAGTATGGCGCAGAAGGGCACCCAGGCATCTAGCATGATTGGAGGCAAGTCTCTGTCATCGCGATTAAGCGTACGCGCTGTCCTCTGGATGATCAATTACTTGAGATACAGCCGCGACTTTCTGCCCTTTTCTTGTGCACTCACACGTGATTCTGCCCATGCAGTTCATGTTGTGTGCAGCGGATATCGAGTACTCAGTGAGTGAATTTTGATCTGCGTGCCGGTTTCTGACGTCCCTTAGGTGATCGCGTAACTTTCGTTCATACTCATCCGATCGGCCGATATACACAGATCAGCAATCGGCGCAACGAATCGAGCAGACCGCATCAGGAAATCTTTCTTTCTTGAGCTTGTCCTTGACTTGGACTAGTTGATTCTTCAGTTTTCGAGCTGGCACATGCGTGTTCTCTGCATCATAGGAACGAAATACACGCGCCAGGGTTTCACTGATGCCTGGCAGATATGGAATTGTAGCTCGCTTCCGGGTGCCTGATATTGCTTGCAACTTTGTACGGGCAAGTTGGCGTTTCACAGATTCAATTACACGATGAGGATAGCCACAGCCGGACAGATCACTGCGTACGTGCTCAGCTTCAGTCACCTGATCTTCCCGCGTGAAACAGACGGTTTTTTCGACGGAGGAGTGATGAAACAACAAAACGTTTTAGGCAATCAGGATGCACATAATTATTGTTAAGGTAGCGGCCAGTATGTGCGGGCTTTCCGTTAACGTTGGACTTAAGAGTTGAGGATTGTCGGGAAACTAGTACATCTAGAAAGGGGAGGCTGCCGTCGGTTTCCTCTTCAACAGAGAACTGTATGGCAGGCTCCAAACTATTCAAGTGAATTAAGTCCTGCAGCTATTTTTTTTTACAATACAAAAGCAGTCATCCACGTATCTGAGGAAACCTTTGGGAGATGGCGTGAATGATAAAAGTGCGCGGTTTTCAATGTATTCTATTGCTAGGTTGGCGACCGTAACTGAAATAGATGCTCCCGTAGCCTCTCCGTGAATCTACTTGAATGGGACATTTTCATAAGTGAAATAGGTGCTTGACAGGCAGAAACCAACAAGTTGATGATCGTAAATCGGCACACAGATCAAAATACACTTGCTGAGTGATAGATATCTGCCGCACATAATATAATATGGGCAGCGGCACGTGTGATTATATCCCATTATATCCCTATAGCCCTATTATATCCCATTTACTGCCCCCTACTGGAAGAATTAGAGGGCAGTAAATGGGATATAATAGGGCTCAGTGAAGTTAGGAGGCCAAAAGAAGCATATACAGTGCTCAGAAGCGGGCACGTCCTGTGCTACCGGGGCTTAGCGGAGAGACGAGAACTAGGAGTCGGATTCCTGATTAATAAGAATATAGCTGGTAACATACAGGAATTCTATAGCATTAACGAGAGGGTGGCATGTCTTGTTCTGAAACTTAATAAGAGGTACAAAATGAAGGTTGTACAGGTCTACGCCCCTACATCCAGTCATGATGACCAGGAAGTCGAAAGCTTCTATGAAGACGTGGAATCGGCGATGGGTAGAGTGAAAACAAAATACACTATACTGATGGGCGATTTCAATGCCAAAGTAGGCAAGAAGCAGGCTGGAGACAAGGCAGTGGGGGAATACGGCATAGGCACTAGGAATAGCAGGGGAGAGTTACTAGTAGAGTTTGCGGAACAGAATAATATGCGGATAATGAATACCTTCTTCCGCAAGCGGGATAGCCGAAAGTGGACGTGGAGAAGCCCGAACGGCGAGACTAGAAATGAAATAGACTTCATACTCTGCGCTAACCCTGGCATCATACAAGATGTGGACGTGCTTGGTAAGGTGCGCTGCAGTGACCACAGGATGGTAAGAACTCGAATTAGCCTAGACTTGAGGAGGGAACGGAAGAAACTGGTACATAAGAAGCCGATCAATGAGTTAGCGGTAAGAGGGAAAATAGAGGACTTCCAGATCAAGCTACAGAACAGGTATTCGGCTTTAACTCAGGAAGAGGAAATTAGTGTTGAAGCAATGAACGACAATCTTGTGGGCATCATTAAGGAATGTGCAATAGAAGTCGGCGGTAACTCTGTTAGACAGGATACCAGTAAGCTGTCGCAGGAGACGAAAGATCTGATCAAGAAACGCCAAGGTATGAAAGCCTCTAACCCTACAGCCAGAATAGAACTGGCAGAACTTTCGAAGTTAATCAACAAGCGTAAGACAGCTGACATAAGGAAGTATAATATGGATAGAATTGAACAAGCTCTCAGGAACGGAGGAAGCCTAAAAGCAGAGAAGAAGAAACTAGGCATGGGCAAGAATCAGATGTATGCGTTAAGAGACAAAGCCGGCAATATCATTACTAATATGGATGAGATAGTTCAGGTGGCTGAGGAGTTCTATAGAGATTTATACAGTACGAGTGGAACCCACGATGATAATAGCAGAGAGAATAGTCTAGAGGAATTCGAAATCCCACAAGTAACGCCGGAAGAAGTAAGGAAAGCCTTGGGAGCTATGCAAAGGGGGAAGGCAGCTGGGGAGGATCAGGTAACAGCAGATTTGTTGAAGGACGGTGGGCAGATTGTTCTAGAAAAACTGGCCACCCTGTATACACAATGCCTCATGACCTCGAGCGTACCGGAATCTTGGAAGAACGCTAACATAATCCTAATCCATAAGAAAGGGGACGCCAAAGACTTGAAAAATTATAGACCGATCAGCTTACTGTCCGTTGCCTACAAAGTATTTACTAAGGTAATTGCAAATAGAATCAGGAACACCTTAGACTTCCGTCAACCAAAGGACCAGGCAGGATTCCGTAAAGGCTACTCAACAATAGATCATATTCACACTATCAATCAGGTGATAGAGAAATGTGCGGAATATAACCAACCACTATATGTAGCTTTCATTGATTATGAGAAAGCGTTTGATTCAGTCGAAACCTCGGCAGTCATGGAGGCATTGCGGAATCAGGGTGTAGACGAGCCGTACGTAAAAATACTGAAAGATATCTATAGCGGCTCCACAGCCACTGTAGTCCTCCATAAAGAAAGCAACAAAATCCCTATAAAGAAAGGCGTCAGGCAGGGAGATACGATCTCTCCAATGCTATTCACAGCATGTTTACAGGAGGTATTCAGAGACCTGGATTGGGAAGAATTGGGGATAAGAGTAAATGGAGAATACCTTAGTAACTTGCGCTTCGCTGATGATATTGCCTTGCTTAGTAACTCAGGGGACCAACTGCAATGCATGCTCACTGACCTGGAGAGGCAGAGCAGAAGGGTGGGACTAAAAATTAATCTGCAGAAAACTAAAGTAATGTTTAACAGTCTCGGAAGGGAACAGCAGTTTACGATAGGTAGCGAGGCACTGGAAGTGGTAAGGGAATACATCTACTTAGGACAGGTAGTGACTGCTGATCCGGATCATGAGAGTGAAATAATCAGAAGAATAAGAATGGGCTGGGGTGCGTTTGGCAGGCATTCTGACATCATGAACAGCAGGTTGCCATTATCCCTCAAGAGAAAAGTTTATAACAGCTGTGTCTTACCAGTACTCAAGTACGGGGCAGAAACCTGGAGGCTTACGAAAAGGGTTCTACTTAAATTGAGGACGACGCAACGGGCTATGGAAAGAAGAATGATAGGTGTAACATTAAGGGATAAGAAAAGAGCAGATTGGGTGAGGGAACAAACGCGCGTTAATGACATCTTAGTTGAAATCAAGAAAAAGAAATGGGCATGGGCAGGACATGTAATGAGGAGGGAAGATAACCGATGGTCATTAAGGGTTACGGACTGGATTCCGAGGGAAGGGAAGCGTAGCAGGGGGCGACAGAAAGTTAGGTGGGCAGATGAGATTAGGAAGTTTGGAGGGTCAACATGGCCACAATTAGCACATGACCGGGGCAATTGGAGAAGTATGGGAGAGGCCTTTGCCCTGCAGTGGGCGTAACCAGGCTGATGATGATGATGATGATGACGTGTGATTGCACAAGAAAAGGACATAGAGGTGCGGCTGTATCTCGAATCATTGATCATCCAGACCACAGGACATACGCTTAATCTCAATGACGGAGACGTCCCTCCAATCTATGGAAGATTCCTGGGTCCGCTCATGCGCCGTACTTAAAGAGCGACGCAAAATCGTTCTGCCTCATTGTGAATAAAGCTCCTGTGAAACGTCATTCCATCTCTCCTTTTTTGGTCGGTGCAGCGGTGGCGTAAAGCAGCGGTGCAGCGGTGGCGTAAAGGTAGAGCATAAGCCTCGCATGCAACATGACCGTGGTTCGAATCCCGGTGCTGCGCAATTTTCCACCGGATTAAAAAAAAAATCCGCGTGTCGATAAAATTGCATAAACAGGCTTGGAGTGCGGCCTGATGCCGGTGACCAGAACCGGTGGTGAACTTCCTCACCATAGCAAGATTCGCCACCCTCGTGCAGTACTTGGCCACAACCTCCTATATCAATAAAACAATCAAACCCTGGCCCTAAATCCCCAGCAGCTGCGAAACAACTGACCACAGGGACGTTCAGACCTCTGACGCAGCAGAGGGTGCTAAGAATCTCTTGGTCCTGACAGGCCGCCATTGGAATCTGAACCGGGCAACGTTTAACGCTAGAACATTATCTAGTGAGGCGAGCCCAGCAGTGCTATTGGAGGAATTAGCGGGCAGTAAATTGGATATAATAGGGCTCAGTGAGATTAGGAGGATACAAGAGGCATATACAGTGCTAAAATGATGGCACGGCCTGTGCCACCGGGTGCTTCGCGGAGAGACGAGAACTAGGAGTCGGATTCCTGATTCATAAGGATATAGCTGGTAACATACACGAACTCTATAGCATTAATGAGAGGGTGGCAGGTGTCGATGTGAAACAGGTGTCGTGCAGGTGTACGCGCCTATCTCCAGTCATGATGACCAGCAAGTCGAAAGCTTCTACGAAGACGTGGAATCGGCGACGGGTAAAGTCAAAACAAAGTACACTATACTGATGGGCGACTTCAATTGCAGGGTAGGCAAGAAGCAGGCTGGAGAGAACTCAATGGGGGAATATGGCATGCTCTCTTATGCTCGACGTCGACGTACATTGCTAGCATGTCGGCAATGGTCTTGTTCAGGCGCTGCGTGAGACCATTCGCCTGCGGGTGGTAGGCAGTTGTCCTCCTGTGGCTTGTCTGGCTGTATTGCAGAATGGCTTGGGTGAGCTCTACTGTAAAAGCCGTTCCTCTGTCGGTGATGAGGACTTCTGGAGCACCATGTCGTAGCAGGATGTTCTCGACGAAAAATTTCGCCACTTCGGCCGCGCTGCCTTTCGGTAGAGCTTTAGTTTAAGCGAAGCGGGTGAAATAGTCCGTCGCCACGGAAGTTGATGTCGGAAACGGTCGCAGCAAGTCCATGCCGATCTGCTGAAAAGGTCGGTAAGGAGGCTTGATCCGCTGTAGTAATCCCGCTGGCCTTGTCGGTGGTGTCTTGTGTCGCTGACAGTCTCGAAATGTCTTGACGTAACGGGCGACGTCGGCGGTTAGGTGCGGCCAGTAATACCTTTCTTGTATCCTCGATAGCGTCCGGGAAAAATCGAGGTGCCCAGCGGTCGGACCGTCATGTAGGGCCCGCAGTACTTCTTGACGCAGTGCCGACGGAACAGTAAGAAGGTAGTTGGTGTGGACTGGTGAGAAGTTCTTCTCGAGTAGGTTGTTTTGAAGCTTGAACGAAGACAATCCGCGCCTAATTGCCCTAGGGACAACGTCAGTGTGCCCTTCCAAATAATCGACGAGGCCTTTTAGCTCCGGGTCTGCTCGTTGCCGTTCAGCGAAGTCTTCCGCGCTTATTACTCCAAGAAAGGCGTCGTCATCCTCGTCGTCGTGCGGCGGTGGGTCAATGGAGGCGCCTGATAGGCAATCGGCATCTGTATGTTTTCGTCCGCACTTGTAGGTTACAGTGATGTCTTATTCTTGTAGTCTGAGGCTCCACCGCGCCAGCCGACCTGAAGGGTCCTTTAAGTTAGCTAGCCAACACAACGCGTGATGGTCGCTGACCACTTTGAATGGCCTCCCATATAGGTAAGGGCGGAATTTTGCTGTAGCCCAAATGATGGCGAGGCATTCCTTTTCAGTCATAGAATAGTTGCCTTCCGCTTTTGACAGCGACCGGCTAGCATAAGATGTTACCCGTTCAAGTCTGTCTTTCCTCTGGAGTAGGACGGCACCGAGGCCTAGGCTACTGGCGTCAGTGTGGATTTCAGTATCGGCGTCCTCGTGGAAGTGTGCAAGTACCGGCGGCGACTGCATACGTTGTTTGAACTCTTGAAAGGCATCGGCCTGCGGCGTTTCCCACTTGAACTCGACATCACATTTGGTTAGATGCGTTAGCGGCTCCGCGATACGTGAAAAGTCCTTGACAAAGCGCCTGTAGTAGGCACACATGCCAAGGAATCTACGCACTGCCTTCTTGTCGATGGGCTGCGGGAACTTTGCGACGGCAGCTGTTTTCTGCGGGTCAGGGCGGACTCCAGATTTGCTGATGACGTTGCCCAGAAGCAGAAGCTCGTCGTAAGCGAAGCGGCACTTTTCCGGCTTCAGCGTAAGCCCTGATGACCTGATGGCCTCTAGTGCTGTTGCAAGCCGTCTAAGGTGATCGTCGAAATTTCAGGCGAAGACGACGACGTCATCCAAGTATACGAGACAGGTCTGCCACTTCAATCTTGCTAAAACCATGTGCATCACGGGCTGGAACGTTGCAGGCGACGAGCACAGTCCGAATGGCATAACCATGAACTCGTAGAGGCCGTATGGGGTGATGAAGGCGGTCTTTTCGCGATCTCTTTCGTCGACTTCTATTTGCCAATAGCCAGACTTGAGGTCCATCGACGAGAAGTATTTAGCGTTACACAGCCGATACAATGCGTCGTCTATTCGTGGGAGGGGGTATACGTCCTTCTTCGCGGTCTTGTTCAGACGACGATAATCGACACAGAAACGTAGCGTTCCGTCCGTTTTCTTGACCAAGACTACAGGAGATTCCCACGAGCTTTTTGACGGCTGGATGATGTCGTCGCGCAGCATTTCGTCGAATTGGTGCCTTATAGCCTCACGTTCTCGCATAGAAACTCGATAAGGGCTCTGGCGGAGTGATCGAGCACACTCTTCGGTAATTATGCGATGCTTTGCGACTGGCGTTTGTCGAATCCTTGACGTCGAAAAGCACTCTGTATCGTCGAAGTAAACTTCTGAGCTGCTGTTGCTTAATCACGGGGAGACTTGGATTAATGTCGTAGTCTGGTTCGGGAAGCATGGTCGTCGGGGCAGATGCGGCGGAATCCGAGAGGACAAACGCATTACTGGTTTCCATATATTCCTCGATGTACGCGATCGTCGTGCCCTTGTTGATGTGCTTTAACTCCTGGCTGAAGTTTGTCAGCAACACTTCAGTTTTCCCTCCATGCAGTCAAGCGATCCCTCTTGCGACGCAGATTTCATGGTCTAGCAGTAGACGTTCGTCACTCTTGATCACGCCTTCTACGTTGGCAGGTTGTTTGGTGCTGACGGAAATGACAGTGCTTGAGCGAGGCGGGATGCTCACTTGGTCTTCGAGCACACTCAAGGCGTGGTGAATACGAGGGCTCTCCGGCAGTATCGCTCTATCTTCCGACAGCGTTATTGACTTCGACTTCTGGTCGATGATTGCGCCGTGTTGGTTCAAGAAGTCCATGCCGAGGATGACGTCTCGTGAACACTGTTGGAGGATAACGAAGGTGGCAGGGTAAGTCCGTCCATGAACGGTAATTCTTGCCGTGCAGATGCCAGTCGGCGTGATGAGGTGCCCTCCAGTGGTCCGAATTTGAGGGCCTTCCCATGCAGTTTTAACTTTCTTCAACTGGGCGGCGATGTGTCCACTCATTGCGGAGTAATCAGCCCCTGTGTCTACTAAGGCGGTAACTGCGTGGCCGTCGAGAAGCATGTCGAGGTGTGTGGTTCGTTGTCTGGCGTTACAGTTCGGTCTTGGCGTTGAATCACGGCTGCGTCGCGTTGACCTGTGGCTGGTATGTGACGTCGTCATGTCGTCTTTCGTCGGCGTAGTCTTGGCTTCCTGACTTCGTCGGGACGGCGGCGTGTCGTTATTGTGTCGTCTAAACGGTCTCTTTGTCGTCTTCGTTGGTGGCGCAGGATCTTTGTCAGTTCGACGAACAGCAACCGCACCTCCATCAGTTGCTGCTTTTAGGTTTCCGCATATGGGCTTGCAGAGCGGCCCCGGGCTGGGCCGGTGTATGGTCGGCGCTGCGGCGACAGGTAGCGGCGTGTTGATGGCGAACGGGACGGTCGTCGAGGGTTCCACTGAGTGGCGGCTAGGTAATGGGCGATGTCACGAGGGCGCTCCCCAAGCTGTGGACGCGGCGCGTTGACGGCGAACCCTCTCAGTCCCAAGTCGCGGTATGGGCATCGGCGGTACACATGGCCGGCTTCTCCGCAGTGATAGCAGAGTGGGCGGTCGTCGGGGGCTCATCATATGTCCGCCTTCCTCGCGTAGGTGCGCTGGGCGACGGGTGGGCGTGCTGGCGGCGGCGGCGGCGGCGGCGGCGGCGGCGCTGGACGACGGAATTGCGGCGTTACAAGGCCCTGGCGCGGTCGCGGAGGGGGCCTTGACAGCGTGCGACGGCGACGTAGGTCATCGCTTCTGGCTGGGGATGCAGTAATTGTGGTTGCACCTCAGGAACCCCAAGCGATCACTGAACCTCATCTTTAACGATGTCGGCGATCGAGGCCACTTGAGGCGGCGACGAGGGCAGGACCTTGCGCAGTTCTTCGCGCACAATGGCCGTGATGGTCTCTTCAAGTTTTACGGAACCAAGTCTTCGAATGGCGTACTGCGGCGTGAGCCCCTGGCGGTTATATTGCCGGGTGCGCCTCTGCAGAGTTTTCTCGATCGTCGATGCCTCTGCAGAAAACTCAGCTACAGCCTTCGGTGGGTTACGAATAAGTCCGGCGAAAAGTTCTTGCTTGACGCCCCGCATGAGGAAGCGGACTTTTTTCTCCTCCTACATTTCTGGGTCGGCGTGTCGGAAAAGACGGGCCATCTCCGTGAAGATCGCGATCGTCTCATTTGGCAGCTGCGCTCTGGTTTCTAGCAGAGCTTGGGCTCGCTCTTTTCGCACGACGCTTGTAAATGTTTACAAGAAGCCGCTTCGGAACAGGTCCCACGTCGTTAAGTTGGCTTCCAGATTCTCGAACCAGGTCCTGGCGGCATCTTCCAATGCGAAATAGGCATGTCGCAGCTTGTCGTCGCTGTTCCAACTGTGAGACGTAGCGACCCTCTCATACGTGTCCAACCAGCTTTCCGGGTCCTCAAATGTGAAACCGCGGAACTTCGGTGGATCCCTAGGCTGATGCAGAACTATTTGGGCCGCTGAGGCTGCCATTGGGGCTGTCTTCTTGGTCCTCTCTGGACGATCTTCTCGGGCAATCTTCTTGGTACAATTACGTGTTCCGGGGGCAGCTGCTGTAGCCGGCGGCTTGCTCGATGTTCCGGGACTACGTTGGTGTTGGCTTTGCGGTCCGGGCTTGAATTGCGGCTTGTCGGGGGCGTCCGGTATATTAATGTAAAGCACCTCCACCAGATGTCACGTAGTAGTGAGGGTGAAAAAGGCAGCCAAACTGTGATGAAAGAAACTGGCGTCTTATTGGGCGAACTTGTGCCCTCAAAAGCAGGCTATACTCAAAGAACAACGATAGGCGCGAACACACTAGGCGATCGTCAAAAATCTGATCAGCGGGTCAAACGCGTCGGCTTTTATACAGCAGTCGTCGAGTGTTCCAGACTAATCGCTTGGACCCGCGTGTCGTCCACAAAGTTCTGCCCCATTCGCGTAACGCGATGAAACCAGATACCATAAGGTTCGGCGACAACAGACAGCGGATAGAAGCATCAATAAAATTCCAGAAACTTCCTATACACGCAGGCGCGTCCTGCGCTGTGCGATAACATTTGTTAAGCGATTAAACGTGGTCACCCGACAAAGATCAACATGTACACGTGCCAATATGCGGATAATGAATACCTTCTTCCACAAGCGGGATAACCGAAAGTGGACGTGGAGGAGCCAAATGGCGAAACCAGAAATGAAACAGACCTTATACTCTGCGATAACCCTGGCATCATACAAGATGGGGACGAGCTCGGCACGGTGCGCTGCAGTGACGATAGGATGGTAAGAACTCGAATTAGCCTAGACCTGAGGAGGGAACGGAAGAAACTGGTAATTAAAAAGCCTACGGATGAGTTACCGGTAAGAGGGAAAATAGAGGAATTTCGGATCAAGCTACAGAACAGGTGCTCGGTTTTAACTCAGGAAGAGGACCTTAGTGTTCAAGATTTGAACGACAATTTTATGGGTATTATTAAGGAGTGTGCAATAGAAGTCGGTGGTAACCCCGTTAGACAGGATGCCAGTAAGCTATCGCAGGAGACGAAAGATCTGATCAAGAAACGCCAATGTATGAAAGGCTCTAACTCTACAGCTAGAATAGAACTGGTAGAGCTTTCCATGTTAAGCAACAAGCGTAAGACAGCTGATATCAGGAAGTATTATATCGATAAAATTGAACACGCTCTCCGCAACGGAGGAAACCTAATGCATGTGAAGAAGAAACTCGGAATAGGCAAGAATCAGATGTATGTGTTAAGAGACAAAGCCGGTAATATCATTAGTAATTTGGATGAGATAGTTCAAGTGGCTGAGGAGTTCTATAGAGATTAATGCAGTACCAGTGGTACTCACGACGATAATGGAAGAGAGAACAGCCTAGAGCAATTTGACATCCCATAAGTAAAGCCGGAAGAAGTAAAGAAAGCCTTGAGAGCTATGCACAGGGGAAAGGCAGCTGCGGAGGATCAGGTAACAGCAGATTGTTGAAGGATCATGGGCAGATTGTTCTAGAAAAACTGGCCACCCTGGACACGCAATGCTTCACGACAGCGAGCGTACCGGAATCTTGGAAGAACTCCCACACAATCCTAATCCATTAGAAAGAGGACGCCAAAGGCTTGAGAAATAATAGACGGATCAGCTTACTGTCCATTGCCTAAAAAGTATTAACTATGGTAATCGCAAATAGAATCTGAAACACCCTAGACTTCTGTCAACCAAAGGACCAGGCAGGACTTCGTAAAGGCTACTCAACAATAGACCATATTCGAACTGTCAATCAGGTGATAGAGAAATGTGCGGAATATAACCAACCCTTATGCATAGCTTTCATTGATTACGAGAAAGTGTTTGACTCAGTCGAAACCTCAGCAGTTATGGAAGCATTACAAAATTAGGGTGTAGACGAGCCGTATGTAAATATACTGAAATATCTATAGCGGCTCCACAACCACCGGAGTCCTCCATAAAGAAAGCAACAACATCTCAATAAAGCCAGGGAGGGAATACGAAGGCAGGGAGATACGATCTCTCCAATGCTATTCACAGCGTGTTTACAGGAGGTATTCAGAAACCTGGATCGGAAAGAACTGGGGATAAGAGTTAATGGGGAATACCTTAGTAACCTGCGCTTGGCTGATGATATTGCCTTGCTTGGTAACTCAAGGGACCAATTGCAATGCATGCTCACTGACCTGGAGAGGCAAAGCAGAAGGGTGGGTCTAAAATTTAATCTGCAGAAAACTAAAGTAATGTTTAACTGTCTCGGAATGGAGCAGCAGTTTACGATAGGTAGCCAGGCAGTGGAAGTGGTAAGGGAATACATCAACTTAGGGCAGGTAGTGACCGCGGATCCGGGTCATGAAACTGAAATAATCAGAATAAGAATGGGCTGGGGTGCGTTTGGCAGACATTCTCAGATCATGAACAGCAAGTTGCCATTATCCCTCAAGAGAAAAGTGTATAACAGATGTGTCTTACCAGTATTCACGTACGTGGCAGAAACCTGGAAGCTTACGAAAAGGGTTCTACTTAAATTGAGGGCGACGCAACGAGCTATGGAAAGAATGATGGGTGTAACGTTAAGGGATAAGAAAAGAGCAGATTGGGTGAGGGAACAAACGCGAGTTAATGACATCTTAGTCGAAATCAAGAAGAAGAAATGGACATGGGCAGGACATGTAATGAGGAAAGATAGCCGATGGTCATTAAGGGTTAGGGACTGGATTCCAAGGGATGGGAAGCGTAGCAGGGGGCGGCAGGAAGTTAGGTGGGATAGGATAGGAATAAACTTTATTTGTCCAACGGTTGTTGGTCGGATCAGATTAAGAAGTTTGCAGGGACAACATGGCCACAATTAGTACATGACTGGGTTAGTTGGAGAAGTATGGGAGAGGCTTATGCCCTGCAATGGACGTAAGCAAGCTGATGATGATGATGATATCTGACAGTCAAGAAACGTAAATGAGTTCCACCTGGCAGTTGTATCTGCTGTTCCCCGTTTGCCCAGCAGAGGGCATGGAGCTCCTACCGGCGTCGTGAAAATGGGATATTTTGCTGTGAAGCAAAAGCTGCAAAATCGATATTCATATCTGTAATGGGAAGGGGCACACAAGTGTTCTTGATCATTTTTCCGGCACACTTAACCCCTGTATTGACCGAAATCAGGTCGCATGGCTCGCAGAACGCAAGGGCCAGAAGGCCCTTGCGGATAGATGTATACTTCCTGATTCTATTTCAACGACAAATTGACCCACGCCAACTGTGAACTGTTTAAGTTGGCTCGGATAAAAAACAAAGAAACGAACTACACATACATTTGAACGAAGACCTACACAACCTTTGTTAAAAAGTGGAAGGCGTGTCTTTTGTTCGTATTAAAGATGCGACAGACCTTGATACTATGATTCACTTATGGACACTATTGGTTCTCTTGTTAGCGTGAGTTTTGGCATGCCGTGAAATTTCTCTCTCTGCTACAAGGAAATGCATTTCGGATTGCACATTTGAATATTCGCAGCTTTCAAAAATATTGGAATCACTTTTGTGCGTTGATTTGAGGTTCTCACATTTTTTTTTTACGTTCGTTGTGAGAGTGACATCATCATCAAAATGTATCTCGCAGTTTACGTTTTCTGGTTAGGACAAATTCACGTAGACTCATCCAGTTGGAAAAGGTTGTGGCATCGCTATTTTTGTGAGGCTCATGGACAGTATCCGAACTAACGTTTTATTTTAGTCAGACTGAAGTTACAGCGCCTCCTTTAAGCAGTCCTCACTGATTCCTTGTGATTGCTGCTGTTTACCGGTGCCCGCGTATTGACATACGGCTGTTCTTATCTGAGCTAGACACCTGTCTTGTCACCACTGTCAATTGGAGATCACGTGTGCTTTGTTGGGATACGAATATGGATGCTCCTCGTCCCCCTACTTGAAAGCCAATGATTACCTCGACACGTCAAATGGGGAATATCTAGCACCATCCGCAGCGCCACAGGTGCAAAATTCTTATCTGACTAGCTCGGTGCATCCTGTATTGACCACATTACGGTGCGGTCACAGCACTGTGTAATTCTACTGTAGTGCGACCAAATATAGCAGACCATTAGTTCCTATGGTATTCTTTAACGCAGAAATCCGTTCGGTATGCATCTGGCGTGGGCACGAAACAAAGTTTGAATAGTTTATCCTCGCCATCTTGATAGGATGGCATGAAAATACGAATGACACGACTTCGTATTGACTGTGTCTGCTTCAGTAGCCTGTGATAGACTTACTGCGACATCTGACGATTTAGCGACTCGACGCGGAAAGACCTGCAGAGTTGCGTCTCGTCAGGTGGCTCCACGCCGAGTCGCTGGCGTTGGGCCGAGTTGTCCCGGTTGCGAACCTCGGGATCAGCGCGGGGACGACTTCTGGCTTCTGTCTCGTTGATTCGCACGCTCGGATCGGATTGTCGACGGGTATGCATGGCTTCTGCGTGCCATTGCCGATACACGAGATTGGCCTTACGAGCACGGTTGCGCTCGCACTTATGTTCGCGTATGGCAGCCTCTTCTCCTTGTGAATCTTGTTCTGCTGTTCCCGCGGCAACGGCGGCGCCCCTGCGTCTGCCAAAGATAAGGCCTTCACACTAGAAGCTGTTTCTGCAAGTTATTGGGCCGGACCTCATACGGTTCCCTTATCGGGCCGCCTAGTACATACACGAATTTGCAGCTGGGTTCCATTGGTCACATTGCCATGCTATATGCATTCATATGCTCTCATTCTCGCTGGCCGCGGCGATATAACTTCACTTCATAAGTTCATTAGGCTGTGGGTGATAGTAGCTGCTCAATATCGTCACAACGTCATTGTAGCTCAAAGAACTTCGCGTTGGCTGTGCAGCTTACCCAAATAAGACTTCACCTGTGCACGTTCCGTTGACGGCTACAATCAAGGCTCTCTTTTTCGCATGTTCCGTAATACTTTTCGCTTCAACGTAGGCTTCGATTTTCACAAGATAAGGTTGCCACTTACCACTAATGTTGTCGTATTCTAGTAGACCGTGGCCCATGACTGGCGTTTGGTTCGTGCAGTAGCGACGTCCTGCAGGACTGCCTTTTGTTTTGTTTGTGTCACCATCACCACTGGTCCGCTACCCCCATCCATCCGGAAGTTAATGAGAAACTGTCTCCGGGCATAATGGCTAGCTTTATTTTAGTCTAGCATAATATATAGTGAAGGTGAGTAGGAAAGTACTAAACGTTGAATGCAAGGAGCCTGTGCTGCTTCTGCGTGCCTATTCAGCCGACGTAGGCATGATAAAACTATAGATGTTTTTTTTTTTTACCACTACTGGTGTTTCTTGTTTATAGTGCTGGTATGTGCCTTTCCATGTGCTTTTATTTTTCAACGCATGAGACACCTTCCACAGCTGAATTTTATCTTGAACATTGTTTTTGATCGTGACCTTAGTGTACGCCCACGGGCCGGGTGAAAATCATGCTACAGCAATGTATTATATATAATATTTTCCTGAAAAAAAACCTCCTTTGATGGTGAGCTCATGTACAGTCCCCTCCTGTTGCTTAGCATAGTCACGCTGTTGCAACCACGCCCAATATCGCGTCCTGCTGAAACTACGACGCTAAGGAGGAGCGTCCACCGAAAAGCTAAACACACCAACCTTACGGATCCCACCTCAACGTCTCTTGTCCAGTGCAGTAGGAGGGGAACTACTCACCCATGCTCCACAGCTGACGTGCCCTACATTGCTTTGCGAAAAGGTAGAAACGACTTGGTTAACAACGCATACACTCATCAATTACTTGGCCTGAACAAATGCGCACTGCTATCACCCCTGCAGGAAGTGCAAAACAAAATAAGCTGGCTTCGATCACTTACGTCTCCGGAGTGATTGAATCACGGTCAAGGCTTTCCAAAGACTATAACATAGAGTCTGACTTGTTCGTATAAGGATGCGGAGAACCACCCCGTCAGAATTTGACAACAATGCAATAACCTTCCCTGTTTTGTCTATAGAATCTCGTTGTGAGACGTCCAGGCAGACCGACATGGATGAAACCAGAAAACTCACAAGACTAGAACAGTAACACGATCACGTGGCAAAGGACAATGTTCCTTGAATTCCTTTGGGGCCAAGTACCCACAAATTCAGCCGTTAAGTTGAATTCGAACTCAGCCTCGGTTATCACGGAAGAAAGTGATGAGTCTTCACGGCTCCTTTTACAATTATTACACGCGCAATCTTCCGCGCATGCCACAAATAGAACGACGGTCCTTCTCCATATTAGCCATTTGAAAGCGTTCCATCAAGGGCATATATTATCGCTATTGCTACGCACACGATTTCTTGCACTACTGTTAGAGATGGCATCTGCTGAACGTACCCACCGCAATGCTGGCTGCGATGTACATCTTACTGAAGCATCTGCTTCTTTGTGTCACATGTTAAACATTTAGATTCAAACACTATCGAGCAAGTAAGAACATATTTATTGTCAGTATCCGGAAGTAGTCGATGGTAAAACGGGAACATCAGTGTGGATAAACGTTCTTTTCCCATACTATTTCCATGGACTCCCACTTGTTTCCTGAAAGAAAAAGAACAACATGCACAGGGATTAGCATAATTCTGGTTGTTCAATAAACAGGCCCTAAATATTGCGCGGCTGGAGGTAGACGCGTCAGCGTGTTTGTGTTTTAGGCTAATTCCCAGACGGTGTTGTGTGGCGCATGTGTATCCTGGAATATATATATATATATACACAGTTAGGATTCTCCACTCACAACGATATAGAAGCTTGCCAATCATTTCTAATACACAAGTTGAGCTAACTTTTTGGGGAATTATTGAAAACCTAGGTAGGTTGACAATCATGCCCAACTAGTAAGAGATATGGTTCCAAGATGTTTGGTGCAGCAATGAATACTTTTTGTGCCGCTTTCATGCATGTGCTAACGCTTATACAGGGTGCCCCAACTGTCACGCACGAAGATTTAAAATATGCATATACTACGTTGCTGGATAGAACCAAGGTATTGTTGACTGCCGTTAATTGGAGGCACTCACAATATTTGTTGCATTCCATCTAATCACACAATTAGACATACTTATTTAGGCAGCTTCTCAAATATTACCATTAGCTGAAAAGTGCCAATGAAAAAATTGTTGAGAAACATGAAAGACTCGTGATGCGGCTTTCTATTGCTCAACATGTGCTACATAAAAGTGTTTTTCCGGGTGTGAAAGAAGCCCGCGAATACAACCGCCGTGGTTGCTGTGGATATGGTTGTTGGGCTGCTAAGCACGAGGTCGCGGGATCAAATCCCGGCCACGGCGGCCGCATTTCGATGAGAGTCAACTGCGAAAACACCCGTGTGCTTAGATTTAGGTGCACGTTGAAGAACCCCAGGTGGTCCAAATTTTCGGTATACCCCGCTACGGTGTGCCCTAATAATCGGATCATGGTTTTGGCACGTAAAACCCCATAATTTAAGCTCGCGAATACGCGCAAGGTGCCTCGAGCGGCCGGCAGCGCGGCAGTTTGCGCAGACGCCCGGGAAATAGAAAAAAGAACAGAAAGAAAGGAACAAAACCGCCTGAAATTCCCGCTTGGGCGCCGTTATTGCAGTGCTCCCACAAGTTGCGCGTACAAACGAACATAGCATTTAGCAGGGTACGCTACCACGTAAAAGGCGACAGGGCAGCGACGCGTGTGTTGGCTGTGCGATTTATGCCGGTCACCTGCTATAGCTTGCATTATTATTACTCCCAGCGCGCACTGAAAACACGGGCGAAGAAGAGAGACGAAACACTAGCGCTGTCTTCGCCCGTGTTTTCAGTAATAATAATGCAGATGTACCGACTCGTACAGCCAGCTACAGCGCCATCGCTTGCGCTGCAATAACGGTTGCCCTGTCGTCTTGTGCGTGTCCGTGTGTGTGTGCGTGCATGTCCGTGTGTTCGTAGTGGATAGTTCGATTGAACATAGTCTGGCCGGGAGGATGCGCATTCACGCATGATAAGCGAATACTAGGCCAAAATTAGGAAAAACACAGGTCGACTTGATGGCCGAGTATGACGGAACACAGACCCTATCATCAACTGGGACGCCATGGGCGCACTGAATATGTGCCGCTCTTCAATAAACCTCTCGCCAACTTGAGTCGCTGAGTATGTGCCACTGAGTGTGCGGCAAGCGAGGGAACTATTATATATTTATATATAATCATGAACATAACATGCTTGTATGAATAACCCGAGGCGCTACATTTTTGGTAATCATGACCTTGTAAGGCCTAACGACAATGAAGCCAAGGAAAGCATCGGGACAATTAACTCTGGTTGAAATTTAAATGTGTAAATAATAAACGAAATAAAGTGGACGAAAAAACTACTTGCGCCGCGTGGAACGGAACCCACAACGTCCTCAATACGCATGCGCTGCGCTACCAAATGTACTACGGCTCCGGCCACCAAAGCGTCCACTTACTGGGGTATTTATGCTTACTAGATCTAGTGCTCGGATTGTTAGCGCCACTCAGAGGCATGGTGGGCGGATTTGAACACCCTTTCTTGCCCGATCGCGTCACTAGCAGGTCACTGATGTCATTAGGTAGCATAGGATATTATTTTTTAGCCTCTGCCTTCCTGTTTCAGCCCATACACCACTGTGAATTCGAAAGGCACGATCATTTCTGATGTTTTTGTTAATGCCACATGAGAAGGCATTGAACTTATCTGTTAAGTAAGATTCGCCGACTAGGATAATGGGGTGAAAAGGAAAAACCAGATTCAGCGCACTCACACAAAGGCAGTCGATAGAGCGGCCTTTTTTGTGAGGACGCCTCACGTCACGACATGATTATTAAACCACCTGATAAGAGTGTAGTAATGGTGATGATGAACCAAGAAGGCTTTTTTCAGCAACCAAAGAGGCAGTTATCAAATTGATTGTTTTATAATGCTGTCTGTAGTGACCTAACGAGTGAACGAGTGACTTCAAGGTTAAGTAAACGAAGCACTATCAAGCGTCTTTGACAGTGTATGAAATGGCAGAGGAAAGCACAATTAGGTGATTTATGTGACTCAGCACGGAAAGAGGTCAGTGTTATTTTCTACAAACACTATGTGCGGCTGGCTACCTAAGACGTCAAATCGTTTCCGGCATGCGGACATTTACCAAAAAACTTTCACGTTATGTAGACCAGCTGATTAAACCGATTCCTCCAACGTTCCTTTTTTTCGTAGAAGACGCTAACCATTTCAGACGTGAAAGAATAGACTTGTCTATCCCTTCCGGTTAACTGCTTGTGACGCTGGATGCCGTGTCTCTCTGCACCAATATCCGCACAGACCCACACTTCCTTGTATTGCTCAGATGAAAATCATGCCGTATTATCCCCTTATGAACAGAATGGTATGACAAGCCTACTGTCGTCTCCACATGGGCACCTTGCTCAAGTTACCCTTGCAGTTAGGTAATTTTCGATTGAGCGATAGTCATCTTGATCTTGTGCAGACCAGTGGAACTCCAACGTGCACAAGGATAGGACTGAATGACGCCAATATTCATGTGGACACATGAGAGGATGAAGTCCTTGGGAGTTGTGTCCTGAAAGCTTTATTGTATGAGCGATATATAGGCGACATATTTCTTGTGTGACCCTACGATGAATCGCCGCTTCTAAATTTTGTTGTTTCTTTCAGCAGTTTCCACCCATGAATTATGGCTCTGGATAACTACTCTACATCGACATTTGACTTAGACGACGTTACCGTGCAACTTCTGGAAAGAAGCTGATTACTAAGTGTCACAAAAACCAACATTCAATGTGAGTACCTGCATTTCAGGAGTAGTAGTGCTCGCCATTACAAAATCGCCGTTCCCTATAGCCAGGGAGACCGGTTTAGGCGAATATGTTCGGATAAAAAACTATTTCTATGGCAACTATGCAGGGTTAAGCCGTATACTTATACAATGAAGAAATATTGGATGACGCAATAAAGCGAACCCTTAACATGAATCCGAAGCTATATTCGTGACGTCTAAGACGTTAGCCACTTCTACGGCAAGTAACCATGTCCTCACACACACACACAGCGTCGATTCCAAAAGTTTCTGCCATTCTTAAAGGCCACCGTAGTCGAACGTCAACACTCTTACTCACAGTAAAAAATATAGCAACATATTTGCGGAGGCAATACCAGTAGCCTACCGAGATTCAACAAGCACTGGTGATGTGATAACATGCTCAGATCTCTGCGCTGTTGTACCTATTGGTTGCAGCCCACTTAACAAGCCACGCTATAAAGTGTGCCGGCATAGGGTTACCACGTCAACAGCCAAAAGTTCTGTTCTAGCTTCACACTACGAATCAAAGGCAGCTTTAATTGTGACACAACTAATGTAACTTATCTCCTCAAATGCAGCCTGTGTCAACAACAGTAGGTTTGATGCAGAGAAACACAGTTTAAAATTCGTTCGAATAAAGATTGCTCTCAGACGAAGAAGCTCCCGCAGGTTCCGTTATCTAATTACCTGAGCACAACAGGGGTGCTATAACGCAAACCTATTTGAAACTTTTGTATTCCATTTCTGCAATCAGCCCTGCATGATTGGTCAAAAAATTTCCGGGCGATACGCACTTCGCCTGCCTATCACGTGACGTCACGAAAACCGCGGAAACGCCCCATCTGATATGATGTGTGCACATTGATTATGCATGATTAGACCAAACAAAAAAGAAATAATTATTTCTCATTCCCCGCCTTTTTCACCATAATGCCCTTCCACTGATCAAAAATTTTCGGGCTACGGCCACTTCGCCTGTCTGTCACGCGACGTCACAAAAGCGCGAGAACTTATAGCGTCGAAGTGATGTAAACGCATTAAGGACGCAGTTAATATGTCGAACAAAACTACACTTTTTTCTGAATATCCGCAAGGTGCCCCGTTCCGAAAGGGATAGAAGATGGCTGCCCACCAATTGCTCTGGCACTAGCTACTGGGACCGGTCATGGAGCATGGATTTATTTGCGTATAATGAACACTTTCCCTTGGCATTATAACGTTATCGATCCTTTTCGGCACGTATGCGACATCACTCTGCCAACTCTTCTTTGCTGAGGACCCGTTCTGGCGGTATTTTTACCGTTCCGTTGCGCACGGCCACGATTTTCGACGAGCCACCGCAAGCTAAGTAAGGAGAAGCGGACCAATCACAGACGCCGGAACCACCCTCTTCAGCCGGTTATCTACTTTCACCGCGCTGGCTCGGCCCTCTCGAATCCCTCTGCATTTGAGCGTGCTCCTCGCCTCTTGTCAGAGAATTCGATAAGGAAATCTGCTCAATGTAGGCAATGCTATTCGTTTATAAAGCAAAAAAAGATACCTCCTATAAACGAGGAGCGTGTTTTATTGGGCTTTTCAAACAACGCTGCTGGTCACCGGCCATGCTTGTGTCAGCGGTTGCGCAAATTTGACATCAGGAGATTGGAATAAAAACAGATTGGAATAGTTTTACATTATAGAGCCCCAGGGTGCTAATTCGACTGCCTTTGTGTCACTATACTGGAATCTTGTTTTCCCTCTCACCACAATCACCTAATCCGCTAATCTTCGCTAATATATAGTTTCAATGCTTTGTCATGCGGTATTGACGAAAGCATCAGAATATTAACGTGCATTTCAGATTCACAGTGACATGTTCCTATTTTTTTCCTCATTTGTACATTTGCAGCTGAAGGAGGGAGTCTATATACCACCCCATCAAACTGACAAAGAAAAAAAAAAGGCGGGGGGGGGGTTGTTGCGGGCTGCTGCTGCATTGAGATGTTTTTGGTTCTGCTGTCGCCATAGAGTCTAGAATAGGGTGCGTTGAAATGTGGCGGCCGCGATGGCGATAAATACCCCGACCTCGAGCAATGTCATAGCCACGAACCTAGCGGGGCGGGGCAAGAAGTGTTGATTTGATGCGTGGCCGCTTGCGTAGCGTCGTCCAGACGCTGCGGTGCCTGCGTCTGCGTGCCCTACGTCAGTTGCCAACTTGGCAAATTCTCCCAGTGTATTTTTGAGAAATGGTAAAAAGTTACTGTAGCATGCCTTAAATTTAACTCATCCAGTTTGTCCGCAATCGCTGCCGTGTCTGGTTGTAGCGTTTACTTGCCCTGTTATGTCGCTTTTCCCCTCTCGCGGCCTCCCTCAGGCGTGTGAGCTACGAGTGAAGAGTGACATAACAGCCCTGCCACTCTTCACTCGCAGCTGTATGTATGTGTGTGTGTGTGTGTGTGTGTGTGTGTGTGTATGTCTGTATGTATGTATGTATGTATGTGTGCGTGTATGTATGTATGTATGTATGTATGTATGTATGTATGTATGTATGTATGTATGCATGCATGTATGTATGTATGTATGTATGTATGTATAAACCGAGAGCCGGCTGTTCGCCCGCACGCGTCTTTTACCCAGCTTATTTTTTCTCGGCTTTACTGTTCCAGCTTCCACATCAGGCCAACCTGCGTTCGATTGCATGATGCGGGACTATTATAGCGCTTGCAGTTTTGACTGGGAACCATTAATATTTCAGGTGTGACACGTGCACAGCAAAATTGTTCTAAATGTCTAAGCATTTTTGTGCCTACCCAACGAGGAACTCCGTCTGTCCGTCTCTTATGTAAGACAAATCGCTATAAGGAAATTAATGTATTAAACAAAATAAATTCGAAAGAAAAACTACAAACTACAGACGCTGCGGTGCCTGCGTCTGCGTGCCCTACGTCAGCTGCCAACTTGGCAAATTCTCCCAGTGTATTTTTGAGAAATGGTAAAAAGTTACTGTAGCATGCCTTAAATTTAACTCGTCCAGTTTGTCCGCAATCGCTGCCGTGTCTGGTTGTAGCGTTTACTTACCTTGTTATGTCGCTTTTACCCTCTCCCGGCCTCTCTCATGCGTGTGAGCTACGAGTGAAGAGTGACATAACAGCCCTGCCACTCTTCACTCGTAGCTGTATGTATGTATGTATGCATGCATGCATGCATGTATGTATGTATGTATGTATGTATGTATGTATGTATGTATGTATGTATGTATGTATGTATGTATGTATGTATGTATGTATGTATGTATGTATGTATGTATGTATGTATGTATGTATGTATAAACAGAGAGCCGGCTGTTCGCCCGCACGCATGTTTTACCCAGCTTATTTTTTCTCGGCTTTACTGTTCCAGCTCCCACACCGGGCCAACCTGCGTTCGATTGCATGATGCGGAAGAATCATAGCGCTTGCAGTTTTGACGGGGAACCATTAATATTTCAGATGTGACACGTGCACAGCAAAATTGTTCTAAATGTGTAAGCATTTCTGTGCCTACCCAACGAGGAACTCCGCCTGTTCGTCTCTTATGTAAGACGAATCGCTATAAGGAAATTAATGTATTAAACAAAATAAATTCGAAAGAAAAAAAACAATGGAGGCGGTCAATTTCTAACCTACGACCTCACGCTCAGAAGTCGAGTGTCTTAACCATTGGGCTAAACAGCCATTCTTTTCTTTGTTATATGGGAGCACACTCTTCAGCAACATGACAAAAACAATGTGCTACAGAAATTTAGGGTGGCTGAAAACACATTCAAAATTCAGGCAAGCACGTGCAAGCCTCCAATAAAGGCATCCAGTCCGGCGCGTTTCCTTGTGCAGTGTGCGCACTACGAAGGTAGGCAATAGATTCAAGGAAAAAAAAACGACCGATTACTTCGCGGTGGCTCAGCGTGCCTGTCACACATTCTACTGCGCCAGCGGCTATGAGTTCAAGTGCCATGAACATGTCATATGTTGGGTCACAGGGATCTTTGACAGGTTGGAAACGAATTTTGTATGGCACGACATGTAAGTCCTTTTGAGGTGTTCCTTGGATAATGTCGCAGAAGAACACAGTTTCCCTACGATCAACAAAAGTGTGATCAATCGTTTCACCATGTGGACACAAGCTGCAGCCTGTCCACCAAGGCACGAAACAGCCACTCTTCTTCTGATCAGGTTTTGCCAGGAAAGGTTGCCGAATGTAACTTAGAAGATGTTTTGATCCCTGGAGAAATGATTATTCGATGGATACACTTAAGTACCTCTACGTAACGACATTACAAATAAGGCGAGCAAAATGGAGAACAGGAAACAATGTGTCTATGAGTGGAGTAGAAATTTTTGCGGAATGCAGTGGAAATATAATCCATACTAAAGCGAGCTTTAAGAAAGTGAAAGCCTCCGACAGCCTCCTTCAAGAAACCCCAAGGAGCCCTTCGTGTATCTCTGACAGACGACGACACAACTATTTCTGGAATGTAATTGATGAATCGAAGTTTTAACATCTCTCTTAGAAATGCACTGTTTACTCCACGAAAGAAGAATAAACCGGGAGACAAGTTGCGTAACAAAAAGGTGAACTATGCCAAGACCCCTACTCTCAAGAGAAAAAAAAAGGGGTTATCGCATCGCATTGCCTGAACACATGAGCTCCGAACATAGGTAGCAAACATACGATGGAAAGTGTGCAGCCTAAGGCGTGAGTAGTGTAATGCCTGCAGGACATGCATAAGTCCAGCTGCTGGGAGCACATTGCAAGCTTCAGCTCTGCTAAATATGGACAACTGCCGTCCCTAAAAATTGTTAACCGTACGTTGTACTTCTGCTACTACCGCTGACCATGTGGAATACTGTTGTGATATTGAGGGAGAAGTACACCTAAGTACTTAGCCTTGCCTCCACTGAATACCTACAAAGTGGGTTGGCATCGTATACCATAGACCGAACGAGAACCCTGAACCCTTCTCAAAGTTTACTGCTGCACGAGAAGGTGTGCGAAACTGTTCCGTTATGGTGAGGGCATTCTGTACACTCTTACATTCTGTACATTCTGTACACAGCAGAAAAGAACGCTATGTCACCTGCATTGGAAAGTACGCGGGTCTCAGTGAACAACAGCTTGAACCCGTGTAAAATATGATCCCTCAGAATTCGGCGGCAAAGTGGTTCTAAGTACAAAGCGAATAATAGGACCAGGGACAACCTTGACTTACCGATGCCCTCAGCTAGAAATATTCGGATAGACAACCACAGCCAATGCCACGAACACAGCTGAGGCTATTATTACGAAAGGCCTGTCCGTGCGGCCCAAGTTCCCCTATACGACGAGCGATATACTCAGGCTTAGGTGCAGACGCAGTTGTCCTCTGCATCGAGCGTGCAAATGCTCTCAACGCCGCCTTACCGACTGCTGGGCACGTCGTCTCTGATTGGCGGCCCGACTTCTGGCCAGGAAACGCCCTTTCCTCCAACTCTGGGCATGCAGAGCTCTGCAGCACGCGACATTTCGTCGAGCTCGGGTGACTCGAGTCATGGCCGGTCTGGAGCACGTGTCTCCTGTTTGGAATGCGGCCTGTGTAATGGGCTGTTTGCCCGGGCGGTCCACTTTGTTGGCGAGGGCGATGATTGCCATAACAGATGTGACCATGCTTGCCATTCTAAAAAAGGGGGTAGGCACCATGATGCTGCCAGCATCCACCGTGCGTTCGCTCGCTATAATTCATTCCGGTGCCTTTTAGCGAATGAAAGAATGGACATGATAAATGTCCTCGAGGGGGCGTTCACTTTTTAGGAAGTACTTAAAACCGGCGGCGGCATCATTCTGCTTTCGCTGCGTGTATATGTCTAAACTTGTTGCTGTGGGAATTTTTGCCTTCACATGGGCCAAGGAAGCATCGAGACGAGAGAGAAAAAAAATATCTTCAATAATTTTTTTATTCTGCAAGAAAAATTGGACTCCTGGCTACAAAGACAACAGGATAGCAAAATGGACATTTACTTTCCCAAAGCAAGCTCTACACTCTGGGTGCGTCTGGGGCGGCTTGTACGAACATTTATGAAAGAAAATAATAACAAATTTAAGAAAGCGTTTTGCGGACTAGGCGTTGTGTACGGAACATTTAGGAACGCGGTCTTAAATGTGCTATTATTTTCGTTATTAAATGTTACCGCAAGCCACTCCTGGTCTAGACAGGCTGGTTACAGCATAGCGTTTCCTACAAATTTTGGAGGACGCTTCAGATTCGCTTTTAAGAGTAAAACGCGCTAACATTACATGATCTTCCAGTGCTACTCACGCTTCCCGACAACTGCAGCTTATGTAACCGTAATGTTTACTAAAACGCTGGCGGCGAACGCTAAGCACGAGAGCGAGCTTTCTAGTAGAAACGAGCCTCTTGCTTGGGCCGTGATGTGGTGGAGGCGATAGTCATCTGGAGATGTTGCAAGGAACCGGGCGCGCCACTTTATTTCCTTTGAGATTTTCGTGCGCAAATCTGGGAGGATATGGCCTCTCTGAGTGGCAGTAACGCCGGAAAAGGGATGAGTTTTTTTTTTTTTTTTAGTTTTCGCGTAACAGAGTTGTTTTCTCGTAAATTCAAACTACAATACCACGTTATAATGCCTGTAGGTTGTGTGGAAGTTGGATTGTACTATTTGTCTATGCATTTTACCTTGTAAATTTGAATTATTTCACTAATTTCCTTGCGCGGCATGGAGGGCCTGCGTGGTTGGGTATGCGTGGTGCGAAATTATTTTTGCCGATCCGACGTCCAAGGTTAGACTCGGGACGCCGACGCAGAATTTTCTGTGAGAAGGGGCAGTTAACGGTATCGCTTTAAAACGTGTTCCCGGGCGTGCTCACTGTTGTGAGGGTACACCGCTTGCAGCGCTCCAGCTGCGCCTGCTCGCCGTCTTGCCGATATGTGCAGCCCTCGTGCGCTGACGCAGCAAAAACTTTGTATCGCCAACCATAAGCAACGTACGTGAATTCTACAGTGGGGCTCTGCTTCATCTACAGAATACATTCTGAACAGTTTCGTGCAGTTTGCTTAAAGCACAGCTAATCCGAACGCCATTCTGAACATTTTTCCCCGCGCCCATAATCTGCACGGAGTCTAGTTGGAGTTTGCTCGTCACCCTCATCACGGACCGTAAGAGAACAGAGCGGCGAAGTTAATTATTGACGCAGTGAACAATTAGGCTTTTGAGCGTTCCGTCGTCAGGGCGTCATCAGCGCTAACGATGCGATAGTAAGTTAAAATCAAACCAATTCTATAGCTACGCATCGCCTCTAAAGGCCTCACAACGTCAAACTGAAGAGCTGACCTGAATAATAGCAGTGAAACTTACCTTATGTTAAGCTCTCAGCATGAGAGGCCACTAAGCGACGGCTGCTTTCACGATTGATTGCGGTGGCGACGGAATGCAAGCAACAGTTTGTAATTTGGATCGAAGCGAGCGCATGCGCGGGTCGATAGCTAGCGGCGTGAAATAAAACTAGCTCAGTGCTGGCAAATAGGCAACACTGACAGGTTTTGAACCTTTTTGGGGGCGTGTCAGTACAGTGATGGGGAGGCGGATGGAGGACGAAACGAGCCGGTAAGGAGGAATGGCGTTACCTTGAAAACTTGTTTTGTCCAGGCAACTTAGTTTTGATGCGTCAGCAATGCCTTCACGGCATTGTATTGTACATGGTTTACATATTACGCGTATGTGTAGTTTGCTGTTAAGACAGCGGCACGCACCTTCAGTTTCTTCAGTTTTCCCATATCTTTCTCGTTCCACTCTTACAGAGCGATGTCCTTGGTGCAGAAATTTGCACGTTTTAGAATAAACAAATTATGTCCTTATACGTACCATGAAGACGTTGTCTAAGACGATGTTGTGTGATGCGAAGTCTAGATAAGTCCTTGTCTTGGTGTTTTTAAAGGACATGCTATGAATTACTTTAGATTTGTTTTTTGAAACAATATTATATACAGTTTCGCCGACAAATATTTGTACCACGTAGGATTCGCCAGTATTGGCATACGCTGGGAAGTTGACTACTGCTGTGGCTCCACTGACGTTTCCGATGGCGAAGCTGAGCCTGCACAGAGCAAAAAAAAAAAAAAACAAGAAAGAATGACGGAACCGCACTGTAATACACCTCTGAATACAAATGGCACGATGCCCCAAGCCGATTCGTTCAGCTTCTTCTTTGACGCCACACTAAACCTCGAAAGTTTCCTGCTGCGACCACAAAACGTCAAAAGCAACACACACGAGTGAACAACGGAAGAGAGCGCCAGTCATAACTACTTTATTTTTACAGAAGACACGTGCATATATACCTTAGTCAGCACCTACACAACAAGCACACTCAAGCATCAAGTGCGGTAAGACAAGGAACTTTCAACAAACTTTTTTTTCGCACTTGTACAATGATAAAGACGTTTGACTAACACACAAGCTACCTTTCTTACTGATATAAAGTGCTTGTATATTTCCCTAGTTTTCGTATTTTTGCGACTGGCCAGAATCCGTGCGTCCGAAAAGTATGCCTCACAAAAGCGCCAGGCTTAGTTTCTAATATGTTCAGCTATATTAGGGCCCTCTTTATTTTGCTCAACGTTTCGTTCATGTTCCCTGATCCGCTCAATTACACAGCGCCCAGTATGATCTATATAGGAACAGCCACAGGATAGGGGAATTTCATATACTACCCCTACGGCACATTTCATGAGCTGTCACCAACGCTTGGTTCCGTTGGTTCCGTAGCCTTTTTCTTTTTCCTTTCCTTTTCCCACATGAGAGAAAAGGCCTCCGAGCGGAGAACGATGCCTGCTCGCTACCTTATTCAAATTGTGGGCCAACTTGTGCGCATACGACACGGCCACGAGTATGACCTCTTCTTGACCGACCTCTGCCGTAGCTCTGACCGCCCTTCTCTTCATTTTTTTTTTGCAAGACGCTTTCCGGTGTCCCCGTTACGAGCGAAGCAGGGAACCCAGCTGAAGCCAACCTGGCCAATTGGTTTTCGAAAGTCGACTGCATCTTGTGAATACAAGATTTCCTGAGAGCGGATTCAAGGCAGAGTGGAGCAATTGCTCTTTTTACCAGTTTTGAACTAGATAATTCGAATGGGAGAAGCCATTCTTTGCACACGGAGCATACCCCAACAAAGCTGATCTGAACAGAACTCAATTTCCAGAAGAAAAAACTACAAAAATTTACCCTCAGGCACTTTACTCGTAATATCCAAGCCTTTTCCGGGTTTTCTAAATGGTGACTATAAAGAAATCGTCCACATATCCAAACACTTTACAAAGCTTGTTAGTTGGTAAAACCTGATGCAGAATTTGGTCCATTTGTGAAAGAAACATATTACATAGCACTCGCGCTAGGCAGGATCCAATGCATGCGCCAGATTTCTGCAGAAGGCACTGCTGGCCAAAAGTTGTACAAGTGGACTCTAAGTAAAATATTAAAAGGGCTAAATAGTCTTCAATAAAAATACCGGCAGAGTTCCGAAAACAATCTTGGGGACATGTGAAACGAATTAGCAGAATTTTCGGGTCCGAGCTGTTGCGCCAAATTCATCTGCTTAACGATCTTCTTCGCACAGTTTGCCTGGCAGAATATCCTGCCTGGCCTCTGTCCTGTCTGCACGCCTCACCTCTTTTTTGCATAATGAATCCTTATCAACTAGCTCAGCTTTCTGCCGTTCTGTGCCCAATCCCTACATATATCAGGACCGGTGGGACAAGACCGGCTGTGGTTAGGAAGCCACAATTAGTGAATCCTTCTTTTGGAGTCGGAAGGTGCGCATAGTAATCCAATACGATATACTGGAGCTCCCTGTTGTTTCCGCTATGACTAGAATAGCAGCTAAAGTATTTCAACAGTTAGGAGATGCTATCGAAGACGGCCACACCAGCTGCCGAGCTTGTGTGTGCAGTGAACACGAAGTAGTGGAAATTGACCATTGCACATTGTAAATAACGTTGTCTTAAGCGGAGTCTTGCTGTGTTGCTTCAATGCTGATCGCATTAACTTTGGCCGTCATCCTGACATGGGCTTTGCTTGAACGTTTAGTGCCTACGTAAAGTGGAGATCTCAGCAGTAGGGCGACAAGGACATTGCGAAGTGCGACACAGTCAGGACGTAGAGGATGTACTTGTACAATAATTACTCAAACGATCTAATCGTCCGGGACGCCGCGGAAGGCGTTATGGCACGCAAGCGATCTGTGATGCTGTACGCATGTCAGAAATTCCTGTACGACCACCGCCACACGAGTCCTTATCCCCGTAGGTCTCTGGTATTACTACATATGAGAGAAGCTCCTGCTCCACTTCTAGAGCCCCTACTGCGTTTTGCTCCCAGCCACACCGCTGATTTATAGGATTGGCCTAGTTGTACTCAAGCTGGCCTTTTTACACTTGGCGACGGACATTGTACACGTCATCTGACTTGAGCCGTGTATGCCGGCTTATGCTGCCGGATCCTAACGAGCACTGGGTTGGCGTCTCCGACTCCGGGAACTTGTCGCGGGGCTGAAAACGATAAAGCCGTTTTGGCGCTATTTAAGCTACTAAAACGATCCTGTTCTCTGTTTTTCACGTGTATCCCTTTTTGCTCAAAAATAATTGTAAGTATACGTTTCCTTATTACCATATATCATTGAAACCATTTAATTTAGGCCTATACTGCGATATCCGCACGTATATCGACGAATGCGTCAGCTATCACCGTAAATACAGGGCGATAATTTTTAGGTTCTATGGAATTGTTGAAAATCGCCTTTGGCACATGGGATAATCTTTGTGACTGAGATGGATTAGGCAACTACGAGGCCGATTATAGGAGCACTAGAGGAGAGATAATTGTAGAATTCGCGGAAAGGAATAAGTTGAGAGTCATGATCACCTTCTTCAGGGAGTATTGGAACAACAAGTGGACCTGGAAAACCCCTAATGGTGAAACGAGAAAGGTAATCGATTTCATACTTTCTGCCAATCGCAGCATGGTTCAGGATGTAGAAGTGTTAGGTAGGGTAAAGTGCAGTGATCATAGGTTAGTGAGGGCTAGAATTCATCTCACATTGCAGAGAGAAAGAGTAAAATTGGTCACGACGAAATAGGCCAACCTAGGGGCAGTAAGGGTAAAAGCAGACCAATTTGCACTGTTACTTGGCAACAAATATGCAGACTTAGAACAGAGAAATAAGGATGACATTGAGGTAATTAATGAAACCGTAACAAGGCTGGCTTCACAAGCAGCACTTCAAGTGGGAGGTAAAGCACCAAGTCAACCAGTAGGGAAGTTCTCCAAAATAACAAAGGACATAATAAAGAAACAACAAAGAATGAAATTGTCCCACTCAAGAGATCAGATAGAATTCGGGGAACTGTCAAAACTGATCAACCAGGACAAAATCAGGGATATTCGAAATTGTCACGGCAGAAAGACTAAGGAAGCATTGCAAAATGGACGCAGCATGAAATCAGTGAGAAGAAAACTTGGCATATGACAAGCCAAGATATATGCACTGAAAGATAAACAGGGTAATACCATCAGCAATTTTGAATATATAGTAAATGCAAAAGCAGCGGAAGAATTCTGTATTGACCTGTATTCTACCTAGAGCAGCCCGGATACCTCCATTCGAAGTAATAATGAACAGGTTACAGAGGCTCCTTCTATAATCAACGATGAAATTAGAAGGGCCTTACAACACACGAAACGGGGAAAAGCGGCAGGAGAAGATGGAATGACAGTCGAATGAATCAAGGATGGAGGCGACATAATGCTTGAAGAACTAGCGGTCTTTTGTACTAACTGTCTATCGACTTCAACGGTCCCAGAGAACTGGAAGGATGTCATCATCACATAATCGTCATCATCATCACATAATCATCAGCAGCAGCAGCCTGTTTTATGTCCACTGCAAGATGAAGGCCTCTCCCTGTGATCTCCAATTACCCCTGTCCTGCGGCAACCGATTCCAACTAGCGCCCGCGAATTTCCTAATTTCATGGCTCATGGGATGAACGTGGGAGCGGCCCGCGGCGCACTAATCGCGCGCACCGACGGACCTCAAGGAAATTATTCATCCATCCATCCATCCATCACTCCACGTAATATTCTGGCGTCCTCGACTGCGCTTCTCTTCTCTTGGTACCCATTCTTTAACCCCAATGGTCGACCGGTTATCTAACCTACGCATTACACGACCTGCCCAGCTCCATTTTTGCTCTTAATATTAATTAGAATAGCGCCTATCCCCGTTTACTCTCTGATCCACACTGCTCACTTCCTGTCTCTTAAAGGGAAGCTGAAGAGTCTGTCGAATTCAATAAGACGCTCATATACGGATGCGGGAACCTTATAAACCATGTAGGTAAAATTTGGCTTTTTTTTCAATTAGGCGCGACGTAATCGTCGGTTGAAATTGCGCTGTAGCTCCGCCCCCCGTCGAATGCCGCGCGCTGCTGCTGACGCTGACGATGCGAGCGGAGACCGGAAACCGCGGTGTTGTGACGTCAACTGTAGTGTTTCGTTCCTTCGCAGCGTCCACGACCGTGCCTGACCGCGCTTGTTTCTGCGTGCGTGCCATCGTAATCTGCTTCGATCGACCCTGCATTCCTTTGTTGGTGCGTCTTCGTGTATGTAGAGTGGTAGTCAACGTGCGTGGTAGTCAACGTGCGTGGTAATCAACGTGAGTGGTAGTCAACGTGGTAGTCAACAGATGAAGGTCACTACGCGTACTGCATGAACCGGGAAGCTTTTCACGTGTTTAAACCGTCTTTGTAGATTGCCGACAGCCTTGGACAGCGCACAAATGCCGACGATCGCATCCCCGCTTACGTTCCACGAGGAGGCATGCAGGAACACAACACTACAGTTGTTTGACCGGAAACGAGCTCACTAGATCGGCGAAAGATCGGCGAGATCACTAGATGGCTTTGCAAAAAACATACTCACTAAAGAGCATTTCCAACACGAGGAGATCCCAAGACTTTGCTTTCGTTCGCGTCGAAAGCACTGCTCGCACCAGCATCGTTTGCTTCTTCGAGAGGCCGGCTCTTCGCAATCGGCTCGTACATGTAGGGAGTAACGCCGAACTCCTCAGAAAAACGCAGTCTCTAAATTTTTCATTACCGTCTCCGCAAAACAGCACCAAACTACCTGGCACCGCGCTTCATGTGTAGCGGCAGCGGTCGGTTACTAGTGTTGACGTCACGAGGCGCCCGACCAATCACAGGCGGAAACGAGACGCGCGAGCTGGGCGTGTCCGCTGCTGCACTTTTCGTCGAAATAAAATATATTTGCGCTTTCTTTCGCTCAATTTCGATACGATATTCGAATTCGGAGGGTTGAAAACCGCAGTCCTTAACTTGTTCTCGAGCTTCTTTGTCAGTCTCCAAGTCTCTGCCCCATATGTCAGCACTGGTAAAAGGCACTGATTGTACACCTTCCTTTTCAATGATAATGGTAAGCTTCCAGTAAGGAGCTGGCACTGCCTGCCGTATGAGGTGCAAACCATCTTTATTCTTCTATGAATTTCCTTCTTATTATCAGGGTTCTTTGTGATTAATTGAACTAGGTAAACATACTCCTTCACAGACTCTAGAGGCTGACTGGCGATCGTGACCTCTTGTTCCTTTGCCCGGCTATTCATCATTATCTTTGTCTTCTGCATACTAATGTTCAACCCCACACTTACACTCTCTCTGTTAAAGTCTTCAATCATTTATTGTAACTCGTCTGCATTGTTGCTGAATAGAACTATGTCATCGGCAAAACGAAGGTTGCTGAGATATCCGCCGTCGATCCCTACCCCTAAGCCATCCCAGTTTAATAGCTTGAATACTTCTTTCAAGCATGCAGTGAAAAGCATTCGAGAGATTGTGTATCCCTGTCTGACCCCTTTCTTTATAGGTATCTTCCTGCTTGTGTAGAATTAAGGTAGCTGTTTAACCTCTGTAGATATTTTCCATGGTATTTACGTAAGCGTTCTGTACTCCTTGATTACGTAATGCCTTTATGACTGCTGGTATCTCTACTAAATGAACTGCCTTATTGTAATCAATAAAAGCCATATAGAGAGGCTTATTGTACTCTGCGGATTTCTATGTAACCTAATTAATGACATGGATGTGATTCATTGTAGTGTATCCCTTCCTGAAGCCAACCTGTTCCCTCGGTTGACGAAAGTCAGGTGTTGCCGTTATTCTATTCTAGATTTTTTGTGTAAATATTTTATATAATACTGGGAGTAAACTAATGGGCCTTTAATTTTTTAATTATTTCACGTCTCCCTTTTCCTGGATTAGTATAATGTTTGCACTGTTCCAGTTTTCTAGGTCCCTTGCAGTCGATAGACACTTCGTATAAAGAGCCGCCAGTTTTCCAACTATTATGCCTCCTCCATCTTTTATGAAATCGACTGTTATTCCATCTTCTGCTGCCGCTCTTCCTCGTTTCATGTCTTGCAAGGCCCTTATGACCTCATCGCTAGCTATAGGAGGAGTTTCTGTATCCTGTTCATTGCTGTTTCTAAAGGGGGTATCCTGATTCTTCTGTGTATTGTACAGGTCAGCACAGAATTCTTCCGCTTCTTGTACTGCATCATCGAGAATGCTGATGATATTACACTGCTTATCTTTCCGTGCATACATCTTCTTTTGTCTTATGCCAAGTTTCTTTCTCATTGATTTCCGGCTGCGTCCATTTTTTACTGCTTCTTCAGCCTTTCTCATGTTATATTTTCGAATATCACTCATTTGCGCCTTGTTGATCAATTTTGATAGTTCCGCGAATTTTATATTATCTCTTGAGTTGGACACCTTCATTTTTTGTCGTTTCTTTATTAGATCCTTTGTTACTTGGGAGAGCTTGCGTACTGGTTGCCTTGGTGCCTTGCCTCCCTCTTCAATTGCTGCTTAAGCCAGCTTAGTTACGGTTTCATTCATTAGCTGTATGTGATCGTCGTCTTTCTGTTCTAAGGCTGCATATTTGTTTCCGAGTGCCAGCCCGAATTTGTCTGCTTTTCCCCTACTGCCTCTATGTAGATGTGTTTCTTCTTGAGCAATTTTGCTGTTTCTCTCTTCAAATTGTGGTAAATCCTAGCCTTCAGTAACCTATGATCACTGCACTTTACCCTAACTATCATTTCTACATCCTTCACTGTGCTGGGATCAGCACAAAGTAGGAAGTCAATTTCATTTCTTGTTTCACCATTAGGGCTTTTCCAGCTCCACTTTCTGTTGCTATGCTTCCTGAAGAAGGTGTTCATTATTCGAAGCTCATTCCTTTCTGCGAATTCAACCAGCATCTCTCCCCTAGCGTTCCTAGAATCGACGCGGTAGTTGCCAATTCCTTGTTCCCCAGCCTGCATTTTCCTCAATTTTGCACTGAAGTCGCCCATTACTACAGTATACTGAGTTTGCACTTTTGTCATCGTTAATTCGACATCTTCATAAAACTGATCTGCTTCCTTATCATCGTGACTGGATGTTGGAACGTAGGCTAAATTGAATGTATACCTCTTATTAAGTTTGACTACGACTACGGCTACCCTCTTATTAATGCTGTAGAATTCGTCAGTGTTGACCGCTTTGCCATTATGTATTAGGAATCCTACCCCGTATTGCTTCTTATCTAGGAGACCTCAATCGCAAAGGACATGTCCGTTATTCAGCAATGTACAAGCCTAACAATTTCTTCTAATCTCACTAAGGCCGATGATATCCCAAGCAATGTCTGGTAGTTTCTGAAAGAGCCCTGCTAAGCTAGGCTCACGAAGGAGATGTTAAAGAATTGAAAAATTATAGACCCATTAGTTTACTTTCAGTATTGTATAAAATATTCATCAAGAGGATTTATAATAGAATAATGCCAACACTGGACTTAGTCAACTATGAGAGGGTACGTGGGGTAACACGGTGATGTTCAATATGATAGTCTTGTTTCGTTGTTTCGTTCTGTTTTGGTTTTCTATTTATTGGTGTGTGCGTTTGGAATGAACTTCAGTTGTGAGTTAGCGCTCGTCCCTGTCTTTTCTCGGCATTGTGCTTGTGCCTCCGCGCAAGCTTTTTCAGTATGCAAGTGAACAGGCTGGCTTCAGGAAGGTATGCTCCCACAGAACGGTTCACATCCATGTCATCACTCAGGCAGTCGACAAATCTACAGAGTACAATCAGCCTCTCTGTATGGCTTTCGTAGATTAGGAAAATGCGTTTGATTCATTAGCGATACCAGTACTCATACAGAGGCATTTACGTTACGAAGGAGTACAGGATGCTTACGCAAATATCTTGGAATATATCTACAGAGATTCCACAGCTACATTATTTCTAAACATGGAAAGTACGAAGATACCTATAAAGAAAGGGGTCAGACAAGGAGACACAACCTCTCCAATGCTATTCACTGCAGGCTTGGACGAAGTATTCGGGCTATTAAACTGGGGAGGCTTAGGAGTAAGGATCAACGGCGAATGTCTCAGCAACCTTCTGTTTGCAAACGACATTGTCCTGTTCAGCAACACTGGGGACAAAATAGAACGAATCATTGAGCACCTTTACAGACAGTGTAAGAGTAGGGTTGAAGATTAATATTCGGAAGGCAAATATAATGATCAATAGCTTTGTAAGGGAACAAGATTTCAGGATCGCCAGTCAGCCTGTACAGTCTGTGAAGGAGTACGTTTATCTAGGTCAATTAGTCACAGGGAACCCTGATCCTGACCAGGAAATTCATAGAAGAATAAAAATGGGTTGGACCGCATACGGCAGGCAATGCCAGCTCCTGGCTGTGAAGCTTACCATTATCATTGAAAAGGAAGGTGTACAATCAGTGCATTTTACCAGTGCGGACATATGGGGCAGAGACTTGGAGACTGACAAAGAAGCTCGAGAACAAGTTAAGGACTGCGCAAAGAACGATGGAACAATAAGAATGTTAGGCGTACCATTAAGAGACAGAAACAGAGCAGTGTGGATCAGAGAGCAAACGGGGATAGGTGCTATTCTAATTAATATTAAGAGCAAAAATGAAGCTTAGCGGTTCATGTAATGCGTAGGTTAGATAACCGGTGGACTATTGGGGTTAGAGAATGGGTGTGAAGAGAAGAAAAGCGCAGTCGAGGACGGCAGAAGACTAGGTGGGGCGATGAAATTAAGAAATTTGCAGGCACTAATTGGATGGCGGAGGACAGTGCCAATTGGAGATCGCAGGGAGAAGCCTTCGTCCAGCAGTGGACAAGAAATAGGCTGATGATGATGGTGATGATTCGCCGAGGCGGGTATTAGTATCGCGAGAAATCGAAACATACCAAACTAATAAGCGAACATTCACTCATTAAACTTCTAATTTCTTCACGGTACATATTGCAGTTTACGAATTGTGGCTTCCATGTTTGCAAGGCGCATCCAAGTGAAATAAATTTCTAGGATTACACCAGCTTCCAAATATAATTTTCCAAAATGGGTGACGAAACACATGGGCGTTCTAGTTTCTTGCGTGCTTCAAAGCATAAAATATCGTCTTGTTAAAAAAGGTAAGTGGACCAACAGTGCAGGTGAGTTTCATGGCGCATATACACAAACTGGTGTTATTTTGTAAATTCATGCCAAATGAATAAGTTTGACATTATCGCGGGGTACAAATCTTAATCGCAATGTCTGGCATACAAACATTAATTAGGAAGCTAAGTGTTGATTTTTGTTAATTACTTGAATATGTGTTTAGACTTTTCGTGCAAGCAATGTCCGCTTTGCTGAACAATCTAGTTCGAGGAACAGAATTATGTTATCTGTAACAGGCGATTTGCAAAGATTTCATCAAACTTGGAAACGATCACGCCGTATAACACTACTGGCCAAATATCCCTTCAGCCTAACCTTGCTAATATTTCTGAATGGTGTGATGATACCTTACTAGGTAGTGAGGCTCAACATTAATAAGTGTGAAACCACATCGATTCTTTCAAGTTGAAAGGGATCCTGAACCACTCATCGGGCGTGCTGGAACAACGCAGTCCGCGAAAAGCACACGCCACTCTGAAAATCTCAGCCACATGTTGCAGTCATTGGCGGTGCGTGGAACTGAAGCGGAACACGAGTTGACATATTTCTCATACACTCTCTCTTCAACCGAGGCCTGCTCCTCAATGGCTTTGAAGCTGTCGGCAGCTTGCTCATGTCGTGAGTGCAAGGTTGCCATAGACGGCTACTATCGGCTGAGCCTGATAGCTTACATCGATCACGCATAATGTTTGGATTAGCACGCTTCTTCATATGCTGTTTATGCGTTTATTTATTGATGCAAGTTAATCAACTGATTGAAGTAAGGAAAAATCTGCTTCCGAATTTCGGTAAGAATTACACACTTTCTGAAGAAGCAAACTATTGTTTCCTCACGCTCGACCGCTGCCGCCCGCGTACTAACTAAATTTTCGCCACCATGTTTATCGGTGTCGCTGCCGCTTTGTCTCACTAATTTTGATTAGGTTTGAACACTTGACTAGCTCGTACCACGCGAAACGTAAGGTCAGACCACACAAGTATTGCTTAATGGGTGAGTATGAAGGAAAAGGACAGGTGAAAGGATGAGCACTATTAAATCGCTCATGCTGTTACTTGTCCTCTTCCTTCATACTTGAGTCGAGTTGTGCTAAATCAAGGCAAGTCAGACCACTCGCATGTTTCCTAGTGCGCACTCACTTTTGGCCAGAGGTGGGCAAATGCCCTCATTTTTTGTCTTCATTTTTTTTTCCCACCGCAAGTATCTTCCTGACTTCACCCTCACATTGCGAAATTTGGCGGCCCTGCCTCACCCTCGTTCTCGCTTATAAAGCAATTATCCGCCCTTCCTTACCCTCATGCTGAAAAGGTTACCATGCTTCTCTTACCTTCCGTTTTCTACAATTCCAAATAGACCATTTGCTCTACCAGCGAGCTCAGCTTGGAGCAATGATTGTCTAGGGCTAGTCCTATTAGACAGTTTTAGTACTGCGTACGTAAGATCGCCAAGTTCTGCAAAGTGTGTATGTGCCGAACGCAACACGAACGGTACGGGATGCGTACACGGCCGCTGCCTACGAACGCATCCGATTCTTGCGTGCCTACGTGGGGAGCCTTGCTTGCTGCTCTCGTGGTTCTCGTTTGTTCGGGAGACAAGAGCGTTTCCCTAAATGGCAGCGTCAAAGGCGACCAGCTGAAGGCTGCACTTTTCAATGGCCTACGATTTGGCTTTGCTCCGTGAAGTGAACGCGCAGAAGCCATTCCCGGAACCTGCACGGTGGGAATGCATAGCAAGAAAAGGAACTTTGTTTTCTGAGAAAATGTTCTGTGTGTGCCGTTTGCGCGAAAGGCTTGACCTGCTTTTTGGCGCAGTTCGTCGCAAACGACCGTGCCAGCCTTAGAAAGCAAGTACTCGGTTTTGAAACGAAAAGCTTCACTACGCCAGTCAACACCGCGCTTCGCGCGAGCCGGCGTGTGTCGGAATTGGCTCCGTAAGCGTGTTCGAAGTCGGCGCAGGTGGCCACTGCCGCATGCTGTGCGTCATCGTTTGACGTTCGCCGCAAGCGCGTGTTTATCGTGGAGGCCGACTATATTACCGCTTGCCAGAGAATAGGCGTGCTCATTTAACATCGAAGGAGAAGAGAGTGATACTACCGATACAGATAGCTGTGTTTATGGCTGTACAGAAATCGACAATGTGCCCAACAATGATGAATTAAGAAGATTAATAATCCTGCATAACTTATGGTATATATCACTGATAAGCAATTTGCATACCTACACAAGGCACACGTATAGCAAAACCATAAGCTAACCAAAGCATATCCATAAGTGAAACCGTAAGCATAACCATAGGCTAAATCATAAAGCATAACCATAAGCTAGACCATAAGCATCACCGAACCTTTTCTCTTCGAGATATCCAGGCTTAACCTTAGCTAAGTCCCAGGCAATTTTTTAATTTTTTCTCTATATGATTCGTGTATTTCATCCGTACTAAAAGTAGAGTCTCTTAAAAGCCTAAATATAGTTCGACGAAGCGGGAACGCGCCCACACGTTACATCACGTTTGCAAGATCAACAGCGTCTAACTCGACCGACGGTTCGACGTACTGGCGGACGCGGCCAATGCACCCCGCCGCGCCCGGCGTCTAACGCCAGCTTACGTACGTCGGCATTCGCAGTACTCAAAGCCCTACCGCGAGACGCGCTCCTACGTTCCGCAAAACACTTGCGTGCTGGCTGGCCTTCGATCCCCAGCGAGTCCAGTCAAAACAGCGTGCGTTGCAAGCGTTCTGCCGCAGCGCCTAGCGTGTCCAGTAAAAGGGGACGCGTCCAAAGCATCGAGGAGTGTGGACGCACTCGCAACACGCTCCGCAATTTCCATGTTTTTCGTGTGGTCCAGTTCTTGGAACCTATGAAAAGTGCACCTCATCGTTACCGGGAAGTCAAGCGGCAGCCAGGGAGGCGAGAATTCTGGCCCTTGGACCATTTTTCACGGAAATACGACCAAGGGATTGCTACCTCCACAAGTGAGCCAGTGTAAGCCTACCGACGAGTAGCGAGCGGCGGCAGCCGCTACGCCGGCTGCGACTCCGCCACCACCGCGACGCCGACGCAGATGGCGTCTCAAACTCCTGCGCGTTGTGCGAAAAGCGGTTCAGCGGGAAGAGCCTCGACCAGCCATGATTCCAACACCGAAGAGCACATGGATTGCACGGACATCCGACCGCACCAGGCGATGACCACCGACGCAGGGATAAGCCCATCACCGTCCACCATCAACAGCGGTGAGAATACGACCGATAAACGCATTCAAGACGCCCAAGAGGGATGGACCATAGTTGTGTCCGTCAGGGAAAGAAAAATGCAACGGAGAGAACGTGCGCATGAGCACCGGAAGAACGAATCTCCAAAGAACGCAGACAAGGCAAGATTTCGCCCGAGACGTAACGGGAAGAAACTACCACCCTTACCAAAGGACGATTTCAAGGTCATTGTGAGACCGCATCAAGGACTCCCGCTTCGAGCAATTACAACTCCCGTGATGGCCCATGCTATTATAGAGGCTTGCAATGAAAAGATCCAAGGTGAGCAGTTTCTGCTACGTATTAAGCCTGGATCGAACGTTGTAATTATTTCAACCCCAGAAAAGGAAGTCGCAAACACATAGCGCCAGATTACATCACTGCAGATAAATGGAAAACCCCATGCGGTGAAAGCGTATGTTGCTCTGGGGGACGGAGCAGTTCGGGGGGTAATCCACGGACTCACCCCACATACGCCCTCAGACGTCCTTAAATCGAAAATCAGAGTGCGCACGCTAAATGTGGAAGTCGCTCACGCACGAATGCTGGGAAACACTAAGAGCGCCATCATTGTATTCTTCGGAAACCTAGTACCAAGATATGTGCACTACGAGGGAGGCGAAATGGGCTGCTATCCGTATCGAAATACAGTGCAAGTCTGCAAAACATGTCAAAGGGTGGGTCACAGAACTGATGTGTGCCCACAACCGGAACTGTGTGTGTGTAGGATTTGTGGAACGGAAGATCCTGCAGACGGACACGAATGTAACCCGAAGTGTGTGTTCCTCGTGCGGTGAAGCCCACCTAACGGGGGACCGAAGCTGCAGAAAGCGTCTAAAACAGGTTCGCCGACCAGAACCGTCGTCACGACGCCATGAACGGAAGTCATCAAAGGAACGCAGCCTCAAGTGTAAACAAAGGTGGCTCGAGTTGGAGGAAGAAGAGCACGGATATACCACGGAAGGATCTATTCCCTTCGACAAGGAAAATCTCCCGGAAGTACACCGTCAAGAAACCGGGCGGGGACCAGAGAAGTCCAAGATGAAGAACACAACACCTCAACACCCTCAGTCCAGGGAAACCATTGGCCAACCACAAATGGCGGCACCAAAGGTAAGCTGAGCGCAAGTTGCAGCTCCCACTGCAGAACATCATACGAATCACAAATCGGTAGCGGATCAGAAACTTATGGAAGAAAATAGATAACTAAAAGCCAGTCTGGCAGAATTGAAGAAAGAGATGGCTTTCCTTAAGCAAAGAATACACGGCCTCGCAAACAAAACAAAAGAAGCGTCTACAACACATGTTAGTAAACCCACACCAACACCAGAAGAGCCCATAGGCAAGCAGCTGGAAACAATCACACATCAAGTACAGATAATGTTCGCAGAATTGCGTGCTCTAAAGAGACACGTAGACGACTCCCTAAGCTGCATCAAAGTAACCACACGAAAACGCATTAATGATAGCCCAGGAGCCCCTACCCGTCGTCCTAAAGTGATAGAGACGACGGATAGCGATAGTACCATTCATGGCTGCCACGACACACAAACACACTGAAAACCTTGAGGTATGGCAGTGGAATTGCCGTACGTTACGTAATAAACATGCTGCCCTTGCACAATATATACAGTCAGCGCCAGTCCTACCCGACATTATATGCCTACAAGAAATTGGGCAAATTACAGAAAAACTAAAAGGATCCGAGACGTATTCCAATCCTGATTATCCTAGGGTCGCCAGCTTTGCGAGAAAAGACCTGGCCCTCAGCGTCACGTATATGCCACAGCACGACACACAGCATCAAATACTAACGGTGTGGCCATGCAAAAGAAATAAAGCCAAGACTGTAATCGTAAATGTATACAGTCCTCCTCGAGAGCGAGCACCATGCTTCGATACCCTACTAATTTATGCAATATCAGACATGGAGCGAAAAGACAAGCTGCTAGTGGTTGGTGACTTCAATGCACCACACTCCGCCTGGGGTTACAACAAAGACTCAGTGAAGGGAAAATCACTAGTTGAGACGACAGATCGATATGGGTTACAACTCATTACATTATCAGGGTGTTTGTTACGTTTAGGCAATAGTGTAGCGGCGGATACAACCCCAGATCTAGCTTTCTCGAGAAATCCAGGGGAGACGCGGTGGAAAAACTTGGAAGAAAATTTGGGCAGTGACCATAACATTGTCTCGATAGGTATCAATTCCCCCAAAATCCGTCGCTCCCTAGGGAGGGCTTGCATTACAGACTGGACTGTATATCGAGATAAACAAGAGCAGCTCATTTTCACAGAAGATATTGAAGCATGGGTGGAGCAAATTGCGAAACACACGAAAGAGCAACGAGGGAGATTGCTACAACATCGGATATAACAGCGGTAGACAGCCGCCTCATACATTTATGGGAAGCACGCAGAAGCCTGACGAAACGATGGAAAAGACAAAGATGAAATAGAAAGCTCAAAATACGTATAGCTCAACTAACACAGGAGGCTAATGCTTATGCACAAACACTAGAAAACAATAATCGGCACCCATTCTGTGAATCTCTAGAAGGAACCTTACACACAACAAATACATGGGCAATCTTGAGAATCATGATAGATCCTGCAAGTACAAAAACAGCGACGAACCGAGATCTGCGATTACTTGAATGCGAATTTCGAGACGCTGACACCCATCTCCTAGACACACTAGAAGACGTGTATATAGGAGCAAATTCCACGCAAAACCATGATACTCCCACATATTTAGGAGGGAACAATGAGGAGCTAGATGCCTCTATATCGGTGGCAGAGGTTTTCACGGCAGCGCAAACTTTGAAGAAAAATACGGCGCCTGGACCGGACAAAATAACAAACGCCATGATTCGCAATCTCAGCTTCAATGCTTTAACAGGGCTAACAAATCTTTTTAGCAAACATGTATGGACTGAAGGAGGTCAAATCCCACAGGCATGGAAGCATGCAGAGATAATTCTAATACCGAAACCAGGGAAACCGAGGGACATAAAAAACCTCCGACCTATATCCCTTACCTCATGTCTGGGTAAGCTTTTTGAAAAGGTTATACAGATGAGACTCACTAGGTACATAGAAAACAGCAGCCTTTTCCCGGAAACTATGTTCGGCTTTAGACAGCATATGTCGGTACAGGACGTGTTTCTCCTACTGAAAGAAGAAGTATTAAACACAGAGAGAGGAAATGCAGACATATTCATAGTGGCATTAGATATCAAAAAAGCTTTCGATACCATCTCGCACGAAAGCATTTTAACGGAACTATCGAACATGCACTGCGGACAGCGCACTTATGAATACATAAAATCCTTTCTAGACAACCGCACAGCCACGATAGGGCTAGGATCCACCCGCTCAGATGTTCTACAGACCCCCAAAAGAGGAACGCCGCAAGGTTCAATTCTTTCACCGCTACTCTTCAATATAGGGATGAAAGGACTAGCGGTGAAACTACAACGGATCCCAAACTTAGGACATGCGATTTACGCGGACGACGTAACTCTCTGGACCGCAAAGGGATCTTTAGGGGAACGTCAGGAAACCCTCCAGAAGGCAATTAGCATTGTTGAGGATCATGTAACAAAAGCTGGCATGAATTGCGCCCCGGAGAAGTCCGAACTAATCCGAGTAAGAGCGCCTTATACACGAAAGGACGATAGACTTCCGATAAAGCTTGCTCTGGGAGGTCAAACAATACATGAGGTATCTAAAGCTCGGATACTCGGACTATGGATACAGGAAAATGGAGAAGTAGAGCACACGATCGCAAATCTCCGGAAAACGGTTAACAGTGTGTCTAGGATGATAAACAGAGTAGCAAGAAACAGAAAAGGCTTCAAGGAGGAAGAGACGATAAGGCTCGTACAGGCATTTATAAGCCGTGTAACCTTTGGCCTTCCTTTCCAAAAAGTATCAAACTCAGAGGAAACTAAAATAAACGCCCTTATACACACAGCTTATAAGGCGGCGCTTGGTCTACCGATTTGCACTAGCACGACCCTTTTTAATGCAATGGGTATTAGCAACACATTTGAAGAACTCGTGGCTGCAACACTGATTGCACAACGAGAAAGGCTCAATTCCACGGAGCAAGATCGAACACTTCTCCGTCGATTATGGTATCCACTCAGACCGGCACATTGTAATGACCAAACAGAACTCCTCCCACCGAACATACGAGCTCAGATCTCTGTGTCCCCAATCCCTAAAAACATGAGCGAGAAATACCACAGACAACGGCGCCTTGCATGGGCCAGGACACTCGAACGCAGGTTCGGTAGAAATCCGGAGGTTTATTACACGGACGCGTGTAAACAGGATAGCAAAACTTTCACTGTTGTAGCCACAAACGCACAAACTACTATTTCCGCAACAGTCAGAACAGGGTCGGTGGCCACAGCAGAGGCTACTGCGGTGGCTCTGGCTATACGTGACGCTGAAAATAGAGCACGTTCTGCGTTAATACTAACCGACTCGCAGTCGGCATGTCGCCTTTTCATGGCAGGCACCCTGCCCAACCTCACCATCAAAATCCTAGGAAGAAATCTCACGGAACACCACGCTATTACGTGGTATCCGGCGCACGCCGGAGTGAGGGGTAACGAGAGGGCGGACCGCCTCGCTCGAGAATATAGCATCCAAGCGACGGAACGCACTCTCGTAGAATCTCCGATCACAGAAAAAGATATCTTGGAGGCACAGAGACGAGGAAGGCAACGGTATAGCTTTCCAGACACATGCTTGGACTCAGCGCAAATGTGGGACTGGCGCCGACTACAAACCCGTACATACCCACACCTACTCCTACTACACCACTTACACCCCACCCGGTATCCCAAAACTTGCCCTTGGTGCGGAGGGCGGCCATCTCTTGACCATATCACATGGCCGTGCCAGAGTCGGCCACAAGAAATCCAATCACCCCTTATGGGGCAAAACTCCAACAGTAGGCAGTGGGAGGTGTGGCTAGCCAGCATGGTGTGGGAGGGCCAATTGGCCCTGCTCGACCAAGCCCGGCGTGCCGCGATCACCAGTGGGGCCCTGGACTGAGGGACCCACCCACTGGACCTGAATGTGATTTTTTTTAAATAAAGGTTTTATACTACTACTACTTGCGTGCTGCGTACGTATCGTCATGGCGCAGTATTAGAACTGTCTATCGTATAAGCGTGCCACACTGCTTCGGGGGGAGGCGGGTGGAAGTGCGGTGCCGATAGCTCGGACGCAGCGGCGCCTACTTTCGCTGCCCGTGCTCTGCGCGGGTAAAATTGGAGGCGCGCGTTCGTGAAGGGGAAATCTCGCTTGTAAGCGCAGAGCTGCGTATTGCCGTGCTTAATCTTGCTTTCTCCACTCGTGTGATGCATCCAGTGTGGTATCGCCGTCCACTCTGCAAATTTAGCTGTGTTCTTTTGTGTGTTTAGGTCGGCAAAATAAAAAAGAAAATTGACTCACAATGCCGGCCCTGCGGAAGTGGCTTTCCAGCGAAGCGGTCGAAAACCCCCACTGCAGCTGCTGCAGGGGTATGCCAATGCTTTATTTGTCAATTCCTCCTCCGACGCATTATTCAGCCACAGGAGAATGTGGATGTGCGGACTTCCCCTGTGCTGGAATTCCGTGGCAATACGACCAGCGACAGCACGCCGCCGCTGGTCATATTGCCGTTTCTTTACCCTACGCCGCACCTCGTTCTCACGCTACTCCTCGGGAGACCTAGCAGGCGTTGCCTACCCGCAGCTGTGCTGCAGCAGCAACGAAATCAGTTGCTAGGCTGGTTCTTTTATATGTGAAAAGCTAGTGACGTCACTGCCCACGTCGCAAGCTGCCCTTGCAGCGGCAGCTTGCGCAATAGTAATCTGTGCCGGGAACGTGTGCGGGGAGCTCCACGTGCCTCGCATTGTGAGCAAACTGATAAACAAGTGCTGCTTTTCTCAAGCGTGAGGTCGCATCTTCCATGTATGCCACAGTGGTTGCATAAATCGGCGGTGGGTAAAGTAAAAAAAACAAAAAACAAACTTCAGTAGTAATGACTAGACTTCACTGGTAATTGAATAAGCATACATTACTGCAGTGAAAAGCCGAAGCGAATACTTTTCTAGCAAGAAGCATGTTCGTTAACAGCATGAAGCGGACCAATATTTTTTTTACAGCTTATGCATATGGATGGCGAACTAGATAGCAGATGATACTATGTGCTTAGTGCTGTTGTGTTTCTACTAAGAATTTGAAAACAGCGAATTTGTCGGAATTAATGAATATATAATAAGCAACCACGAGTTAATCTATTCAACTATTCAGCACGTCACCCTCATCGTTGTACCGCATTTTTCTCTCCGTAATTTTTCGCTGTTAATCTACTCCTTCTATAGCGCTTATTGAGCTGCAGTATGTACAAATAAATAAATAAATCCCACACTGGATAATTTTTTTGATGGAACTTGAATATACTTGCCAGTTTCATTTTATCTTTTACTGGGTTCTTATATAACTTAAACATTGTACATTTATACAAATCCGGACACTTGCCATAAGTCTTAATAGGGCTACACCCCCGTAGAAAGAACATAACTTGAATGTTCAAAGAAAAAAAGATGTTTCAATGAAGCATACTACTCACCCTTTGTACGACGAAGTGTTATAGGTGTATCTGCACTTTATTGTCACAACCGATCCACAGTAGAGATGATAGGCGTCGCAGTCTCCCCATGACCTCTACATAAGTAAATAAACCCGAACGTATATTACAGCATGCATCACAGACCAGCTTTTCTGCGGTAGCTGTTTCTGTGTACGTACAGACTAAGGAATAAAAGCAGTGCTATCTTCCAGCGTCATTTTCTGAATATAAATATCTTAATAACCGAAACTAAATGTGAAATTTACAAGATATCTGTTGGTATTCTACGAAAAGTGCAGAACTGACCAAGCTCTAGTTGTCTGCGAACAAACGTAGCTAAACGCAACTACATATTCTACGTCGCGAAAGAGTTTGTTGATAACAAACAATGAATCTTTACACTTTAGCAGCAAATGATGCGAAATTTTAATCTAAGGTACTTTGGCTTGTACACATTAACAACATCACACACAGAGTACAAAAACTGCTGCACTTCAGAAAGCAAGCTATATCATTGTATTGCACCAATTTCCGACTTAGTAGCTTGCCTTCATGAATTTGCGTATCCCACACACTATTATTACTTCCTGAAAAATGGATCCCTTCCCACTATCAGATAATTTTGTTCAGCAATATACTACACTTCCAGATATCTTTTATTTGCCGTATACGTTTGCTTACAATATTCCCAATATATTAGCAAAAGATTGCCCTTGTTATGGCGTTCTCGTTTTACTTGGCAAAATAGTGCATAACATGATCCTACGTACAGGGTTGGTCCAAATTTTGCAGGCCACAGCTTGCTCAAACAAGTTGACTTCGTGCCTAGTGGCGTGTCGTGTATCGGATTTTGCCACCCCCAATGTTTTCGTGAAGAGGTAAGCGACGCTATTTCTCACCGTCTACAGCCTCCAAGTGCCGCAATTACTTCAGGAGCTTCGCACAGATTGACAGTGAACGCTGGTGAACATGCTGTGGCCCGGAAACTTTTGACCATCCCTCTACCTCAGTAAACATCAACCATCAAACGTCGCCTACGTCTGCAACCAACGGCGTCGAATACACCACATGGGCCGAACGCACGTACTGATAGGTCATTTGCTTTTTCACGCACACCAGCAGTGTTGTGGAAAAAATAGTCGTGAGATCATCAAGCAAAAAAAAAAAGAAAAAAAGTCGTTTAGTACAGAACTAACGTTGGCTGCTTCATCCGTTCATTACTCAATCAATAAAGCACGATCGGCGTTTCTGTTTTTGAATCACTCCTTAACACGCTCGATACGCTTACATCAAACCGTATTGTCAGCAACCCTTCTTACAGCCCGTGCTATAAATATTTCGTACAGTCTTTGTAAGAGGCACTCATCATAGCCTCTTTATGCAATTAAGAACTTTTGAACATATCAACTGGTACCGTCGTTCTGTTTGGTTCCTGGGCGGAGGTCGAAGCATGAGCATAGCTGTGTAACGAATCAGCTGATTCGGTTCCGAAATTTTTACACCATCACGTTTTGGAGAAACGTTCCTATAAGGAAAACTACATTTCGGGACAAGCACATGGAATCGATGACATAGTTCTTGTGTGCAAGCGCTGCGTAGATTGCAATGAAGTTTGTTACATTTAAAAGAAAAATGTTAAATCTAGTAAGTGGTGCAGCTGGATATTCAGTTGAAGTCGTATATCTCCGTATGCGCGAATTCTTTAAAAAATGCAGTTTTATTAAATCCGGCGTGTCAAGTGTAGAGCACTGTCACTAAAAAAAAGTAATTTTCTAAGTTGCACCTAATAACATATATAGGGAACAAAATGATGCACTATACAGCGCTCTAAAATGTACCATTAATTTGCGAGTACGGGTTTCTCTAAAGAATCACACACAATGTGACAAGTTCACGCAAGTTATAAATGAAACATCAAGTTCGTCAGCTTGTTATACTCCAACAGTTAAGGTTTACAGAACAGAAATAGCAGCTTTTGGTCGCTGACATGCGAATTTGTAAGCTTTGTGCCTTCAGCTTTTTTACATTTCTACGATCGTGTTTTCGGCTATTTTATTAAAGTATGCAAGGCCTTAAGTCAAATTTATGCTTCCTAGAGTTGCTGGAATACAGCTTTCTCTCTCACATGCAACGGAGTATACAGGAACTAGCCCAGCGAATATCCAAAAAATTATTTCTGCGTTTTACATTTAATGGAGCAGAGAACTCAAAGATGGCTCGAGCTGACCCTAGCTGAAGCTTTCTCTGAGACAATAATTTATATCCCTTGCGTGTATCGACTGCGATTGTAATCTTCTCAACTATTCTAGTACTAAAACGAGGTGTTCGCTCGACAGGTATTCATTTGCGTGGGCCCGGCAGTAGTATGGCGCGCAACAGTTGCAGCTTGTTTCGGCGGATTTGATTTTGTTGCAGGCGTCAGTTAACATTATCACTTGGAAAGCATTCCTACACAAAACATTTTTTGCAGAGGTCCAAGCAACTAGGCGGCTTGCTCGATATATTGTTGACGTGTTCTCCAGTTTCTCGGCCAGCGCACGACTGCGGAATCTGCTCGCCTGCCTGCGCGCCTGTTCTGAACACATTGGGTTAGTTGCGCTATTGTGCTTAGGTGTCCGTTGCGTTCTCTCATGAGGATATGAAAAAGCCCTCGGCAACGTCCTTCAGTGGGTTCAGCGACGGATTTACGCGCCACTACTACTCTTTGTTTACAAAGAGAAACATTTGTAGTTGCCGTAGCTGTGGCAGAGTAACTGCTACATTTTTCAGGTAAACACCACAAATTGTTAAATGTTTAAGATGTGATGACCTCTTACTGTGTTACTGGTGGACCTCGCAAATGTTTCGTTGTATTTTCCGGGTATCAGGTGGCGTTGTGACAAAGTCTGGGCTTTATCAATAAATTCTTTTATTTCACTGGTAGGTCAAGGCGATATTATTCAGGAAGATCGAGCGCTAACGTGACTACATTTCATGAACAAATAACTTAATTATAATCCATTTTCAGGGGGAGTGCGGAACTTTCTACCGAAAGAAGCCTTTGAATTAAGAAAGTATTTGTCCAGTGTCCAGGAAGTAGTGAAGTTACCTGACAGCAAAACAATAAATTAGAAAAGGAATTCCGAAGAAACAACTGTAATTGGATGTTCTGAGCACAGATTTGAAATCTCTCATCAAATACGCGAATCTATCAATAAATGATTTCCCACTTAATTAGAAGTGCAGTGTGACAAGGTTGAGTGCTTAGACAGGCTTAGTGCGCACAAAGATAGAAAACTATTATGTTGAAACTTGACTACACGACAAAGTTGATATATTGGGGAAAGCTCGGAAGCTTTAAAGCACTGATGTACTCACAAGCAGATACTTCTATGCGAATCTGGCATATTCGCGAAGAGCTGTGGCAGCGTTATGTCCAGCTGAGGAAAGAAGCCAGCAGCACGCGGCTACAGCATGACGAGCTTCTAATCGATATGGTTAGATATCTGTGAAATGGTAAAAATCCCGCCACGGTGGCTTAGTGGCTGTAGGGTTGCACTGCTAAGCACGAGGTAGAGGGATCTAATCCCGGTCGTGGCGGCTGCATTTCAATAGGGGCGAAACGCATGAACGAGCGTGTCCCGTGCATCGGGGGCATGGTAAAGATACCCTGGTTGTCAGAACGAATCCGGAGCCCCACACTGCAGCTTGCCTCATAATCAAATAGTGGTGTTGCCACGTAAAACCCCAGAATTCAAGTAAAATGTTCACAAGAAATCGACAGAAAAAGCCTCCTAGGAATCGCAATTCCGAGGCTGAGACTTATTTTCTTAGGAGTATTCATTAACGCATGCAGTGCCCTTAATAAGGAAACTTCACTTGATTGACTCCAGGAATGTTATATCAGAGCAATGGTTTATGCACCGTAGCCTGGATAAATAAATAAATCAATCGCTAATGACGAGTTTGTGCCACTGGGTTACTTGGTGGTAAGCTTCCCGACGATAAGGTTACAGGTCAACGATGGGGCTTGCACTGTTCATTAAGTACGACATCAAGTTTTTCTACGGTTTCTTAACTACTTGACGCCAAATATGTGTGGTGCAAGATGAAGAGCAGCAGTACAGTGCTGGTAACTGATCTATTCTATCGGTACCCTGTATTAACAGGAATATCCTCATTGCTGTTGGTCGCGTCAGAAATGCCTGCTCTGCAGTAATTTAGCTAGGTGTTTCATTTGCTCTGGTGCAATTTGTAGAAGATATTACGCGCGAATCTCTCATTACTGACTTTTCCTTCTTAAAGGGCCCCTCACTAGGTCGGGCCATTTTGAGCTGACAAGCGCAGAGCATACACAGAGCGATAGCGATAGTGTCTGAAAAGTATTACATCGCTACACACCGCGGAGAGACCTGAAATTTCAAACCGAACGCCATTTTTCCTTCTCCTCGCGGCCGCCGCGCTCCAAGCCTGACTGTGACGTAGTCGTGCCCCTGCGCCTACGTAGTTGTGTTCGCAGTGTGACGTCACTGTCACTTGTGGTGACAAGTGACTTCGAAAATTATTCAAGATAACATCGGTTATCTGTGTGATCTGTTGCTTGAATTCACGAATTGATGTTTGGAGAAATCATAAAACACACAAAGCGAATGTCTGCGTGTTTTTTATTTTACTTCGCACCAAAGAAAGAGAGATGTACATCCGCTTCGTCTGCTTGTTCCAACGGTCATGCGGTCACGTGCGTAGGTACCGAAATTATGCGATTTTCTACCGTGCTCCAGCGCGTGATCACGCTCTGCGATCCGCTTGTGCTGCCTCTAGTCTTGTGCTCTCTAGTCTTGTGCTAGTGTTGTTTCCCTGTGTACAGCGCGCAAAGTCGTGCGCTGCGCAAACAAGACAACAGCTCGCGTGCGACGCCGTCAGCGGAAATACGTAGCGCCGAAAAAAAAGCGAGGAGAAAAGAAATGAAGGCGGGGCCAGCGACTTATGCGTCACACGAACCTCGAGGTCCGGTATGGGAGAACGCAGGGAAGGAATTTCGCTTGTGAAGGCTAGACGGAGCGAGTGGAGAGAGCGTCTTGCTTGGCAGTGGAGCCCGCCTGGTGAAATCATGGGTTCGGGGCATTGAAGTATTTCTACCTCGGCTATTAATGGGCCGTTTTGAAACATTTTTGTGGCATAACGCTCCCTAGAGGACACGTAACAATGTCCAGCGTATAAAAAAATTGCTATGGGGCCTCGTGAGGGGCCGTTTAATGAGCAGATTTGGTAATGCATGCTGAAACAACTGCCATATTCGGTTATGACTTCCGTACACGGTAGAACATTTTTCAGTGAAGCTTTCCTGGCCTCTTCCTTCAACCTTTCCCGAGCTGCGGCTGCGGTTACTGTGGCTGTCTTGCACGCCGCGTGGGGGATGGTTCAGAGCGTGTATATACGTGGAAGGAGCGTGGCAGAGAGGAAACGCGGCGCAATAAACTCAATTGGAGGTTTTTATCGCTTCGCATGTGCACAATGCCCTTTGGAGCTCCACAGGTGTCGCCGCATCAACCTCCTGACAGCTGTAATTATCCGTGACCCCCTCTACCACCTTCAACACACCCAAAGACATTGCAGAAACTGCAGTGCTAACCCTTTTACTCAAGTGCAAGTCAATAGGGGAGGTGGATTTGCTGGTAGAGAGAAGTTAGGGAGAGGAGGCGGATAATTGGTAGAACCGACGGCGTCGTCAAACGAGTAAATAACAGCCTTGCCACTTTTCCCTGGAAGTTCCCATATAGGAAAGGGTGAGGGGGCACGGCAGCAGAAAGAAAGCACGACAGCGGTTGCGGGAAAACTGAAGGTACGGTACACTATACATTCCTGCCATTTCTGAAAAATAAGTACCATACCATTTTGACAAGCGGGACACTGCGGAAGCGGTCGCACGTGAAATATTCTTTTCTGTGCCCGCTGCGGTAGCGCTGAGGCTATGGAATTTCAAGATGTCGTGGGTACGATCCCGACCACGGCAACCGCTATTCGACGGGAGCAAAATAAAAAGAACGCTCCTGTACTTATATTTAGGTGGACGTTGAAGAACGCTAAGGTTTCAAAATCAGTCCAGAGTAATCCACTACGGCATGCCTCATAATTTTATGGTAGTTTCTGGACGTATATCCCCATAATTTTATTAAAGTTTAACACTTCTTAGAGGTTGAGCATTGTTATTGCTATGTCAGGCAATGACAATGCTCAACCCTTTTAGAGGTTATGAACAATGGTGCACAACGCCTCAAGCAAGCACATCTCCCGGTGTGTTCTGTATACTATGCAGACAATCAACAGTGGTGCATGCCAGGTAACGTTTAACATCAACTCACCACTCTCGTATTGGACTAAGCGTTGATGAAATTAAACAATCGACGTCAACATCACCACTCATTATCGTGATCCAACGTAAACAGAAGAGAAAGCTTTGCTTGCATCGATTCTCACAGTGCTCGAGGTCCGCCTAATTTTTATTCCCCATTAGATTTGCTTCTATCATCAGGGCTCCTGTGAGTAATTCACATAGATAAGCCTATGCGCGTACAGAATCAGTAAGGTACTTGCTGCCAAACTGAACCCTTCTGTGATTGAAAGACGACAGTTACACAACATCGTACCTGATTTTGCGAATTGTTTCTCCATTTCTTCAAAGGTGTGGAGTACGACGATTGTAAAACACCAAAATATAACAGAGGAGACAATGGGCCACTTCGGCGCGTCCGTCTCGAGCTTTGCCAAAGGAAGAATAACAAGAACCAGGTAGCGAGATGCTCGAGGACGATAAAGTCACGTTAATATACGATGTGGCGTCCGAATGTTCCCGGATTTGTTGTGCAGAACAGTTCATTGTTATCATAAATAGGTCTATGCTTAGCGGCCTTCGAAGTAGTTCCCGTGGAACTAAATGCATCTGGTCCTGCGCGTTCGCCAGTCTTCTAACACTTTCACGCCTTCATTTTCCGTGACGCTGTCAATGACCTTCTGTGTTTCTTGTTGATGTTCATGGTGCCGGAGCGATGCCCTTTGAGCGTTAACTTCATTTGCGGAAACAGAACACAGTCAGGGGAGGGAAGGTTTGGCGAGCGTGGAGGATGGTGTGCGATTTAATGCTATTCTTTCTAAATATCAGTGGTCGTGAGGGAAGTGTTAACGGGTGCGTTATTATGATGCAACTGCCACGTTTTGTTTCGGCTACGTTCAGGTCACTTCCGGTGGACATTGTTTTGCAGGAGTTCTCGAATGCCGCAGTAGAAATCTGAATTAACAGACTGCTCGTTGCGAACAAATTGCCTGTGGACGAGCGCTTTTGCGTTGAATAAAACGGTGAGCATGGTTTTGATAGCACTCCTCAGGTGTCGTGCGTTTTGTATCAGTGAACTCGGGCTTCCCCATTGGGAAAGTTACTCCTTCATTTCGGGGCCGTACGCATAAACCCGCGATTCATCAGGAGTGATGACTGTTACAGAAGGTTGCGTATGCACGTGCAGTGGCACGAAGCTCCATGCACAGATCAGCACGCCGTTGCTTCTGGCCGGCCGTGAAGACTCGGGGAACAAACTTCGCGGCGAAGCGCTGCATTTGCAGATGTTCAGTGAAAACTGCTTGGCACTGCGCACGACCTATAATAGCATTTCACACAGTTCTTCAATGGTTCAGCGAAGCTCTTCTCGAGTCATCTCTACAATTTTCGCCACATTCTCCGCTGTAGTGCTGGCTCACGGCCGTTGTGAACGCTCGCCGTCTTCCACTGAGGTTTGACTGGCCTTTAACCAATAATTCCACGCTAAACATTGACTGCGTCCCATAGGAGGAAAACCGCGCACGTGACGAAGCATTTTCAAAGTTTCCGGGGTGGATTTTTCCAACTTGACGAAAGATTTCACGCAAAACCAGTACTTCTGTTGCCCGTTCATTTCCCAAAACGCCGATGGTTTCTGGCAATTTATCGCTGTAGCGCGCGCTGCCGGCGAATGAATTCTCCTGTCACACTATTACTTGGTCACTCTCAGTCATCTGCGTCACTCGTGTGATATGCGTGCAGCTACATTCAACAGTTCAATGGCGTGCTTTATAATTTCCCACTAATGACACGGGTCCGCGAACTTTCGGACAACTCCTTGCATATGGCAAGAACCATTAGGTTAATATAACGAACGCACAGAGTATCAGTCCGACACCTTCACCGAGACCACGTCTTCGTTGTCGTCTGCACCCAGTTCACTTTGTCGTCCTCAGCTTCCGCAAAAAGCGGCAAAACCACTTGACAGCCAACTGTTATCCACGTGCCATTTCCCCCTTACAGAAACGTCGTCTCAGTGCTTCAAACGTGTAATAGAGGAAAAAAAAAATACAAAGCACCACACACTATAAATCTCATACAGTTTTTATGGTAAACCTAACGAAGGTTGTGAAGAGGAAAGGGTCACATAACGGGGTAGGGGTGGTTGATTTACTTGTTTAATCGATTAATCATTCATCATTTTAGCCTTCCATCGATGAATTGCTTTCGATGCAAGTTTTTATTCGATTAGTTGATTAACCGAAATTTTGGCCGGGCACTTTTATAAAGGGCTAAATACAGATACATTTTGTAGGACCCTACTTTAGTTTGAGCGGTTGAACCAAGATTGAAGGAAGTGTCCAAACGTTTGACAAAGGATAATATTTCACTTGGTAAAGACTAAATATAGTTAGCACTAGTGGCGCTTGGAAAGAGAAACAATATGTTTTATGCAATGGCACTTCATGCAGAATTAAATAAGATACACTACACTAGTGAGCCCCTGAACATTACAGTTAAACAAGAAAAAAAAAACGGCAAAAGTGAAAGGTGAAGTCCAACTGAAGTATTCAAAAAATTGCAATTTGCTAAGGGGAAAAGGAAATTACTGGTTTAGGACTTTTAACCACATGCTCTTTTCTACAGAGCGAAGGAATGTCAATTAGCTGGGAGGTTTGGGCGAAACCGACCCCTTCTTTGAATGGCCACACAACAGCATGCGAGAATGGATTATCGGACGCTATAGATCTGCTGGAATTGACATGCACTCCATGGCTATGCCAAACACATGCTCCAAACCGGAGCGCATGCTGTGCTACGTCTTTAATGGACTCGATCCTGGACTAACGATCAACGACTGCATTGATATACTATGCCTTCAATTGCGAGGGCATTTCAAGCCTCTGGATTCGGGTGGCGTGGTGGAGTGTGCGTTGTGGGGTAAGATAGAAGACCGGAAAAGTTGTCGACGATTCGCTCTACCAGAGCCGCACCGTCGCTGCTCGTTCGCCGGCATTCCGGTACGTTTTCAACATTTTCACGTCACTCCTATCAATCTCTCGAAAACGATTAATCGAACAGGTATAACCAGTTAGGTGGAATAAATGACAGGTGGACATCGGTGAAGATTAATCGGTTTGTGCGATACATTTTATCGATTAATCATTCATCGATATTACCAACCCTAAAGCGGGGATTAGGGCGAGTGGACATGAGAACTGGCTCGTGAAGGCGGCGGTACGGTTTCATCCTGGAAACATTGACAATTTCCGTCTGCTGCGCGCGACGGGAACACCAAGTCGTGGGAGAACTGAGTAGTTGACTTTGCCGAGGCGACGCAGGACTCTGTAGGGAGCGAAGTAACAGTGCAACAACTTTTCCGACCACCCGCGTTGACAAACTGAGGTACATACCTAAACTTCAACACTGGGTTGGTAGGCAACCTAGCGATGGCGAGCGTTGTACCTTGGGGTCTATCTATTCACGATTATGAATTTTCTCAAGGGCAAGATTGCGAGCTGCGTCTGCGAGCCGGGTAAATTCATCCGCGTCAATAGTAAAGTCATAATACTCGAGTAGGAGCATGAGGTCCATCATGGTTGTTGCCTCACGGCTGTGGAGCAATCCGAAGAGTGAACTCGGTAGGTTCTTGAACAACAGTGTTGCATGCGGATGTAACGAAAGGCAAAACATCGTCCCAGTTCTTGTGGTCACTGTCGAAACACATGGAAAGCATGCCAGCGATTGCCTTATTTAGTCTATCCGTAATGCTGTTGGTATAAGGATGGCATGAAATGCTTCGGCGATGAGCTGTTGCACTAAGCGTCATACCTCTCGCATCACCTGTGTTGTGAAAGCTGTACCAGGATATGGTATGACTACTGCTGGGCCACCATGATGGAGGACAATGTTCTGGGTGAAAAATTGTGCAACATCCCTGGCAGTGTCTCGATGAAGGGCTGTAACTTTACACTATTGTGTAAGGTAACCAGTAGCAACCACGATGTAACGGTTTTCAGCAAACAATTTAGGGAAGGGCCCAAGCAAGTCAGCCATAGTTGCGCTGGCGGGATAAAAGCTTCCAGAAACCGGCTGGCCGTTCAGGTGGAGGCTTTCGGCGCTGGCAGTAGCTGCACGCTTTGACCTAATGCTCCATTTTCTGGGTGAATTAAGGCCAGTAGCGTTGATGAATTCGGGCCAAGGGACGCGCGAATCCTAAATGGCATGAAGAGGGATCATCGTGACAGGCGGACAAAATATCGGAACGCAGCGCGGACAGAACAACCAGGAGATGTCCGCTCTCTAATCGGTAGCTCTGTCTGTGCAAGGCACTGCTGCGGCTACAGAACGAAGACGTTGAACGCGCGGATGTCCACAGACGATGTGAACTCCTGCCTTCAAGATATTCGATATGCTGGCGGAGTACTAAATTATCCCACTGCTGCTGACCCAAATCAGATATATTGAGAGCGCAAGGGAGAAGATCTTCTTCGTCGGTATCGCTTGAATCCGTTTCAAGTGGAGCGCGCGAAATACAGTGAGCATTAGTATACATCCGGTCAAGCTTGTAGACGAATGTTACGTGAAATGTTTGAAGAAGAAGGCTCCACATGGTGAGGCGCCCTGAAGGGTCCTCGAGACTGGATAGTCAGCAAAGGGCATGATGGGCGCTAACAACTCTGAACGGCCGGCCGTATAACTGCGGCCAGAACTTAGATATCGAACTTAGACAATTAAACAATCCTCAGCGGTAGAGTAGTTCGTTTCTACAAATGTTAAAGTCCGCCTACCGTAAGCAATGACACGTTAAACGTCGCCTTAGCCCTGCACAAGGTATAAGTATAAGTTTAAATTATTTTCCATGTTCAACTGGAGGGTTTTGTGGAAAAAAGCTACCAGCGCAGCTTGACTGTGTCCAGAAAACATCTACACGCAGTTGAACGCGAACAGTACAGGAAATCTTCAACAGACACACATAGAATAGCCACATTCAATAAAGAGAAACATTCACCCTATATGCATACAGTGTAATAATCTTTACACAAAATTTCAACAATAAAATTGAAAATTGAAACGCTGAAATGACCATACATATTATGTTCAGAAGTAATAATAGTGTAAGGAGGTTTATTGGGCGAGTCCAACAAGCAGGCGGTAGCTGGGAACAGTACGTCGGGAGAACAAGATGGTGGTGTTCGAGCGCAAATCTCGTGCTCTCCGCTCTTGATGATGATCCGGATGTCATTCTCTTCCTTTCTTCATTACAATTGCCCACGTCGAGAAAGGTGGAGCCATCCTGGCGATTTAAAAGGTGGGGTCAAGAGAGTCGAAGTGCGGCTTGAGGCGGTCTACGTGAACAACATCACGTCCACGTCGACGACGGTTGCGTGCAGCGTAAGAGGTTCAATGACGTAGTTGACGGGGGAAGTACGCTCGACGACGCGGTAGGGACCATGATAATTTGGGAGTAGTTTGGACGACACGCCAGGGGCGCAAGGTGGTACAAGCAGCCACACAAATGCTCCAGGAGCGAATGTTGCGCCAGAAGAGTGGTCATCATCGCAGGTGTTTTTCTGGCGTTGTTGGTCGGCTGCAGTAAAGCGCTTGGGTAGTTGTCGGCAATCTTCAGCGTAACGGGCGGCTTCCGACACGGGCTTGCACTCTGAGGCATCTAGTGCATATAGAAGCAAGGTGTCGATAGCGTGCGTCGGCTGGCGACCGTACAGAAGGAAGAAGGGGGAATACCCGGTTGTGACTTGCGTTGCGGTGTTATACGCCTATGTCGAAAATGGAAGAACCAGGTCCCAGTTTGACTGATCAGATGCAACATGTGTCGCAAACATGTCGCGCAGTGTCCGAATGAACCGCTCAGTGAGACCGTTCGTCTGAGGGTGGTAGGCAGTACACGTCCGATGTACAATGTTCTACTGGTGGAGAAGTACTTGAATTACATCGGAGAGAAATGCGCCGCCACGGTCACTGAGGAGTTCGCGAGGAGAACCGTGTCGAAGCACAAAACGCTTGAGGATGAGCAGCGGTTTCGGCTTCCCACGGTTTCCCGTATCGCGGCAGCGGTTTCGGCGTATCGTGTAAGGTGGTCGACAGCAATGATAGGCCGTCATTTCATATAGGTCCATAAACGTCCATAAAGGTCAATTCCAACGCGGTCGAATGGGTGGTCTGGGCATGGAAGGGGCTGTAATGAGCCTGCGGCAGGATGCGGTGGTTTTTTTCGTCGCTGACACTCGTGGCAGCCGCGAATGAACTTGCGGACAAAGCGATACATTCCGCGCCAGTAGTACCTTTTCCGTAAGCGTTCATAGGTCTTGACACCGCCGTGAGCCCACTGCGCGTCGGAGTGAAAGGAAGCACAGAATGTAGAGCGCAGCGTTCTGGGGATAACTAGGAGCCACTTCCTACCTTCTGGCGAGTAGTTGCGCCGGTACAAGGGGCCATCCCGGCTGCTGAAGTGCGAAGCTTGGCGTCGCAGTGTTCGAGTGGTTGAAAGGGTGGGTGCCTCGGATAAAACGTCAAGAAGCGAAGCGATCCAGGGATCGTGGTAGTGTGCAGAGGAGACGATGGCGACGTCAAGAGCGGACAATGGGTGGTCTATAGTGGATATGGACGCAGTTTTGGTGGATAGTGGTGACCGCGACAGTGCATCAGCATCGGCATGCATGCGTCCGGAACGATATATAACGCGGATGTCAAACTCTTGAAGTCGAAGAGGCCAGCGGGCAAGGCGACCTGACGGATCCTTCAACGAAGACAACCAACATAATGCATGATGGTCCGCAACTACATCAAACGTGCGGCCAGATAAGTAAGGGCGGAACTTGGCAAGCGCCCAGACTATTGCCAAGCATTCTTTCTCGGAGATGCTATAGTTTGATTCAGCCTTGGTGAGCGTTCTGCTGGCGTATGCGACGACATACTCTGCGAACCCAGGCTTTCGTTGTGCGAGAACAGCACCGAGGCCGACACCGCTGGCGTCTCTGTGCACCTCAGTTGCGGCCTTAGGATCGTAGTGGTGCAGGATAGGTGGTGACGCCAGGAGACGGCGAAGGGTGGAGAAGGCTTGGTCACACTCAGAAGACCATGACGAGAGATTGTAGGCACTGCTAAAAAGTTGGGTCAAAGGTGCAATTAGAGAGGCGAAGTTGCGCACAAACCGACGAAAGTAGGAGCATAACCCTATGAAGCTTCGTAACTGCTTCAGAGTCGTCGGTTTGGGGAAGTCGGTCACGGCACGTAGTTTAGCCGGGTCCAGAAGCACACCGTCCTTTGATAAGACGTGACCGAGAATTGTAAGTTTTCGCGCAGCAAAGCGGCACTTCTTGAGATTTAGTTGCAGCTGAGCGGTCTTCAGACACGTCAGGACATGGTTGAGGCGTTCGAGATGGGTTGCGAAATCTGGCGCAAAGACAACAATGTCATCGAGGTAGCAGAGACACATGTGCCACTTCAAACCCCGCAGAACCGAGTCCATCATGTGCTCGAATGTGGCAGGCGCATTGCAGAGGCCGAAGGGCATGACATTGAATTCATATAGACCGTCAGGCGTGACGAACGCTGTCTTTGAACGGTCGGCCTCTGCTAAAGGCACCTGCCAATACCCGGAACGCAAATCTAACGACGAAAAAAACTCGGCACCTTGTAGGCAATCAAGGGCAACCTCAATTCTGGGTAAAGGGTACACGTATTTTCCAGTGACATTGTTTAGGCGCTGGTAATCCACGCAGAAGCGAATCGATCCATCCTTTTTTTTAACGAGAACCACAGGGGATGCCGATGGATCTTGTGAAGGACGAATAACGTCGTGTTTAAGCATATCATCAACCTGGTCGGCAATAACTTGACGTTCCGCGGTAGAGACACGGTAAGGGAGTTGTCGCACTGGCGAGTTGGAGCCGGTATCGATGCAGTGAACAATGGTAGAAGTTCGGCCAAGGGCACGTTGGGCAACACCGAAAGAGTCACGGAACTGGTAGAGCAGCTGGAGAAGAGCAGAGTGTTCAAATGGGTGACAGCCCGTCTGCAATCGACGAACCGAATAGGTCGGCAGCTGCTACATCAGGGAGATTAAGAGCACTGATGACGTCGAGGTCGCGTCGAGCTGAATCTTGCTGCACGGAAAAAATTTGGCCGAGATCAATGGGTTGCACGCATGCAAGGGATTCACCTTTAAACATTTTGATGGGATACGGAAGAGGATTTGTGAGGCAGAGAGCGCTTGTTCCATTCAAAATTGAGAGGGTCGAATAAGCCATAGGAAGTGGCTTCCGACTTAGAAGGTGGCGTGATGGTTCAAAGAATGCAGCTTCATCACATATGCTGTTGCTGAGCACGGGGAGCAAAACAGCTGCTGTCGGTGGAATTTCTGTCTTCTGTTACGGCTAGTTTGTGTGCGGCTTGATGAACGGGGTTGTAGGACTGGTCACACAACGGGAAGGGCTCAAGTTCAGATCTGGCACAATCAATAACGGTGTGATTATGAGATAGAAAGTCCCAGCCAAGTATGATGTCGTGCGAGCGGGATGAAAGGACGATAAACTGAACAGTGTAGCTGTCTTCAGCGATAATAAGTCGAGCAGTGCAGGCAGCTATAGGCCGAACAGGGTATCCATTCGCTGTACGTCAGGGCATCATCTCAAGAGGCGTGGTCACCTTCCCAAGCTTGCGGCAAAGTGTGACGTCTAAAGCAGAAACGGCAGCACCGGTATTGACAAGAGCATATGCACGGATGTCTTCTACAAAAACTTCGACAATATTCGACGGCAAAGTTCGAGGACTTGAGCATTTCGACAGCGCAGTTCTCTCCTCACGAACTGCGGGGCTAGTTTCCCTCATTTTCAGGGGCTGGTCGACGACGCATCGGCGACAAGGAGCGGCGACGGGGTGAAGGTGAGCGATGAGACGTGGGTTGTCGATAGTCATGTGAAGACGTGCTTGTTTGGGGACCCGGACTTTCATAACGAGAGCGGGGACGATCCATGTAGTTTGGTGAACGGGCGTCTGAGTATCCTGGCTCGCGACGGCGGCAGAATCGGGTGGTATGACCAGGGCCACTGCATGCAAAACAGATCGGCCGGCTGTCGCGCGTTCACCAGGGATTTGCAGTGATGGGAGCAGCCCATGTCACGGACGGCTCAATCGGGGCTGCAGCATACGACACACCATGGGACGGTGAGGGCTGTTGAAGCTGCTACCGCTTTACTACCTCAGCGTAACTTAGAGGCGCGGCGACAGGTTGCGGCTGAATGGGCACTGGCATGGCCTCGGAAATCTGTTCTTGGATGACGTGTCGAAGCCCGGGAGCCAACAGGATTGGTCGCTGCAGTTGCTGCTGCTGTGGGAGCACCTGACGCTGAGCAAACGGCAGGAGAGACAACTGACGGGCAACCTCCTCAAGCACAAATTCTTTCATTTGTGCGAGAAGGTATGACTGGTCAGGCATGATGTCCAGTGCGAGAGGTTAATTGTACGTGTGAGATGAATGTCGGGTGAGAGCACGCTGCCTTCTCAATTCGTCATAGCTGTGGCACAGAGTCACCACTTCAGACACAGTGCCAGGAGACTTCGCAAGAAGCATTTGAAAGATATCGTCGTCGACACCCTTCATAATATGCTGTGTTTTGGCATTTTCGCTCATTGAGGCATCGGCGCGCCTGCAGAGATCGATTATGTCCTCAATATAGGCGGTAAAGTTTCATTCAGTTCCTGTGCCCGTGTGCGCAGCAGTTGCTCAGCGCGTAACTTCCGCACGGCAGGGCGACCGAAAACGACAGATATTGCCCCCTTAAAAGCGGACCAGTTCTCAAATTCCGATTCGTGGTTCGTATACCACAGCTTCGCCACGCCAGCCAGGTAAAAGTTCGCAGTACTCAACATAGCAGCGTCATCCCACTTGTTGGGTCCACTAACTTTTTTGTAGGAGGATAACCAGTCCTCGACATGCTGGTCTTCCGTACCCGAAAATACCGGGTGGTCTCGCTGGCGAACTGGGCCAGGGCAAACGGCGGCCGGGAGAGGTGGCGGCGGGTGGGTTGCGTCAGCTTGCATGGTCGAGTGCAACGTGCGGGATCGGAGTTCCAGGGTGCCGGCAATGTGCGTACCCAGCACGATCCACCAAATGTAAGGAGGTTTATTGGAATAGACCAATAAGCAGGCGGTAGCTCGGAACAGTACGTCGTGAGAACAAGTTGGTGGCGTTCGAGCGCCGATCACGTGCCCTCCACTCTTGATGATGATCGGGATGTCATTCTCTTCCTTTCTTTATTACAATAGTAATAACCAAGTAAACATACGGCATCTACGAGCGAAGGCATAAAATCAAATTTCAACAAACTATTTGCGCAGCTCAGCTTAGGTATTTCCTATTGTATGTTTATGCGTGTTTATAACATGGGGCAGGTTTTAAATAACATTTGCCATTTATAATTAGTGCGAGAACCGTCGTATGTTCCATGTATTATTAGTTCTTGTGTGTATGTTAGCAGCACGCATGTTCAAAGATGCCAGAGTAGAATAAAGATCGGCAATGGATGCCGTCGAAAAAAACATTTTTTGTAACCCTTATAGTTGTACAAATGATTGAGCGGACAATGTTATGTGCTTCAAAAGCATACTTGGAGGTAGTGTTATCAACATTGGCGATTATTCCAACAATTTTGTCTTGCAATTCAAGAACCTTATTTATGTTTGTTTTGGTCATTGTGGCCCATACTAAACTGCAGTAGTTAGGGGGATAAAAAAGTGCGAAATAAACTTGTAATTTATATTTCAAAGTTTCTTGCAAACAAGGTCAGTGTGGGCATCCCAGTATAAATAACATGAAATATACACTTCAAGTATCTCGTGCACTTCAACTGTTTCTATTTGGTGATCTTCAAAGCCAATCATGCAGTGCGGTATTATCGGTTTGTTTCTTGAAGAAAATATTATAAGCTTAAACTTTGTAGGATTTCTTTTTACGTTATTCATCCTTGACCACCTAGACAATTTAATTTGTAGGTCATTACATTTTACCATTAAATCGTTAAGGTTAGGGCCTGCAAGAAGTAGTGTGCTTTCATCTGCGTATATCACAAATCAATGGAAGGATCTATACTTACAATATAATTTATGTGTGTATTGAACAAAAGGGGTCCCAATGCGCTCCCTTGTGGGACGCCACAACTGATAGCAAAAGGGACGAAAGTTCATCATCTAAAGACACCGATTGTCTTCTGTTTTGGAGATATACTTGAAGCAATGTGAATGGTCTACCGCGGATTCCGTACATTTTAAGTTTGTTAACAAGAATCATGATTTAAGCAGTCAAAAGCCTTACTAAAATCAAGGAAAAGGCCGCCCATATACAAGTTCTCATTAATATTGTGGAAAATAATTTCCTTCAATGTTAATAATGCTGTTTCTGTAGATTTACCTGTTAGGAAGCTAAATTGTGATTCAGATAGTGCCTTAGGCTTGTGAAAAAAGAAATTAGTCTTTCCAGACCCTTGGAAAACACAGGGAGTACTGAAATTGGCCTATAATTTGCTGGTACATCTTGGTCGCCCCTTTTAAGAATGAGAGATAGTTTTGCAGTTTTCATTTCGTTGGGGAAAACCCCGCCCTAAATTGCAAGATTGTAGATGTGTGAAATCAAGAGACAAATTATGGGTAATACATATTTCAATGGTTTCATCTGCATGCTGTTGATATCCAAGGCTTTGCTGCTACTAAGTCTCATGTACACGTTATCAACTTCATTTGCATCAGTAGGCTCGAAAAATATAGTCTCACTAAGCTGACTAGGATAAGTGGAAATCGTAGGGTCCCTAAGGTATTGAGATGAGCAAATGCTATTAAGAAAATGTTTGTCAAAGTATTCGGCAAGCGCCCTCTCTTTTATTTCGTTGCCGTTTATCAGCATAGATTTTGTGACAGAGTTATTCGCACGGCGACCTAGGACATCGTTTAAAGCTTTCCAGGCAGTATCTGGTCTCTTTGAACTGAGGCTAGAAAAGAGCTCCTGACAATATGATGTTTTAGCTTTCCGTAGCTAGGAGTTTAATCGGTTTCCTAACTTTTTAAAGGGAAGGAGTGTATCCTGTGCAAGTGTTCGAAGGAACGTTTGACAGAGACGATTTTTGTCCTTTATCATTTTCAAAAGTTATCTTGTTACCCATGGTTTTCTTATCTTTTTTGGATTACTTTTCGTGTACCTTTCCAGTGCAAAGTGCTTCGAATAGAAACGAAGGAAATTGGGGAAAAAAAAAAGAGGTCGTACGCATCATTGACATCAGTTTTCCGCAGTACACAGGACCAGTGGAAGTTCATAATGTCGTGCTGAAATGCTCCAAAAGAGGCATCTGTTATGCTCTGCACAGTAGTACACTCTTTCATATTGACACGTGCAGTTATATTTATCGGGCGACCACGTTTCGCCGCCTAACAAATCTTATCGCACAGCGCGGGACGCGCCTGCATGTATCCGAAGTTTCTGGAAAGTTATCGATGCTTCTATCCGCTGTATGTTGTCGCCGAACCTTGTGTTATCTGATTTCATCGCGTGACGCGAATGGTGTAGAACTTTGTGGAAGGCACGCGGGTCCCAACGATTAGTCTGGAACATTCGATGACTGCTGTATAAAAGCTGACGCGCTGGACCCGCTGATCAGATTTTCGACGATCGCCGACTGTGTTCGCCGCTCTCGTTGTGCTTTAAGTGTAGCCTGTTTTGTGGGCACATGTTCGCCCAATAAAAGCTAGTTTTGCCTTTCACAGTATTGCTACTGTGTTCTTTGCCGTCACGACCACGTGACAATATTGTTTCGTTTAGTATGCTCCCTCGGAAAGACGACAAACACCGGATAGTGACTGCTCACATCAGAAGGGATTGCACCAGGAGAGATCACACTCGTTTCAATATTCGTAATTATTAGATCTAGTACCGATGCAGTAGTGCATGTGACTCGTGTTGCTGTTTCTATCAAGTTGACAAGCCCACAGGAGAGAATATTCATCGTGAAATTATTTACAGTAGCGTTATGGTCAAGAATATTAATATTAAAATTAGTACTGCACAAAAACGAACGTTTATTTAGTGACGCACATTCTACAATATGGTTGAAATAATCCTTAACTTTTTTTATGTTGCCATTTGGGAGCGGTATACCACAAAATGATTTGATTTCAATTTTTTAAAGTTAGAACTTCATATTAATACGCAACGTCAATAACATTAAGCAGAAAGTGACACCTTTTCCACGCGAGAGTATAGATGACGACACCGCTACCACTTTTGCTAGGTCTGTTAAGAAAAAAACATTTCGCAACCAGGAAGCTCTAGCATCTTGCAATGAGGTTGATACCACGTTTCATTGAGCATAAAAACCGTAATTTCGAAACAAAAAGTGTTTTAGAAGCCGAACGTTTTCGTCTTGCTTGTTACCTACCGAGTGGGCGTTAAGGTGCAAAGCGGTTTCACAGTTTTGGGGCCCTATTACGCAAAACTATTCCTATATGTTTTTATTCCGATCTCCTGACATCAAGTTTGGTAACCGCCGACGCAAGCATCAGGCGGCCACCCGCAGGATTGTCTGAACAGACCAATTAAACGCTCTCCTTGTTCATAGATCAGTTTTGTATGCTTGAAAAAACGAATAACATTGTCCAGACTGAGCGGTTTGCCTTATCTAATTTACTGACAAGAGGCGAGTAACACGCTCAAGTTGAGAGGGGTTCGATGGGGCCGAGTAACAGCACTGAAAATCGATAACAGGATAAAGAGAGTTATGCCGGCGTTCGCGATTGGTCAGCTTTCCCTTGCTTAGCTTGCGGTAGCTGGTCGAAAATCGTGGCGGCTTGCAATTAAAAACGACGCTAGAACGGATCCTCAGCAAAGAAGAGTTGGCAGAACGAGGTCGTAAACGTGCCGAAAGTGCTCGAAAACGTTACACGGCCACGCAAAAGGTTTTATTATACGCAAGTAAACCCATGCTCTCCAGCAGGTGCTAGCAGCCAGTGCCTGAGCGATCGGCGGTAGCCATCTCGTATTCCTTTCGGAACGGGCTAGCCTGCGGCTATTAAGAAGAACATTCAGTTTTGTTCGGCATAATAATGAATCTTCAACGCGTACACGTCATTTTGATGCGGAGAGCCTTTGCGGTTTCGTGACGTCGCATGACAGGCAGGTAAAGTGGGTGCTGCCCGAAAACTTTTGACAAATAGCCGAGGGCTAATGGTGAAAAAGCGTCGTATCAGAGATAAGTATTTTTCTTTTGCTCAATCAAATCATGCATAATCAGTGCGAACACGTCATATCATAGGGGAGGCTATCGCGGTTTTCGTGACGTCGCGTGACAGACACGTTTGATGGAGGTGGTCCAAAAATGTTGTTGGCCGATCGGGGAGGGCTGATTGCAGAATTGGAATAGAAAGGTTTTGAATAGTTTCACATTACACGGCCACGCCAAGCCCGATTTCGCTAGCATCAGTGTGCTGTTCAGTGCCTCGGCATCTTCGTCAAAATTTCCAAGCAAGGGCGGTGTCTGGAAGTGTCGCTGAAGCTCGGAGAAGGCGTCTCTCTGCTGCAGACCCGAAACAAACGAGATGCCTTCATTTTCTTGCTTTCAGATGTTAAAGTGTGGCTACCGTTAGCAATAGCACGTTCAATGCCATCTTTCCCCTGCATGGGGTCTGGACCAAGACAGATTTCGCTAGCATCAGTGTGCAGTTCAGTGTCACCATCTTCATCAAAGTGTACAAGTAAGCGTGGTGTTTGGAGTACTGCTGAAGCTGTGAGAGGACATCTCCCTGCAGCGGACCCCAAACAAATGGGATGTCTGCCTCTGGTAAACGGGTCAAGGGTTCTGCTGCTTTGGGTAATATCTTCACAAAGTGTCTGTAGTATGCGCAGAGGCCAAAGAAACGGCGGACATCTCTTTTGTTTGCTGGTGGTGGAATGTGGCAACAGCCATAATTTTTACTCGGCCTGGCCGAACACCATCGTGGCTTACAACGTCGCCGAGAATATTCTCGCTGCTAATTACTGAAATCACATTTATCACATTTTAATGATATGCCTAAGAAGAAATTGCTAGAAACATGGACTGAAATTGCTGAAAGTGGTACTCAAATGTCTGAAAAAACGGTGTCGTCTAAATAGAGAAGACATGATTCCTACTTGAGACATGACAGCATAGTGCACATCATTTTAAAAATCATGGTAGCTAAGCATAATACTGAGGACTGCACCTTAAATTCGTACAAGCCGTCAGGAGTTACTAACGCACTCGTTTCGTCATCCCGTTCATCAGCTTCGATCTGCCAGTATCCGCTTCATAAATACATTCAGTAGACATATCGGACCTGTCGAAGACGCTCTCAAGAGTCATATATGCAGGGAAGAGGGCAGCTAACTTTTTTCGTCACCTTGTTGTTTGCCATGCCGGAGGCCCACGGGCCGGTTGCGAGCTTAATTGCGTCGTCGCTGAGTATTCGCTTTACTTGACAACAGATCACCTCTTGGTCCTTTTGCGACAGTCCATTTGTGACGGAAGCACGTACTGCTCAGTCGATTTCGTATTAGTACGGTGCATCGCGATGAGGTTCTATTTTACTTTCGACCTGGCTGCAAAGCAGTCACTGAACATGCATATAATAGTGCGCATACGTTCTTTCTGTGTGGATCAGTGCTCAGGATTTCTATTGATTGTAATAACAACCTCGGTGTTTCGCTTCATGGCTACAGAAAGCTCAGTAGGCGTGGTACATGTTGCTTCCCGATGCTTTCAAAGAGAGCAATGGCCTTTAGCTTTACCATGTGTTGGTACGCGCCACTAATTTGGTATCGAAAACCTCAGTCATGCTGCGGTTCAGTTCAATATTGCAGCGGGTGACACTGACTGGCCGAGCCAAGAGCACCAATTCGGCTGCTCATATGGTAACCGTCGCTTTCAAAACCAATGAACATACTAATTCGTGGCGGGACTGTCATAATGTCGTCAGCAAAACGACTTGCTGCCTTGCGTGTGTTACTATCTTGCATTCCGGGCGCCTAGTCCTCGGAAAACGTTAACAGCTCCCGAAGGTGGATGAAAGCTCCGTGCTCGCGAAGAAAATCCATCGCAAGGATCAGTTTTCGGGAGCACTCGAGCAACACGATGAGAAAGGCAACGCACGCTAACTGACGAATTTGGAGTCCGGCAGAGTCCGGTAGCGCAGCGGTGGCGTAGAGGCAGAGCATCCGCCTCGAGTGCAAGAGGACCGTGGTTTGAATACCGGTGCCGCGCAATTTTACACCGGATAAAAAATCCGTGTGTTGATAAAATCGCTAAACAGGCCTGGAGTGCGGCCTGATCCCAGTGACCAGAAGCGGTAAGGCACTCCCTCACCAGAGCAGGATTGGCCACCCTGGTGCAGAACTTGTCCGCAACCTCCTATATGAATACAACGATCAAACCCTGGCCCTCAGACCTCAGCAGCTGCGAAGCAACTGACCACGGCGGCGGTCAGACCTGTGAGGCAGCAGGGTGTGATGAGAATCTCTGGGTCCCGACAGGCCACCATCGGAATCTGAACCTGGCAACGTTCAACGCTACAACGTTATCTAGTGAGGGGAGTCTAGCAGTGCTATTGGAGGAATTCGAGAGCAATAAATGGGATATAATAGGGCTCAGTGAGGTTAGGACGACAAAAGAAGCATATACAGTGCTAAAAGGCGGGAACGTCCTGTGCTACCGCGGCTTAGTGGAGATACGAGAACTAGGAGTCGGATTCCTGATTAATAAGGATATAGCTGGTAACTTACCGGAAATCTACAGCATTAACGAGAGGGAGGCAGGTCTTGTGAAACTTATTAAGAGGCACAAATTGAAGGTCGCATACAGGTCTACGCCCCTACATCTAGTCCTAATGATCACGAAGTCGAAAACTTCTATGAAGACGTTGAATCGGTAACTAGTAAAGTCAAAACAAAATACACTATACTGATGGGCGACTTCCCTGCCAGGGTAAGCAAGAAGCAGGCTAGAGACAAGGGAGTGGGGGAACATGGCATAAGGCCTAAGAAAAGCAGGGGAGAGTTATTAGTACAGTTTTCAGAACGGAATAATATGCGGATAATGAACACCTTCTTCCGCAAGTGGGAGAGCCGAAAGTGGACGTGGAGGAGCCCTAATGGCGACGTTAGAAATGAAATAGTTTTTATACTCTGCGCTAACCCTGGGCATCATACAAGATTTGTACGTGCTCGGCAAGGTGCGCTGCTGTGACCATGGGATGGTAAGAACTCGAATTAGCGTAGACTTGAGGAGGCAACGAAAGAAACTGGTACATAAGAAGCCGATCAATGAGTTAGCGGTAAGAGGGAAAATAGAGGAATTCAGGATCAAGCTACACAACAGGTATTCGGCTTTAACTCAGGAAGAGGACCTTAGTGTTGAAGCAGTGAATGACAATCTTATGGGTATCATTAAGGAGTGTGCAATAGAAGTCGGTGGTAACTTCGTTAAACAGGCTACCAGTAAGCTATCGCAGGAGACGAAATATCTGATTAGGAAACGGTATGAAAGCCTGTAACCCTACAGCTAGAACAGCACTGGCAGAACTTTCCAAGTTAATGAACAAGCGTAAGACAGCTGACATAAGGAAGCATTATATGAACAGAATTGAACATGCTCTCAGGAACGGAGGAAGCGTAAAAGCCGTGAAGAAGAAACTTGCAATAGGCAAGAGTGAGGTGCATGCGCTAAGAGACAAAGCCGGCAACACGATTACTAATATGGATGAGATAGTTTAAGTGGCTGAGGAGTTTTATAGAGATTTATACAGTACCAGTGGCACCCACGACGATAATCGAAGAAAGAATAGTCTAGAGGAATTTGAAATCCCACAAGTAACACCGGTAGAAGTAAAGAAAGCCTTGGGAGCTATGCAAAGGGGGAAGGCAGCTGGGGAGGATCAGGTAACAGCAGATTTGTTGAAGGAAGGTGGCCAGATTGTTCTAAAAAAACTGGCCACCCTCTATACGCAATGCCTCATGTCCTCGAACGTACCGAAATATTGGAAAGACGCCAACATAATCCTGTTTCATAAGAAAGGGGACGCCAAACATTTGAAAAATTAGAGACCGATCAGCTTACTGTTCGTTGCCTACAAAGTATTTACTAAGGTAATCGCAAATAGAATGAGGCGCACCTTATATTTCTGTCAACCAAAGGACAAGGCAGGATTTAATAAAGGCTACTGATATTCACACCATCAGAGAATAGAGAAATGTGCGGAATATAACCAACCCTCACATATAGCTTTCATTAATTACGAGAGAGCGTTTGATTCAGTCGAAACCTCAGCAGTCGTGGAGGCATTACGGAACCAGAGTGTAGACGAGCCATATGTAAAGCTACAGATAGATACCTACAGCGGATCCGCAGCCAACGTAGTCCTCCATAAAGAAAGCAACAAAATCCCAATAAAGAAAGTCGTCAGGCAGGGAGATACGATCTCTCCAATGCTATTCACAGCGTGTTTACAGGAGGTATTCAGGGACATGGATTGGGAAGAATTGGGGATAAGAGTTAATGGAGAATACCTTAGTAACTTCCGATTCGCTGATGATATTGCGTTGCTTAGTAACTCAGGGGACCAATTGCAATGCATGCTCTCTGACCAGCAGAAGTGTGGGTCTAAAAATTAATCTGCACAAACTAAAGTAATGTTTAACAGTCTCGGAAGAGGTTAGCAGTTTACGATAGGTAGCGAGGCACTGGAAGTGGTAAGGGAATACATGTACTTAGCGCAAGTAGTGACCGCAGATCCGGACCATGAGACTGAGATAATGAGAAGAATAAGAATGGGCTGGGGTGCGTTTGGCAGGCATTCTCAGATCATGAACAGCAGGTTGCCATTATCACTCCAAAGAAAAGTGTATAACAGTTGTGTCTCATCAGTACTCACCTACGGGCAGAAACCTGGAGGCTTACGAGAAGGGTTCTGCTTAAATTGAGGACGCCGCAACGAGCTATGGAAAGAATAATGATGGGTGTAACCTTAAGGGATAAGAAAGGAGCGGATTGGGTGAGGGAACGAACGCGAGGTAATTATATCTTAGTTGAAATCAAGAAAAAGAAATGGGCCTGGGCAGGACATGTAATGAGGAGGGAAGATAACCGATGGTCATTAAGGGTTACCGACTGGATTCCAAGAGAAGGAAGCATAGCAGGGGCGCGAGAATGTTAGGTGGGCGGATGAGATTAAGAAGGTTGCAGGGATAACATGGCCACAATTAGCACATGACCGGGGTAGTTGGAGAGGTATGGTAGAGGCCTTTGCCCTGCAATGGGCGTAGCCAGGCTGACGACGATGATGATGTGTGTATCTCCTAGTCGGCGTCAAGCGGTGATTCGATGCTGTCTGGATGCATGGTCGATTACTTCGCTTCGCAAGTTTTCTCAGTTTGGCAGCTAGTTCGGGACTCACTACAGAATAACGGGCGCCAGTGTCCACGAGGGCAGTGACCGTGTGTTTGTCGACCTGGATGGGGATGTTCGCGGAAATGCTTTTGTCGTCGATGACATGCGCCTCTGAAAGGGAATCATTGGCCTTCGGCTGGCGTGCCGAAGAAAGAGCGTGTTTTATTGATCGGTCAGCAGCACCTCCACCTCCTGAGGCCACTCTTCCTAGTTTTGCAGGAGTGGGCTTGGAGTTGTTGTCTTCTCCCAGTGCCATGAGCAAATGCTGAGTGACGACCAGGTGATGTAGAACGTCGAGGAGGTCAAGAGCGGGGCTGACGCCACTGAAACGTCGGGGACTGGTGGCTCGCAAAGTACTCGGCAATAGCTCAGACACGCTCACCATTAGGGGATCGACGTGCATCTCGGCAAAACCCAGGAATGCGCATCTGCCTGTATGTGCACTCTCTCTACAGTCTACTAGATTCATCACAATAGTACCAGAGCGGCCGATTCTCGGCAGCGCACCACACATTAAATTTCCGCACGCTTAGACTTGGGCTTGCGTAGACGGCTGGGAAAGTATTGTGCCGCCGGTTGCGCAGATGTATAGGGCGGATAGCCAACTGCCGACATACGAGCTCTTAAGGCTTCGGCTTAGGTCAGGAGAGGGGCACGGCTTGCCGGCACGAGCAGCGGTTGTACCAGCTACCTGACCTTTTCGCGGTCCACGTCCACGCAGTCACGTCGGGTTATATACTGTCGGTTTATATATTGTTATATATTGCGGCGCTACTTTGCCGCCATCATGATAACCTGGACTTGGCTCATGCGCCCGTAACACGCGCAGCCGCCCTGGGACCGTAGTGCGAGGAACGGCGACCAGGAAGGAGTCCATTTCGTTTGAGGCTTTGGCCAGTAAAGGTTGCCTGTTTCATGGCTCTTGCACCCTATGCCGTCCCCGAGAGTCTCGGCCACTGGCTCAGAAGCCCCGGTCCTGAGCACACATTTGCCGCCCAACGTGGGACCAGCTGGTGGTTCTCAGAAGGTAGGCATCAGGGGCTTCTTGTCCGTTAGCTACAGTTTCTGGCATTTTGACGGCAGCGTTTGTAGTGTCTTTCGCGGTTGGGTTTCGGCTTCTTTTGTGGCATCATTTGTGTGCCTTGTAAGGAGGGTTTTTTCGGCCCGTAGAGCAGCAGCGACAAACTCAGCACCAGCAGGTAGGGCGCAGCCAGCCAACGAACTGGGTACGAGCCACGCGATGGCAACGGGGCTTTTCAGCCTGCCGATCTTCTTCGTCAGAATCACCCCTTGAATTGAAGAGTAGCCATCATAGTGACCTAGGAAGAGGTGAGCGGATCGTAATACTGCTTCAGCCGGTCAATGCGCCCAGTCTCTCATCCCCGACGACGCAGATCGGGAGATGGCGATACGGGTTCGACCACGTAGTTCACTGGTGATGTTTGCGCAACCACGCGGTAGGGCCCGTGGTACTTCGGGAGGAGCTCGGACGAAAGGCCAGGAGCAGGAACAGGCGGGACCCAAAGCCACACGAATGAGTCGACGGGGAAGGGGTGAGGGGGAGAATCGAGGTTATGACGCTCTTTTTGGCGGCACTGTTGAGCAGACGTCAAAGAACGGGCCAGTTGTTGGCATTTCTCAGCGTGCTGAGCAAACGCAGAAACAGGTGAGTATTCAGCAGGGTCCGGCCGGTACGGGAGAACCGTATCAATGGTGCTGGAGGGATGGCGGCTCTAAAGCAGAAAGACTGGTGAGAATCCAGTAGTGGCTTTAGAGGCAGTGTTATATGCGTAAGTGACGAACGGAAGTACAAGATCCCAGTTGGAGTGGTCAGATGCAACATACATTGACAGCATGTCACCAAGAGTTCTGTTGAATCGTTCTGTTAAGCCATTGGTCTGCGGATGATAAGCAGTAGTAGTGCGGTGAATAATTTGGCATTCAGATAGGAATGACTGCAGGACGTCCGAGAGGGATACGCCGCCCCGATCGCTTAACAGTTCACGAGGTGCGCCATGGCGGAGAACGAAGTTGTTTAGAATGAACGAGGCGATGTCTTTTGCTGATGCGGCAGGCAAGGCGGCGATTTCAGCATACCGTGTCAAATGATCCACGGCGACAACAATCCATCGGTTGCCAGCGCCAGTAGATGGAAGAGGCCCGTATATATCAATGCCGACACGGTCAAATAGCTGAGCTGGGCAGGGAAGTGGTTGGAGAGGTGCGGTGTCATCCAGCCTTCTAGTCGTCCCTGGGTCACCAGTCGTCCTAGTTAAAAAAAAGACGGCACTATACGATTTTTGCATCGATTATCGAAGGCTTAACAAGTTTACTCGAAAGGATGCATACCCGTTGCCACTTAATGACGACGCACTTGACTGTTTGCAAGGAGCGGAGTTTTTTTCCTTCTTAGATCTCCGCTCTGGCTACTGGCAGATGTCCATGGCTGACGCTGACTGTTCTAAAACCGCGTTTGTAACACCAGATGGCTTGTATGAATTAACTGTAATGCCGTTCGGTCTGTGCAATGCGCCCGCCACCTTTGAACGCATGATGAACGGAATCCTACGCGGCCTGAAGTGGCATACTTGACTCTGCTACCTCGACGACGTTGTCGTCTTTTCCCCTGATTTTCCGACCCATCTTCGGCGTTTACATCAAGTTTTGACCTGTCTCCGGAATGCTGGTTTCCAGCTTAACTTAAAAAAGTGCCGATTTGCAGCTCTAAAACTGACTATATTAGGCCACGTTGTCTCCAAAGAAGGCATTCTTCCTGATCCAGCTAAACTTCGCGCCGTATCCGAATTTCCGAAGCCCACTAACTTGAAAGCACTACGCAGCTTCATTGGCCTATGCTCTTATTTTCGACGTTTCGTTCGCAATTTCGCTACTGTGATCGCACCACTAAACCTTCTTCTCCAAGGCGACAATGAACTTTGTGCTTAAGCGGTAGCCTCTGATGATGCATTTACGGCTCTTCGTCACCTACCCAGCACCTCAACCAATTGTAAGGAGGGTTTATTCGGTCACCGCGGTAGTCACCGGGGCAGCGGGTTGTGGTTGTGGTAGTCCTTCTTCCTGCATTATGAAGACGGGCTGCAGTGTCCGATCACGAAGTTCCAGAATTCCGGTTGTACCCAGCACCTCCACCAATTGTAAGGAGGGTTTTTTCGGCTCGTAGAGCAGCAGCAACAAACGCAGCTGCAGCAGGTAGGGCGCAGCCAGCCAACGAACTGCGTACGAGCCACACGACGGCAACGGGGCTTTTCAGCCTGCCGATCTTCTTCGTCACAGCCTATATATTTTGCGTCTTTTCTTTGGTTTGCTTTATGGTTTTCCATGGAGACGCGCTCTTCGGCACGCAATGCAATCTCCGAAGTCGATGAACAGCATCCCGGAGTCTTGACTGTGACCAGAGCTGGAGCTGGTGAAGCCAGTATGCAATGGTCTAGTCGCCTTTGTGCCCCGATCACTACGCCGTGCCAGACTAACAGCTCAGCTCGCAGACATCACCGCCGCCACGCGCACGGGACACGAGCGCGCGCAGCACGTGATGCTGACGAAGCTGACGTCGGGCGTTCCAACATTTAGCGACTACGGCGCCGGGAAATCGGTCATTGGTTTTCTGGATGATTTGGCCTTTTATATGACGGTTTCGGGTGTCTCAGATCGAAGCTTAATTTGCTCAAAGGAGTCCTGCCCATTGCTCATTGTGGTGTCGCGGCACAGTGGCTGCGCCTGCAGACTCCGTTCCTGTCCAGAGATCAATTCGTCCCTGTGTTCTGCGCTGAGTTCCTACCGATATACTATGGCTACCGGATCCGACGCGAACTGGACTCTCGAACGCAAAACCCAGATGAGGGTGTGCGAGAATATTTTCGGGCCATGCAGGAACTCTTTCGACGCACTGATCTCACTGCCACCGAGTCCGCTAACGTCTCACATGTTTTGCGAAGGTGCCACCCTCGCTTCAGACCATTTCTCGCTGGTTATCCATTCCCCTCCCTTGAGGAACTTGCAGGCTTTGCCCAAGCAATCGCGAAGACGCACGTTTGGGAGCAACACTACGCTCCTCCACCACTTGTCGACGTTCCCCTCGAGGCAGCCTGTGCCGTGAGGGCGACAAACACTAGGACAGTAGCGTTGTAGTACTGTCCCCGGCCCTGAACTTACGTGGTGGGCCCGCATGGACAACTCGGTTCTCTTGGCCCCGTTTGCGGAATCTTCACGGCGGCAGGGGCCCTGCACGACCAGGGATTCGCGCGTCAACGTTCTGCCACCACTACACCGGTTCGCTCCCTCAAACCGGCAACGAAATCCTCTGGGCACTGGAGGTCCCTTTCGTTCCACTTATAGGCCGCAGGCACTCACAAGGTACTGGGAAGGTGCACACCAGGCTGGCTCATGCAACAGCTGTGGTCAGCATGAACAATACCTGCATTAATGTCCAATGATGCCCTCGACATGGCGTTTTTCCACCCGGGGAAACAGCTACTGCCCGCGCTGGTAACTAGCTCCCCAACACCGCCGGAGGCCCAACTTACCGAGGATGAGCAAACTGACCTTCTTTCAGTTTGCCGCATAGAGCGCACTAGCTCTGCTAGCTCTTGTTCAGTATCAGATATCAAGGTACATGTTTCAGGCACGGAGATATCCGCACTTCTATATACTGGTGGCAGTGCCTCTATCGAGATGACAGTTTTCGCGTGTGCCCGACGAACTCACACAATGTAATACGCGCTTGAGAGCTGCTACCGGAGCATTAGTAGCGGCACGAGCAGCGGTGCGCTCTCTAAGGAGCAAGACATGTCGACAGCGTTTAGTTATTGCTCGGGGTTGGCAATACCCATGCTACTTGGCGGGAATTTTATTCCCGCGAAAACAGTGTTGGATTTGAGAAACGGCGGCTTGCGAGTTCTTGTCGAGAAATGCGCTTTTGAGGATGCGCAGAAACGACAGCTCGTGTGCACGCTGGAGCCGTTCGCAGCCGTGTTCACGGAAAAGCCAGGCTGCACTCATGTACTGCGTCACCGCATCTATAAAGGAAATCCACAACCTTGGAAATGCAACCCAGGATTACTGAGTGCGCACAAGCGGGCGTTCCTGGAGGAGATGATTCACACCGATGTGGTGAGTGTCTCAGAGGCCTTCGGCTTCTGGTGTAGTTCTAGCGCCTCAAAAAGATGGCACAGCTCGGTTATGCGTAGACTATCGACGCTTAACAGATGCCACGGTTCGGGATGATTCTCCGTTTCCCTTAATTCAGTCGATTCTGCCAGGTGTGCATAGTGTAACGGTGTTCACTACAGTCGAGTGCTCTCGGTGATTTTCGCAAATTAAAATGGAACCCGCTGACATCCCTAAATTCACTTGCTATAAAGGACTCTTCGAATGTGTCCGCATGCCATTTGGCTTGAAGAGCTCACGTAGTGGTTTCCTACGCCTAATGAATATTGTTCTCTACGAAGGGCGGTAGAAAGTCGTGCTATAGTATGTAAGGTTGATGTCATCTTCTCGCGCACTATTGAAGAGCACTTAGAACACCTTGCCATCGTTATTCAGAAACTGCAGGGTTGGATTTACCGTGAACCAAAAAAGCCCAGTTAGGGTGGTCAAGAGTAGACTTGCTAGGTTTTATTGTGAACGATGGTCAGCTTCTTCCTAATGACGTGCAGCTTCGCGTCATTGCAGACTATCATTGCCCGCACGAGGTCAAGAGCTTGCAGCGTTTATTGGGAATGATTAGATTCTGCCGTTCTTTCATACCACGCTACGCAGATCTCACAATTCCGCTTATTCAACTACCGCGGAAAGGCGTAAAATGGAGTTGGGGTGACTCTGAGCACAACGCATTTAGAACACTGATCAGTGTAATTGCTGAGACCACAGCTCTAAAACTCCTAGACTTAAACAAGCCGTTTGTGCTACACACAGACGCTACCTACTACGGTCTAGGCGCTGTTCTACTACAGGAATCGGAGGGTGAGTCAGCCAGTTGCATGCTACTTCCCAGTTGAGTTGCTACTTGCCAGTTGAGTTCTACTTCGCCAGGCATGCGGCAGGATGTTTTACTATATACACAAAGCCGTTCAATTTGTAAACGAATAAAACCACGTGTTGGCCTCCCACCGGGCTTGATGCAGCCAGTTCTAACTCAAAGCTCCTGGCAAAGTGTCGCGTGAGAGGTAATGTGCCCTTTCCCCCGTACACCTAAGGGCAACCCTTATTTATTGGTGGACACTGACCATTTTACGAAGTGGGTCGACTTATACCCATTGCGTGCTCTTACTTCACGTGTATTCTCATTTGGCGTATTCCGCTAATGGCAATTTCAGCAATGCACGACGTAACCAGCTTACAAACGCTATCACTGCTGCTCGTGAGAAATTGCATAACGCTCCGCTCGAGCAAAGAAGTCAATATAACTCGCAAGTTTCATAGGTGTGTTGCTGGTCACTGCATTTGGCACAAGTTTGGCGCTCTCGGTAGCTGAGCGAACCATGGCCAAAACGCTCTCATTTGAAACATCTGGGGAGATTTGGCACGTGTGGCCTAACACGGAGCTTGATCTACCCGGCCTTGATAGAGTCGTGCAGGACACTTGAAGCGAAGGTGAGGATTAGGTGCTCGGTCTGGATTTCTTTGCCATCCAGCCTGATAATTCTTTTGACATTGACAACATTCTGCTCACTAAAGCCCTCCAAGAGCTCAGCCTCTGTCAGCTCTAGCAAATCTTCGTCCAAGAAAAAGCCGTGCGGTGAGGGGTTACTGGAACTTGAACGTCCCCAAATGACACTAGACTGGGCAGCTTTCCGTACTGTTTCTGATTATAGACCTTCAGGAGGAGACCGCCATTTGCCATTCTTGATGCCTTGCAACTTGGTCTAAGAACCTCAGTTAGAGACTTGGAAACTAGAAAAGAAGGTGATTTTTCGTACTTGTTTATCTGATTTTTCTAAGTGAATGACGTGGAATCGCGGGAATTTCGGTCTTTGACATCCAAAGAACAGGACCACATCTTCCGCGCGCCCTCTTTTTGAGGGTGATCAGGGAGTGGAGGGAAGGAACTACCCATAAAAATATTTGGAAATTTCAGACTCGATGGTGGCTGACCCACCATGGAGTCTTACAAGGGTACGCTGCGGGCGCTGTGAAACAGGTCTTTCAAACGCCAGCTGTACGTTACCTCTATAACCGAATATGACATAACCTAAGTAGGCTACTCATACAGGGTTAACTCTCGCTACCTAGATAATGGGAAGTAATGCAGAAGACAGGAGAAAAGAGAGAAGGTTAAAAGTGAGACAGAAAGACGAAGATTGCAGAGGAGGATAGGAAAAGGCAACTAGCGATTTCCCACAGATCGGTAAGTCCTGAGGTACCATCGACGTGAAGCCGCGGCCAAAGGGGTGCGTTGCGTCGCCGAGAGGCCTTAAAGGTCCAAACACACAGCATCGTCTCAACCCCCGGGATCCCCTTTTCCGCGGACACTGCTAAGCCCCTCACGGTTACACGCAGGAGGGTCCAGCCCTCATGTGTTCGGATACGTGGTGTCGCAACACACCAAACGCCTGCTGACGTAAATGCCCCTGCGGGTCCATAAGTTGCGGGTCGAGAGTAGCCTGCGGGTCCAGATTTGCCGACAAACATTCGCGGAAACGGCGTGGTTGCTTAGTCACTACGGCGTTGCGCCACTAAGCACGAGGTCGCGAGATCGAATCCCGGCCGCCGCGAACACACCTGGATGAGGCGGAATGCAAATTTTCTTGCTTTTCTTGAAAAGAAAAGCAAGAAAATTTGAGGTTACCTAAACACCTATGAGTTGTGAATGCGAAAGCATTATTGTCCGGCGGCTGAGCGTGGCTGAGCGGTCCTCCTGTTTTGCGCTACGGTATTAACTGGCTTTTTAACTCATGGTACATTTGACGCTTTTGCAATGGTGAGCTCCCCCTAATGATTTTGTTATTCCTAACATACGATGTTGAGCGTATTCTGTACATTTCCTTTTCATGAATACAGTCCCCTTTGAGTAATTGACCTATATAAACATACTCTTGCACATATGATAAAGGCAGACTGTAAATCATGTATTCTCGTTTTCTGGCAAGGCTATTGAACGTTACCTTGTCTTCTGCTGCACGTTAATCTTCAGTCCTGCTCTAACACTTTGTCGGATCACGTCCGCAGTCTTCTATTGCTAGTCATCTCTAGCGATGCTAAACAGTATAATGTCGTGAGCACACTGTTGGTTGCATAAATATTCGCCGTTGACCTTCACTCGTAATCTTTCGCACTTAAATTCCTAGAATACTTCTAAGCATGCAGCGCTTAGCATTGGAGAGGTCTTTTCTTGCCTGAGGCCTCTTCGATTGGTATCTTGTCATTTTTCTTGTGGAAAATTAACGTAGCTCTGGAGTCCCTATCGACACTTGCTAAGGCATTCACATATGCTTCATTTACTCATCGAGTATTTCATGCCTCTATGACTACTGGTATCGCCCTTGAACCAAATGCATTTGTCCCATCTCCGAAAGTCATACAAAGAAGTCGGTTGTACATCTCAGAAATGCCTCATTGACGTCATTCATCTGATTAATTGTAGAATGCCGCTTCCTGAGTATACCCAGTTCTTAGGCTTGATTGAAGTTATGTATAGCCCTCAGTCTATTGGAAACTACGTTGGTGAATATTTTGTACAATACTGATAGCAAGCACCGGCTTCCTCCTAATGGGCTTATAGTGCTTCAATTCTTTAAGGCCTTCCTTCATATGAATTAGCGTGATGTGGAAAATCTTCCAACTCTCTCGTATACTTGAAGCCTTAAGGCATTGCCTATAAAGGGCCGCATGCTTTTCGTGTATACTAGCCTCTGCATCATTATTTAAACGGACTATTATTCCATGATTTTCTGCCACTTATCCCTGGGACACTTCTTACAAAGCTCTTCTAAGCTCACGGCTAGTTACACATCTGTCTTCTGAATCCTCGGCGTAGTTGAACTGAAGGGCTGAAGGGCCTATCACTGAAGGGCCTATCTTTCATGGCAATCATCTTGCTAATTTCTACGCTTAGTGTTCTCACTAATTTTATGTTACCTTTTACAACTTTTTACGTATATTTAATAAAAAAGCATACAAGAAATATGTCAGACAGCAAGATGTTTTCACTTGAACCATTATCTTCTTTCCTATGCTTAAATGCCTCCTTACATACGCTTAACGAAAAAAAAACATCCGTTATTACGTCAGGCAGAATACTCACGTTCAAGAAAAGTTTTGTAGCATCATTTGCGAAAAGATGTATCTGCATTACTTTGCAGGTGTTGTACTTATCGTTATGAAAGTAGAGGGTGTCATTTGCAACGCTCCAATCCAGTCCGTCGTAGCGGCCGAATTCTAGTCCATTCTGGTAGCCCTGTGTAACGAAAAGAAAATGAGGCATGTTGGTTTAGGCAGTACGTGTCTTCAAAACCCGCTTTTTCATCATCATCATCAGCAGCAGCAGCAGCAGCCTGCTTACGCCCACTGCAGGGAAAAGGCCTCTCCCATACTTCTCCAACTACCCCGGTCATGTACTAATTGTGGTCATGTCGTCCCTGCAAACTTCTTAATCTCATCCACCCACCTAACTTTATGCCGACCCCTGCTGCGCTTCCCTTCCCTTGGAATCCTGTCCGTAACCCTTAATGACCATAGGTTATCTTTTCTTCTCATTACATGTCCTGCCAATGCCCATTTCTTTTTCTTGATTTCAAATAACATGTCATTAAACCGCGTTTGTTCTCTCACCCAATTTGCCCTTTTCTTATCCCATAACGTTACAGCCATCATTCTTCTTCCCATAGCTCGTTGCGTCGTCCTCAATTTAAGTAGAACCCTTTTCGTAAGCCTCCAGGTTTCTGCCCCATGCGCCAGTACTGGTAAGGCACAGCTACTATAAACTTTTCTCTTGGGGGATAATGGCAACCTGCTGTTCATGATCTGAGAATGCCTGCCAAATGCACCCCAGCCCATTCTTATTCTTCTGATTATTTCAGTCTCATGATCCGGATCCGCAGTCACTACCTGTCCTAAGCATATGTATTCCCTTACCACTTCCAGTGCCTCACTACCTATTGTAAACTGCTGTTCCCTTCCTAGACTGTTAAACATTACTTTAGTTTTCTGCAGATTAATTCTTAGACCCACCCTTCGGCTTTGCCTCTCCAGGTCAGTGAGCATGCGTTGCAATTGGTATTCTGAGTTGCTAAGCAATTCAATATCATCAGCGAATCGCAAGTTAGTAAGGTATTCTCCGTTAATTCTTATCCCCAATTCTTCCCAATCCAGGTCTCTGAATACCTCCTGTAAAGACGCTGTGAATAGCGTTGGAGAGATCGTATCTTTCTGCCTGACGCCTTTCTTTATTGGGATTTTGTTGCTTTCTTTATGGAGGACTACGGTGGCTGTGGAGCCGCTATACATATCATTCAACATTTTTACATACGGCTCGTCTACACCCTGATTCCGTAATGCCAACGTGACTGCTGAGGCTTCCATTGAATCAAACGCTTTCTCGTAATCAATGAGAGCTGTATATAAGGGTTGGTTATATTCCGCACATTTCTCTATCACCTGATTGATAGTGTGAATATGGGCTATTGCTGAGTAGCCTTTAAGGGATCCTGTCTGGTCCTTTGATTGACAGAAGTCTAATGTGTCCCTGATTCTATTTGCGATTACCTTAGTAAATGCTTTGTAGGCAACGGACAGTAAGCTGATCGGTGTATAACTTTTCAAGTCTTTGGCGTCCTCTTTCTTATGGATTAGGATTATGTTAGCGTTCTTCCAAGAATCCAGTACGCTCGAGGTCATGATGCATTGCGTATACAGGGTGCCCACTTTTTCTAGAAGAACAACCTGCCCGCCATCTTTCAACAAATCTGCTGTTACCAGATCCTCCCCAGCTGCCTTCCCCCTTTGCATAGCTCCCAAGGCTTTCTTTACTTCTTCGGGCGTTACTTGTAGGACTTTAAATTCCTCTAGACTGTTCTCTCTTCCATTATCGTCGTGGGTGCCACTGGTACTGTATAAATCTCTATGGAACTCGTCAGCCACTTGAACTGTATTATCCATATTAGTAATGATATTGCCGGCTTTGTCTCTCAACGCATACATCTGATTCTTGCCAATTCCTAGTTTCTTCTTCACTGCTTTTTGTGTTCCTCCGTTCCTGAGAGCACAATAAATTCTATCCATATTATACTTCCTTATGCCAGCTATCTTACCCTTGTTCATTAACTTCGAAAGTTCTGCCAGTTCTATTCTAGCTGCTGGGTGAGAGGCTTTCAGACTGTGATGTTATTGGGGCCGCATCACTCCAGAAAAAGGGAGAAGCAGCACGCTGAAGCAGAAACACACATCAGACTTGAATTGACGCGCACAACACAGATAACGGCACACACACGTGACAGTTCCCCAAAATGCTTCATAGACGACATGCACTATATCTATGGATCGGTGGATTATGATTGGCCTACAGTTCGAGCGGAAGCGTGTGTCGCCGTGTCTGAGACCTCGTGGAACCGTTGTCGGACAGCAGTGTCGGCAGGCCGGGTCGGACAGCCGGGTCGGACCGCCTGGCGGGGCTCAGGTGGCCCTGCTCAACAGTCGATAGACGGGAGCCTCGGCGTGCCCGGTTTCCCTCCGGCGGGGTATGCGCTCGGGAACCCACGGCCGCAGTCACCGGGTCGCGTCCACAGCTGGCGGGGTAGCCCTGTGGCCGCTCACTGGAACGCTCGATCGCCCCGGTTCAGGACCACCAGCCCTCCTGCACCAGTGCCTAGCGGAAGAGCGGGACGAGGTCGCCCGCTGTTCTCAGCGGGTGACAGCGTTGACTGGGGTGTGGCGTAGTGACGCGGGCGGTGATAGCCCCTATGGGCCAGACGCCCAGCGAGGAAGCTCTTTGCCGTCGAACGCTGAACCTCGCGCACTGCTCACGCCACGGGGCCATGGGCCACACTCTCACGCGCCACGCTTTTTGAGGCGCCACTGCCGACGCTCCCAAATTGGTGTCGATGATGATGATGGTCCTCTTCGCCACCGCACAGCGCACTGTCTTCATATGTTTATGCTTCCACTCCCGCGTACCGTGTATTACAACAATACCCCCCCTTTTCGAGAAAGTTGTTCACAACTATTCTAACACAAGGACGCGGGATGAAAAGAAAGGAAAAAGAAAAATTGTCGTGTACGTTTGTCCGATTGTTCATATAAGCAGACGACACATATTGTTCACAGGGCATTGCGCCCAGTTAAAGTACTAATGCACAGGTCTGTCCGGTTTCAAATAAACACAAGCGCTTGAGTGGTCGCATTGTCTAATCGCATTTTGATATATTAACAGGTGATTACACGCGACTCGACTCAAGTAGTCAGCTCCGACATAGTCACAACCTTTTGTGTAGTTAACAGTACAATAATACTCCTGCCAAAAGGAGACTCCAGCGCACACTCGGTTGTTCACGTGCTTGGGGTGCTCCTGTGTGGGCTTGTTTCCGCTGGCCTGGTCCACGGCGCTTTCTCGACTTCGGAGGGCCTTGTGTCGGCGCTTCTAAGACTTCAGGACCGAACGAACTTGTATTCTTGCACGCACACACAAACACATACTGACGAGGAGGTGGAGCGGCCTGTACTTTCCCTTTAGCGGTTGTCTTTTGGCACTTGTCGCACGAATTCACGAAGTGTTTTACGTCTCTGTGTACACCTGGCCAATAAAATCCTTGTAGGACACGATCGGTTGTTCTCCTGATACCTTTATGTCCTGGCATAATGTTTTCATGGGCCACTTCTAATACGCCATGTATAAATGCTTTTGGTATGACCACCTGCTTAAAGGGTCTGCCAGTAGCCAGGCGGAAAATGCGATACAACACTCCTTTTTCTTCGACGAATTCGTAGCTGTGACCCTTTCCCGAGTTAAACGACTTGCTCACTTTGGCAAAACTATGTTTCAGCGTCGGGTCTTTCCGCTGTTCTTCAATTAGTTGTCATTTTGTTACGTCACGTAAGACGATTGTCGGAATTCACAAGGGACGAATCTTGCCTTGTTCTTCAGTTCTGACTTCAGCCACGCTCGATACATGCTGAGGCTTCCTAGGCGTCTTAGTCAGCTTCCTTTCTATCGACGATGACTCCGCGTTGGGAGCAGCGGGGTGCATCCAGTCAGAGTCCGGATCGTATTGTGCTCTGATGCCTGGAAGATTTCCGAGAATAACGTCGTAGAGGGGCTCGTCCATACATGTCACGGTTAATTCGCCTGTAAAGTACGGCATGTGCACTAGCACGACAGCTTCAGGCAGGTAGCTTGTTGAGCCGTCCAGAAAAACAACGTTGCTCGTTCTTCCCGTCATATACACCTATGGAACGAGTTCTCGTATGACAATTGCGGTATTACAACCGGTGTCTCGTAATATACGCACACTTCTTCCTAGCAGTCGGCCTTCAACCACTGGCATCCCGTCGATGAGGAAAGTTACAGCAGTCCCAGGGTTTTGTCGTCGCTGTCACTTGATCGGCGAGTCTTCTTTCCTGGACGCTTTGATTCTTTCACTGGACGAATCCAGACTGGTTGAGATTCTGTGAGTGCACACGCAGAACTTGGTTTGTAAGTTCGGCAATTTTCAGCTGTATGTCCCGTTCTGTCGCACAACTCACACTTCAGCATACGCTTAGGTGGGGCACGGCAGTCAGGAGCCAAATGTCCAAACCGGTGACAGAGAGTGCACATAAGTTGCGGTTTCCTGGGCGCTTCAATGTTTTTCCCACTAGAATCCTTTGTGTTATCGGGACCCTTTCCTAGGTTTGTCCAGTTCTGCGCTTCAAGAAAGCGATCCGTCAAGCTAGCAAGTTCGTCAAGGGATTTGCACTCTCGCTCCTTCAAGAAAATGACTAGCTTTGGCTCACAACAGCGCAGAAACTGTTCAGAGATCATTTGATCTCGTAGACCTTCATATGTTTTAGGCACATTAGCCATCTCAATCCAATGGTCAAAATAAGCTGAAATTCTTGCTGCTGACTGTCTTCCAGTTTTGCCCTCTACTGTTCGTGCTTTCCCAAACTTCTCTTGGTAGCCTTGAGCCGTCAATTGAAACCTCTGTAGCAAAGATTTCTTTACCTTCGGGTAATCTAATGAATCGGCGGCAGTCATCCCACCGGTCACAGTTAACGCTTCACCAGTTAGACACATGCTCACAGCAAGAGCCCATTTTTCTTGTGGCCACTCCTGTCCTGTTCCTATGCGCTCAAATCGCTGTAAATACGCGTGTAAGTCATAGCGTTTCTCGTCGAACAAAGGAAGTACCTTCTGTGGATTGAGGGATGGTGCGGAGGTGCTGGGCGCAGTCAAAATTTCAGAAGCCGCTGCCGGCACATTCCGAGCTCCTTCCTGAAGATGCAGCTTTAGCTGGAGGATCTCACGCTGCCTCTCGTCAGCTAAACGCGCTAATTCAGCAGCTTCCTTGGTTGCCTCTCGCTCCGCAGCTCTCTCGTCCCTTTGTTTTGCCTGTTCGGCCTCAATCCATCTGCGAAGTTGTGCGCCTGACAATCCCATATGGAGTCCTATAGCCGTGATTTTCTCTAAATCCATGGTGCCGTCTACTAATGTGTGTCTGCGCTAAAGCGAAACTGCCCTCTTTCACTGTATTTACGAGTGAATCCTGGCAGGCTCGCCAGTTTGTGATGTTATTGGGGCCAGATCACTCCAGAAAAAGGGAGAAGCAGCAGTCGGAAGCACAAACACACATCACACTTGTATTGACACACACAACACAAATAACGGTACACACACGTGACAGTTCCCCAAAATGCCTCATAGACGACATGCACTATATCTATGGATCGGTGGATTATGATTGGCCTACAGTTCCGGCGGAAGCGTGTGTCGCCGTGTCTGAGACCTCGTGGAACCGATGTCGGCCAGTGGGCTCGGACAGCAGTGTCGGCCAGCAGTGTCGGCCGGCCGGGTCGGACGGCCGTGTAGGACGGCCGGGTCGGACGGCCGTGTAGGACGGCCGTGTAGGACGGCCGTGTAGGACGGCCGTGTAGGACGGCCGTGTAGGACGGCCGGGTCGGACGGCCGGGTCGGACGGCCGGGTCGGACGGCCGGGTCGGACGGCCAGGTCGGACGGCCAGGTCGGACGGCCAGGTCGGACGGCCAGGTCGGACAGCCTCGCGGGGCTCAGGTGGCCCTGCTCAACAGTCGGTAGACGGGAGCCTCCGCGTGCCCGGTTTCCCTCCGGCGGGGTGTGCGCTCGGGAGCCCACGGCCGCAGTCACCGGGTCGCATTCACAGCTGGCGGGGTAGCCCTGTGGCCGCTTACTCGAACGCTCTATCGCCCCGGTTCAGGACCGCCAGCCCTCCTGGACCAGTGCCCAGCGGAAGGGCGGGGCGAGGTAACCTCTCAGCGGCCGACAGCGTTGACTGGGGTGTGGCGTAGTGACGCGGGCAGCGATAGCTCCTATGGGCCAGACGCGCAGCGAGGAAGCTCTTTGCCGTCGAACGCCGAACCTCGCGCACTTCTCACGCCACGGGGCCACGGGCCACACTCTCTCGCGCCACGCTTTTTGAGGCGCCACTGCCGACGCTCCCAAATTGGTGTCGATGCTCATGATGGTCCTCTTCGCCACCGCACGGCACACTGTCTTCATATGTTTATGCTTCTATGCCGGCGTACCGTATATTATAACACAGACATTGGCGTTTCTTGATCAGATCTTTCGTCTCCTGCGATAACTTACTGGTATCCTGTCTAACGGAGTTACCACCGACTTCTAGTTTACAATCCTTATTGATGCCTATAAGATGGTCGTTCATTGTTTCAACACTAAGGTCCTCTTCCCGAGTTAAAGCCGAATGCCTGTTCTGTAGCTTGATCCGGAATTGCTCTATTTTTCCTCTTACCGCTAACTCATTGATCGGCTTCTTATGTACGAGTTTCTTCCGTTCCCTCCTCAAGTCTAGGCTAATTCGAGTTCTTACCATCCTATGGTCACTGCAACGCACCTTGCCGAGCAGGTCCACATCTTCTATGATGCCAGGGTTAGCGCAGAATATAAAGTCTATTTCATTTCTAGTCTCGACATTCGGGCTCCTCCCCGGCCACTTTCGGTTATCCCGCTTGCGGAAGAAGGTTTTCATTATGCGCATATCGTTCTGTTCTGCAAAGTCTACTAATAACTCTCCCCTGCTATTCCAAGTTCCTATGCCATATTCCCCCACTGACTTGTCTCCAGCCTGCTTTTTGCCTACCTCGGCATTGAAGTCGCCCAAAAGTATAATATATCTTGTTATGACTTTGCCCATTACCGGATTCCACGTCCTCAAAGAAGCTTTCGACTTCCTGGTCATCATGACTGGATTTAGGGGCGTAGACCTGTACGACCTTCAATTTGTACATGTTATTAAGTTTCACAAGACCTGCCACCCTCTCGTTAATGCTATGGAATTCCTGTATGTTACCAGCTATATTCTTATGAATAAGGAATCCGACTCCTAGTTCTCGTCTCTCCGCTAAGCCCCGGTAGCACAGGACGTGCCCGATTTTTAGCACTGTATATGTTTCATTTGTCCTCCTAACTTCACCGAGCCCTATTATATCCCATTTACTGCCTTCTAAATCCTCCAATAGCAGTGCTAGACTCGCCTCACTAGATATCGCCTCACTAGATATTACCAGGTTCAGATTCCAATGGCGGCCTGTCCGAAGTTTGTCTTAAGTTCTTTGCAACCTACCAAACTTTATTGTTTTCCGTGCTGACCACAGAGACTCTCGAGGGGGTGGCGTCCTTATTGCTATAAGCAATCAGCTGCAGTGTTCCCACATCAACATCTCATCAGTCCTTGAAATATTATGGCTCCTTTGTCGCGCCACATCAGTGTCTATATTAATTGGCGTTTGTTATAGACCCCCTCATAATAGCCCCGAATTCCCCCGCAAACTTCACAACATTTTGAACGAACTTAAAACTAGACGCCCTACGACACACATCCTTCTTTTTAGGGATTTGAACTATCCTGGCATAAATTGGTGCGCCACTCATCGACCTATATTTAGACTGGATGAATCCCGTGAATTTATCGATGTCTGCTTAAATTTTAACCTAGCCCAACTAGTAACCCAGCCTACACGCATTGCCGGAGATACTGCTAACATTCCTTGACCTCGTACTATCTAGCCACCGCGAGAGCCTGAACGCTGTTTCTTATCTCCGTGAAATCAGCGATCATAAACTCATTCATACATGCTTTAACCTTGTATCGTGCGGTGCCACAGGCAAGACATGACCAGAGGTTCCAAGCAAGGGGAGCGGAAAGCGTCCCCGTTTATTCAACAGCCGTGTATATATACACTAAGTGGGAGAGTGTGTATTCCCTGACCACCATGTGTCATGTGCGATACCGATATCGCTCACGTCGAACGTGCCGTAGATGCGAAGCCAGCGCTGCGCCAGATGCGATGGATGCGATGCATCCCCTTTTCTTTCAGAGGAGGAAAAAAACGCAGGAAAGAACCTTAGTAGAAACGAACATTTAGAACGCGATTTAGGTAACTTGCACAAAGCTTCGATTCTAAGTAAGCCTCTGTGGGGGCCTTCGTTCTCGGGTTGACCTTCTGAAAGCAGGTTCTTGGTTGTGCTGCAAGCCTGCAGGAGCGTTTGATGAGGAGGGAATGTTACTAGTTGTGGTCGGTGACTCTGCGGCATCGTTGCTGCTGTATGCTGAAGTTCTTTCGTCAGCTCCTTGGCGGAGGCCCTCCTCGGAGTCACAAAGGCCTCTCTGTCGAAAAGCTTCTCTTGTAGGAAGCAGAGTGGGCACGGGACCAGCGTTGGCAGCGTTGTGCTTAATCGGCACGTTTTTGCGATGCAGGCGGTGTTATCGCTAGCCCTTGCTTGGCTCTCGTCAGCTCCCGAATCCCGGACCAGCCTTACCTCACCGTTGCCGAGCTTCGACTACAACCATGGCTCCTACCCCGATGGTCCATTTCTGGATTCAACTTCCGTTGCACAGCTCCCGCCAGTCTGCCCAGCGCCATCGTCAAAGTCATCACTTCTGCCTGCGAATTTAAACAGCTGGTACTCTGGCACGCTCTTCAGTGGGCACGGGACCAGCGTTGGCAGCGTTGTACTTAATCAGCACGTTTTTGCGATGCAGGTGCGTACGCGGTTCTTGCTATACACTAAAAAAAAGTGATGAACTCTGCCTGATTGTCTTCCCGTGCCCACGAGTGTTGTTCGAGTCGTTGCTCCAGTGCTACGCAATGACGATTTTATTGTTATGCGCTGGAGACATTGAATCTAACCCTGGACCTAACACAGGTACTATCGCCTTATCTGAACTGGATGATTTACATGATTATCCCGCAGACCAAATGAAGATCAGGTTTAAACTGCTTAAGGACGTACACTCTCGTTCACTACAGTCTTCGAAGTGTCAAACCGAACATGTTTCAGATGTCAAAGCCATTAAAAACGGACAGAAAAACATACAAACTGAGCTAGCAGGTATCAAGAAAAGGCTTGACGATTTAGAAGAAAAATCAAAATCGCTTGACCGTTTCGACACTAACCTAACGCGCATGCAAGACAACGTAGATAGCCTCGCTGCTCAGAACAGCTCCTTAGTATCGCGTCTGGATGATCTCGAGGACAGGTCTCGTCGCGATAATGTAATATTTCATGGCCTACCTGACTCGAAAGAAACCTGGCAACAGACAGAAGAAAAACTAACCTCAGTACTTAACGCCGCTCTTGGCTCTTTTCCCAACAATTCAATTCAGCGAGCCCACCGGCTCGGCACTTACCAAGCTAACAAATGTCGCCCGATAATTGCTAAATGTACTAACTACAAAGCGAAAGAATCAGTACTTTCATCACGCGCGCAGTTAAGACCTAGCAACATTGCAGTTAATGAGGACTTTTCACCCGCAACTCGACTTGCCCGTAATAAACTAATTGAGTTTGCGAAATCACAACCAGACTCGCCACAGTTTAAACTCAGCCACAAGACTGCTACTAAACAACAAATGCTACATATACCATTCTAACTCGAATAGTATTTAGGAGATGTCAAGACGCAACGTCAGCCTAAACCATGTTTCAGCTGCCTCGCAACACGTTCCTACCTAGGGACACGCGAGGGGCAGTGGGCATGCTCAAAATAATCAAGTCAGCATCCTTTACACTAACATCAGAAGTGTTCTGAAAAACAATGACTCATTATCATCCGCAATTCGCACGTGTTCAGCCCATATAATAGCTTTAACTGAAACGTGGCTCTCGAACGACATTCAAGACTCAGAACTGTTTGATGGTAGCAAACAAGTCACGATATATCACTGTGACCGAGCAGAGCGCCACGGTGGCGGCGTACTTCTTGCCCTTTCGAAACGCATCCCATCGTCACCCATTCACATCAGCACCAATCTAGAATCGGTGTGGGCTACAGCCACTCTGAGCCATCAAAAGGTAATTTTAAATGTTTGCTATCGTCCACCTTCCTCGTCACCCGCATTTACCAATGAATTGCATGATATAATTAGTACCATTGCGACAAAGTTTCCTTCTCCACCTCTTTTCTTATTTGGTGACTAATTTTCCTAATATAGTTTGGAACAGTGGTATACCTAACTTTTCTTCTTCTGATTCAAAAGATTTCTTGGGTATTTGTACTACAGTTTCATTAAGTCAATTAGTCACACAAGCCACGAGATTAACATCCACTTCCGCAAACATTCTCGATTTGATCCTAACCAATCGTCCCGATTATGCCTCTGCCATCCATAACTTACCGGGTATCAGTGACCCCTTATTGCTAAATATTCACTTTAATACTGCGTTTTGAAACTTCCGAAGACTAAAAAAAAATAAGTAGAGACTAAGAGAGCTAACTTCGAAGCAATAAATAATGAACTCAGTCTATTTCTGAACATAATCATGAGTGATATTGAAAATCGTAGAGTGCAGTCAAACTGGAACATGTTTTCGGCAGAGGTAAATCACTTAATCAATAAACACATCCCAACCCGTATAACATGCAACCCGCGCGCGCCTTGTTGCAATAATCATTTAAAATGACTATCCAACAAAAAAAGACGACTGTATCGTTCCGCGATCTGACTCACGTTGGAAAGCCCACACTTTAGCATCTAACACCTATGTAGCCGTACTGAAATACGCTAAAGAAACATTCTTATCAACCACATTACCATCTATGCTGATAACTAACGTAAAAAAAAATTGGCGCGTCATACATCCACCTTCCGATGATTCTATCACTCTTAACACTTGCTCTGGTAACCCTGTTCCGAAAAACCTATGCGCAACTCTCGTGAATATTAACTTTCTTAAAACTTTCTCGTGCACAGTTGATATTAAACTACCTATCTTGAATGACTATAACTTCTTAACTATGCCTCCAGTGACTGTTGAAGTTCCCGGAGTTATTCGACTAATAGATTCATTGAAGATGGATTCGTCACCCGGCTTTGATAACATCAGTGCTAAATTTCTGAAAAACACCTGCACTTATAGTTCCATTATACTAACCAAAATATTTCAACAATCACTCAACGCATCTACTGTTCCATCAGAATGGAAAATAGGAAAAATAATTCCTTCGCATAAATCTGGCAGCAAAACATCAGCTACAAATTATCGCCCGATATCATTAACCAGTACCTGCTGCAAACTGCTAGAACACATTTTTACTAAAATTGCGGATTTGCTTAAATCTAATTCATTTTTTTCGTCATCCCAACATGGTTCTCGAAAATCATTCTCATGTGAATCACAATTATTAACATTTACTCACAAACAACACCAAATACTTCACTGTTCTTCTCTTGCCGATTGCAACTTTTTAGAGTTTTCGAAAGCCTTTGACAAAGTGTGTCATAAACTTTTACTTTATAAACTAAGCAAATTAAACCTCGATCATAACGTTCTCAAATGAATTGAGTCATTTCTCGCTAACCGTTCTCAGTTCGTCACAGCTAATGGCCATGACTTACCTCATAGCGACGTTCAGTCAGGTGTGCCCCAAGGTTCCGTCCTGGGACCTCTATTATTCCTTATCTACATTAATGCCTAACCTTCAGCAATAACCTCTGACGTACATTTATTCGCAGACGACTGTGTAATCCTCAGAGAAATAACTAACGAACACGACATCTCCCTGCTTCGGGCCCATCTCAATAACGTCAGCAAATGGTGCCCATTGTGGCGAATGGAACCCAACATTAACAAATGCAAATTTCTGAGAGTATCCCGCTATAACGATAATCTGCCTGTGTACTACTTGAATAACGTTTCTTTAGAATCTACTAACTGATATAAGTACTTAGGCCTACATATGAGATATAAATTAACATGGAATCATCACGTCGAATACATAATTAATCAAGGTAATCGCTTGATGGGATACTTACGCCGTAACTTTTCTCATGCTTCCTCTCCTTTAAAATTACTACTTTATAACACCCTGTTACGGCCAAAATTAGAATACGCTTCAGCTATATGGGACCCTTACCACGAAAACCTAATAAATTCCCTTGAACTCATCCAAAACAACGCCACACGTTTTATTCTTTGGAATTACTACCGTGGTGCGAGCGTTTCTTCAATGAAATCGAATCTGGGTCTTCAACCGCTAGCAACACGTCGAAAAATTTTCCGCCTTTCATTTTTTCATAAGCTGTATCACCACCCTACACTTCATCCAAAATTCATGTCGCTACCATATTACTTATCTCCCCGTACTGATCATCATCATAAATTAGAATTGGTACATGTAACACGACACACTTTTTACACTCACTTTTGCCACGTACGTCGAAAGATTGGAATGAACTTCCTTCTGACATTGTTTCCATTAATAACAATGTTCATATTCGAAAAGTACTAGCTAACAATGTACAATAGCAAACATTTGTACGAACTGCTCCTGGTGTTTTCCTTTCTCTTGTTTAATGTTACTTTTATATGTCATGTTCTATTACTGCATTTATCATACTTTCAGCTAACATTGTATAATTAGCAAATAGTGGGTATAAGCTCATGATTTATTTCCTTCTTATTTGTTGTATAACCTACTCCCCTCTCTAATGCCGAAAGGCCGTGAGGGTAAACAAATAAATAAATAAATAAATAAATAAATAAATAAGATGTCGCCGATTGCACCGCTGGAATGTGCAGTCTTCAGTTATAATGTTATATGACCGGGGATATGCCGCAGCTTGAAGGATATGCCGCACCTTTGGTGGCCCACGCCCCTCTTTGATGCGTACCGTGTCTCGAGGGTTGAGCGGTGGTAGTTGTCGGCTGCAGCGGTTGGTCTGACGATGCTTCTGTCCGTTGCGACCTGGGCATGGCCGTACGTCGGGCAACGTTGTCCGTAGTAGTCTTCTTTGCAGTACTTCGCCAGGTAATGGACCGGATCCCAATGGAGTAGAACTGTAGGCAAGATGACCAAGCCGAAAATCGTGATTCATTTGAGTGCTTTTCTGTGAACTCCTTAACTACTTGCACGCCTTTTTCCGCCAGACCGTTGGACTGGGGGTAACGAGGGCTGGAAGTGGGGTGGTTGAAGTCGTACCTTCGGGCAAATGCAGCAAAAACATGGGTAGAAAATTGTGGGCCATAATCCGAACAAACTTCAACTGGTATGCCGTATCTAGCAAAAAATTGCACTTGTTGCTTCAATGACTGTCTTCGTGGTAGTATCTTTTAGCAGCTCTACTTCAGCAAAGTTTGATAATGCGTCGTAGACGCACAGGTATGACCGTCCACCACGCTCAAAAATATCGATGCCGACGCGATGCCACGGTTTATCAGCTACAGGGGGCAACTTTAACGGCTCTCGGGGCTGTCTGTACGCGTACGTTTTGCATGCAGAACGCGCCTGTGCGAAAGCTTCTACGTCGCGGGTCATTTCTGGCCAGAAGACGACATGCCTGGCCCATGATTTGCATATATTGATGCCCAGATGGCCTTGATGAATGCGTTCCAAAGTTTCTTCCCTCATCGTAGGCGGAATTACAACTTTGCACCCTTTTAAGAGGACTCACGTGAGAAAGCTCCCCTTCAGAAGATTACCAATGGCCTTGGAGTGCTTTTCCTGCCGCCAAGTCCACAAGAACTTGGTTTAATTCTTCATCCCGACTAGTTTCCGTAGCCAAGCTCTTCCAGGTGTTATCGGTGACAAGTGAAGAGAGAGCACCTACTGCGTGCACTTCAGTGTCGTCGTTGATGACGTCGTTTTCCTTGGTGGGTCCGGTTGTTGCACGTGACAGCATGTCGGCGAGAGCAGTTGCTTCCCTGGTGTGAACTGAAGTTTTACGTCATAACGAAGAAGGCGCAGAAAAAACCGCTGCAACCTCGGGGGCATGCCTCCAATGGCCTTCTGCGAGATGGCAATCAAGGGATGGTGATCAGTTGCAAGAATAAGCGACCGACCATAGACAAAATGGTTAAACTTCTCGCATCCATATGCCACCGCCATCGCCTCCTTTCCGATTTGCGAGTTACGTTGCTCGCACTCTAAGTTCCCGCGAGGCATACGTGACTGGCTTCCATGTGTCCTTGTGGCACTGCAATAGCGCTGCGCCGATTCTGTTTTGCGATGCATGACATGACGCATTTGTTGCTTTTGTTCGATCGAACACGGCTAGTAAAGGCACTCTATTTAAACTTTCGCAAAGCTGCCTCCACTCTTCAGCGTGATTAGGCGTCCAGTCAGGCGCACTATTCTGCTTTATAAGATTTCTTAGGAGCGTCGTCCTTTGGGCCAGTGACGGTATAAACTTGCTGAAATAATTCACGGTTCCTAGCATCCTCTGTACTGCGAGCTTGTCGGTCGCCGGTGGAATTTGCATCATTGATTTTGTCAGCGACGGCCTTGGTTTGATGCCTTCTTGGTGAATGACGTCACCAAGAAACTTGATTTTGCCAACTCCAATGGAACACTTGTTCGGATTAAATGTCTGACAGCCGCGTTCTGCTGCTTCCAGTACCGACTGCAGGCGCCTTTCATGCTACTGCCTCGACGACGCCCATGCTAGTACATCATCAACGTATACTCTGACCCCAGGAAGGCCTTCAACAATTTCATTTAGCGTTTTCTGAAATACCTCAGGCGCCGATGCTGTACCAAAGGGTAAGCGCAGAAATCTGTAGCGCCCAGTTGGCGTTGCAAATGTGCAAATTCGTGAGGTTTCGTTCTCCACCGAAATTTGGTGAAAACCAGAGTTCGCGTCAAGACGGGTGAAAACTGTAGCGCCCGCTAACTCTGCCTTTGTCTTCCCTTCGCGGCATTGTGTAATTGGTTAAACCTCCTGGAGTCGATACATACTCGAATATTCCCGTCTTTCTTTCTAATAATGACCAATGGGCTTACCCAGTCTGTGGGCTCGGTGACTTTGGTTATTTATGCCTGCGCGCTCCATGCGCCCCAGTTCTCGCAAGGGTTCCTGTAGAGCCAGCGGTACTCGTCGGGCTGCTTGGACGATTGGCGTGGCGCCGTCACGTAGAACCATTCGATAGACCCTTTCCACGCACCCGGTTGCTGCGAAAATGTGGCGAAAGTTCATTGCGACTTCCTCAGAACTGTTTCGAAATACTGCGTGTATGCGTGAACAAGTCCAAGATTGTCGCTAGCCTGTAAGCCCAGAATGGCCTGATGCCCCTTGGACACCACGAAGTCGAGGACGGCGCAACGATCACCTAGTGCTAATTCTGTACGAACGACGCCTACGTACTGGATAACTCCTCCGCCATACGAACGTAACACCGCGCTGCTTTGTTTCAGGGGCGGCTTCGGGCGAATTTTACGGTAGCATCCGAAAGGTAGTAGATTTGGTTGCGCTCCTGTAGCGACCTTGAATTCGAGTGGTACGTTCTTTATTTGGGCGATACCTGTCCAGTCGTATTGGTTTGCTGCGCTGCTTGACACGTCCAGAATGCCAAAGTTATCTTCAGCGCCCTGAAGTTCGCCAATATCGGCAGATCGTCTCCAGCAGATAGCAAAATGGTTAGGGCGTTGACATTTGCGACATGTTTTCCCGAATGCAGGACACCTTCGTGGCGGGTGCATACATATGCGCACTTACGACTCGTGTAATGTCTGGGCAACTCACTTTGTGTACTTGGCTGTTCCTTACGCTTCGCGTAAATGTGGCTTTCGTCCCGTGTCCAAAATTTTTGTTGCTGTCGCTTCAGCGGCTTTAGCAACCTGCTCAGCCTTCAGTTAATTCAGCGTAGTGTCCCGCAGCAACTTTTCTAGAAGTTTCTCGTCATTAGTTCCATAAACAATTTGGTCCCTAATCATTGCGTCTATTTGGGAGCCAAAGTTGCATGCTCGAGCTTGGTTCCTTTAAGTCTCGCAAAAAACGTTCGAAACGCTTACCAGGGGCCTGGACTCGCGTACGGGAAACGTAGCGCTCATGGACTTCGTTCTGCAGAGCCGCACAATATGCATCGAACTTCGCAATGACAGGGGCGTAGTCATTCCTGCTCTCGTCTTCCCCAAAGCTGAACGTGTTGAAGATCTCGATGGCTTCCTCGCCTGCAACGCTCAGCAGAAGTGGAGTCTTGTACAATTCCGTTCGAGGCTTGCCGGTTGGCTGTTCTAATGCAGCGAGAAAAAATTCGAACCTTCGCTTGAATGCTTGCCAGTTCTTGGCGATTTCACCATCCGAGCTCAGCGGGCCTGGTGGCTTCAGGAAGTCCATGGGGCTGGTGTCGTAGTATGATGATGATATGTGGTGTTTAATGGCGCAAGGGCCAGGTATGGCCAAAGAGCGCCATGACAAATGGTAGTGTTAACAATGTATTATAGAAGATGTGACTTGGCTGTAAAGTGGCCTAAAAATAGTCGCTGTAAAGTGCGTAAAATCTACGTGCTATAAAATTATGGCGATGATTAATGACGAAGACTGAAGATTAAAATCCATCGTAAAAGAATGATGCATTGTTAAAAATATGCGAGACGTTAAATTGCTTACAGCACTACAGCCTCGCCAGAGCCCTTGAACCACAAGGGCCTAGAGGCATGTGCTTATTCAAAATAATTATCGCAGCGACATCCTCAGAAGTGAGGAAGCGCTACGATCGTGTGGGGCTAATAACATGCAACACAACATCTTTCAAAAAACCTAAGACGGCGTTGGTGTCAAAGAGTGGTTCTGGACCAAGTAACATAACAGGATGAAGGGGGATGTGGTGTCTGTATGCTAAGAGAAAATGTTTTTTTCTTTCGGGTTCGGCTTCCCGACACTCCAGTAGGACGTGGAGGACGGTCAGCCTCTCCCCGCATCTACCACAGGTTGGAGGCTCGTTTCCCGTGAGTAAAAAGTTATGTGTGCCAAAAGTGTGTCCTATTCTTAGGCGGCAGAATAGCACATCTGTCCGGCGGCATTTTGTTACAAGAGGCCAGAAACCTAATTGTGGCTTTATTACATGCAGTTTATTATTTATTTCTTCGTCCCACATGCGTTGCCAGTGCCTTCGTAGTTTCCTTCTTAAGAAAGGCTTCAGGTCTGTGACAGGGACCGAAGCAGTAGGATTAACTGCATGCAATGAGATTGATGTGGCCATCTGGTCGGCTAGAACGTTTCCCTCGATGCCCCTATGTCCAGGCACCCAGCATATGATCACATGTTGGTTAGATATATATGCTTTGCACAGTGCGGAGTAGAGCTCATTAAATACTGAATTTTTCTGATTACAGAAAGACATCAAGGCCTTCACAACACTCAGGGAGTCCGTATATATAATTGATTTCTGGAGTTGTGATTTATTTATATGCTTTACGGCCGACAGCAGTGCGTAGGCCTCAGCCGTAAAGATACTAGTTTCCGGGTGCAGTGCGTCGGATTCCGAGAAGGATGGACCGACGGCTGCATAGGATACCCCGTCGTGTGACTTTGATGCGTCTGTGTAGAACTCCGTGCAGGAGTATTTGTGCTGGAGTTCCCGGAAATGCATCTTTATTTCAATCTCTGGGGCATGCTTTGTGACTTCCACGAACGATATATCACATTGTATGAGCTGCCACTCCCAAGGAGGTAGCAGCTTGGCTGGATGCATTAGGCGAAGCTCGAGGAGTGGAACGTGCATTTCTTCGCTAAGCTCCCTCACACGCAGCGAGAAAAGCTGTCTTACGGACGTACGATTGCGAAAGGGTGTAGCACATGTCATGTCATTAATGGTACTAAAACAGGGATGTTGGGGGTCTGAGTGGACTTTCAGAAAATATGTATGGCTGATGAATGTTCTCTGCAGATGAAGTGACCACTCATTTGATTCTACATATAAACTTTGTATGGGACTCGTTCTGAAAGCGCCAGTGGCCAGTCGGATTCCTAGATGGTGGACTGGGTCTAGCATCCTTAGTGCGCTCGGGGCGGCAGAGTGGTAAATCACGGCGCCATAGTCTAGTCGTGATCGAATGAGGCTTTTATAGAGATTCATTAAGCATTTCCTGTCACTACCCCACGAAGTCTGGGATAGAAGTTTGATTATGTTCATTGTTTTTAGACACTTTTCTTTGAGATGTTTAATGTGGGGGACGAAGGTGAGTCTGTAGTCAAGTATGACACCTAGAAATTTGTGTTCTTTGTTTACAGGTATCTGTTGTCCACGCAGTTCTATGCAAGGATCTGGGATAAGTCCTCTCTTTCTTGTAAAAAGAACACAAGAGCTTTTGTTAGGATTGATCTTAAACCCATTCTTGTCTGCCCACATTGACACTTTGTTCAGGCCATGCTGTACCTGTCTCTCGCAGACTGCGAGGTTAGAAGATTTGAAAGCTATTTGAATGTCGTCCACGTAGACAGAGTAAAAGATGGCAGGTGGTAGTGAAGCACGAAGCGTGTTCATCTTCACGATAAATAGCGTGCAGCTGAGCACGCCTCCTTGGGGTACACCCGTTTCTTGCGTAAAAAGACGTGAGAGTGCATTGCCGACTTTTACCCGGAAGGTACGATTTGACAGATAGCTTTTTATTATAATAAACATATTACCGTGGATGCCCATTTCTGACAGGTCTCTTAAGATTCCGTAACGCCACGTTGTGTCATACGCCTTTTCCATATCGAGAAATATCGATAGGAAGAACTGTTTATGTATAAATGCGTCCCGGATATTCCCTTCGACACGCACGAGATGATCGGTTGTGGAGCGCCCTTCTCGGAAGCCGCACTGATAAGGATCAAGCATTTTGCTCTGTTCAAGGAAATGAATGAGTCGCCGATTTATCATTTTTTCGAACACCTTACAAATGCAACTTGTGAGGGCTATCGGGCGGTAACTTGCCACTGAGGAAGGGTCTTTGCCTTGTTTCAAAACAGGGACTACAATGGCTTCCTTCCACGCGGTTGGAAGGTACCCTGCATCCCAGATGGTGTTAAAAAGTGTGAGTAGTGTAAGTTGCGTGTCATTGTGTAAGTTTTTGAGCATTTCATACATGATTCTATCAGATCCTGGTGCGGAACTCTTGCATGCGCTCAAGGCAGCTTTCAACTCGGCAGCACTAAAAGGGCAATTGTACGGTTCATTCTGTCGGCATTTATTGATGAGTGGCTTGCATTCTTCTATTTGTTTATATTTTAGGAAGGATTGCGAATAATGATTTGAGCTTGATACACTCTCAAAGTGCTCCCCGAGTGAGTTGGCCTGGTCTTGCAGTGTATCGCCCTGTGTGTTTACCAGGGGGACTGAGTATGTTTGCCTACCTCTAATCCTATTAACTCTGTTCCAGGCTTTGGCCTCATCCCTAAACGAGTTAATACTCGATAGATACTTTTGCCAGCTTTCTCTTCTGGCCTGTCGGCGGGTTCTCCTACCTTGGGATTTTACTTTTTTAAAGTTGACAAGATTTTCTGCAGTGGGCGAAGCGCGTAGCATCTCCCACGCTTTGTTCTGATTCCTACGTGCGATTCTGCATTCATTGTTCCACCACGGGACATGCCGTTTGCATGCCGAGCCGCTTAATTCACGTATGCATTTAGATGCGGCATCTATTATAAAGGCTGTGAAGTACTCCACAGCAGCATCGATTTCTAAAGAAGACAGGTCAGCCCATGAGATGCTAGAGAGAGCTCGAAATTTCTGCCAGTCGGCTGTGTCTATCTTCCACCTAGGAGCTTGTGGAGGACATTCGTTTTCTTTAGATGTTCTTATCAATATGGGGAAGTGGTCGCTCCCGTAAGGATTGTTCATAACTTCCCATTCGAGTTCAGGCAGTATACACGGGGAAACTAGGCTGAGGTCAATTGATGAAAATGTTCTGTTGGCGAGAGAATAATATGTGGGTGCCTTCTTATTCAGCAGGCATGCACCAGAAGAGAAGAGGAACTGTTCAACAAGACGACCTCGCGCATCTATACGAGAGTCGCCCCACAGGCTGTTGTGCGCATTGAAATCTCCAAGTACAACGTAAGGTTCTGGCAATTCATCTATGAAGGACTGAAATTCATGTTTGCTTAGTTTGTAGTGTGGGGGTATATAAATCGAACAAATAGTGATAAGTTTGTTTAGCAAAACAATTCGAACCGCCACTGCCTCAAGGGCCGTTCGTAGCTGTAAATGTTGACATGCTATGCTCTTTTGGATTACAATTGCAACACCTCCCGATGATGCGATTGCATCATCGCGATCTTTGCGAAAAGTAACATGCTGTCGGAGAAAGTTTGTATGTTGTGATTTTAGGTGTGTTTCCTGTAGACACAGCACCTTTGGATTGTGTTTGTGTATAATCTCTTGCACATCATCGAGGTTCCTAAGAAGACCTCTGACATTCCATTGGATGATTTGTGTATCCATATTTTAAATTAAATTGGTGCTGTGTTTACGGAAACGGAAGGGATGTCTTACATTACAGAGCCCTTTCGAGGCCCTGTAATAGGGGTTTTGCTCTTTCTGAAGCGCTCGAGCGAACCTCGGCGCTCCTTAGGCGCTTGGTGCGCCTTGAGGACAGGTGTAGTGTCCATTGCCTCCTGTGAGACGCCGGACAAGCGCTCTTGCGAGCGAGATGTTTTCTGACAGAGTCCTGCCCCGGAAGGCAAGACCCCTGCGCCCCCCAGCCCGGAGGTCGATGGGGCTCCCTGAGGGATTTGGCTGCGCTGGCCGTTGCCAGCACTGGAGGGGGCCTCGGAGGTTGGGGCAGCCTCGGCTGCGCCCACCTTTGGGGTCGATGGCTCCGTCTGCTCGGTTGGCGGAGCAGCGCTAGCTGCAACCACCGTGGAGGCAGATGGCGTGACTGCCGACTCATTGTCTGTGGGTCGGACAGCCGCCGGAGGCCGTTGTGACGCTGCCCCCTGACGCGCCACATCGGCAAAGGTTTTCTTTGGCAGGTATGCTACCCACCTTCGTGCCTCTTTGAACGATATATTCTCTTTTACTTTTATAGTCACAATTTCTTTTTCCTTCTTCCAGGAGGGGCACGACCGCGAGTACGCGGCGTGGTCCCCGTCACAGTTTACACAGTGTAGGGAGTTCTTACATGCTTCAGTGGCGTGTTCAAAGGCACTGCATTTGGCGCATGTTTGGCGGCCTCGGCAGCTTTGCGAGCTGTGGCCAAAACGCTGGCATTTGAAGCATCTTAGGGGATTTGGCACATATGGCCTGACACGGAGCTTGATGTACCCGGCCTCTACAGACTCGGGCAGAATACTTGAACCGAATGTGAGTATCAGGTGCTTTGTTTGAATTTCTTTTCCATCCCTTCTTATCTTAATTCTTCTCACATTGACGACATTCTGATCACTGAAGCCCTCCAGGAGCTCAGCCTCTGTCAGTTGGAGCAAATCGTCATCCGAGACAACGCCGCGGGTGGTGTTGAGAGTGCGGTGTGGAGTTACTGTTTGTGGAACATCTCCAAATGATTCTATACTGGGCAACTTTTCGTACTGTTTCTGATCATGGAGCTCTAACAAGAGATCACCACTTGCCAGCCTTGATACCTTGTAGCCTGGGCCAAGGATATCAGTTAGGGGCCTGGAAACTAGAAAAGGGGAAATGTTTCGTACTTGTTTGTCGGATTTTTCTGAGTGGATGACATGGTAACGTGGGAAGTTTGGTGTTTGACGTCCAAGGAACTGGAAAACTTCATCGGTGCGCCCTCTTTTGTGAGGGCGATCAGGAAGCGGAGGGAAAGAGGTTGCCATAAAGGGATTGAATTTTCGGCAATAACGCCAGCCACCCACCGTGGAGTCCTACAAGGGGACGCTACAGGGACTGTAAGAACAGGTCCTGCAAACGCCAGCTGTACGTTATCACTATAACCAAATATGAGATAACCTAGGTTGGTTATTCACACAAGGTTAACCCTTGCTGCCTGGAAAATTGGAAGTAAACGGAAGCTAGGAGGAGACAGGAAAGATGAAAAAGCAAGAGAAAGACGAAGATTAGAGGAAGAGAGAGAGACAGGAAGAGGCAACTACCGATTTCCCCCGGGTGGGTCAGTCCGGGGGTGCCGTCTACGTGAAGCCGAGGCCAAAGGGGTGTGTTGCCGCCGCCGAGGGGCCGTAAAGGTCCAAACCCCCGGCATTGGCTCAACCCCCAGGATCCCCTTTTCCCCGGACACGGCTAAGCCGCGCACGGCTACACGCGGGAGGGTCCAACCCTCGTGTGCTCGGGTCCGTGGTGTCGCAACACACCAAACGCCTGCTTGCGCAGACGCCCCTGCGGGGGGTATGGTAGTATAATCTTCGGCTCACCAAGAATGGACGTTGTCGTTCATTCCACTTCTGACGCCATGTATCGTGCGGTGCAGCAGGCAAAGCATGACCAGAGGCTCCAAGCAAGGGGAGGGGAAAGCGTCCCCGTTTATTCAACAGCCGTGTATATATACACTAAGTGGGAGAGGGTGCGTTCCCTCACCGTCATGTATCATGTGCGATACCGATATCGGTCACGTCACACGTGCCGTAGATGCGAAGCCAGCGCTGCGCCAGATACGACGGATACGATACAAACTTCACCCCAATAACAAAAGCAACTTGTCAAAAAACAATTTCTCTTTACAACAAAAGAAACTATGAGCCCTTCAACAGAGAATTGGAGGCCTTCTTTCCATCATATCAGGAGTAATTAGACGAACAAGACTTCCACACAAGCTGGTCAATGTTTAAACATAAAATGAATGAATTGACTAATCAATATATCCCCGAATGCAGCTTGCGCGCTAACCACCACAACCCATGGTTTATCAAGACTCTGGGAAGATTAGAAAACAAAAAGAAACGCCTTTTCCGTAGTGCTAGACTGAGCAGAACAGACTGCGCATGGGAGAGATATTACGCTGCTGAAAAGGCGTATTTCGTCGCAGTAAAAAACGCTAAGCGTTCCTTTTTTCACATCGACTTGCCAAACATACTTACATATAACCCGACTAAATTCTGGCAGCTTTTAAACCACCCAATCTTCGCGCGTTGTTACCCTGACTGACGATTCAGGACGTGTTATTTTGGACGTAGAGTGCGCTAACATATTTATTTCTGCCTTTGCATCTGTATTCACTAAAGAACAAAAACCACCACGCCTCATGACAGCCAGTGACCACAAAAATGCAATGTCAGCCCTTACGTTCTCAGAAGCCGGCATATCCCTTCTTATAGATAAGTTAAAACTTTCTTCATCTACCGGCATTGATAAAATCAACACAAAGGTCTTGAAAAACACTCGCCATACGTCTGCCGAGCTTTTATGCTTGCTATTCTCGCTGTCCATTTCTACAGGTATCATACCCCACGATTGGAAAGTGGGGAAGGTCGTCCCAGTCCACAAGTCGGGTAAAAAAGATTCATCACTTAACTACCGCCCCATATCACTTACCAGCATACCCTGAAAGCTCACGGAACACGTCATTTACTCTTTAACAATGAAGTTTCCGGACTCGAATAATTTCTTTTATTCATCACAGCATGGATTTCGTAAAGGTTACTCCTGTGAAACTAAACTAGCCATTTTCGTTCACGACCTGCATGCCAGCCTTGACGCTAACCTCCAAAGTGACGCAATCGTCCTCGACTTTGCTAAGGCATTCGACAAGGTACCCCATATCCGCCTATTTCTGAAACTTTCCGGCCTAAACTTGCATTGTGACATACTAGCATGGCTAAAAGAATTCTTGACTCAGCGCTCCCAATCAGTCGTCATTAATAAACAAATGTCTAACTTATTACCAATTTCCTCACGGGTGCTCCAAGGATCCGTCCTAGGGCCTCTTTTGTTTTTAGTTTGTATTAACGACCTACCTCAAAAATTAGATTGCCATATTCGGATGTTTGCCGATGATTGCGTTAGTTACAAAAGAGTTACTGACACCTTTAACTAGCAATGCCTACAAGATAACCTAAATCTGGTACAAAACTGGTGCTACAACTGGTTAATGACAATATAAACAAATGAAAATATATATATTTCCACCGTCACAGTAATCCTCTCCTGTTTCCCTACACTATCTCTAACGTTCCTATCGACCCTGTCCAATCATATAAATATCTCGGTGTTCATCTTAGTCAAGATCTTACGTGAAATAGCCATATCGGGAATATTATTTCATCTGCTAACAAAACGCTTGGTTTCTTAAAGCATCATCTCCACTCTGCCCCCCAGCATGTTAAGCTACTCGCATACAAATCACTAGTTCGACCAAAATTAGAATACGCATCGCCCATCTGGTGTCCAAAACAAGTATACCTTGCAAATTCACTTTGAATCAGTTCAAAACAGGGCAACTAATTCATTCATTCCTCGAACTCTTTTGATATCAGCATATCATGCCTGAAATCGCAGTCCAACCTACCTATTCTTGCACTTCGTCGCCACATTGCTAGTTTATGCTTATTGCATAAATTATTTTAGAGCTAGCTATCACAAAAACCCTACATCTGCCTTCCCCCACCACGTTTCTGTCTTCGCACCGGGCATCAGCAGCAGGTATCTCGACCACGCACGCACAAAAACGTTTTCTTCGTCATTCTTTCCCCGGACTGCTAGCGACTGGAACTGCCTTCCCCAAGAACTTGCTGCCATCACATGCCTATCTATGTTCCTTAACCAAATTACGCGTGTGCTTGCATCACAATAATCATTTTTGTTTGTATAACTCGTTCAAACTTTTTTCTGTATTCTGTTGTTAACCTATATTTGTCCTCCCCTTTATGTAATACCCTTTAAGAAAATACCCTTTAATACTGTAATACCTGTAATACTGTAATACTGTAATACTGTAATACTGTAATACCCTTTAAGAAAATAAAGTGCAGTGAAGAAGAATGCCTTACCAACGCATGCCATTTGACGATAGTGTACTGCAGCGATCCAATCCAATCCATGTTATAGCCATCGTTCCATCGTTTTAATGGCGGCGAAGCCCCGGTGCAGTGTCGGTTCGTTTTCTATCGTCATGCCCTGCCCGAAGTCAACTGCTCAGCCATTGAGGCATGACAGCTAGATCTATCTGTATTTCAGCCATTGGAGTATCGGAACGTTGTTGTGTCGTGCTGTCCTCTGGTGTGATAAGTAACACTCAATACCATTATCTGCAGTCTCCGCATGATGGAGCTGCGACCTTCAGGTCTGTGCGTTTATATGAATTCATTAGGCCAATCAGGTGTCATCACGCCACCTGTCTCCCACCAATCAATTGCTGGTGCTGGTTAAGCACCGGCAGGAGAATGTTAGTTGCATGGAGTGGTGGATTGAGCCAGTCCGCCCATAACTCTGGCTGGATGTTAGTGGGAATGGTGGAGAGGCTTGACTGCAGTTTGGATTGAGTGTGAAGGCAATGCCATCAATGCAATGCCATGTGATGGCAAATCGAGGTACTCCTAAAGCTAAACTGGTATATTTGCGGAGCGCCGTTTCTAATTTGGAGTGCTCGGTCTTGGTGAGAGATTGATATGGAAGTTGGTGGAGCACACGGGAGTAGACAAACATCTGGATTATCCTTCGAAGTTCTTCCTCCTTTAGTCCTTTGTGTTTACGTGTTACTCTAGATAGCATGTGGTATATGTGGTATAGTTGTCGGATTGTTTTTTCCAAATATACTTCGGCTCTACCGTCATCCTGAAAGGTGAAGTCCAGTATTTTGATGTTAGATCGGCGCGGTAATTCGGTATGTCCGATTTGCAGACTGATGCTTTGGCGCTGCTGTTCCGCGCGGCGGCCTATTTGGTTAGTTACCATTATGTCATCAGATTTTGTTGGTGAACACTAGCCCAATGTCGTTAACGTATTCGTGAACGGTATCTAAGGCTGACTGGATGGTGTGCTCCTGTTCTCCTAAGGACCCATTGCAACACCACATAGTAATATCGCTTGCACAAACATTGTGTTCGAGTAGTGCGATGGAGGAGAGCCGGGCAGGCAGATCGAGCAAAGCGATATTGAAGAGAGTGGGTTACAGGATTGAGCCTCGAGGGACTCCAATACCAAGAGGGTATGGCGCTAAAAGCTCTCGATGGATCTGGATTTGTGTAGAGCGACTGGCAAAAAGTATTTAATGCAATTGTAGAAGCGGGCGCCAGTTCATAAAGGTCAAGAGATTCTTGAGGATAGCGGAGTGTTTCACGTTATCAAACGCCTTGTGTATATCTACACCTGCGATTACGTTGGTTTGCACGAGACTGTGATATTGGTACACTTCTTCCAAGATACGAAGCATAGTATCCTGAATGCTAACTTGTGATCTAAAGCCTGTGATTGTGTAAGGAAAAGCACTGCTGTTTTCTAAGTGTAGGTGAGAGGGTTAAGGGCCATGCGTTCCATCGATTTGCTTACACACGACGTTAAAGATATAGGACGCAGGTTCGCGATAGAGTTGGCCGGTTTGCCGGATTTCTGGATTGGTATTACTAGTGCTGTTTTCCACTCCTCTCGAAGGATTTAGGATTCCCAAATATTGTTGATGTATTCTAAAATTTGCTGTAACTGAGAAGAGAGTAAGTTACGAAGTGTACTATGAGTAATCCCATCTTTGCCAGGCGGTGTGTTTCGTTTCATCAGAGAGCCGTAGCTCAGCTAAAGTAAACAGGCTGTTTATGCCTATTTTACTCTCTTCGAGTGACTCAGTTGGATAATCCGGAAGTTGTCCTGCATTACAGTCCAAGGGATAGAACGTCTGACGAATTTCTATTTCTTGGCGTGTCTGGCTAGAGTTCATCATTATCTTGTTGATGGTGTGTCGTGGTTTTCCTTGGCCCAAATGTAATCTTAAGATATCCCACACTATCGCAGTATGTAGGCGGCCGTTGAGCTTGTCACATGTTTCTAACTAGCTTACTATACAACGTTATTTGCTCAATAAGCCTGCGAAGGCCATGATTCTGTTTATGTTTCTTCCAATTCTGCACTATCCTGTGTCTTTTATCCCATAAGTTAAGCAGATGAGAGTCTATGTTTGGGTTTGCAGGAGTACGCGCCATTTTTTTGGAGTACTTTTTCCTCGTATCGCTAATATTCTTAACCCTTGAATGTAGATCCGGCTGTTTATCGGCCTGCTCTAGGCCTAATCGGAATCGGTGCCAGTTGTGTAGGGGAAGCTGCGTTAGCAAGGCGAGTCTTAGAGCGAGGAATGCTTAGCCTAACTTCAATGATTCCGTTCTAAGATTTCCATGAATACTCGCGCAAGTTACATTCCAAATTCCGCGGTACTGGCTTAACTCGGAGTCATGTTCGACACTGTTTTCTTGGCGCGTGGGGTCGGTTGTTTCATTAAGGAAGTTGTTATCTTGCATTGTTCGTTCGAGGCGCGGCCCTGCTTTTGTTCTGAGCTATCGAAATCCACAGCTATAATGATATATTTTTCCTCATAGAGCTTTGTGCACGTGTCCATCCATTTCAGAGAAGAAGAGCAGTCGAGCCTTAGGACCCAGTATGCATTAATTATTAGAACGTCACGGCTGCCGGAGCGGAATCGTACAGTAACGTGCTCCTGAGTCGAATTGCTTGTGGAGCCAGTATCGATTTGTATAGCTGGAATATGTTTGGCCACGTATGTTACAGTGGTAATGGGAATGGTCACATCCTGTGGAGCTCTTTTGTCTTGTTTGGTAATACTTCCTTGGGTAAAGTGTTCATATCCCGGTAATAATATAGGTCCGCAAGCTTCTTGTATTAAAAGAATATGTGGTTTTTGGGTTTCAGGGTAGGAGAATTGTTGTAAGACAGCCTTCTTCCTTCGAAGACTCCTGCAATTCCATTGCCATATTACTAGAGGTCGATTAGGACTCGCCATTGTACAGATTTGCCAGGGTGCCTGCGCGGACTGCGTGGATTTCTGTGCACGTGCGAATATTTGCGGATTGGCTACTAGCTCTTGAACGACGACATCAGTGCGTGCAATTTCTTGTTTTAGACATTGCATTTCAGCCTGTATTGTTCGAATCACTGCAACCTCATTCGCTAGGCTGTCTACTTTAGCCGTTAGAACTAGGACCTCTTGTTCAAGGCAGTGCATGCTTGTTTGGTGCGGCATGTGTAGATGGTGTCATAGGCCGTTGAAGGACTTGAGAGTATGAGTAATGAAGAACTGGAGTCCGTAAAATAGAACGGGTTGACTGTGAAGTGTCAGGTGAGGGTGGCGAGGAAAATGTAGGCAGGTTTGGAGGCACTGACTCACCGATATCGGAGGCTAGCTGGCTCTTAAAATTTCTGGGACGTTCTGGCTCCGGAGTGGTAGATTGCTTGGCGGCCTTAGACGGCGGGCTTCCATTTGGAGATTTTTTTTCTGAAGGTTTGGTTGGCACTGCGACTTCGGATGCGGCTGCGGCTGCGACTACGACACCGGCTGCAGCTGAGACTCGTCTGGCGATGTATGGCAAAGCTGTCGGAAGCAGCGTTAGAGGTGTCTGGGGTCTTTTCATTTATGGTGACTCTTCTGTCCTGTTGACGGGGACGGTGTGTCCCTTGTGTCAATTCAGGAAAATCTGGTGTATACTGGAAGGGCTTCGTGTTGCGTATCAGTTAGCGATGGTGCTGCGTGCCCGAGAACGCGCCGGCAGTTCGCTTTTTTTCCTGCTGGGCAGTCTTTCGAAGTCGGTGAATGTTCACCGCCGCAATTCTGACAGTAGGGGAAGCACTCATGGGGGGTATGCTTTGCGCACTGGGAAATGTTCTACTGCATTGGTGGCCCATGCAATACCTTGAACGAGTTGGGCGTACGTCGGTGCCGTTACCGAGCGTGATGTAGTGCGAGCACAGCGAACTTCAAAATGGGTAAAGGCGCTGGACAATGCGATTAAAAAGGGCAAATCTGGGTAAACGTGGGCCTTCCAGCGTCAGCATGACGGTGCTGGACGAGCCTATTCGGAGAGTTGACTGGAGGTTCACTTCTGCTTCCACAATACTCTGCAGCTCTCCGTCGGAAACCGAGGCGGGGATTCCATGTGTGACGGCGCGTGCGTGCATAAGATCAGCAGGCACGTGCTCCTGAGCTTTCTGCGTAGGAACTGCTTCAAGTATATGGCAGGAACGAGTACGGAGGGATTTTCAGGTTTTGTTGCTATGGAAGTTCCCGTTTTATCTGCAAACTCTTTGCTCTCTATACACCTGTGCCCAGGCAACCACATATTTCATGTTGATTTGCTGCGTACGTATTACAGAAGAGGTCATTTATTCCAGTATTTTTCTGTTTTCGTAGCGATTCCTCAAGTCTCGTAACGACACATTAGGAATCTGTGAATATAATGACTTTTGGGAGATTTCCTTTCTTAATGAGTTTAGTAGCCGACAGTATTGTATAGGCCTCTGCCGCGAAGATACTGCTTTCAGGATGTAGAACGTCGGATTCCAAAAACCATGGGCCGGCCACCGCGTAAGAGGCACTGGCTTGTGACTTTTAAACATCTGTGTAAAACTCTCGGCAGATGTCCTTCGACTGAAGCTCTCAAAAGTGCACATGTACTTGCGCATCTGGGGCGTGTTTGTTAAATCTACAAATGATGTGGCGCCTTCAACTATTTGCCATTTGCGCGGCTGTAACAGCTTTACTGGCGTGATTAGAGGAGTTTTAAAGACTGGAAAACCCATTTTCTCACTAAGGTTCCTTAAACGCAGTGAAAAGGGCTCTTTTATTGCAGGCTGGTTATGAAAGAAGGTGACACAAGTCATCAATTATAGTTGAATAGGGGTCCTCCTGTTTGAGTGTACTTTCGGATAATACAAGAAACTAAAGTAAGACCGCTGGAGATGTAGTGACCACTCATTCGATTCTGTGTAGTGACTTTGTATTGGGCTTGTCCTGAAGGCACCGGTCATAAGGCGGATACCTAGATGGCGAACAAAGTCCAGCACCTTTAGGGCGCTTGGAGTGGCAGACTGATACACTAAGACCCCATAGTCTATGTGTGTGCGGATGAGGCTTTTGTATAGATTAGTGAGGCATTCCTGTCGCTGCCACATGTTGTGTGGGGCAGAATATTAAGGCTGGTTAATGATTATATTGCGCTTAGTGTTACACTACGATTTTAGGTGTAGGACAGGACGTGGACGTACGTAGCGCAAACTACCAACTGTTAAATACTATTAAAGGACGTGCCTATATACAAGGAGATATGGCGCGAGGCGGGGGGGGAGATATAAAAAGATATGAGAAGGTGACGACATGTGATAATACTTTGGGCCAGGCATACATCGTCCACATGCACCGGTTCGCCCTGGCAAACTCGACCTCAGCATCGATAAGCGCGATGGATGGAGTGGTTATGCACATCTCTTTCTCTTTAGCCATCGCAAGTGCCTCCCATATTTCGCGCTCCGTTTTTGTTTTTGATGTGCCAATGACTGTGGTGCTTTCTAGTAGCGGAGAGCATTAGCATTGTTTGCAGGGTGCAGCCATGTTGCTCGCTGGTGTCAGAAACTGGCACGTGTATGTGTGCTTTCGACAACGTCCAGTTCGCCCAATGTACACGTCCCTGAGAAGTTTTTTTGTGTGGAATGAAGCTTACTTTAAAGTCTAAAATGACGCATAAAAATTTTTGTTCTCTCTCCACAGGCAATTGCTGTCCATACTGCCCTATGTGAGGATCCGGAACTAAGCTTCTCTTTCTTGAGAACAGGACGCAAGTGCTTTTAATTGTATTTAACCTGAACCCTTTCTGCAACGCCCATTTTGACACGTTATTGAGGCAGAGCTGAATCTCTAGCTCGCAGACTGCGTCACGGAATATAGGGTTGGATAGGCAACTTTCGATTATATTAAGCATATTACCTAGAGCTCTCTCAACAACAGCGCCACCCTGCAGGGTTGTCACGCAGGGTTGTCAACAGCGCCAGGTTGTGTCATATGGTTTTTCGATGTGAAGGAACACGGCGACACAGAACAGTTTGTGGACGAAAGCGTCACTCAAGCATGCCTCAATGAGTAGGAGGTGGTATAGGTTGTAGAACGACCTTCTCTAAAACCGAATTGACATGGGTTAAGTAATTTGCATTATTCAAGGAGATGTAATAGCCGACGAATAATAATGTTTTCAAATAACTTGCAGAGGCAACTTGTTAGTGCTATGGGCCGGTAACTTGCGACTACGGAAGAATATTTTCCTTGTTTATGGATAGGCACCACAATAGCTTCTTTCCATGAACCGGAATGTACCCTGTTGCCCAGATGGTGTTGAAAAAGTACAGTAGTACTACTATGTGTCAGGATGAAGATGTGGACCTGACTCGATCAGGTCCCGGGGCAGACTTCATACAGGTGTTCTAGGAAGCTTTGAGCTCGGCAATGCTAAATGGTAGGTCATATGTTTCATTGGAGCTACATTTACGGTTCAGCGCCTTATTTTACGCTATTGATTTTTGTTTGAGGAGTGCCTCTGAAAAATTTGGCGAACTGCACGCACGCTGGAAAGATTCACCAAGTGCGTTAGCCTGGTTTTCAAGGCTCTCGCCGTGATCGCCCACCAACGGCCATAGGTAAGGTTGCCAACTTGACAATTTCCGTAGCCTGTTCCACACTTTTGCTTCCTGCGTGTAGGAGTTTATATTCGAAATCTATTTTCCCCAGCTGTCTCCTTTGGCTTGATGTTACGTTCGCCTGTCCTGCGACCTCACGTGCTCGAAGTTTAAGAGATTATCTGCGGTTGGCACTTTCGTAGTAAGCCAAAAGCATTATTTTGCTTCTTAAGAGCAGTGCTACAATCTTCACTCCACCAGAGAACGGGCCTCTTCTTTGGAGCCGCTTTTCTTCAGTTTCAGTTTTCAGTTTCAGTTTTATTCGTCATTCCAAAAACAATAAGTAAACAACAAATAGTATGCAGACGAGGGTCCCAAAGTCAATGACTGCAACGGGACCCTCGCGATATGTACTCGATCGCGTACGAATTTTAATAGTGGTAAAAAAGGCGACAGCATAGTTGATATTGAAATCGATATGAAGATTTCGAGGCATATGCTTCATTCGGTGAAAATGTTCCCACTCGGTGGATTCTGGCTTCCATCGAGGGATCTGTGTAATGAGATCATGCTGTTCTGATATTCTAGAACAGATGGCAGAATAATCACTGCCATATAGGTTTTTAATTACGTCCCATTCCAGGCAGGGCATAAGTGTGGCAGATCAGATAGCTAGGTCCATTGCAGAGTAACCGTTGTCTCTTCTGCCATAAAATGTCGCTCTTCTTTATTAAGTAGGCAGGTACCCAAGTTTAAAAAGAACTTCTCGATCACGCGGCCCCTCGCGTCACACCGCGGGTCACCCCAGAGTGGATTGCATGCGTTGAGGTCACCTAGTAGGATAAACGGCTACAGAAGCTGGTTTATGAGACATCGGAAATGTAAGCTATTGAGCTTATACTCGGGAGGGATATATAGGGGGCAGATTATTACAAGATTATGAACTACAATTGCACGAATGGCCACTCGCTTGCCACGATTTGAAGCGTCAACTGCAGGCTTGCATTGCCACGCCGCCTGCCGAGGAGAGGGCGTTCTCGCGATCTTTAAGAAATACGACATACGGATCCAGGAAGTATCCCTTCATTTTCAGGAAGGGATTCAGGAAGTTTCCCTTCCCTTCATTCAATTTTAGATGCTTGTCTTAGATACATAACAATTCAGGCTGATGTTTTGCTAACAGTTCCTTATTGTCATCCAGGTTACGCAGTAGACCTCTAGCATTCCACTGAAGGAATAAAGAAAATAGAGGTGTACTCTGCATGCCGATATTTCAACATTTATGTCATGCTTTTCTTTCCGGGACCTGTTATTCCCGGCTTTTCTTTTGCGACATGCTCACAGAGCTTGCCACTCCTTCAACACCTATGATGCCTAGGTGCTTCGACTTGTCTCCATTGCGGCTGGAAAGCACTGGATGAGCACGTAGGGCGAGAAGAGACATCTGCTTTAGGCCCGCTTTCACGAGGAGAGCCCTGAGGACCACCGTGCCACTAGGGTCCTGGCCCTTCGAAGATGGCCTAGCGGCAGCTCCCGCATCCGTCCTGCAGGCCGAAGGTGGAGCCGCCGGCCGCACGTGTGAGGTCCGAACGGTCGCCGTCGAACGTTGCGGCGTTGCCCCTTTGTGTGACCCGTCGGCGTAAGCAGTGCACTGCACTATTGCGAAGCGCTTTCTTGCTTCCCCGAACGAGATGGTTTCTTTGATTTTCAGTGTTATTATTTCTGTCGCCTTTTTCCATGCAATGTAAGAACAAAAGCAAGTGTTACACGTCTGTAAAACGTTAGGGCGAAAGCATAATTGCACACCAGGCGCCTTTTTTGTCACGATTGAGATACGCTTATGAATAATTGTAGCAACTGTCCATCGGAGCGCACGACAGAACTCGCCGAAATCCCAGCACTTGCTGGTAGTGGGCCAGTGCCGTCAGTGCCTTCGCAGAGGGAGGGCGGTATGGAAACGCTGGCATCATGAGCGGCGTCGGAGCCAACTGTGGAAGACGCCGATGCAAGCAGTGGCACAAGCACGTCTCTGCGACGACGTGACGTGTGGCCTACTAAGATTCTGGCTTACTAAGGCACACCCTTAGTAATCCAGAACAGTGGAGCAGCCGTGGCTTCAAGGAAGCGTGCTCGGCGCGCACCCCGGAGGTCTGGGTTCAGTTCTAACCCACACAAAAATGTACTGAATTTTCTTATCGAAGCCTATTACCGGTTGGATTGAGCAGCATTTTGACGAGACACACAGGTGAGAAAAACACACCACGGAGCGCTATTTGCAACTATCCTCTTTATTCGCTTGTCAGGGGAATAAGTACAGAAACATACTCAAAGGGGGAGATCGACAAAAAAGTGTACAAACAGGGCCATCCATCAATGCTAAGCCGGCTTTGTCACGTGATCATTTTTGCTTCTCTCGACATCGTAAAACATGAACGGGGATACAAAATTTTTGAGATTAGCGTGTGAGGAAATCTATTTCTTTTGCGCTAAGGGAAAAGGATGGCATGCTTACGCACACAGTTCCCACACGCGAGATCTCAGCGGCTTCGCTTATCTCTCGTTTCATTTGGCTGTCATCTTTGCTCACAATCTTGCACTTCTTAAAGAATAGCTCACATCCGCAATCTCTACAGTGTATCCCAAGGGTGTCTGGTGACTGCTTTTCAAACATTATAATCATGCTCCTTTAATCTTTCGTTCAAACATCGCCCAGTCTGTCCAATGTACTTTCTGCCGCACTGAAGCGGAACAGAATATACCACTCCTTCAGTAAAGTTGACGAACTTCTTTCTGTCTTGTGTTTCAAAGCCTCGTTTCTGTGTGGCACCTGGGTTTACCTTCGCACACATGCTCAGCAATTTTTCCGGTGCGGAAAACACCACTTTGACATTGCATCTTTTACCAATTTTCTTTATACGGTGCGCGATCGAGTTCATGTATGGTATCACCACTTTATCATCACGTGTGCTTGGGCCACAAGGCTCCCTCCCAGATAATGACGCCCTGGTCCCGATTTCCTTGAGCAATGATTCTGCCACGGGATACTAATACATGGAAACGATAACCTGCCGCCGAGAGCCTGCGTGTTCGCTCCTGAGCGTTGTCAGCAATGCTATGATGGCACGATTTTTTCAACGCGTTTTTGTAGGAACGCGTTTTCCTATGGCTCGTTTTACGACTTTCGAATGCGCAGATTAGAATAGAAAAAGAGGCTTATTTGCGCGCGGTTCGTATTGCTAACAGCAATGACTCGAGCGCAATGGTTGCTCGTACGTGTGTTCAGGTTTGTTGACGATTACTTAGTTTTAGTGGGAAATGTTGAAAACAAGACACCATCGCCGTTGACACACTTAGAAACAATTTTCAAAGAGTGTCTAGAGCCATTGGTGATCCCAAGAGCCAGACAGTGGATCAATTAGGTTCCTTGACTTAAAACTAGGTCTGGGCTGAAGTCATTGTTGTGTATTGATGTATTAATGTGAAGGCCTCTCGATGCGGTGCGGTGAACGTTGATGCTTCAAAACAACCTAGAAAAATAAATGAGGTGATCTATGGGCAAGATAGACAGAAACAAGAATCGGGAGGAGACAAGCTACGGATTACGTAAATTTAAGCTGTTCTAGATATACTTTTTTTTGCGGACGCTACAGATGTTTCAATTATTTTCGCTGATTTTCTCTGAAACGACTTTCTCACGTTTAATTTATGCACCAACAATCATAATTATATCGACACGCGTACTTTATCTGCATCCGGGGACCGTATTTCAGCGGCCACACAAATGTTAAACGTTATCGCTCAGCGCAGGACGTGCCTGCACATATAGTAAGTTTCGCGAATGTTATTGTTGGTTCTATCCGTTGTCTGTTGTCGACGTACCTGGTATATGATTGCATATGCGACACGAATTGTATATAATGCGTTCCATAAATAGCAATGAACGCTGGCAAAGCTATGGCGCCTGTTCGTAATCTTTGTCCGCATGGCAAAATGGTTCGTTGGAAAGAAAGAAAATAGTAATTGATTCACAATAGCAGAGCATGTTGGTCAAAACTGCAGTACAGTAATGGAGGCGTTTTATATTGCAAGCAATTTTTTTTTTTACTTATAGATTAGAGGGGTTTTCGGCTTCTCGAGTACCTGGTTTTCACAGCCAGTTCTGCTGGGGCCCTATAACGTAAAACTATTCAATATGTTTTATTGGAATCTCCTGACGTGAAATTTGCGTAACCGCCGACACAAGCATCGGGCGGTGACCTGCAGGGTTGTCTAAGAGGCCCGTCAAATCCTTTCCTCATTAACAGGAGGTCACTTTTGCTTGCTTTAAAAACGAATGACAATGCCTACACTGAGCGGCTTGTCTTATCTAATTGGCTAACAAGAGGCGAGGATCACGCTCAAGTGGAGAGCGATTCGATGGGGCCAAACCAGTGCAGAGAAAATCGGTAACCGGATGAAGAGGGTAGGGCCGGCGTCTGCGATTGGTCCTCTTACCCTTAGCTTTCAATGGCTGGTCAAACATGGCGGTGGCATGCAACGGAAGGTTAAGAATGCTGCTAAAACGGATCCTCAGCAAGGAAGAGTTGGCTGAGCGAGCCCGTTAAAGTGTCAGAAGGGCTCGAGAACGTTACACGGCCACGCAAAATGTTTTGTTGTACGAAAATAAACCCATGCTCTCCGGCAGGTGCCAGTAGGCAGTGGCTGAGCAATCGGTGGCACCCATCTTTTTTTCCTTTCGAAACGGGGCAGCCTGTGGCTATTCAGAAAAAAAAAAAAGTTTTGTTCGGCAAAGTAATGCATCTTTAACGCCTACACGCCACTTTGACGTGGCGAGTTTTCGCGGTGTCGTGACGTCGCGTGACAGGCACGTGAAGCGGGTGCAGCCCTAAACCTTTTGTCCAATAGCTCAGGTCTAATGTCGAAAAGGCGTCGAATCAGAAAGTGCTATTTTTCTTTAGTTCGGTCTAATCATGCATAATCAGTGTGTACACGTCATATCAGTTGGGGAGCTATCGCGGTTTTCGTGACGTCGCATGACATATAGGCGAAGTGAGGGTGGTCTAATAAAGTTTCGTCCAATCGCGGAGGGCTGATTACAGAATTGGAATAGAAATGTTTGGAATAGCTTTACTTTATAGCGTCACTGGCCAATTTGTTGTTTTCATTTTGAAGTCTGAAGATGGCGTCAGTCTTGGCGAATTCACATGCATGTTCCGCTTGCCTACAGGGATCTCCTGCTCGCATCTTTTGGAAGTTGAAGTCCCGGACGATTTCGAAGGACTGCAAGCTAGTTATGATCAATGTATACGCAAGCATAAGAGAGTGCTATTCTGAGAAATGTGTGCGTGAAGTGCTCGCTCCTGTAGGCGAGATGTGTGGGGTTTGCCCTCGCGCAGTTACACGATATAAGAATGAATGTCTCTGCGGCGGCATGAAATCTGCAAAAAGAGACCTCGCAAGTTAATAATATCGAGCTCTGGCAGCCTGAAATATGACCGCTTTACACTCAACGCCATCCGGCTCAAGTTGCATCGTATCTATGCTGAGCGAGAGCTCCCCACTTTAGACAGCGCCCTGAAAGAAGTGAACGGCGACGCCTATTTGCCGGACATGAGCAAAGTACCTTATGGAGGCTACTGAGAGAGATGGGCTTCAAGTTCGAAAAATGAAAGCGAACACTCGCACTCATCGAGTGCTCTCACATTGTAGCCTGGCGCCGCCGGTACCTCAGAGCTATCAAAGCATTCCGGAGCCAAGTACGGTAAGCATATATTATTTCATTTGTCATCTATGTAGCAAACATTACACTCTCTGCGTCATCTTGTACCGTTATCCGTCATGGACGTTTAACTAATTGCTTTTGAAAACTTGGCGAACATGACTTGAATAGCATTGGCACCGCATCGCATACGAGTTGAACATATGGCGAATGCTTTTCGGATATTACTGTCCCAATACAGCATCGGGCGCGTCGCTGTGGCCTCGGGGCGTTGCTACTGCGAGCTCCATAAGAAGCGCGTTCAATGAGAATAAACGATCATTATTCCTTCAACCTTATGCCTGCTCAGACGCCTCGGTCTCTGTTTCGTTTGGCCCGAACGCCTTCACTGATGCCTCCGCCTGGGCGGCGCCCGGAACGTGCGCCAGCTCGGCCGAATGTCTCAGCCTTGATAGACCCCTGCTACTTTCGTTTTTCCCCGTTCAGTAAGCGAGTTTCAAAAGTTTCTTTGAAGCAAAAATTTATCAATTTTGAGCAGCAAAACCGGGGCCAGTTCACTGTACTGAAATAATGTTCTGCACAGCAATGACTGCAACCAAGTGGATCTTTTGACGCGAATCACACAATTTGTCACTGCGTAATGTTGAGGTACAACCGATGAAAAACGTAGGGATATTTATGTATATACTGCACTGGACCCTCTTGGCAGTCATGTCAGCATGTACAGGAAATGATGGTTATTTAGATGATTTCATCAGTAATGTGGTATGTGTTCCTTAACACACTTTCTGTTCTCACTAAACGAAGCTGTAGTAAACTTGTAGTAAACATACACGTTGCCTGTTTTGTTCAAAATGCTCATGCATGAATTTGTGTCAGTTGTGAAGTTACAACCTTCACGACTGCACTCATTCCACATTACATTGCAACTTGGTTTTCGGGCGCTGGTTAATTTTTGTAATGAATGACTACCTCACTGTTTCTGTTTCCTTATTCGGGTGCTTGCACGTTGGTACGAATTACTCGAAAAGTATTAAAAATAGACTTGGTAGTTTGAATAGTCACTATTCAAGTCGATTGCCGAGTCCTATAGAACTTTCGATTACTCATACGGTACTTTCCGATACTTTCGAATTCCTTCTATTTTTATACGAAGGACACTTCGATAACGACACCTGAAGCCACATTTTGGTCCATCTCTTCCTCGCAGAACCATCATATACCTAGACGAAACGTGGGTGAATGCTGGCCACACCAGGAGCAAGATTTCTTTCTCAGGGGCCTAACCACTGGTCTGCCGGCGCCTTCAGGAAAATGAGGCCGCCTGATTCTGGTTCATGGAGGGAGCAGCGACACAGGATTTGTTAATGGTGCTGCCGACTTCTTCAGAGACACAAACGGCACTTCAGCGTAATAACATAGCGAAATTGATGAAGTTACATCGGGAAGTTGTTTCGGGATAAGCTACTGCCCGATATACACAGAAACAGCATTATCGTGATGGATAATGCGCCTTACCACAGTGTTGCCCTTGGAAAGCCACCCACAAAATCAACTCAGACCGTGTAAATCCAGGCATGGCTCACAAAGAAGGGCATAGTCTAGGCAGCAGACATGGTAGAAGCTTAGCTGCTCAAATTCTGCAAAAGGGTGGACGCAGGACACACTGTGTACGCAATCGATACACTTGCCAATAAATATCGCCACGAAGTGTTAAGATTGCCTTCCTATCATTGCGAACTCAATCCGATTGAGCAGGTGTGGAGGATGGTGAAAGGCTTAGTATCAAATAATAACAACGCTTTCACGTTGGCTAATGATGAGCAGCTTGTTGCTCAGGCTTTGTAAAATGTCACTAAGGGAGGCTGACAAAAGTACTGTACTCATGCTGAGCGCATTATCATTTAGGCCTGAGAGGGATATTATTTTCGACAATGAAACTGAACCTGTAATTTTCAGAATTGGTGGTTCGAACAGCTCTCCCGAAGAGTCCAGCTCTGAATTGAGTGACGTTGAGGAATAAGATCATCAGAAGCCAACAAAGACACCAAGGAAAACATAGGGGAACTTACTTATATTTACTTATTGAATTAAATAAATGATGAATAATGGTCATGAAAGTGGATGAAAAACAATTGGCTGCAGGTGGTGAACTATCCCACGTCGTCGTATTACGCGTGCGACCCCCTTTCTTCTCATTGAGAAGTAAGATAACGAGTGATATTTATAATTCCAATAACGCTTCTTTATTCGCCTTTGGTCTTTTTAATGTGAATGCCATTATTTGCCTAGTTTGGGGGCCTCTGTGGGCAACATCCAGATTTGCCTACGGTATCTGGTCGGTCTTTGAATTTTATTTCTATTAACGTCAACACTGAAATTCACATGGGTTACGTCATGATTATTCAAGCAATACGATTGTGTTTTCTGCAATTGCTCTGTGTTAAGAGGAGTGAAATGCGGTGTCGTGTGCTTCTGTCAATATTTGAATGAAATACACGTTGATTGCCATTCTGATTTGTGCCCTGTACAGCATTTCGCTATCAACACCTTGTTGTGGATTCGCACCTATGTTAATACTATCACGCGGTGGTGACGTTAAGAACACCGTAGCAATACTGCGAAAGACAAAACTAACTTTTAAAATTGGGCGAACATCTGCCCATAATAACAGGCTACACTGATAGCACAACGATAGCGGCGAGCGCGGTCGGCGACCGTCGAAAATCTGATCAGCGGGTCAAGCGCGTCGGCTTTTATACATCAGTCGTCGAATGTTGCAGAGTAATCGCTGGGACCCGCGTGCCTTCCACAAAGTTCTACATTATTCGCGTCTTGCACACATGCGATCCGATTGAACAGACAGTGAATGAAAGCATCGATAACGTTCCAGAAACTTCCGATAGATGCAGGCGCTTCCTGCGCTGTGCGAAAATATTTGTTAAGTGGTGAAACGTGTCGCCCGATAAAGACAAATAAGTACACGTGTCAATACCCCCTCTTAAGAAGCATCGATCCGATGCTGCAAACCAAAGTAATAAAGAAAAACACCCGTAGCAAAGAGAACAACAAAATAAGGGAGTTTGGCAGCGTCCGTAAATTGGTCTAAGACGCACCACGTAGACCACTTCAGATCGTGAGCGGCGTGGCTGTGAATTCCAAATGCCGTCTGGCACAACCTCATAGTCCAGTGGGCCAATACGTCGCGTCACCTTGCAGGGTCCGAAATAGCGTCGCAATAGTTTCTCACTCAGTCCTCGTCGGCATATCGGGTTCCAAACCCAAACACGGTCGCCGGGCTGGTACTCGACGAAGCGTCATTGGAGGCGGGCGAGCTGTCTGGCTCCTTGGGCGCGTTGGAGATAGGTAGCGACGTCAACATTCTCTTCGTCAGTGACGTGCGGCAGCATGGCGTTGAGCGTCGTCATCGGGTTCCTGCCGTAAACCAACTTGAACGGCGTGATCTGTGTTGTTTCTTGCACCACCATGTTGTAAGTGAAGGTTACATACGGCAGGACCGCGTCCCACATCTTGTGCTCGACGTCAAGGTACTTTGCTAGCATGTCGGCGAGCGTCTTGTTCAGGCGCTCCGCGAGACCATTCGTTTGCGGGTGGTAGGCAGTTGTCCTCCTGTGGCTTGTCTAGCTGTATTGCAGAATGGCTTGGCTGAGCTCTGCTGTAAAAGCCGTTCCTCTGTCGGTGATGAGGACTTCTGGGGCACCATGTCACCGCAGGATGTTCTCGACCAAAAATTTCTCCACTTCGGCTTTGCTGCCTTTTGGTAGAGCTTTAGTTTCAGCGAAGCGGGTTAAATAGTCCGTCGCTACGATGATCCACTTATTCCCAGATGTTGACGTCGGAAACGGCCCCAACAAATCCATCCCGATCTGCTGGAATGGTCGGCGAGGAGGTTCGCTCGGCTGTAGTAATCCTGCTGGCCTTGTCAGTGGTGTCTTGCCTCGCTGACACTCTCGGCATGTCTTGACGTAACGGGCGACGTCGGCGGTCAGACGCGGCCAGTAATACCTTTCCTGTATACTCGAGAGCATCCGGGAGAATCCGAGGTGCCCAGCGGTTGGATCGTCGTGTAGGGCGTGCAGTACTTCTGGACGCAGCGCTGACGGTACAACAAGAAGGTAGCTGGCGCGGACTGGTGAGAAGTTCTTCACGAGCAGGGTGGTTTGTAGCGTGAACGAAGACAGCCCGCGCTTAAATGCCCTAGGGAGAACGTCGGTGTTCCCTTCCAAATACTCGACGAGGCCTTTTAGCTCCGGGTCTGCTCGTCGCTGTTCAGTGAAGTCTGCCGTGCTTATTATTCCAAGGAAGGCGCCGCCATCCTCGTCGTCTTGCGGCGGGGGATCGATGGGGGCGCGTGGTAGGCAGTCTGCGTCAGAGTGTTTCCTTCCGGACCTGTATATTACTGTGACGTGTTATTCTTGCAGTCTGAGGCTCCACCACGCCAGCCGTCCTAAAGGGTCCTTTAAGTTAGCTAGCAAACACAACGCGTGATTGTCGCTGACGACACTGAATGGCCCGCCATAGAGATAAAGGCGAAATTTTGCTGTAGCCCAAATGATGGCGAGGCATTCCTTTTCAGTCGCAGAATAATTGCCTTACACTTTTGACAGCGACCGGCTAGCATATCACCCGTTCAAGTCCGTCTTTCCTCTGAACTAGGACACTAGGACGGCACCGAGGCCTAGGCTACTGGCGTTAGTGTGGATTTCGGTATCGGCGTCCTGGTCGAAGTGTGCAACTACCGGCGGCGACTGCATGCGTCGTTTGAGTTCTTGAAATGCGTCGGCCTGCGGAGTTTCCCACTTGAACTCGACATCACATTTGGTTAGATGTGTTAGCGGCTCCACGATGCGGGAAACGTCCTTGACAAAGCGCCTACAGTAGGCACACATGCCAAGGAATCTGTGCACTGCCTTCTTGATGATTGGCTGTGCGAACTTTGCGAAGGCAGCTGTCTTCGGCGGGTCGGGGCGTACTACAGATTTGCTTACGACGTGGCCTAGGAACAGAAGCTCATCGTAAGCGAAGCGGCACTTTTCCGGCTTCAGAGTGAGCCCTGATGACTTGATGGCCTCGAATACTGTCGCAAGCCGCCTAAGAGGATCGTCAAAATTTCCGGCGAAGACAACCACGTCATCCAAGTAAACAAGACACGTCTGCCACTTCAATCCTGCTAACGCCGTGTCCATGACGCGCTCAAAGGTTCCAGGCTCCTAGCACAGTACGAATGGCATGACCTTGAACTTGTAGAGGCTGTCTGGCGTGATGAAGGCGGTCTTTTCGTGATCTCTCTCGTTGATTTCTATTTTCCAGTAGTCAGACTTGAGGTCCATCGACGAGGAGTTTTTAGCGTTGCAGAGCCGATCTAATGCGTCATCGATCCGTGGAAGGGGGTATGCGTCCTTCTTCGTGATCTTGTTCAGTCAACGATAATCGACGCAGAAGCGTAGGGTTCCGACCTTTTTCTTCACCAGGACTACAGGATATGCCCACGGGCTTTTTGACGGCTGGATGATGTCGTCGCGCAGCATTACGTCGACTTGTTGCCTAACAGCTTCACGTTCTCGCGTCGAAACTCGGCAAGGGCTCTGGCGGAGTAGTCGAGCGCACTCCTGGGTTACTATGCGATGCTTTGCAACTGGTGTTTGTCGAATCCTCGATGACGTCGAAAAGCAGTCTTTGTATCGTCGGAGAAGGCTTCTGATCTGTTGCTGCTTACTGATAGGAAGACTTGGATTCACGTCAATGTCTGGTTCGGGGACTATATTAATCGGGGGAGATGCGACAGGATCCGTGAGGACAAACGCATTAATAGTTTCCAGAATTTCCTCGATGTACGCGATCGTCGTGTCCTTGTTGATGTGCTTGAACTCCTGGCTGAAGTTTGTCAGTAACACTTCCGTTTTCGCTCCGTGCAGTCGAGCGATCCCTCTTGCGACGCAAATTTCACGGTCGAGCAGTAGGCGTTGGTCCCCCTCGATGACGCCTTCTACGTCGGCAGGTGTTTTAGTGCCGACGGAAATGACAATGCTGGAGCGAGGCGGGATGCTGACTTGACTTTCGAGCACGCTTAAGGCATGGTGACTACGAGAGCTCTCCGGCGGTATCGCTCCATCTCCCGACAGCGTTATCGACTTCGACTTCAGGTCGATGATTGCGCCGTATTGGATCGGGAAGTTCATGCCGAGAATGACGTCTCGTGAACACTGTTGGAGGATAAGGAAGGTGGCAGGTGTAGTCCGATCATGAACGGAAATTCTTGCCGTGCAGATTCCAGTCGGCGTGATGAGGTGTCCTCCAGCGGTCCGAATTTGAGGGTATTCCCATGCAGTTTTTACTTTCTTCAACTGGGCGGCGATGTGTCCACTCATGACGGAGTAATCGGCCCCTGTATCTACTAAGGCGGTGACTGCATGGCCGTCGAGAAGCACGTCGAGGTCGGTGGTTCTTTGTCTTGCATTACAGTTCGGTCTTGGCGTCGGATCACGGCTGCGTCGCGTTGACCTGTGGCTGGTACGCGACGTCGTCAGGTCGTCTTTCGTCGTCGTATTCTTGGCTTACAGACTTCGTCGGAACGGCGGCGTGTCGTTATGTCGTAAAGGTAGTTTCTTCGGCGTCTTCGTCGGCGGCGGAGGATCTTCGTCAGTTCGACGAACAGCAACCACACCTCCATCGGTTGCTGCTCTTAGTTTTCCGGATATTGGCTCGCAGAGCGGCCCCGGGCTTGGCCGGTGTATGATCGGCGCTGCGGCGGCAGGTAGCGGCCTGGTGACGGCCAACGGGACGGTCGTCGAGGGTTCCACTGAGTGGCGGTGAGCTAGTCGGCGATATCGCGAGGTCGTTCGCCAATCTGTGGTCGCGGCGCATTAACGGCGAACACTCGGATTCCCATCTCCCGGTATGGGCATCGGCGGTAGATGTGCCCGGCTTCTCCGCAGTGATAGGAAAGCGGACGGTTGTCGGGGGCGCGCCAAACGTCAGTCTTCCTTGGAATGACGCGTGGTGTGACGGGTTGACGTGCTGGCGGCGGGGCTGGTGGTGGACGACGGAACTGTGTTGTACGTGACGGCGGGCTACAGTGGTGTATGTTATCGCTTGCGGTTGAGGCTGCGGTGATTCAGGGGCTACTCCGAGTTGTTGTTGGAGCTGCTCACGTACCGCGTCGGCAATCGAAGCCACTTGAGGGTGTTATGACGGGAACAGCTTCTCTAGCTGCTCCCGCACGACCGCTCGGATAGTCTCGCACAGGTCGTCGGTGGCCAGTGACTCAACATCGGCATAGCTTGTAGAGTTCGTGCGGCGGTTGATTTGCCGGTTCCGCATTTCCAGTGTCTTCTCGATGCTAGTGGCCTCGCGAAGAAACTCGTCGACAGTCTCGGTGGGCTTCACACCATTCCGGCGACAAGTTCCTCCTTTACACCACGCATCAGTAGGCAGACTTTCTTCTCCTCGGAGACATCCGGATCGGTGTGGCCGAACAGACGGCTCATTTCTTCCGTAAAGATGGCAACGTTCTCGTTAGGTAGCTGCACTCGGGCGTCCAGCATAGCTTCGCCCCTTTCCTTGTGTAAGACGTTAGTAAAGGTGCGCAGGAAGCCGCTACGGAACAGCTCCCATGTTGTGATGGTCGACTCCCGGTTCTCAAACCACGTTCTGGCGGCGCCTTCTAATGCGAAGTATACATGCCTCAGCTTGTCGTCGGAGTCCCATTTATTGAAAGTCGCGATTCGTTCGTACGTCTCCAACCAGGATTCCGGGTCTTCAGTAGCGGCTCCATGAAAGGTCGGTGGGTCCCGGGGTGGGGTTGTTGCAGGATAACGGGGGACGCAAGGCCGCCATTGGGGTTGTCTTGGCCACGATCTTCTTTGTCATCTCAGGTAGAAGTCCGTGCTCTGGCGGCAGTCCTTGCAGTCGGCGGCTAGCAAGCTGGTCTTGGGCGATGTTGGTTTTGTCCTCGATCTTCGGGCTTGTATCGCGGCTTTGCGGGGGCGCTCGGTACATGAACGCACAAGCACCTGCGCCAGACGTCTCGTGGTGGTGACGTCGAAGAACACAGTAACAATACTGTGAAAGACAAAGCTAACTTTTATTGGGCGAACCTGTGCCCACAAAAACAGGCTACACTACCGATAGCGGCGAACACGGTCGGCGATCGTCGAAAATCTGATCAGCGGGTAAAGGGCGTCGGTTTTTATACATCAGTCGTCGAATATTCCAGAGTAATCGCTGGGACCCGCGTGTCTTCCACAAAGTTCTACATTATTCGCGTCGCGCACACATGCGATCCGATTGCACAGACAGCGGATGGAAGCATCGATAACGTTCCAGAAACTTCCGATACATGCAGGCGCGTCCTGCGTTGTGCGATAACATTTGTTAGGCGGTGAAACGTGTCACCTGATGACAAACAAGTAGACGTGTCCATATGTTTCAAATATACAAACATGCTAATTTTCATTTTCATTTCATTTTCATTTTATTGCTACTCTTGCTATACAAATTATCAGAACACTGACTGAACCCATAGCCAGAGGCTAGTGTTGGGTTCAGAAACGAAAATACATGATGGGAATGGCGCAGCACTTGTATAAAATAAAAAGCGCAAAAACACGGCGAAAGACCAAAGTACAGCACAGCATGAAGAGAAAATAAAATAATGTGTATTTTACAGCAGAATGAATAAAAATCTGTAATGAACAACACGGTGCAACAAACACAAACCGAAAGCGACTGTCACATAGATCGAATAAGGCATATAAATTATGTTCTTAATATTTTATTTGTTTCGTGGGACTGTTTTGTTTCTGGGGGTAAGGCATTCCAAACCTTGGCTCCTGAAAACTGCACCAATCTTTCACGGTAGATGTTATTATTCGGTGGCAGATTAAAGTTACTATGTGTGAGGTTTCTCGTGAGTCGAGAAGGAGAGCAAAACAGGGAGGCATTGAAAAGTTGGTTATATTTTGCTATGTTGTTTACACACACAGCTATCTTTAAAGACCGCAAAAGGTGAGAAGGAAGGATATTTAATAATTGGAAAATTGGTTTACTTGGTTCAATGTACACGCTTTGTGTTATAATTCGGATAGCCCGTTTTTGTAATCGCCGGATAGGATCAAGGTAAGTGTTGTATGTCAAACCCCATGATTCTACACAGTGTGTTAAATGACTGTTAATAACGGCAAAATAAAGGGTACGCAGTGTATGTTTGTTAAAACAATCGCGGGCCTGTTATAAGGCATAACAGCCAGAAGCCAACTTCGAACAGACGGCGCTAATCTGATTTTTCCAGTGAAGGTGTTCATCTAGAATGACACTATTCAGTAGCTTGCTGACACCAAGATACTTAAATGAGTGTGTTCGTTCGAGTGAGTGGTCGTGAATGAAAGGGTTAATTTACAAGCTGTCAATGACTGTTGCTCGTGAGCTAAATACTATTTATTTGGTTTTGCTTGAATTAATCGTTAGCTTGTTGGTGAAAAACCAGCTTGAAATTTTTTCAATTAAGCGTTTGTCTTTGCATCTAGATCCTCATGGTTGTCAGCTGTTACTATGATCGCAGTGTCATCTGCATACATTAAAATATCAGAGCAACTTAGGACCTTCGGCAAATCATTCAAGTATAACGAAAATAACATGGGCCCTCAAACGGATGCTTGAGGAACCCCGGTCTGTAAATATTAAAGTGATGATATGATGTTACTGATAACTACAGCTTGTTGACGGTTTTCGATGTAACTGGAAAGTAAGCTGTAAACTTCACCGCGAAACCCATAGCGTTTTAATTTGTTGAGCATAATAGCGTGATCCACGGTATCAAACGCTTTCTTTAAATCAACAAATACAACGGCAGCCAGTTTGCTTTCAAGTAATGCTGCATTACTTAATTGAATTAGGCGTAGGACTGCAGAAGCCGTTGGATGATGTTTTCGAAATACATGTTGCTGTTGACAAAGTAAGTTATATTTTTCTAAGAATTTGCAAATATTTTTGCGTGGAATCTTTTCGTAAATATTATTAATAACACTTATAACAGAAATGTGTCTGCACCTTTACGGGTTGGATCGGTCTCCATCTTTGAACATCGGGACAACTCTGGCAATCCTTAGTGCAGAGGGGTACTTTGCACATTTTAATGAATGATTAAAAAGTTTGCATAAGATGGGTACCAAGATATCAGTGTTTTCCTTAAGTATACGTGGGTAAATTCCGTCCGGTCCGGCAGATTTATTGCCTTGTAAGCTGAGAATAATAGATGTAATTTCATCGGCTTCAATTTCAAACATTACAAAAGTATTGAGAACTGCATTGGATGCAGCATTTTGTTGTGATTCAGGGAGTTGAGCAGCCAATGACGGGCCGATATTGGTGAAAAAGGAATTAAATCTGTCTATTTTTTCCGGGCGAACTCGGCACAAACTGGTCTTGCCAGCAACTTCATTGATTATTTTCCAGACCTTATGTGAATTGCCGGAAGCCTGTTCAACGAGACGCGTGTAATATGCTCTTTTTTCGTGCCCTCATCATCGACACGGATCTATTGCGCAGGTTCCTAAATTGGCTTAGATAGTAAACATTGCCTTTGTGTTGCTTCCACTTGCGGAACCATGAGTATTGCGGTGCTGAATATTGGAATATTTCCGTTTTTCTAAATAGTGTTGCCAAGAATTCTACTTCATTTCTTACGTGCCCCTATGTTACAGTTTTGTATGGAAACGAAGGCAATCATCACATTGAATAAAGAATTGTGCATCAGTACAACCTTTTCCTGCTGTAATCGAGGCATGTTGCCTACGTTTCTTCCATTTCTCAAATCCATGGACTAAAGTAGCGGGATCGTATCCTGGCCACGGTGACCGCATTTAGATTAGGACCAAATGCGAAAACACTCATTTGCTTAGACTGAGGTGGACGGTAAAGAGCCCTAAGTGGTCCACATTTCTGGAGTCCCCCACTACCACGTGCCTCATAATGTGATCGTGGTTTTGGCACATAAAACCCCACTTTCCTCTTCCTTTTTGAAAAGGCATGGACTACTGTCCTTGCAACCAGTTTTCAACGCTGCTCCAACGTATGTCGGCCAGCAAACCAGACTTAGTTTCACTCTCACTGAACCTCGTCCGCTAAGACACAGCAGCCGAAAAATTGCTGCGCAAAAGTATTGTTTGGTGAATTTGTAATCCTGTTGTGTAATCTACGCTACCGGTTTTACATTTTTGTGAGTTATTACCTCAGTAATACGCACCCGTCGTTAGTGCAGACTTATATCAAGCAAATCCGCACGGTACGACGATGTCTGCTTATGCCATTGTGATTTTTCTGCCGATGAAACAATGTCACATCGCCGAATAAGTGCTGTCAAAGTCCCCTCAAGAAAAGTAACTGCGAATTTATTGGCGGAAACGCGTACACTAGTCAACGATGTCACCAAACTCACGGGTTAATAAAAGCGCGTGTTAGTGCTGTACCGTCAATGCAGTTCTGCTGCATACGCCGATGAACTCCCGTTCCCGCTGCAGTTGTTGCAATATTAAATTTCCGAAGGGAGCTGCTTGGAAACTTACGCAGCTAAAGTCTGAATAACCTTTCAGTACTTTTTAATGTTGCTAGAGAGAGGTGCCACATAATATATATTGAAAGACAGAGCAGCGCCAGTCAAAGTAGATGAGCGCTGGCGGCAAGGCCGGGTCTAGTCCTCTGTGGCATAGGCATAATAAGCAAGAATTCAGTTGAGCACAAAATTCACATGCAAGATGGGACTACGTTGTGAAACAAACAAATCACTCGGCTTGTTAAGTCTGCTCAGACAGCATCGAGGTAGGATGACTTCCCAAATGTAACGCGAACTTTTCAGCCAAAAATTGAATAAAAATAGCATATGCTGCAACTATTAGCAATTCTCGCCCTGAACTACCTAATTTCTAAACAAATTTCCAAAGAAACCACAATATCTAATATGCCTTCGAGTGAAATGAATAAAGCTGCCAAAGAAGCACTTGCTTGGTATCATTCTGATAAGACACAGCGTGATTTAGACCCTTTACAAACGAGGCAGGGTGAAAACCTCGCAGCTCAAAAGAATCAACAAGAGATATGCATGAAGCAACTAGCAACAGTTAAACATGTGCAAAGCCACTCATAAAATAGATGTATAAACAGGAAGTGCGCGACAGCTGGTGCGAAGATTTACCGGGCCACATAAAACCAACAATTTCAGTTCTTGCAAACTTCAGTAGCTTTAACATACAACACAATGCGTTCGTGCAGTCATGCAGTCGTGCTGCCTAGATAGCTAAACGTCGTAAAAAAGCGGAAAACATTATAAACTCCGAACTTTAGTGAAATGCCTTTGAACCGCGTGCTGCACTGCAAACGAACTTCGTCGCTTACGCGTCTAACTATTATCGAGTGAAAAAAGAACAGCGACGCGACAAAGGAAAGGATGAGACAAGAAATTTCCCGCCGTAGCGACGATCCATTGCTGCCGTTGCTCCCGCTGATGGGGCTTTGCGGGGAGTGATTAGAACCGTATCGCGGGCACGTATTCGCCGGTATTTGAGACCCGCACACTGCAACAATTCTTCTTCAACATTCCCTGAAGCTTTGGCCACCCCACATATGCGAAGTATGTTGCCTATTTTGCTCTGAAAATGTGAATAAGACCGAGAAGCACTGTCAACGCTACAACTAACTACGGCGCGCGGCTGGCTCCTCTCCCGTGTGTTCTGCGCAAAGCCGCCACCAGTGGCGCGTCCATCGGCGCGCACTGCTCGTATAGTAGTTCGAAGGCACACGGGCACCGGCGAATACGTTGGAACGTTTGACGACTGATGTATGAAAGCCGATGCGCTTGCCCCGCGGACCAGATATTCGATGATCGCTGACTTTGCTTGCCGCTTTCGTTGCGATTGAGCGTTATAGTGTTGCTGGCCACAAGTTCGCGCAATGAAGCGTTAAATTTGTAACTCCCAGTTCTGACTCTGCATCATTCTTCGCAGTCACTACAACGTGACAATATTTCTAATACATATTTTTCAATTATACTTTGCACGTCTAATTCTTGCATTGTTGGTTGTGCAATGCGCCACCACAAATGAAATCGTAGCACAGCTTCTGATCTGATATGGCGGGGCCATGCAGGTGTTTGCAAAGCGATCTTGTAGACAGATGACGACGACGCGAGTGCAAGCGCTGATGTCAATATCGTGTGGACTGTTCTTACTTGAAAGTTAAAAATAAACCGTTGCTGCATGCGTACATTCATTAATAAAACCTGTTTTTTATATATAAAAGAGCATGCAAATTACGAACTTATTGTTTCAAGCTCAGTTTAGAGCAGGCTGTTTTTGGCCGGACTTTGACGCATGAAGGCAAAATAGTCCAGCAACAGCGCGCAGCAGGCGAGGAGCGAGCGTCGGCGCGCGCCAAAGCGTGTGTCCAGTGCCTGCGTCCCCTTTTCCGCCTACCGACGCGGAGCAAGGCGTTCGCTTGTCGGCGCGCGCCGTAGCGTACGGACGCATGCAAGGGGTTGGGCCTTAAGGCTTTTGCCTTAAAAGAGTTTGAAGGCTGCCTACCGTCACAGTTCGCTCAATGGGGTGCGTTCTTAACAGTCGTCAGCAGGATGGTCATGGTCGCCGCACATTGCACAAATGAGCCGCCTTCGGCAGCTCAGAGATCCGTGGCCTCTGGCACTTTAAACATCTCCGAGAGTTTGGTATGTATGGCCTGACGCGTACTTTGATGTATCCTATTTCAGGATACTCGAGAAGTCTGCTCGAGCCAAATGTCAAAATCAGATTCTTGGTAGGCATTTATTTGTCCTCGCGGCGTGTTTTGATTCTTTGCCCATCGATCAAAATGTGTTCTTTGCATCCCTCTAGCAATTCTATTTCACTAAGGTAGAGCACTTAAGGTTTTTACCTCAAATAGAAAGCGATCGTGGTCTAATGGTTAAAGCATTGAGGTCCTAGGCACAGGTTGGATCACAGCATAAGACACGTAATTCATTGTTTTTAAGTGTCAGCTATTCGGCAAGGCAGTCAGAAAAGTCCCGGTGTGTTTGCAAAGAACCTCTTGCTTTACTGCAAACAAGCGCGAATGCTGCAACATATTCCATCGTCAATGAAGGGGGTGTGGAAAATAAGAGAGAACGCCGACATATCCAACCTCTAAGTGCATCTTAGTTGAACAAAATTTTGGGATGCGAAATGTTGCGGCGTTCTTGTTCGTTTTCTTTAATATATTTTTTTCTCGCAGTAAGCGGGTTCGCTGAAAATTGGCGCCAACGAAGAAGCCTGCCATCATAAATTGAGAGCAGAAAAAAAAGGAACTACCTTATCTACGCTGTAAGTGGACTGGTGATAAAAGTAGAGAGAGACGAACTTCCTTCATATTAAACAGCACGAAGTCTTCACTTCTTGTGCAACAGAATTGATGACAACAACGTGAAGCCGAATAAAACAGTAAGACTTTTTCTTCCACGGGAAACTATTTCGGCACATGGCATTACTCTCACGTGTCACCTGTTTATAACAGCAATGTGAGAAACTGCAGCGGTGTGCTATAAAATGGTAAAAGCTAACAGACCAGCGCACTTAAATTTATATTACCGCCAATTGTATTTGCTCGAATACAACCACCGAACGGCGTAATAGTTCTTCGAGATTCCAAAGTGAGATGAAATGAGCAGCAGTGTGTACAAGAGCATAGTCACCTATGCCTGCTGTACAATTTTTACTATTAGAGTGTACTGTACTATTTGACCAATATGTGTAGCACAGCTGTTCATTCACCTCACACGCACGAGAATACTGAACACAGAGTGTAATTGTGTAACTACACCTTTATCTGCTCATTTGTGAGGAAAATTCCATTGGTAAGGCTGTCAATAGTCAAATCTTTCTCTAGCAAGTTTTCTCAGTAGGGACTGGTGTCTTGGCCTCATAGACTAAGGGGCGAAATCGGGCCGGGTAGGGCCGAAACGATTTGGGAGCGGGCCGGGTGCTGGCCCCGCTTTTTTTTTTTTTTTCTTTTTGGTGTCACCAGGTTGGGCTCAGGCGTGCCAGCATATTCATGACTGGTGTGCATGCGTTTGACGGCCGCTGGTTTTCGCAATCCGAAAAGCTTACAAGCTATGCAGAACGTGTCCGTGCATGCAAAGTTCCTTACCAAAATATGTGTTCGGTACTGCGAGACCTCTGTCAGTTACTTTATCTGCCACACTGGCTCTTAGTGTTATCTCATTGAAAAGGATAGAAACTTGGGCGAGTTGGTACGGTAACATATTCTTGGTTTTTAGCGTGAAATGACACGCACACACAGAATAGAAGACAGGAAAAAGCAATATTGTGGCACTACATTCTGTCAAACTTTTTGCATAATGTTCTATCTTCAGCTTGCCTTGAATACCCAGTGCTGGTAAGACATTCTCAAGAAATTGTAGTCTTCCTAACCGAAAATTATCCAGATAAATGCTCCGCAATTATTGTAAATGTACAAGACTTTTCTTTTTCGCTTCCGCAAACGGAACTTTTGTGTAGTGTTAAAGAAGCTGCGACAGTCTACAACGAAGAGTTCTGGTTTGCTCAGGACTGTGGATGCCTTTGGCATCTTTTTTAGAGCTTTTCTTTCTTTTATCTAGACAAAACCACGGAAAAAGTGTGGTAGTTCTATGTATGTAGAGAAATGAGGAGTTTGCATTAGTTGAAATGTGGCGCCGGTTCTGAGTGATAGTTATCTAAGTCGTGTCAATAGAAAGCTACAAAACAATCTTAAAGAATTGGCTGCGCGTACCTTTCGATACGTAGATGATTACCTGATCTTTTGTTCATGCGATAACTACAGCAAGAAACCTACGGATACTTTAAAAGTTTTAGAGAATGTGGTGGTGGTGGCGATGATTCCGTACATGCACGGTATCTCCCATAGGCTGAGGAGGTTGCCAATAAGGCGAATGTGAAGTTGACGTTCTCGGCCCCAGACAAGTTATCAAAGTAGCGTAAGTTGGCAGACCTTTTTCCCAAACTATCAAGGGGATGTAAAGTGAAGCACAGAAATAAATTTCTGGACTGCACGCAAGAGGTGGTTTACCGTATTCCGTTAACTTGTGGTCAGGTATACATAGGGCAAACTGGCAGATGCCTCAATGAAAGGCTTCCAGAACACAAGCGAAATGTGGCAAAACCAAGGGATGGGAACGGTTCTGAACATTGCCATGATTGTACCCGCAAAACGTACAAGACAATGTTAGGCGTATGCACAGTGGAGGCCAGAAGCAAACACCGCGTATGCGTGAAATAATCAAAGCCTGGCAGATTTGAAAAAAAGGGAGCGGACTGTGTTAGTACAACGTCAGTTAATCTTTCTGACAAGAAAATCGCGTTCCTGGACGGTAATGGCGCGCGCATGCGTAGAGTGTGAGTTATCTTTTGTATTTTTTGCATCTTTCATACCTGCTTCGCTACATATCTGCCTCTGCGTTTCAATGAACGTCAGCTGAAAGTTAGAGCTGTCCTGTGTCTCTGCCACATCCCTGTCTTTTTGAATTGCACTAAAGGCTTTGTCATTATGAGTAAACCGTACAAACTAGCCGAAGAATCAGCCTTGTTAAGCATCAATATCTTTATGAGTAAGGGAATTTCAGTATGTTCTCAGCGCATGTGTCCATGTCGAGTAGGGCCTTTTGTTTCTATCGCTCCCCTACATCTTCATCTGTTTAACTGATAGTGTTCAGACCTTTGTCATGTTCCTATGCAGTGGTATTTGCTTTAACTTAAATATATGTTGATAGTTTCGATAAAGATTTAGTTGAGAGTTAGTGCTCGTCCTGTCCTCTAGCTTGTGTGTGTTTCACTTTGTGCTAAAAACAAAGAATATGTTATTTGAATGACTGCGTGTACGAGACGGAGGCGCAAGCGAAGATTTTCCCTTTTCTCTCCCTTCAAGTTCACGTTCTTTTGTCTTTGTATTCTAGATGTGAAATCCTGCCAGAAACCTTACCTTTAACACGTTGCCACTTTCCAAAGACAAGCCAATCCAGATGGCTTCCTGTAGGGCAGGCGCATGTCTGGGTTTGAAAAGCTTAATATCAGATTCCGCCCAGTAACCTGTGATGCAATGGTGAATGTAAAAGCTATTGTCCCTGATATCACGAAATCCCACTTCAATCTTTCCACCTGCCCCAAGCGCGTACCTGGAAAGAAGGGGGCGGCATGTTAGAAACTCAACCACAGAGGCATTTAAAACACATTTCTTCGAGAACGCGTTTGGAACTACCAAAATACTTTTCTGGACATATTGTGCCTAGGCTCGTGAGTGCAAACAAACACTCACAAGTGCGCACGCACGCCCTCGCGCACACGAGCACTTCAAGAATAGACTCCCTCGGCCCGATTTTGCCACACAAGTGCTCTGTGAAAAAGTGGCTGTGTGAAGTGTTGGGACTTAGGTTATTCGTGTGAGTTTGAGTGCATGGCAGTGCGCCCGTAGCATGTTCCTTCGAGCTCTGAAGCAACGTACAGACGAGTTCGCCATTTGCCAGAGTGGGACGTGCACAGGCTACACGCAAAAATGTTTTGTTCAAATAACTGGTCTAACCGGCCAGCTGCGGCCTCTTCGCACAAATGCGTATATAATGGAGTATTTTACCTTTCCCCGCTGCTTGGTAGTTTTGTCCTGTTCTGCTTGGGCCCGTCTCGTCACTGACGCAAGCGACTACTGCTCCAAGCCGATTTCGGCGATCGCGCTTCTCAGCGGGTGACCCTCTTTTTCGCGCGGCTCAAGAACAATTATGTTTTCCCTCGGCTGTAAGTTTGTCTCTCGCCTCCGATGGTGCTCGACACAATAACAAAGCTTCTAACTGCTCTTGGCTGTCCTCGTCTTTGTGCTACCGGTAGTTACGCGTGCGTCCATGTGCAACTATGTTCGCGGAAATAATATTTATATGAGGTAAAAGTTGCGGCAAGTTGATGAGTCACCCTGAATATGCTTACAGGATAAGGGTACGCATGGACAGAGATAAGAAACAAGAATCAATATGAACAACGCTATCCTGTATTGTTTCTTGTTTCCTGTATCCGTCAATCTTTTCCCTTGCTCTGTAAGCTTATTCTGGTTGCGTGAAACGCTAGTGCGAATGCATACGCCGTCTCTGAGGTGGGCCGTGATAGACATGCCAAGATCTAGGTTTTAGGGTACCATCAATGCGTACCGTGCAGACGTAAATTATTTATACAGTGAATAATCGAGCTTTCGGAACTGTCCATACTACCAAAGCATCACATGACATCGGTCATGATGCGAGCATACCTTGTGAAACGGAGCGATAGCACAAGCCGCAAAGCTGATTTCGTAAACTGGCGCACTTTTGTCGTAGAAACTAAGAAACTTTGTCGGCTGGGTGTCGCCTCTTGTTAGGCCTAACAGTGTTAAACACAGCGCTTGTCGTAACGGTAGCTGCAGAACAAATTAACACAAGTCCTCTTTTAGCTCCCTGAGCAGATCAAGGAAACCCATCAGGCACGTGCCTGGTGGAACTCACGAAAATAGGCAGAATACGGGTATTGAGCCCTTATTATTACGATAGTAGTTGCATGTGCACTTGAGGCGTGTTTGCCCTGCCGCTATCGTGGTATGGACGTGTATGCATAGCACGCGCGTGGTGACCAGAGGTACATATCACGCGGCACGAGAAGTTCTTGCTTGAAGCAACACTGGCAAAGAAGAAAGAGCTCAAAGGAAAGTTCGTGTGGAGAGCCGGGGGCAAGGTCCTAGCAAGGAAAGACGAAGATAGTCGTATCTTGCGGCTATCCTGTTCCGATGACCTTGCAAGAATGATCGAAACATTGCGTCAGTTAATTATAAGCTTGCTTTCTCTTTACTCTAGGTGAGTACGTGTGGCGTATGCACATCAGAAGTATATAGCACCACATTTAGGACTAATCAATCTATTTTTTCTTTGATTCATTTTAACATTAGAAGTACAAAAACAAGCTTGACAGCTTAAAAAATTTATGGGAATATCCTGTGCTGTGATTTGATGTCATTGTTTTTACGGAGACTTGGCTGCCTATTACCGATGATACACCCGTCATTAGCAATTACACATGAATATGCTTGGACCACGTAGGAATAAGAGGAGGCGGTGTGGCGGTTGATATCAGTCACCCCTAAGCTTAGAGCATCATTGCGGAGTACGCAATTGCAAATCTGAATGTTGAATGATTATTTGTTAAGACACCTTAATCTCAGCTTGATGCCGTATATAGACAACCAGCTGGTTCTAAACGTCGCGCTTTAGACTTTCTTGAGCAATTCCTGCAGAGTTTTTTCAGGCAAACATGTTACCTTTCTTGTTGGTGGTGTTATAAATATAAATAAGGTTAGTTATGACCAGTACGCAATGAACTATAAGAGTCTGAATAAGTAATATGGATGTGAGAATTCGGTTTCTATTCCCACAAGCACTGGTTCTAAAAAAGACTAAATCATAGACGTCCGTGTTACGAATATCAGTGTATCAGAACTGATGGGTGGAGTGATAGCGACGGAAGCGATCATCAGCCCGTGTTTTGTGTTACTGCTCACTTCACACGCAGGCAATATCCCCAAGTACGCAAGTGTCAAGTGTTAAACGACAAATCGCGTGAAAATGTTTTTTTCGTTGGTGGAGACAATAAGCTGGACTAGCATGTATGACTGCAATGAACTTAATGATGCTTACACAAACTTCTACACAAATCAAAAGTGAGTTATGATGACGAGGTTCCTTTACAATCTGGCTGAAGGAATAATGAAGCAATAAGAAAACCGTAGATTAGCCGAGCACAATACATAAGGATAGGAGAAAAAGCACGACATACCACACTTTAATTCCTAAGCGTGGAGTAAGGCTATTCAAGGAGTTCAAAAAGATTTAAAATAAGCTCACCTCAGACGTAAAGGAAGCAAAAGAAAATGATTTATGAAAGTTTGGTTCTTCGCCGTCAAACTAACGTAAAAAAGAGATGGGAAACAGCAAACAGAATGACAAGCAGAAAAAAATGCAACTACCAGCGTACAAGAGAGTGAGATAAATGGAAATGCGATAGGAGGGCAGTGTTTGGCTATGTGCGGGTTTTGACAATACAAGATGACCGTTCGGTTTTTAGTGCATTATGCCGTCCTCCTAGCGGTAACAGGTCGAATTTTCTAGAATTCCTATATACGTACTTATTTGGGTAAATGGCAATGATTGTAAGCTATTCCTTGCCGGTGATTTGAATATCGATCTTGCTAAATCGTCGCCTCAGCATTTTGAATCCTGTGAAACTGTTGAATGTAACGGTTTTATCAATGTTATCACCCTGCCCCCCCCCCCCCCCCCCGAAATGAGACAGATGTCGCGACATTAATTGATGTGTTCATTAATAACATGGAAGCCACGAAACGTTTGTCTGGCGTGCTCAGCCCACCCATTAGTGACCATCTTCCCATATTTATGTTCATCAACAAAACAGTGCCTCATACGCAGTCCCAACTAAAGGAACCAGTGGTTATTCAAGATATCAATGAACACACATTGATTGAATTTCGCAATAAGATATTGTTAATCGATTAGTCAGACGTATTTCTCGAGGAGAAATCGGAGGTCGCGTATAATAGTTTCCATTATAAATTCAAAAGGGCTTACAAGAAATGCTTACCATACAAACAGCTCAAGCATGCGCGCAGAGCCTAGACACCTTGGTTGACTGACTTGCCTCCAGGAAATATAAATCGCAAAAATAAATAATTTTAACTGTTCTTCAAAGATAAAAACAAGGACACGTTTTAAAGCCCACAGGAATGAAGTTAACGGTCTCTTACGCTATGAAAAGAGAAAGTACCTAAACAAGCCGTTCAACACTCATGTAATGAATCAATCAGAATTTCCTTGGAGTAGACTGAATAAGTTCCTTGGCTGTAGCGGTGATAAATTCAGGCCTACTGAGCTTGTGTTAAACGGTGAAACTCTCTGCAAGGCAAATTTGGCAAATGTGTTTAATGACTATTTTGCATCTTCAGAAAAGAAAGCGCACAATGCGGCGTGTGCTACGTAACTGATAGGACCTCTGAAAGCGCGTCTGTGGTGCCGACAACAGCCAGGGAAGTTATTTACGCTTTCTCTTCTGTAAAAAACAGCCCTCTCTGTGACGCAGAAGACTTACAGATTTGACCTATTAAACAAGTGTTAGATATTATTGCTTATGTACTGGAATATATCTTTAACCTTAGTTTTTTCAAACGGAATCTTGCCACAGGTTGCAGGTTGCGAAAGTGCTAGTGTTGCACAAGGGGAGAGATAAAAATACGCTTAACAATCAGACTGGATCACCACGTATGAGCGTGTAAGTGCCCACAACACGTGGGATCGGGCCATTATGTTGGCTAACTTTGCCTTCTAGTTGCCAGGCATGGAGAAAGTTGGTACGAGTTGGTACTACTGGGACACGTGCAAACGGAAGCTAAGCGACTTGTTAAGCCTTATCACCGGGCGGAAAGGCACCGTTAACAAAGAACTACCGATTCGCGCCAGAGGTTTACAGGATCATGCGTCTCTTACATACAGAACGTGGTGGCTCTGTGCCATAAGGCCGACAGCGATACGGCTGAGTCAGACACGTTCGGGCACGTACTGTAAGGGATCACTGACGATGCTTTCAACCTGCTTATGTGAGAAAATTGTGAGACAGTACAGGACATCACAAAAAAGTGTGAGAGGTTTGAGCAGGAATCCGCATTGCAGCGCCGTTCACAGGTCCGCTGAACACAGCTGCGACATCCTCTTGTGAAGACAGGCCAGGAGTTCAGTGACCATCGTGACGCAGATAGTACTGCGAGAACTTGACTCCAAAGCTCCTGCAGGCCTTTTTACCGCACACAGTTAGCCGATCACCTTGCCTAGAGCACAATTGTGCATGCAATATTCCGCGAACCGGTTAATCTTGTAGTTCATTCTGTATGTGCCGTTGCCGCTTCACAGATATCTCATGTTCCAGGTGCATCGACTGGTAAGCGGTATCCTGCACGCTACTGAAATGATGCGCAGTGGCGAACCGCAGACGATCGTCCAATCTGTTCTGCCTGCCGGTGTATCGGTCACGCTGCTCGCCATTGTAACAAACGTACTGTCTCCTCCCCTCTGCGTATGCCATTCGCCAGTTATTATCGACCCGAACACAGCGAGCGTCGTTACCAGCCTCCATTGGCACCGCAAGAACCAAACAATGGCACTCGTGCTCCCTGGAACAATCCCTCGTCGTTATTCCGACGTCCCCAATCCCGTTCAAACTATTCAAGATGTCAGACAGGCAAGGATTAGGAGCTACGATCGAAGGCCAATATGTCGACAGCCTTCAGCTTACCGCTGACATTGCCCTGCAGAGCAACTGGGGGCACATGGCAACAATTCATTGAGGATCTTAACCAAGAAAGTGCAAGGTTAGATTGATGAATAATGTGCAGAAGGCGAAGATATTGAATAAATTGTCAAGAGAACCGCAATTAATTAACTCCACTCAGCCTCTAGAGTGTGTACAGGAGTAAGTTTATCTGGATCAATTGCTCATGAGGCGGAAATTTAGAGAAGAATGAAAATTGGTCGAAGCGCATATGACTAGCATCGCTAAATCATGACTGGGAGATCATCACTCTCGTTGAAAAGAAAAGTGCACTATCACTCCATTCTTGAAGTACTGTAGTACTGTCCTATATATGGGGCACAAACTTAGAGGTTAAAAGTTAAGTTTGAGAACAAGGTGCGGAACACTTAAAGAAGCAATGGAACGAAAAATGTTAGGCCTAACGCCAAGAGACAGGAAGCGAGTGGTGTGGATCAGAGACCAAACAGTAGTTGTTGTATATATTAAGACGAAAAATTGAAGCTGGGGAGGCCGTGTAATTCGTATACAGGGCAGGTAATCGGTGGTTCATTCCAAATACAGCGGGGTTATACTAGGCGAAAGAAAACTGTCGAACACAGCAGAAAATGCGGTAGGGCAATGAAATAACAAAATTTACAGACATAACTTGGAATCAGCGCACGTCAGCAGTAATTAGACATCAATGGGAGAGACCTTCATCCTGCAGTGAACGTAAAAATAGGCTCATGGCATTTTACCACATCCAAAGTTCATCCGAAATATTAACGGACTGTGCTCTTGAGCCGCAGTTGGCATCGTACTATTTGGGCAGTTACTACTTTGAATAAAGACCGTCAGTGTCGCAAGATTGACGACTTGAATCGATTTGATCCGAAACCAGGCAAAATGTTGAACCATTACGTACTTCGTTTAAGGTGCTCTGCATAATTTCGACGTGCAGTTGATCGCGTGTTTTATAAGGTTAGCAAATTTATGGAAGCGTTGGCGCTGATGATTGTGACGATGTCGACCGATTAGCCTTGACTTCTATGAGATGCCACTTGAGCTATGACAAATAGTGTTGTTAGGGGCTCGAGAGCGTGACATCACCAACATATGATTCATTACCTGTCTCGAAAACTGATGTGCACCCTCCTTTAAGCATTTCGCTTCTGTCGGAATGCGGCCGCCTGAACTTTCAAGTCAAGCGCTTGGCATGGTGCGAGGCATCATCGCCTTGTATCAGCTGAGGAAGAAGCCAAGAAGAAGAAGCAATGAACGCTGATACGATGTTAAAGCATGGTAGGCCGTGAAAGTTGCGCGTATGGATGTTACGTAGTGTCGCTTTTCTCTCATAATTTGGGAGGGTTGGTAGCCGCGGCTCCTTTCTGCATGTTTTTAGGGGTTCTTTCATTCCTCTCCGTGCCCTCGACAGGGATCCTAAGCGCATTTCGTCGTCAGTTGACGCTCGCCTCCATCGTTGACCAGACTCTTAGACTTGACCGGTTACCGAGGGAGCTGATATATACCCTACGTGCAGCATCAGAACCACACATGCAACTGTGCGCCGCGCGACCACATACCACACCGGTGAACATACGGGTGCTGGTCGCCTTGCCTTGAGGATACCCGCCGTGATTGCTTAGTGGCGATGGTATTGGGTTGCTAAGCACGAGGTCGCGGAATGGAATCCCGGCCACGGCGGCTACATTTCGATGGGGGTAAAATGCGAAAACACCCGTGTACATAGATTTAGGTGCATATTAAAGAAACCGAAGTTGTCCGAATTTCCGGAGTGCCCCACTACGGCGTGCCTCCTAATCAGAAGGTAGTTTGGGCACGTTAAACCGCATAATCTATCTTTTTTCAATTTTTGCTTCAGGCTATATGAACTATATATTATGCAGCTTTTTTTTCATTTCCGTATTTTCTATGGATATAAAGACATTTAGTCGCGTAATAATATCGTCGCGGTGGTGTTGCTTTGTAGCCCTTTACAGGCAGAGTTAGCATGCCCGACATGGTCACCAGTTGCTCCGCTAGGCCTCTTTTTCTACACCAAATATGTCACCGTCTGTCCATCAGTCCTGTCTCGCCGAAATGTAAAAAGAATGCATGACGCTTCTACTTCCATTCTTTTGACGGCTTTGCGGCGAGTGGGCGCGCGTGGTTGCCATTTGTCGGCCGTGCAGCAGACGCCATAAAAGGAAGCTGTCAAATAGCGGTGTGCAGTAATTTGCTGTTAAGAATATAACCTAAGCCAAGGTCAAGCCACATGGTCGCGATGTCGAAGCTGAAATGTGCTTACACACCAAAGACCAGCAACATCAATTAAGGTGGTGCGATTGCAGCTCGACTACTTCTCGCGGGGCAAAACACTTAGTTGATGATAATTGTGCATCCATTACGTCACCAGTGGAACCGTTTGAAAAAGTACAATGTCATTAGAAGAAGAAAATGAACAGTCACAGGCTGTTTTCTGCCACCCACAAATAATTATGATTACTAAAATGTGCAGACTTTCTTAAGTTTGCTCGTGGAGTTGGGTCGTGGGATACGCCGAGATTGTATTACCGTATTTAACGCAGTAATATTGTCACAACTCTCTTCTTCTTAATCATAAAAAGTAATGGCAATATACAGGGTATCCTGCGTAACACGAGCCAGGACTATAAGAATGAAAGGCGCGTCGGTAGTGCATTGAACTGAGGGCATAGAATTCGTAATAGCCTATCGTAACTCAGGCAAGTTTTTCGTTTTAGCCGTAACTAAATATTTAGGTTAAGTTACCCAACGATTAGTAATGATATTGCCGTCTTTGTCTCTTAACGCATGCATCTGATTCTCGCCAATTCCTAGATCCTTCTTCACTTCTGAGGAGTTCTATAGAGATTTATACAGTACCAGTGATACCCACGAAGATAATGGAAGAGAAAATAGTCTAGAGGAATTCGAAATCCCACAGGTAACGCCGGAAGAAGTAAAGCAAGCCTTGGGAGATATGCAAAGGGGGAAGGCAGCTGGGGAGGATCAGGTAACAGCAGATTTGTTGAAGGATGGTGGGCAGATTCTTCTAGAGAATCTGGCCACCCTGTATACGCAATGCCTCATGACCTCGAGCGTACTGGAATCTTGCAAGAACGCTTACATAATCCTAATCCATAAGAAAGGGGACGCTAAAGACTTGAAAAATTATAGACCGATCAGCTTACTCTCAGTTGCCTACAAACTATTTACTAAGGTAATCCCAAATAGAATCAGGAACACCTTAGACTTCTGTCAACCAAAGGACCAGGCAGGATTCCGTAAAGGCTACTCAACAATAGACCATATTCACACTATCAATCAGGCGATAGAGAAATGTGCAGAATATAACCAATCCTTATATATATGCCTTCATTGATTACGAAAAAGCGTCTGATTTAGTCGAAACCTCAGCAGTCATGGAGGCATTACGGAATCAGGGTGTAGATGAGCCATATGTAAAGATACTGGAAGATATCTATAGCGGCTCCACAGCCACAGTAGTCCTCCATAAAGAAAGCAACAAAATCCCAATAAAGAAAGGCTTCAGACAAGGAGATACGATCTCTTCAATGCTATTCACAGCATGTTTACAGGAGGTATTCAGAGACCTGGATTGGGAAGAACTGGGGATAAAAGTTAATGGAGAATACCTTAGTAACTTGCGATTCGCTGATGATATTGCCTTGCTTAGTAACTCAGGGGACCGACTGCAATGCATGCTCACTGACCTGGAGAGGCAAATCAGAGGAGTGGGTCTAAAAATTAATCTGCAGAAAACTAATGTTTAACAGTCTCGGAAGAGAACAGCAATTTACAATAGGTAGCGAGGCACTGGAAGTGGTAAGGGAATACATCTACTTAGGGCAGGTAGTGACGGCAGATCCGGATCATGAGACGGAAATATTCAGAAGAATAAGAATGGGCTGGGGTGCGTTTCGCCGGCATTCTCAGATCATGAACAGCAGGTTGCCATTATCCCTCAAGAGAAAAGTGTATAATAGCTTTGTCTTACCAGTACTCACCAACGGGGTAGAAACCTGGAGGCTTACGAAAAGGGTTCTACTCAAATTGAGGACGACGCAACGAGCTATGGAAAGAAGAATGATGGGTGTAACGTTAAGGGATAAGAAAAGAGCAGATTGGGTAAGGGAACAAACGCGAGTTAATGACATCTTAGTTGAAATCAAGAAAAAGAAATGGGCATGGGCAGGACATGTAATGAGGACGGAAGATAACCGATGGTCATTAAGGGTTACGGACTGGATTCCAAGGGAAGGGAAGCGCAGCAGGGGGCGGCAGAAAGTTAGGCGGGCGGATGAGATTAAGAAGTTTGCAGGGACGACATGGCCACAATTAGTACTTGACCGGGGTTGTTGGAGAAGTATGGGAGAGGCCTTTGCCCTGCAGTGGGCGTAACCAGGCTGATGATGATGACCCAACTATTCAATTATTGGCTCAGGAGCCCACACGCATGTTTGTAGAGCACTTTCAGAAACCGCCGATCGAGTTGTTTGCTGTACGATATGTCTCACGTAGTCCTTTTTTTTTTTCAGGATGCGAAGAGAGCCCGCGAAATATTGCAAAAAAAAAAAAAAGGAAGTCATGTGACGGAGCTCTTGCGCAGTTAAAGCCCCTTGATCTTTCATTTGTACTGCCATTCTTAGATCTTTCCGCCACCCCGCTCTCCCCGACGTTTTCTCCTCGCCGTCTCCTGTCGCGCCAGCCTCCTCCGCTCCCCCCAACCCGTGTCGCGTGGAGGCACGCGTTACGCTTTTGTATACTTTTTTTTCTTTTTGACGCCCTCCGGCCGCCATTGTCGACGTAGGGCGACGAAAGTAAGCGCAAACCGATTGATCGAGTTCGTTAGTGGACCAAATCAAGTGTATTAGGGAAGAGCACTTCGCCGTGATGGCGTGCTGCTGCGCCTTCGGTTGCCGCAACCGACAAGGCGGGTGCAAAATGCTTTTTTGTTGACCATCCGGCTATCGCAACGCACAAAGAAAATCCTCTATGCATGGCGTCGGACGGGCTGACTGCAAAGAGGTAGCGAAAAGCGCACGGTTTGCGAAGAGCCACGGTTCTTCACTACCGCTTATTTCGAACCTAGTTAAAGCCTGCCTCTTTAGAAAAAGTGCTTGCGTATACGCCTGTGTGATGCGCCGTTTTTAGAGCGCTTAAGTTGACTATGACATAAGAGCGACTTTATTCAGGGAATTTTTTTTTAGGTCTACCAGAAATTAGCACATTGTCGACGCTTTTCCAAGGCTCACTAACGCTTACGAATGCATTCGTTCAGCTACAATGTACGCTCGCACGTGTTAATTTTGTTTGAGGTGTTTAACATATTTTACATCCCGAGGCGACTGAGGATGTGAGTGAGGTCGCAGTGGATGACTCGTGATAACATTATTTAGGTCACTTGAGGATCGTTAACCTGCACTGTCACCGTGCAGTAAATTCCTCGTTGGCGTTCCGTAATTGACCCCGCACTGGCACAGTAGCGCTGCGTCAGAAGTTGGTGCCTGGGTGTGATTGTATTTCTTTATTAGAGTTTTGTACTACTTGTAAGAACGTGTCAAAATTACATATTATTGGCGGCGTCTCCAGGACACCAAAGTGGCAACGGGAACACCAAAGCTAGGACCAGGACTGGTCCTTGTGTTGGGGCTCGCCGAGACCTGTGTGTGCCAAGGGGATGCGTATAAGAACGGCTGTCCGCTGTCGCGTCGCGACGAGCCAATTTTGTGTGCGAACACTCGTTGCGGTGCCTGCATTATGTCAGGTTTATCTTATAATCTCAGATGCTCTCTTGATGTCTCGTTTAGTGGTTACATGTGCCCTTGGTGAGCCGTACTTGTAAAAAAAAAAACATCTATAGTCGCGACAACAAAAGCACCTCGCAACGAAAAAAGCGCCCTGCCTGCTAGAAGAAATTACGGAACGCCAACCAGGAATCTGCCCACGGGTCTCTTGCATTTCTCCTCTATCCTGGCTGCTGCGGGACGCGTCCTCGGTATTAGAGCGATGAGGAATTGCTACTCGTACGTTTTGTGTGCAGGATTATCGTAGCAGAGAAAAGCCGCAAAGGACCGCAGGCCCCCTGATAGGGATGAACATTTTTACAGCCTAACGTTAAGGTTTTATGCGTCTGATTAAGCAAATGACTATCGCATGCGTCATATGCGCTGTACGTGGCCTTCCATCTCTTGCGACGAATAATTTCGCGCTTTTTGATTATGAAGTGTGGACGGAGTTGCAGTGGAAGCTTCGCGTAGATCAGTTATGTAAGGTTGCATCCCAGTGCCACGACAAAAATTAGTACATCTGTTGCAATTGGCATTAATAATTAATCCTTCTTTTTTCTTAGGGTTTCATCGATTGGTGTGATGTGATTTTTGAGCCAGACAGCTCAGTGGAGTGTATGAATTGGTGCTGTATACGTTCCTTGTCTCTGAGACTGTGATAAGCACCTTCATTAAACCCATTTGAGGACTCTTTGGTCCTGCAACCCCCTTGTTCTATCAGTCTCTATACCCGCCGCGGTGGCGTAGTCGCTGTGTCGTGACGCTTCTAAACACGAGAGTCGTGGGATCAAATCGCGGCCGCAGCGGTCAGATTTCGATGGGGGCGAAATACAAAAACAGCCCTTCCATGTGCATTGGGGGCACGTTAAGGTACCCCAGCTCGTCAAGAGAGAGAGATAGCAAAGAGAGGAAAGGCAGGGAGGTCAACCAGACGAGCGTCCGGTTTGCTGCCCTACACTGGGGGAAGGGGAAGGGGGAACAGAAAGAAAGAAAGCGGGATAGAGGGAACACTGTCTGTGCACGCAGCAAAGTGCTTGGAAATCAGTCAAGTCAAAGCAAGTGCTCCGTCGATACCAGCTCCGTCCGCCAGCTCGTCAAAATTATTCCAGAGTCTACGATTACGGCGTGCCTCATAATCAGATCGTGAGTTTGGCATGTAAAGCCCAAGAATGAATTTTTTCTCTGTTGTTTGTGCTGTTCGAGCTCTAGGGACGCGAGTTCCCTGCGAAAACATACAACGCAAAAGAATACAGACGCACGCATCATACAAATGTAAAATTTGCAGTTGAACTAAAGTATTACTTGTGCTAATGGAGGGGGGGGGTAATTATTTTTTGAACCTCTGTTCATTTCTCCCATCACGTTCGTTCTTGCTATGAAATTCCAGCCTCTTGCAGTGTAAAAAAATACAACAAATTAAAGACGCGATTTCACCTGCCCCGAAAACTAGTGGTAGGTTGTTCACATTATCAATACCGTCAACGTATGAAAACGTTGCTCATGGCCGCCAGAACCCGTGCTTTAGATTTACACACATCTGTAGAAGACGCAGAGCAAGAAACGGCACAGTTGCTAGGCATTGCTGCCCCCAGACAGTTGGAATCTTCCACGCGCCGGCAGAACAAAAGCATCCTGCAGGTGCGCAAACGAACCTACGAAACCACGTTCACATACTTTCAGCAGTCAAAACTTGAAACTTTGGCATTTCGCGCGTGCTTGAGCATACCGCGTGCATGCGTTGCGCCTCAGCAACACGAACTCTAAACCTGTGGGAGCTTTACACCTTAAATAATGGTCATTTTCTGTATTCTATTGCGCAATTACAACATGGCATTATTGAGGCAGTTACTGACCGATGTAGCAATACCTCACCTCAAAAACTCCTCCGCAGGGCTCGAATTAAGTTTTCGGCGGATTCCATCCCGTAGCGATTTAGGCGTCCTCCGCTGCGGTAGGGTTGTCATAGGCGGCGGCACTGTCGCTGATGGGGTCAGCGGAGCGGAGGACGAGGGAAGTGGTTGGGGCTACATTTAGACACTGAGGGGTTTTATGCGCTGGGGTATCGTGCTGCTCTGAAACGTTCATTCGGTGAACAATGTCGGCTGTACTGGCGACGGGGATGTGGCAGGGCGTTATGATAGTTGTAGGCAGCTGGGCCTGCGGCTCTCTTCAGAAGACTACGCAAATACATGCTGCTGGCCGAGCGCCGAGCGCTGCTGAGACGATAAAGGACGGCCTGCCGCTTCCCTTTCGTCACAGTTCCCTTTTGTTACAGTTCGGCAGCAGTGCACTACGGAGCCACATGTAAATTTAGCTTCTGCTTTTGCAGCCCGACACCAGACTCGACCAACGTGCTATCGGCCCTTTTGACGTCTACAGTGCCGCGTGTGTTTGCACCACAACAGTGATCGGAGTCACGTGGCCTGAGCTACTCTTCTGCGACTGCGCAAGGGGCGGACGAGCGCCAGACCACAGCATAAAACCGTCAACGGAGCGAGCACCTGTTACAGTTCGGCAGCAGTGCACTACGGAGCCACATGTAAATTTTGCTTCTGCTTTTGCAGGCGAGCGGAATATCCTTATTTAGTCAATAAGTCATAGAATCTGTGCACTGCTGCCGAACCTATCAGCTTTCTTGCACTTGTTTGATTCTTGTTGCTGGTGTTGTTAGTGTATTGACGTACACTTTTGCTGTGCAATGTCGAAAGAGGCTGAGGCCATTGAAGACTTGAGGCGGGAGGTCAGGGCAGACTTGAGGACCATAAAAGATAAGTTTCAAGAGGCCACTGAGCTCAAAACAGAAATACAGCAGGTTCTAAAATTAAACCAGGATCTTCGCGCTGAGAATGCCAAGCTGTCATACAGAATTGAGGAACTGGAACAATATCAAGGTTCGAATGACATTGAGATAAAGGGCATTCCACTTGAAGGCGAACCACTAGTCGTTGTGAGGCAAATTGGCGAGCTGATTAAGGAAGAGGTCTCAGAGGCTGATAACTACATCTGCCACCGAGTGCCTACTGCTCGACATGATGAAGCAAATATCATTGTTCGGTTTGTCCGCAGAACCAAGAGGAATGCCTTCCTTAGCAAAGCTAAAAAAAGCAGAATGGATACAATTACACTGGGCTTTCAATCGTCCTCAAAGGTGTTCGTAAACGAACACCTCACACGGTATGGTAAAAGACTTCTAGGTGCCGCAGTAGAAAGGAAGAAGGAATTGAGATGGCGGTTCGTATGGACGGCTGGCGGCAAAGTGTTCGTACGCAAGGACGAAAATTCACCAGCTATTCGAATCGCCAGTATGGAAGACATTGATAAGATGACAACGTGAACGTCATGGCCTGCTTCTCTTCTTTCCTTTTTTAAAGCTAGTTTCACCGTATGAACTGCACATATTATGATGTTCAGTCTTTCAATAAATTAGTGTCTCATACCAGTAAATTGCTAAAAATGCTTTACCTAAACGTGCGGAGCATAAAAAACAAAGAGGACAAACTGAATTGCTTATTTGCGTCAATCGCTCACAATTTTGACATCTTATTGTATTGTGAAACATGGCTTACTGTGAATGATAACCCCCCGTACTGTGAAAATTACACATACCATGGGTTAGTAAGAACAAAGTGCAGAGGAGGTGGTGTGGCTGTCTATGTTAAACAGCGCCTTGTACATGGGGTAATTTCAGAATGTTCACTTGTAACGAACAATATAGAATGTATAATGGTACGTTTAGAATATGTCACAGTTGTGGTTATGTATCGCCCACCGTTCTGAAACAAACTGACGTTCTTTGATTTACTAGAACAGGTACTACATTTCCTGAGCCATTCGTCCTCCCCCTTTATCATTATGGGTGACGTAAATATAGACATGTCGGACGACATATCATCTAGACAGTTAGCTGGTCTTATCAATTCGTTCATGTGCACAAACGTAATCTCGGAACCCACGATGCTAACGGCGCAAACAGCTACCTTGCTTGATATATGCATGACCAATGTACACCCAACTGACTGCATTGCGGGACTGTTATCCGCTGATATAAGTGATCATCTGCCTGTATTCTGTTTCATTCCTCACGCGCACAAACGACGGGAAGGAGGAAAAAAAGCGCAGATTCGCAGCTTCCACGGAAGCGCATTAGAAACTTTTCGTGCCCTGATCCTCTCAACAGACTGGTCATCTGTATTTGAAAAACAAGATCCAAATGCAGCCTATGAATTGTTCTTTCATAAAATGATTACGTGCTACGACTTAGCGTTTCCGTTGAAGTCTTGCAATCAGAGGAGCAAGAAAATACGAAAACCCTGTATAAATGCTGCTTTGCTAAACATGATAACGAGAAAAAACAAAATGTATCACTTGTTTGTAAAATGCAGGAGTGTGCAATTGTTGACTGATTAAAAAAAATACAGAAATAAGGTCAACAGTGCATTAAAGCAAGCAAAAATTAAGTACTATGAACGGCTATTTGCTAAAATAAAAAATGACCGTAGGAAAGTTTGGAATGAAGTTAGAGACTTAACATCTGCGAAAAGACAGAACACGGAGATTAACATAAAGACAGGCACTGGCGTGTTGACAGGCAGAGAAGCAGCAGCTGCTCTGAATGAATATTTCATCTCCAGCACCCTGCATCCCGACAGGGGGGGAGCCCACGGCCACATCTATAGTGAATAAATTCAGTCTTACTAACTCAGTGATACTTACACCTGTTACATTTGCTGAAGTTGTGCAACTGCTGTTCAAAGTAAAAAACACCGTCTCTGCTGGGTACGATGATGTGAAACCAGTACCAATGAAATACATTGCGGATATAATTGCACCTGTCCTCGTTCACATCATAAACAGAATGTTTGAAAGTGGTATATTTCCTGATTGTCTAAAAATAGCACGTGTATGCCCTATTTACAAAGGAGGTGATAAACATTTAATGAGAAATTTCGGGCCGATATCTGTCTTACCTGTTCTGTCAAAGGTGTTCGAGAGTGCCCTGAATGTTAGACTACAAACATTTTTCAGTAAATATAATATAATTAGTGACATGCATGTGATAGGAGTTTGGGCTGTTTGAATGTCGCGGCCGAATGCGCGTGACTGCTGTGCGGCGGCGACGGATGAAGAGGAAGAGAAGGACCGGTGTCTGGGCGGAGACTTCCTTGGCACAGCGCATGGTGTGCAACAAGAAAATTTGAAGTTTCATTTACGCGGCTGCGTTGCCGAATACCACGGCTTAATTTCTATTCCCATAGGTCTGGTTTGGCACCTTCTCCTAAATGTTTTTACTGCAATGAACCCGAAACTATGGATCATTTTTTTATTGAGTGTCGTAGGTTCAAAGTGCATAGAAAACGACTTCTAGAAGGTCCCTTCCGCCAACTTGGATTAGGCATCACGCTACCTATCATTCTGTCTCTGGGGGCGTCGGCACTAGGACACTGTAATAGGAACGTATGTGATGCCATATATAATTTTATAATGGAAACAAGGAGACTACCATGCTAATTTTACTGTTTTATTTTCCAAAACAAGAAAAAAAAATATTAACTTCTAATTTTAAGAATCTCTAGCATGAAAATTATTATTAACGATTAGAATTAATTTATTATCACATTTTCAGTAAAAAAAAAATCCCATTTAGGCATTTATTCTTTTTGAACCCACTTCCGCCCGATTCATGGCCAATCCCCCGTAGTGGGTTGTGCTATATCTACAGGCTCCAAACCAAACCAAACCAAACCAAACGGGAGCCATGCGAACTGCCTGAGCTGCCTGGGCTGGCCTTCCGAACGAGCCGAGCAGTTCGTCTACCCAAGGCCGGTGTTCCTGGGTGTGCTGGCAGAACAGGCCGGGCTGTCCTTGAGCTTCAACCGGCCTGCTCCACTGCTGGGCGAGCATCCGACGCCGGCATGTTCCGGTGCAGCTAAGCCTTCCGAACGGTCTACCCTGTGGCGGGCAGACGTCCCGACCCTGCTGTCGCGCGAGTGGCTCGTCGTGTGCCGGGCATCCGCCCCGGCCTCCAGCCCCTGCGCCACTCGCTGCTCCAGACTCATCTTTGCGCCTCTTCGTGCCGTGAGTGTGTGATACCGACGCGCTATTGGACGCCTTCCTATATTGACGCTTAGCTTGACCTTACCTAAGCGACAGACACTCATGAAGGGAACTGTGTGTGTGTTATCGTGTACGTTATCCTAGTCCCGTCCCCGTGTTATTAAAGCTTTTCTGTGTTCATTGTGCCATCCCTGTTTGTTTGAGGCCTGGGCCCACATATTCCTATCACAATGCAGTATGGATCCCCAAAAAATAAATCTTGTGAAGCAGCTCTTCTTAATATCAAACATAAAATAATAACAAATATCGAAAATAGAATGTACACATTAGGTTTATTTGTAGACTTCAGGAAAGCCTTTGATTCAGTATGCCACACTTTATTAATTAGCAAATTGGAACAGTGCGGTGTACGAGGTATGGTATTGGAACTTTTACGGCCTTTTCACTATACATTACGTTTTAGATATGTCTGCAGTACTAGAGTACACACGGCACGCGTGCTGTAGCAGTGAAGATTAAAGTGTCGTTCTTGTGAATTAGTTGAATGTAATGTTGATTTTATCCTAACACCGAAATAACAGATGTGTCTTGGTGCGAAGGATGCACGCATATGCGACTTAGTTCAAAATGTCGGTGAACCGGTTGCTATGCATTCACGGAAAACTGTCAAGGCTCCCCAGTGTAATGTGTGCCATTATAGAGTGAGGCCTACAAATACAGACGGGTGTTTTCAGGTTAAATTGTGACCCGATGTCTTGGCGAATCATCTCCCTTACTTTGACAGACAGAGAGTTTACTTGGCATTCAGGCCTTACAAAGAAGGCAAAACGCCAGGACTGCAGCAAAAAGATGCTTGCAGCATCACAAGGGCTATGGCCCTGATTGTATTTGGTAGTGAATAACACACGTGATATACATGAAACATATAATGATATCTGACATTGTAAATAACTAAATAATAAATAATATATGAAGATGTATTTACATTGTAATCATTACCTAGTACAATACATTGATATGAACAATATTATTTCAGACAGAATGCACTTATTACAATCGCATATGAACGCCTTTAACGTGTGTCGAAGAACAATCCATTAAAAACAATATGTAAAAAGAAAAAAATCACCGCCCGAGCACTTCGTATAGATGGTTAACCAGCGAAACTGAAACATGCGGCTGCGGTGTGTATCACTGGGTTAATCCCGATGGTTCAATAAACGACGGCTGGGTAGGCTGCCGGACCTTCGGTACGAAGCTGCTGCTTGTGCTTGGCTGCACCAGCCTCTTCTTGTGCCCGGGCAGCAGTATCGGCACGGCGTAGACGAGCCCGTTGCCGATTCTGCTCGCGGCGTCGCGGATCGAAAGCTGTCCGCTCCTCAGGAACTCGTATGATGCCTGGCCTACAGATTTAGGAGCCGGTGAAAATCTGCTGCACGCGCACTCTGTTTCGGCGGAGAGCAACGACGTCATTACTGGCGCAGCTAATCTAACACCACCTCGATGACAAGGCCTTTTCACTCCGATGCGTGACGCCTTGTTACCTGGCCCTACTGCCATAGAATGTGATGGGGATGCTCACTAGTAGGCAACAGTGATTTTGACATCACCGCGTTCATCACGCCAGCCTTACAGTGGAAATATCGAGCCAGGTAGTGTGGCATCATGGATTGGAGTAAGCAGGCATTGTACCATCTAGGTAGTATTGGGCAATCACGCGTCTCTCTTCTTGTCTTTTTTTTTCACCTATGGGCATGTGGTTGCGCCGGAGGACCGGGAGGAGTTTTCAGCCTACAGGCGACCGACAGACGGATGGACGGACGGACAAATCGGCTAGCCATATACAGCTTGGCAGTAAAAAAACACGTATGAAGGTGCATACGAACATGTGGCTATACCAAACAATTTACTGGTACAGATTTAAATGCATTCGAGTCACTCACGCAATTTGAATACAACTTGTATTCTTGTACATGTACTGTTGTGTGCTTTGCATATGCGATGTGATCTGAGCTGGCGCAGTAGACCACTTAGCGCAACAAGCCTCGAAAGGCTAACGTGTTTTTTTTTTTTAACCCTGTTGTTGGTCCCGCGAAAAGTAGACGGCTCTGCCGTGCCTCCACAAGCGCCCATTGCAGGGCGTATGGGCTTCTACACACCTTCGCTACCATGTGTATATATATGTTGGTCTAAACTACAGAGGCAGATATGAGATCATGCTACCAGTTGAGCGCACTTTCATGTCGTTTAATCCGAGCTTGACTTCCTCTCTTCCATACGACGCCGTAAGTCGGTTGTGCCCTCATCACAGCGTAGAAACTTTTTGGCTGAGAAATTGCGTATGAACTGCGCATTTTGGTGAATTCCGCCCCTCGTTATCGGTTGATATTCTTCGCCTGCGGGCGCAAGCGCCAATATTTTTCAACGCTTACACGCCACACATTACACTTAACATTGCACTAGCCTCACCAAACCAACTGTAAACTCGGTGTCACGTAGATTTCTCACGCTAGAGTGGGAAACATATCTAATACTTGCCGTAAAACGCTTTAGAGCACTTCTTAAGCAATGTTTCGCAAAGGATATAATTATTTCATAAACTGAAGATTTTGTTCCCTCATCATGCATAAGATCACCCGCGCCTTACTGCCTAAAAATGTCAGTTTTGTGGCTTACGGAGTTATTCAAAGACTCTGGTAAAACTTCCTGCGCAGTTCCTTCATGCGTAACCCACTGGAACGCTTGTCCAAGTAATTTTCTACAGGGGCTGTAACTATCTTCCACACAATAAACTGAACAAATTACATGGCCCCTATTCTCTGCAAGTACACCATTTCTACCTCCTTTCGTTCTCCTATGACAATGGGGAAATTTTGTACGCGTATCGTAACAAAGCCTTTAGGAACGGAGAACCAAAGGTTTAGCAAGTTTTATTTAGCCCCTAAGTAGTCTGAAACATCACGATATTCCTTCACATCACCCGCAATATATCTCGAATTTCCCCTGAAGAAAAAACAGTTTTGAATATATTTATTTTGAGATAAATACCTTAATACAAGTTCTTACCTTTTCTGAGGTTTCACGAAGCGCACCAAGTGTTGTATGTTGTATCCTGGAAAAGGCTTTATACCGGTTTTTTCTTCTTTGTTGTTCACGGTTCTTTCCGCCTGTTGAAAGTAAAAATATGCACTTTTTAAAAACCAACAAATAGAGCAAAAGAAAAGAAAAAGAAAAAGAAAAGCAAGAATTCTTCTGAGGAAGCAGGGGAAGAAAGAACGAAGACTTGGTTGTTCGAACTGGTTGGTGTGGTCAGTTATTGTGCAGAGGTATCCGGCTTTTCGTTTAGCATTTCTAATTTTTTGGTTTGTGTCTTGTTTTGTTTTATTCACCTTGCTTTTTATTGTATGGTAAGTTCAAGTTGTCAGACTAACCTGATGTCTCTAACCTAACTAACTAAGACTAACCTGATGCATTCCCCTTGGCTAGCTGTATGCCTGCCCGCAAATGGCCGATTGGCTCAAGTTTGCGCAGTGGCATCAATAGTGTCCCTTTATAATAATAATAATAATAATAATAATAATAATAATAATAATAATAATAATAATAATAATAATAATAATATATTTTTATTCCCTTCAATTCATACAACGTGTTCCAGCCTGCATAAGCGTTGCCGCTTGTGTGCTGAGCTGGGCTGCCAGGTTAGGTTTACTTATCATGCCTGTCAATACATACGATACAGATGAAGAACCCGCAATTTATTCAGTGCAGCTTCGAAATGCCACTTCCCTTTTCTAGACAACCACCGAAATACGCCAATTTGTTCGCAGTGATATTATTTGCTGTTCCTCAGTTTTGAAGTGCGTTCGAGACCTAGTCATCTTTTCCGAGTCTGCATCCAATCCGGTGAGCCCGTTTCTTTCATCGCGCCTCGCTTGCTTGAGCGGTTCAGCCCGTGGGATAAACGCGAGCCTGAATCTCTCAGAAGTATTAGACTTGTTAGCAGCTAATGGCGCTGTTTTTGTATGGGGATGTAGCCAAATTATCAAGAACAAGAAGTCAGCTATAGAATCGGTGATTACTGCTTTCGCGGGAACAGCTTGTGTGCTGGATGTTACCCCTAGTTTTTGGCCTGGCCGGAGCGATCATTGCCTTATCAACCGCAGTATTCAGGCATGTACGCCTCACAAGAGGCAGGCCAAATTTGTTAAAGATAATAAAACGCGAATTTCTCTGCCATAGAAAGCGAACATTGAGAATCTATCACTGACTTTACGCCGAGCTTTTACAGTCACACTGTTCAAGGAAATTGGTCTCTCTTTAAACAAGAACTTGGCTACTTGATCGACAGCTACATTCCTATAAAATGCATTGTTTCTTCTTCCAAAGCTCTTTGGTTTAACGTCTATCAGAAGCGCTTGTTAAACAAAATGAAACGGATATTCCACCGAGCGAAAGTGGCGATGACACCCGAACAATGGCACACGTACAACTGTGCTGAACGCGAGTACAAGAATGGCACTGCGCAGGCAAAGACGTGTTCCACAAGTGTACCTTGCCCACTCTGCTTAAAGACAACCCTCGGCACATTTGGAATGTAGTTCGTGGCAGGAAGTATAACACGATTCACTTGCTCGACAGCAATGGTGATACTGTTCCTAATGGTGATTTCTGCAATGTGTTAGGCGATGATACTGTTTCTTGCTTTTCTAGCTTAATAGCCTTTTCTATGCCAACAATCGCCGACCCTGGCTTTGTTCCAATGGATAGCTCTGGCAGGTAATGATAAACTAAATCCAAAGTTCCTAAAAAAATACAAGAATTTACTGTTCCATTATAATTGCTGAATTATATTCACAGTCTTTACAGGCTACCACTTTGCCAGATTATTGGAAGGTGGGTAAGGTGGTGACCACAACGACGCAGGCCCACTGTATGATGCAGAGGCATTACTGAACTAATTCAGTAAGCTCAAAGTAAAACACATAAACAAAATCCTAAAGTACGACCTAAACACAGCCTACAAACATGATCGCGTCGGAGTTTAATTTGGATATACCAGAAAAACATAATTCTGTTACCCTGAACATCAAACCCATACCCCTTTTCCGAGCGGCGCGGCCCACTCGGTTCCTTCCCACAACACTGTCTCGCGCGTCTCTGCGCATGCGCAAGAAAGCTGTGGTTGCCGGGAAGCGAGACAAGCAGTCAGTTAGCTTTGAAATCTATCGCCTTCCACTCTTAAAAGCGAAGCTTAAGCGTTCTCCAAATTTGTGCAATCACTTTCGCTTGCCTCTGTCGAATGCTGCTGTAGCCTGGTCGAACGCTGCCTTGTCTCTGCGGCTAGGACCGATTACAGAAATAGGCTGGCAAGACGAACATTAGAAATAGCCTTTGACGTATGGGTGCTGCGATAAATTAGAGCCAGATAACCGCTTTCTCTCCAGATTTGACAGTGCCGTGATGTACGACCAATGAATACAATGCAAGCCCAGAAAAGAGGAACAGCAGCTTCCACCATTGTTAGAAAATAAACAGCACTAGGCTACCCTAGGCGCATGATGATGAACTAAATAACAGATTTCTTAGTTAATATTATTGTATACAACTAAACATAATAATTACGTACCATCTGTGATATAATAAAAACACTGTGATAGGCTTGACAGAAAGTTTATTGGTGGCTAAATTGGTGCTTGCTAGGCGCCTCTAGCGGGTAATTGTACGCTCACGACGGCAGGCCTGAGTAGTGGAGGTAGTTGTTTTCATGGCGGGGTCAATATTTTTCGCCCTCTGCATCGATTCGCTGGAACTTAAGAGTTTGCAGGGCAAACAAGAAGGTGTTCTGCGTGCAAGCATCATGTAGCTACTGTTGATTCAAGGGCCGACCGTCATGGCGACACGTACATTTTGTTGCTACGGGTCGAGCAGAAAAAGATTGTCCTAGTCGAATGCGAAAATGAATGTGCACTTAAAAGGACAAATACAAATGGCTATATTTTGCTACAATTTTTTTCCTATTTTTTGTATTCGGCTACGTTTGGGCTACAACTTCTCTAGCTTTGGGCTACCCCACCTAGTCAGACCTCGCAGCACCGAGCCGAGCGCGCGCGTAGCAGCTTCTCTCCGGCTCCGAAATGATTAAGCCACGCATCATATGTGATCCTGAGGATCAGGCAGCTTTAGATCAGCAAATCCGGGAGCAGAAACGGGAACCAGCTCTTCTACGCCGTGCCGACGCTGCAGCCTTGGCACAAGTACATGCTCGTGCAGCCGAGCGCAAGCAGCAACTGCGTAGCGAGTATCTGGCAGCCTACCAAGCCGTACTTAAGTGAACCGTCGGGAGCAACCCAGTGATAAACACCGGGGCCGCATGCTTCAGCTTCGCTGGTTAACCATCTGTACAGAGTGCTTGGCCGGTGATTTTTTTTTACTGTTTGCGTATCCTTCTGTGCGAATGGTTTCAAGGGTTGTCGCGATCTGTGGCAATATACTTGTGTTGCACGTGACAACTAGACTGAAGGAACGGTGGGCGAGTCACAAACATGTAAATATGAGTGCGAATTAGAAAGCAAGGAAGTGTAAGGCGTACACTCACCGAGACTTGGAGTACGAAGATGAGGGCGGTAGTTCGTTTAATATGTAGAGTTCATAGTATGCCGTCTGTCAGATTAATACGAATGGTATGAAGGAGCTGTCAAGTATGGCACGTGATTAAATCGTGCGATGAGGTTCAGTAATTACCGTGCATAAAATGAAGCAAGCTTATAATGGCAGGACAACCGATATTGCGTAATTAGACATCTGTCCTGCAGTTGACACATAATAGGATGAGAATGATAAAAAAGACGATGACAGTAATAGTGCCAATACTTGCAGGTCATTTGTTTCTATATCTTCGTGGAGTGCCGTTGCTTATTGTAAACATGAATGCCAGCCCGCGTCTGGACATTGACAGCACAATTTAAGTTTAGCTATCCATTGCAGACAGGATCAGTTAACATGTGGTGAAAACGCAAGGAACATACTAACAATAGTTCTTCGTGGAGAATAAGCACCAACATAAAACAGCGCAGTTGATTGTTTAAGCAGAACTTTTTGTTAGGCTAGTTGGTGCATGCTAATGAAGTACTAAAGTGCCAAACAGACGACACAAGAAGAGACAGGTACGAGCGCTTACAAACAACTGATACTTTATTGACAGAAACAGATGATCTTGTGTCGTGTGTTTGGCACTTTAGTACTTCAGTAGCAGTTAATTAAATTTACACCACGAAAGTATCAATTCTTTATCATCCTTCAGAATCTAACAGAATACTCACATTGTAGATTATATGAATACCATGCTTGTTGTTGAATTCATTTAACGCGCGTAAAGCGGCCAATGAAATTTTTGGCGTAACTTGTTCAAAATTCATAATGCCTGCTTTGCCTGCTGCGCAGTGGAGATTGGTTTCTTCTCTGGCTGAGCGGTCCTGTTATCTAGGACGACTGCACTCTGCGCACAGCCTTCTTTGTATTGCAGCACAATCGTCGACAGCCCAAATTTACGAGGCGCCGCCATTCGTTTATACTTTCTTTATTGCATAGCACACCCTTTATTTATAAGGCTAGTCCACGCAGAGCAGGCGTGCGCAATAATTTTGCGATGATTCTATAGCTGTACCGGTAATTTTATTTCACTGCCAGTGCTAAGACTTAGGGTAAATGTTACGATATCTAGAAAAAGAAGCACTCCGTCAATATATTGAAAGATATTATTGCAGTAGGTATTATATGGACACTGCAGGCGCATTTCTGCCGTAGCCGTTGCCGAAGCTGTCGCCGTGAGGTTCCGCATAAAGTCCAAAGGCGATAAAATCATCGCCGCGCGTCGTATGTTTCATATGTTGGTTTCAGCGTCGGAGGGTGAGCCGGCAAACGCAGCTCAATCTCGCGCGTACAAGCGAGGTAGGCCAGAACCACCTAGACTAGGAGAAGGCCTCGGCACTCCTCCCGCGACGTCACCACACTCAGCACGTGCGCCTCGGCTTGAGGTGCCATCGAAAGATATAGAAAAGCACAACACTGCAGTATATTCGAGGGTATACCTCCGGAATTTATTTGCATCCATTATAAATTGAGCACTGACGTGATTTAAGGAACTAGTTCTTTCCACGTCAACTTCGGCGTTTGGAGCAAAGCTGACAATGGCCCCCATACAACAAGACGCACTACAGAATTTGGGTCTAGAAAGACGATGCGCCGGAAAAACATCTTTCTTTTTTCAGTCTGTCACCGACAGCTTTACAATTCATAAAACAAATTTTATTTACCATTGGTTTCCACTATCACATAACGACATTCGAACACACAACACTCAAATCAATAAAATATGATATACACCAATCCCACTAGCTTAATAAGAAAAATCTGCTGAACTTCACAATGCTGAATATTTTAAAAACGTTTCCAGAGAAGTCAAGACAGCATAACACACAGTTCATATATTGCATGTATTGCAGCATACACATTCGCGAAAACAGCGCACATCGTTTTCACATGAGGGTAATCAAGTTTCTCTTTTTCCGATCATTTCTTTCTTAATTTTTCTGGTCGTTCTTGAAGGCTGCGTAATTCTTCAGCAGAGTGTTTACTGCTGGATTAAGGATGTTCTTTAACATTTACTCTTGACTGTGACCAGTTTCACAAGTGTCGAAGCCTTCACTGTCACAGAGCAAATACTTCATCACACTTCGAAGTACAGCTCTCTGATTACTCTCTGCATGAAGCATGTTCTCATTTTCTTTGCCTGTAATATGGTCTAGCACAATCTCGGTGCACAGCACCACATGAACGACACATGGCTGTGAAAATGTCAAGCCGCCTCCGCTCATATTATCAATCAGCACATGCTCTCTACGTTCAAATTCTCTCTCAGTAATTGTGAATAAATCACAGCAGTTATTGCAAGGCTGGTGCTTCAAAGCACTATAGACACAGTAGCCAGCGATGTGCACCAATGTCGGCATGTCTTCCCGGGGCTTCTTTGGGTCACAGATTGTTAGCTTTAAGTTATATATGTCAATTAGCATTTCTGCACACGGATCTTTGCAAGTGTCGCTGGATTATGACATATCTGGGAAGATCAGCATTCCCAAAAAGAAGCCAAACAACAAATTAAAGCATGCTTACTTCATCGTCAAAATATTTTACAGGTATTGTTTGCTTATGTTTTTTAAACAGTTCCTATCATTATTTGCACTACTGTCGTGTAAACAAAACATTGGGATCTTTCTTATTTATGTGTTCTTTACCTTTTCCCAAAATATATAGGGAAATTTTATTTTTCAAATTAGTTTTTATCTCATGCTACTAACACAGTAAAATATTCTAGTTCAGTGTTCTATTCAAGCTGTTACGATAGGTAACATAAACGTCACACTTCTTTTGCTAGCACCAAACTAGCACCTCACGTCTGCCGTGACCCGCCCACAAGCGACTTGCGCTTATGCTGGCACGACATGTGTAATAAGTTGTGAGCTGCTGAAATAAAGATGTATGTATGTATGTATGTATGTATGTATGTATGTATGTATGTATGTATGTATGTATGTGAGGAAATGCCACAAGGTACGGGTAAACGACAGGAGTGACTATGACTCCCCTTAGGTGCGGCTACAACAGTGCGGCTAGAACAGTGTGGCTTTGCGCTCCCCGGTGTGCTTCTACTGGCCTGAACCGGGGGAGTCCGACTGTCTAAATAAAAAAAGAGCATTGCGTTGGCCGTTGATGATGGAGACGCAATGTGATTTCTGCTCAGTGCTCTAAATGCCAACGTAAAGAAATGCAGCAAGGCATGGGTAAACGACGGGAGTGACTATGAGTCCCTTCGGGTGCGGCTAAAGCAGTGCGGCTTTGGACTGTCCGGTGTGCTTCAACTGGCATGGACCGGGGCAATCCGACTCTCCAATTAAAACGAAGCATTGCGAGGGCCGTTCACTATGGCTAGAGCAGTGCGGCTTTCCGTTCAGCTAGTGTTCACCTGTGTCGCAAAGCAAAAAGAGACGGTGGCAGCCGGTGCGCTCCGTGCATTGTGTTTAAATCGCGAAGCGTTGCATATTTCTGACGCTGCTTTCCTACGATCTCGCTCTTCTAACATTGACTAAGGAGCCCTTCATACTGAAGAGCTTCGTGCCACGTGGGAATTTTCTGTCTTCGCCTCAGCAGCTGTAACGAATCCGAAGGTTGGGTTACGAAGGTGAACGCTCAGATCTGTGGTTGCCATTTGGCCGTCTTATTTGTGCATCAGTCTTCATTTTAGGGCATATTTTCCTTCCTCGCACTTTCCAGCTCTAGTCGCGTCCGGCACATCACTCATTGCTGTGCGTCGATGGCGAACGCATACGCACCGGCATGTTCACACTTCCCGCCACGGACGGCTTTGGTCGCGCTAAGCTGTTTGAAATGAACAATTACTGAAGATTTGGCTAGTTTCTATGACTTTGGGAATGACGGAGCATTGCAAAGACAAAAGCAATTACGACGAACAGAGAACGGAAATTTGTGCGATCGGCGAAGCAGCTGGCAGAAAAGGAGGGAGACGTACGTCTCATATATTTGTCCATAACATTAGTCCGCAGCATTTAGGCGTCCGTTCCTATGTTGAGCGTCAGCGTCACCGAGGGAACGAGCACAGCGAAAGATGAAGGAACGAACACGAAGTGCAGTGTGGCATAAAAGACGGCTATAGCGAATAGAGGGCGAGGAGGAAAGCGGAGGAGGAGGGTGCTGTGACACCACGAGGTGAAAAGCGAGGCAGGAGGGTATGGGGAACCAGCGCTGGAGTTTTCACGGCGCCTGCAGCGCCGCCCTGGCGGTCAGAACGTGCGTAATGCAGCCTCCCCCGCGGACGAAAATTGCGTTGCGTGCCCTTAATGTCGAAGGAAAAGAAAAGGGCGCCGACGATACTGTTGCGTGTACAAGTGCCACAACTAAGTCAGGATGAGGGAGGATGTATCCTTCTGCGTCTTTCCATCTAAACCCTACGAACAAGAACGGAGGCGGCGTTGGATCCAAGCAGTCAGGCGAGCGGAGTAAGCTCCCGTCTTGTCGCCCTGTCAAGCGGTGTCGGGCTGGTTTCTAAACCAAATTTCGCGTGTATCCTTGGTTTATTCGATAGTGAAGATGGTCAGCCATGGCAGACAGTACCAAACAGCAGAATCTGCTGTCGGTATTTCGTCGGAAACAAAATGAGCAATAGCATGCACCATCCGGCATATGTACTATTTTTCCTTCGCAATGCCACCGCCAAGCCCCTTCCAACGCCACCGCACCAAGTGAACGATACGAAAGGTAAAAATTATCCATTCATTGCCAAGAATTATGTGGGAGGGAAGCTGCCTTGTAATACGAGTTGTATGCGCATGGACGTCAGACTCTGGAGTTTTGCAAGACGCGTAGCGCCACCTGCCGGTGCGAAGAGGCAGTAATTGAGTAGTGCGAAGCCCGACTCGCTTGCTAAGTTGCCTATGCAGCTAGCGACATCGAAATGATTTAACTAGATTTTGGTCCACATGGCGAGCGTTTTGCGCACTTAGCACCCATACAGAGTGCTATGAATTTTTACGCTAGTCGGACGCGCCTCCGAACTGCCATAAAGCGCTTACTGGCTCATTCGTCAGACTGATGGCGGAAACGACAGCAACCGCGATAGCTCCGCGCGCTACAAAGAAACACCGCAATCGACGCTACTGTTATGTTGTAAATTGCCATGAACATGAAGGACGGAATAACAACGTTCAGTTTTACCGATTTCCATCGCGATCGTATGAAGGGGAAAGGTGAGAGCGCTGGATACGGGCCGTCCAACCTGTTGGGTAATCGGAGTACTTGCATTCCCCACAACACAGCGGCTCGCACGAGAAAGTGCGACAAGTTTGTTCTTCTGTAATTGTGTTGCGTAGCCCTTACGGAGGACCGTGGTAACTAAGCGAAAACTCAAGAATCTGCAGCCGCCACTTCGTTGGTAACAGAAAATACAACGTTGCGAACCATCTTGCTTATGTGCCATCGATATCTCCGCCTTTTAACAGACGTCCGTCTCCGCTTGACTCAACAAGTGGAACGGAGAGATCTTGCAGGTCAGCTTAACCAAACATTTTGGTTCGTTCATGAATTCAAAATCCTGTTCTAGAGCATCGTTGCATCGCGAGCTCATTTCTACTTTCGGTACTTTGTATGTCCTGAGCCGATACAAGCACGCTTCGCAATGTGCTGGGCCTGCTCAACTGCGTTTTTCAAATGTGAGCAATAAAGTTGCTGAAGGAGCACTGGATGAGTAATTGCGAAATAACGCACGTGTAAGAAAAAAAATGCCGCATTTATTTACATTTCTTTGTGCGCGCTTGTTGCTCGAAGCGTCTGCAAAAAGTTCAAATTAAGGTACTGAGCGATGCTGTAGCTCCTGTGAGAAAGAAAGATGCAGTGCGTAGGCGCTGTAGGAAGCTTACTTTCGTTATGATCGCACGCAATTTGCTGCCTTGGAAAACGTTTTGTTTGCTGCCCTGGAAAATGCTATGAAAGTATTTACTCTCTGCAAGTAATTGCGAGACAAAATATTACGATAAAATACATAAAAATATAGGAGATACTTAATAAGTCTTGTGTTCAGGACATATTCAATATGAAACAATTTGAAATGCTTAGATTTTTATGCTGATATGCCTATAGACAAACCTGATGCTCTCTGTACTTGCGAGTTGCAGCACGCCGAAATAACACTTGAGACATTATTTTATATTGTACACGTACTTCGCCCTGCTAAGCTTCCTTTCCGAAGCGTGGATGCGCGGAAGAAGCTTTCCAGGACCTTGATTTTTAAGAAACCGTGCCTCAGCACAAACGAAAGAGAAGGGTCCATTGTTGCCTATGCACCTTCGCTTGCGGACAGCTCTCCTTGCACTACTCAGTTCGCGCCAAGGCTCCGATGGGGGCGCTGGTGACGGGTTTTTCCGCAGCGCCGCCTGGGCAGAGTCTGAGGTCTATAGTGCCGGCGCACGCGCGACTAAGCCACCTATGAGTTTATAAAAATGCGCATGCGGATGAGGACTCGGCGCTGAGATGCATCCGGCAAATGAATGTAATTAGTGCTAAATGTAGCCAGGATCGCTACGGATTAAGCAGCCGAGCACTCAAACCTTTGCTTGCGCGAGTCAGCTGATGCGATAAAGCTTTCGTCTCCATTGACTGCTGTGGCGAAGTAACATCAGAATTTTTTATGTCTAGCCAGAGAAATATGGAATAACTGCAGGCCAATTAATACTTACGAAACCATAGCGCAGCACGACCGGAGCCATAACTGCTAGATTTGCGAGGCAGGCAGCCACGCAAGCATGGCATCGATACACGACGCAACCGTTAAAGAAACACACGCGCTCGCCGCGACGCACTGTGAAAAATGTATAAAGCTTAAAAAGCTTCTTTCGTCATTTCTTCACTTGATGGCGCTAGCTTCATTACAAAAACTCCACTTGAAGCGGCGCGAAAACGGAAACATACGAACTATAATACGGCCGCGTATGTGTGTGTCGTCTGGTTGTGTGGCTGGAATATGCCGCGTTTCGTCGCCAGGGCGGCGTGCAACGCACTCTTTTCGACGCGCCGCGTATCCAGCGCTGGTTCCCCATGGCGAAAGCGGCGTGAGGAGAAAAGCGTAGTGCCGCGTAAGACGGGCTCTGTGGCGACGATGGCTAAGTGATTGGGCCAGAGTAGCACTCCGTAGTCTGTTCAGCGATGGCATGCGGAGAGAGTGTCCGCCAATACGTTATATGGAAACAAAGCGCTACATGAGCGAAGGTCTGTCTGCGGCGACTACATTACTAATCTCCCGATTAGCGAGGTAGTCACGCCACACTTCGCTCTGTTTGCAATGTGCCACACGAGACAGATTGTCCGTGCCAGCCAATAGATCGGGAAATGAAAACGCGTATAGATGTCGCGTTATGGAGTAGAGTAATGATCGGTGAAATTATTACTCCAGAAAGAAATGGCTCAACCTGGGCCGATCCCAAAGGCGCTACAATGTCTCGCAGCGGGTTCGTAGCGTTCTGCTACTAGGGAATGACTGGGGAATGAGGGCCGACTCCGAAGGCGGGATTCAGTTTAACATAACGCCCCAATGCTTTTACTGCCACCAAGAGGTGAGAAGGGGACACACTGGCACGCTCTCGCTCGTGGCGCAAGAAATCAAGTAATTAATTCTAGTGGCCAATAGTAAGCTAGAGCGCACAAACGTGCTCAAGCTTGTCCTATGTAGCACATGACGTATACGTGCCAGTCATGACAAAGAAGTATAACGAAGTCGAAAGGCTTTAGAACGTAGTGCTTCGGGCTTCCTGAATCCTTCGTTGTACAGCTCGCTTCATTGGAAAGGTCGCGCAGCACACAGCTCACACAAGGACAGGGACATATTTATTCTTTCGTTATACAGGTCATTCTGTTCAAGAGCCGTTCGTTCTAGAGGTGATGACAGCAACATGCGTACAATTTTAACATCGTGTTGTTATGCCTGCTGCGTCAGGAATTCGATGCAGTCACTTGTGTTCTGAAGTCGCGAGCCGCTGGAGCTGCTATTGGAGCCGAATAATAGACGCGCACGCGTACCTGTCATCGGTGGTAACCACCTCAGTGTCTCTGGCAAACTGAGTAATCTTCTAACAAATACTTCGTCCTTTTATGATTAGCCAGAAAATCAGAGCAGTGCTCTTGAACCGCTTCGTTATCAGCGGAAGCCTCTTAGGTCAATATTGCGCAGTGAAAGCCGTTAAGGAGCACCAACCTGATGTTGAAGGACACATTTGTCAAAAAGCGCTTTTTAAGAGCCGAAAAAGAAAGAGATAACGCCACTGCCCATTCGCAAAAAAAAAAGAAAGGAAAAACGCATTTCGTGAATGAGGCCGTGTAGGTGTGATGTGATACCTGCAGTCACCTAAGTTGAATAAAAAAAAGGTCTCCATAAAAGTGGCAGATGCTCGTTGACATCTGGGGCACATGGTGGCACACACCCAGCGGTCAGATGGATACATACTCAGTAGGATGTATTCTACATATTTTTCATACATCGACGGTGAGATGTTTTTTTTAATCTTCCCTTGCACATGTATTAACACTCCAAACTGTTACCGTGCACAACAAGATAACATTTGGAATACAAATGGTGGTGGTTGACGGCTTAACTTACTGCTGTGATCTGTGTTTGCGGGGCGCATTTGCATCGCAATTTGCACTAAATTGCTATTTTATGTATTCCCTGGTGCCATAAATGTGGCCTGCCTTGCACAAGTGGCGATCTTTCTCAAAAACCGAAGCACGAAAGCTCGTTTTCCGGTACGTCAGGCCTCAAAACCCGCAGTGCGAAATCGGTGGAAGCTGTGCGAGCGCCTTCGTCCCGTCGTCTGCTTCACATTCCGGTGTTCTGACTTCTGCCACTTCCGGTGCTGTTCGCAAGCGCACGTCATATGACGGCCGTCCGGTGCCTATAGAAATCGAATAACTGTTCAACGTTAAAATGCAGGATGAAAACAAAGGGCGTGGATATAAGGGGCGGTGTGTTTGGAGAGCAGAAACGGGAATGAATACAGGCGCCCCTACGGCTGTTGTTGCGAAACAAGAGTTGACGCCAGGTTTGACAGTTTCCTATGTTTTTTTTTTTTTTTGGGGGGGGGGGGAGAGTTTTCTCCTTTGCTTTTCGATTTCTTCTGTTTGCTAACAGGGGTCTGCCATTACAAAAATGACTTTAGAGTGGCTGTAGAAAGTCTATAGACTTTTTAAAGACGACCTTGCCTTTCTATAGATTTCAACTTTTCTTGATACAAAGTCTTTCGGCTCTCTATAGACGAAAGTCGGTAAAGTTCCTATTTCTTTTTGTCTATTCGCAGTCCATAGACGTTCTATAGAAAAAAGTCGATATGGTGTTCTTTCCTTTTTTGTCTGCTTCCCCTCTGTTGACTACCTATAGACAAAAGTCGATACAGGCTCTATTTATTTTTCTCTCATATTTATCTATAGACTTTCTATAGACGAAACTCGATAAGATTTCTATTTCTTTTTGTCTATTTGCAGTCTATAGACGGTCTATAGAAAAAAGTTGATAAGGTCTTTTCTTGTTTGTCTACTGCCTCTCTATAGACTACCTGTAGGCGAAAGTCGATACAGCCTCTATTTATTTTTCTCTGTTATTTGTCCATACACTTTCTATAGACGAAAGTCGATAAGATTTCGATTTATTTTTGTCTATTCGCAGTCTATAGACGGTCTATAGAAAAAAGTCAATAAAGTGTTTGTTCCTTTTTTACCTACTTCCCCTCCAGAGACTACCTATAGGCAAAAGTCGATACACTCTCTATTTAATGTTCGCTCTTCATCTTTGGACTGTCTATAGACGACGGTCGATAAGATTGTATATGTCTTCTTGTCGATTCCCACCTTACCGCTTCTTCACGCTCGGACAAACACTACTATGGAGCTCGTATTGGGCAACAGAAAGCTGTATCGGGAGTTTTTTAATGTTGCTCTACCATTTTATCATTGAAAGTATTCAGCTAATTGACATAATTGAGAAATTAACGCTAATTATCTAATCAGGGGAATGCAAAAAATAATCCGAGTATCGCCACGCGATAGCAAACAACATTACCTTGGTTCTCTCCAGCTACGTAGCATTTGCATGTGTTAAAGTCTGGCCCAAATTAAGTGAAACATCCCGCCTACTTCTTTACAATTCCAATTATTTTGCGCGGTTTCCTATATCACCGCCGGTAAAGGCCATAGGGTGGGATGTCACCAGAGGTCATGTTAACTTGTGTGAACAGCCCGTATACCGATTGTGGTAAGGCGTGAGATGAAGTACAAAACAGCCGATACTGTAAAATTCTTATTGTTTCAGGTTTACAAGGCGTCTATAGATTGACAATAGACAAACATCGTTAATCTGGGCCCAACCAATGTACGCTGTAACCAAGCGCCTACAAGTACCGGTGGATAATACGGAGCTGCGTTTGATATAAGCCACTGAAGTTGTATACAGCTGAGATTGCTGTAGAGCCTATTTGTCGACTTTAGTATAGACATAGTGTATACCTCCGCATTTGTTGACCACATGATACGATCTACGTAGCCGCTCTCGGCAATCCCAAGACAGTCTTCACAGTTGTCATAGCATCACTTTTGCGGCAGTAGAATAAAGAGAGCAAAATGCCGATCCAATTATGATAATACATGTTATGAACGCCAACTTCAGCTACGAGTGGATTCCGAACAGGCATCAAGCTAACAGCGCAGAGACTCGTAATGTTTGTAGCCGACAACCCGGACTTTGTGAGTGTGCGATGAACCGATGACGGGCATGTGGGGTGCGCGTTCTGTGTCGTCCGATTCTCAGATATCTTTACATTGTCTTCATATCTCGGCTGCATCACTAACATCGGGCGGTTTTTTTTACTGATATCCCGCACTATAAACTCATCAGTTTCTCACTCACTTAAAATATGTGCCAAATTCTCTGAGCTCACTCATTATTTCGGCGGCACTATTCCTGCGCAGCCACGCATATGAGTACCTCTATGCCGTACTGATTGCTTTGACCTATGATCCGAACGGAAAATTAGCACTAACATACGTGCGGGCATCACATTTGGCGGTACGCTAGAATATATGCTACAAAGGACTGTATTACTCATCGTCGCTGGCGATAATGCGTCTGAAGCGTCTGAAGGGCCCTGTAACGACTTTTACAAACAGCGCATTCAACCATCCACACGATAGCCCACAGCGTTTGTATTACAACCTGCCAGCGCATTTCCTTCGTCCATGAAAAAAGATGAAAAATGGAAAAGAAAAGCAACCCGTTGCGGTGCGCATGGTGCGCAGAGAGAGAGAGACAAAAAAAGAAAAAGGAAAAGACGCTCAGACTCCTCGGAGCACGCACGCCCGGCGCGCGGAGCTCCTGCGCATGCGCGGCGGTGCGCCATCTGTCCGCGTCAATTTGAATTCTCAACGAGTGCGCCAGGCACGTAAACGCTTGTAGCCGTGTGCGGTGTCTGCCTGCCGTTAAGAAAATATGATACGAGTTTCATATGAAAGTCTTATGAGTTTTGACATCACAGCCATTAGACGTTCTGATGTGTTTCTTTGTAATTTTCTGATGTATTCCTAATGTCATTCTAAAACATATTGGCCACCGTCTTTCTGTTCAATTCTTGATGAGCGTTTTTCTTGTGAGCATGAAATGTCTTCCTAATGTGCGCTTCAAAGCAGTTCTCTGGTGACTTTCTCATGTCTTCCTAATGAACCTCTAAGGAGCTTATGCATTAGACTGCTGGTGCTCATAGCACAGCTGTAACAAAATTGGCCACCACGTGTTGTAACATTTTCTGATGTGTCCCAATGGCAGTCAGACCTTATTTATAGATGTTAACTGTGCTTGACTGTCTTTGGTGCTTGATACATGCAGCCTGTATGCGTGTACGTATGTCCAGCGAAGATGCAGCACTTTTGAAAACATCTAGGTGTGCCCGTACATATGGTGCATGTTAGACATTGCTCAACGAAAGAAATTTAGCAAAAGCATTTATTGGGCATTTGGGCGCTTCCTTGCATGCAGAAGGAGGTTAAATTATATGAAAACACAGTATCAGTCTGGTTACAGATGTGATATTTTCCTTTCATTTAATCTCGCTACTTATCATTGAGGAGAGGCTGTTCTTGAGGGGGAGGATCGTCGTCTTGAAGTGAGTGCACGTGTACCCTGCATGGTAGAAAGAACAGAAAGTTAACAAAACTTGGCAATCAACCACAGTAATACATGCTGTATCACTTGCTGCAGAACGATCTGGAGATGTTATAGATAGTTCTGCGAAAAATTTATGTCGTGTCGGTTCACACAAAGTTGTTCAGGAACCAATGTGTGGCCTATGGGTGCAGAAGTAACTACAGGAAGCAGAAATCGCTCTTGGCTGTGGCAACGTGCAACGTGGATCAGCTGTGGCGTGTGTACATGTTGTGAACTACTTCGGCTGTATTGGTTTCTACTTCGCAAAGGACACCAGTGTGTGGACTGCTAGCGTGAATTGAAAAATCTTCTTACTGTCTCATTACTTGGGATGGAAATGAACATAGGAGTGCTTGTGTACGGGCAATCAAAAGCATCCTTGAGACGTCCAAGTGCCAGTTGTTATAGAATATTTGCATCGGCTACTGGCATAGTTCTCGTACATTTCAAGCCTACCGTCAAACCTGTGCTGGTCGCCGGTATGGTGGCATATATCCCAATTCAGAAATACACCAGACCATGTCTGTATTTTTTTTTATCGTTTACACCCAAGCGCTGTTTCAGAGGGAGGGCGCAAGTTGAACAGCAAATGCATAGAAGCATGGTAAACAAGCTTGCATAAAAAGAATTTACTAATTAAGCATGGTGATCGGTATTCCATGTCATCAGAGAGTATTTCTCTTTTTCATGCAATCATAAGCGGTGACTGACACACGTCCCATTTTTAGATGTGGTTTTCTTCACTGATGTGTTGTATCAATCGGTTGCCATAGGGGAACCAAACAGATGAACAATCTAAATCCAGTGCACAGCTTGTCGTGTCAATGCATGGTCAAATGGGACGAGCACACTGGTCCTTTGAGTGAATTATGGTGCTCTCCTAGGCGCATGCTGAGGCACCGGCTAGTCTGCATGCCCGATATACAATGGGCCAAATATGCACGTGATCGAAAGAATAGACTACACTACCCCTGACAGATACGAGACAAATTTTGGGTATCTTTAACTAAGCAAGCCTTCAATGTCTGGGTGCCTTTGTCAATTCACTTGCCGACTGCTATGCACATATATTTCTAGCAAAAATAAAGTAGACAGCATGTGCACAACAGTTCACAACTGAATCGAGAAAGGCAAGGAGGCGAGCGAGGCTTGCTTGGCTAATGATTGCACCAAATTTGTCCAGTACGTGCCAGAGACAGTGTACTCTATTCCTTTCACATGTGGTCAAATGTACGTAGGACAGACTGGCTGGTGCCTAAATGTGTACCTATGAGATCACCACATATCACTCAAAAGACCAGTGTGCTCGTCAGAATTGGCCACACATATCCGCAATGCGGCTTCAGGCCGGATTTGGTTTGTTTATCTGTTTTCACCCATGGTTGAAAATTGGCAAGAAAAATTACTCAGGCAAACCGCATACATAACAATAAGTGTGAGCCAGCACCAATTACAAACACATGAAGAAAGGCATCCTTTCTAGATTACAAGGGACCTAAATTAGTATGTGCCTATTTACTTACTTTTTTATCCAAACACTGTTTATCGCGATTTTCTGCCTTTGTATTACAACTTATGCCTTCGTTCTAAAATTATCTTGTGCACAACCCAAGCGCACATCCAGTGCTATTTTTGTTAATCCTTCCATCAACTTAAACAGTCGGTTGTTAGCCGAGGTCATGTTGTATGGTCTCCTTTCTTTCGCTGCGTAAATTTTATCCTGAAAAGTTACATGAACTGATCAGCAAATTCAAATGGGCACTACTAGTTTCGCCGAGTGGACACGGCTGGTTCTCAGAAATGCACAAACACAGTGATGGGTATCTGTTGGCACCCTGTAGCGTTAGCAAACTAGCTGCGACATTGTTGCAGTAGACACACTCACAACTGCTACAATTCCTACTAGCATGAATGGGGGCAGCTTGCAAAGAATATGAAGAAAGTGAGAGAAAATACAGCAAGCTTACTAGAAAACACCTCACTACCTAAATAACTGCAGCACAATGAATACTAGCCTTCCTATTTCATTTCATGAAATTCGAGCTCATCAAATGTGTATTTGCCAGTGTCAGTTATTCAGAGAACAAGACAGAAATAATTGTAAATATATGTGTTCAACAATGGTATGCACACTGCGTGCTTAGACCTGTGACATATATGGCACACTACACTTCAAATTTTTACATGGACAAAAAGTGCACATGTGTAGTATAAGCAGAACGGAAAATATGGAAATATACGCTACAGCGTAGGAAACAGTTCCAAACAAATAAAACCAAAATAAAAATGAAATATACTATGTAATAAGCGAAAATAAAATTGAACTTGTAGCCAAGCGATTGATGCGAGAAAAATACTAAACGTCAGGACATGTGAGGTGTAGTTTTAACTGAGCAAAATAATGTGTGCATAAAGTCTGCAAACACAAATAAGCAGAAAGGGGAATAAAGTTGTATAAAAATTGCCTTAAATGGCATAATTAAGCAAGCTGCATTAAGTAATCTGTCGATAAACTTATCCACTAATGATACCGAGACCCTACTTTTGTGAAGACGTACACTCAATGACATGTCCTTACAGATTACACGTCGTGCACATTTTTTATGACACTTTTTATACACTTTTTTCTGTGACATTCTGCAGACATTTGTCAATAAACATGAATTTTCATTATTCTATAGAGAGTCTATAGAAACAGCCATTTTATGGACAAATTTACAAAGCGTGTATAAGGCCATAAGTCCATAGCTATCTGCTATCAAAAAGTTCGTCTAAATTTTTGGTGACATGTGGTAGCGAAAAATTCTGAATGTATTTATGCATGTGCATTTGTTGCTTTTCATCTTCCCTTATGCATTAACGTTAGTACATTAATAATGCTCCTGAACCAGCTGTACTTTCATATATGTTGCTTAAACAGGAAGGATTGAGTGCTGAATTATGCAGTGCAAAAAAAGAAAACAAATGCACCGGCACTGAATTAACTGTTTTTATTGCACGATATAATAGATGAATTTCTTAAAGTGCATGTCTTATGCTATTATAGAAAGAGACAAAATACTTACACTACTTCTCCTCCGCAAGCACGGTCGCCAGGAGGCAAGAGCTCTGAGAAAATTGCTCGATTACGCGGTCAGCACTTGTTTAATTATTGTCGTGCTCCCTAAAGAAGCAGAAAGATGACCTGCCTAAAAATAAAGATGAAACAATTTTATTGGGTACTCGGTACTTAATTGTGAGCGCACGTCCAATAGGCTATCTCCACCTTGCGCAGGTGAGTTTGGACCGGTGGCGCCTTCATGCGGCGGTGCAACGAATGTGACGGCATATGATGGCCGGGCAGGGTTCAGCTACGTTGATTTAAGGTGTTCCGTCGTTCTTTGTTTTGCGTTGCCGAAATTAAGTACCAAGTGAAATTAAATCAGGTCAAACATATCCCATGTCTGTGCCAGTGCTGGAATGTATCGAAGATGACGTAAGATACATGCGTCATATCCTAAGAAGCCAGCAAACACTGACACGAAGGACAATATAGGGGAAATTACTTGTGCTCAAATAAGGTAATAAAAAAACGATCAATTAATCGCAATGAAAGTGGTTGAAAAAACAACTTGCCGCAACTTCCCACAACCTTCGTTCCCCACCTGCGGGCAAGATGTTTCTTCATCCACTTTAATTTCCATTGTTTATCGTTTCGTTTTTTCATTTAACAAGCAAGAGTAATTTCCCCTATCTTGTCCTTGGTGTCAGTGTTAATTGGCTTCTAATGATATGACTAATAAAAATCAAGCCCCTCGATAAACCGCTTTCTTCTCATGTATGTTAGATACTATCATAGACACTCTTTGGGCGTCTAGTATCGGTCTCATGATACGTCTGGCAAGACGTGTATCAGTATCGTGTATCTCAAGATACAAGACGCTGGCTATCGCAGCATTCCCGTGCGAAACTATAAACGTTAGCTGAAATCCGCTTCTCAAGCTGACACGAGTGCTAATAAGCCATCTGAATAAGATTAAGGGCAGCAATATTCTTTTCTCTTTTCGCCAGAGCCCTCCAGCGGCGGCAGGCGACGAGGTCTGCGCGTCGCTATTGGCGAAGCAGAGTCACGTGGTGGCGCATGCGCGTTCTCGACAAACACTAGCGCCCAAACGTTGGCGCGCCAGCGACCTCTCGTTTATTTAATGTTGTCTTTTAGTTGCGTCGGTGCCGCGACACTTCGTCGTAGCCACCCTACTATCTGCCTACCCCAAGGCTTGCGGCTCCTCTCACGAAGATTGTGATGGCGCCATTGATTGACGTTATCGAAGTTTATGATTCGTAGTGCTTTGTTCCAAAGTCTGAAGAATGCAAGAATGAAGCTGCCTTGCGTCTAGTGGCTTTCACACGTCAGCGATTTCAAGGATCTCGTTGATGTAAGCTCACTGCTGTGAATCGAGGTGTGGATATGGCGCCGCTTCGGGAAGACTTGTGGTTAAGCGGCTATTTTGTGTACGTGGTTGTTGATCGCGAGCACCAAAAACAATTTTTCGGAGAACGTTACATGCATAAACGGCAATACGTTTACGCACAAGATAAAACTGCACACTAGTATTTGTGTCGTAGTACAGAGGCTTCTTATTGATGTTCTTTTAATTTGATGGTGTCGCCGAAGCTGTTCGTCACGCAGGGCAGCGACCCCCGTCTAGTACAAAACGACAAGCAAAATGCGATGATACCGCAGCGTACGAAGAGCTTTCTTGTTCAAGTGCTAAGGAAATCCCAATAAATTGTTCCGGAATGAAAATATTATACTTTTCGCCGAACGACAGATTTCGATCTAATAACAGACATTTCATTCATGTGAAACAAGGCTGGTCTGAGTTAAGAAATTTCGAAGAAAACATTTCTGTGCATGTGCGTTTGCTGCTACATTGCATACATCTGTAATAGGAAAGTGGGCAATGTATCGAAGTCTCTTAAGATACAAATCGAAACTATCGTATCGGCTACAATAATTGCGGTAGTATCTTCAATCTGTATCTCAAATACTTGTTGCCCGAGTATCTTGTGTCGTATCGTGATACAATTGCAAAGTATATTTGCCCAGCCGCGTTCTGGGTCCACGAACAGTTACTGAAACATGACTGTAGCTATTACGCCATTCCCCTCAATCCTTCTTCATTGCCGCCTCACCAGGTGGAACAGCGGAAAGACTAGAAACGCCCGGCTCTGTAGGCAACATATGTACAGGGCTCTGAAATTGAAACGCCATTGTCGAAGCGCATGGTCGCCGGTACTTTTTGCGCCGACTGTAAGCGCCGGGGACACCGAGGTGATGCATCGTGGTACGCAGTGAAAGCGAGAACTTTTATGACGCATTGCGACTACAGTTGGTCCGACGGCGATCAGCTAGTGCTCAGCTGTGGCATCAAAAAAAGAAGGGACAGTGGCAGCTGTGTGCTTCGTGTACTGCGTTTAAATCGCAAAGCACTGCACATTTCCGACACTGCTTCGCTATGATCTAGCACTTCTAAGATTAAAAAAGGAGCCATTCATATGCAAGAGCTTGGTGTCAAATGGGAATTGCCTGTCTTCCCCTCCACAGCTGTAACGGATTCGAAGCCTTGGCTACGCATGCGAACACTCAGACTTGTACTCGCAATTTTGCCATCTTATCAATGCATTAGTCTTCCTTTTACGGCATATTTTCCTTCCTCGCGCTTTTCAGCTCTACTTGCGTCCGGGCACATGACTGTTTGCTGTGCATCGACGGCGATCTCAAACGCGCTGGCATGTTAACACTTGCTGCCACCGACGACTCTGGTCGCGCTAAGCTGTGTGAAAAGAACCATGAATGAAGAGTTGGCTAGTTTCTATGACTTTAGGAATGTCGAAACATTGCAACGACAAAAGCAATTATAATGAACGGAGAACGGGAACCTTTGCTATCGGCGAAGCAGCTGAAGAAAGAAAAATAGAGAGGCGTACGTCTCCTGTCTTCATCCGTAACGTTAGTGCGCACCTCTTCGTTGCCCGCTCTTGCGTTGAACGTGAGCGTAACTGAGCGAACGAGAACAGCAAAGGAAGAAAGAGCGTACACGAAAAGCAGCGGGGCAAGAAAGACGGCGATAGCGAATAGAACGCGAGGAGGAAAGCGGAGGAGGAGGGTGCAGCTAAACCTAAAGCCCCTCAATTTTCCAAAAGTAGCGCCATTCTTAGATCTTTCCGCCACCCCGCTCACCCTGGCGCGTCCTCCTCCACGCCTCCTGTCGCCCCAGCCTCCTCCGCTCCCCCATTGGCCAATCTGTGTCACGTGGAAGCGGGCGCCGCGCTTTTGTATATTTTTTTCTTTCCAGCGCGGAGCAGGCGCCGCGCTTTTGTATATTTTTTTCTTTCCAGCGCGCGCCGACCTACATTCTTGGGCCTGCGCGACGAAAGTACGGCAGGCGGACTGACGGAGTGCGTTAGCGTATTAGAATGTGTAGGGCCGAGAACTTAATTGCGATGCCATGCTGCTGCGCCTTCGGTTGCCGCAACAGACACAGCGAGGGCAAAAAGCTTTTTGCTTTGCCGTCTGGCGGGCGCAACGCAAAAAGAAGTGTGGATTCGCAGGATCGGGCGGGCTGACTTCGAGGAAGTGGCAAAGAACGCACGGCTTAGTGAGGTAAGGGCCACGGCTACTCACAACCTCTTATTTTGAGCCTAGTTAACGCCTTCCGCTTCGAAAAAGTGGGTGTTCATGCTCTGCGTGGTTTTTAGCGCGTCGTTTGACTTTCTTTTTTAGAATGTGCTCTCTTTGTTTCATGTAGTATCGTCTTGCGGTGAAATGCACGCATCTGCAGCTGGCCTGTGACATAAAAGCGACTTTATTCAGGGTGTGTTTTGAGCTCCACCAGAATTTAGCACATTCTCGACGCTATTGCAAGGCTCACTATGACTTACGATGCAGTCTTTTAGCTTCGAATGTACGCCCGCATGTATAGATTTGGTTTGTGGTGATTAATGTTGTTAATGTTCCGAAGCGACTAAAGCTAGGATGGAGGTCGTAGTGGATGGTTCCGGATAAGTTTATCTTGCTCGCCTGGGGATTTTTAACGTGCACTTTGATCGTAGAGTCGTACGTGGGCCGGTAAATTCCTCGTTGGCGTTTCATAATACTCGCGCAGGCGCGCTAGCGCTGCTTTAGAAGTTGGCGCCTCGGCGCGATTGTATTTCTTCAATAAATTTTATTTACTTGTTGTAACACCTTGTCATTATTTCGTATTATTGACGGCGCCTCCAGGGCACCAAAGCGGCAACGGGAACACCAATGCTAGAACCAGGCTGGATGGGGCTCGCCGAAGCCTGTGCATTCCATGGCGGCATAAGATCGCGGACAGCCATTTTTGTATGCGAACACTCCCTGCGACGCCTGCATTATTGTAATGTCATGTGCTCTTCAGAGGCCTCCGTTAGCCATTACATGTGCCCTCCTGGAGCAGTACTTGTAAAAAAAAAAAACCAATATATCGTCACGATTACCAAAGCACCCCGCAATGAAAAAACGGCCCTGTTGCCAGGCATTGCTGACCGCACACAGCCGAAATCTCTCACGCGTGACCGAAAAAAAGTGTCCTGCAGGTACGTGAATGAACCTACGAAACCACGTACACATACTTTCACGCTGTCAACACCTGAAACTTTGGTAATTACGCGCGTGCTTGAGTACACCACGTGCTTGCGTCGTTTCAGTAATACGAACTCTCAACTTCGCGCGCTTTACGCCTTAAATACGCCTTGAATAATGGTCATTTTCTCTATTTCCTTCGCAATTCTAACACGAAATTCTAAAGGCCAATTACCGACTGACGAAGAAAGATCTCGATTGAAAAAACTGCTCCGCAGGGCTCGAATATTTCTTACTCCAGAAAGAAACGCTACATCCTGAGCCGATGCCAAAGGCGGTAGAATGACTCGCAGAGGATTGCTAGCGTTCTACTACGAGGGAACGCCTGGGGAATGAGAGCCGACCCCGAAGACGGGGTGCAGTTTAACACAGCGTCCCAAATCGTTCGCTGCCACAAGGCGACAATGGGACAAACTGATACGCTCTCGCTCGTGACGCAAGAAAGCAAGTAGTTAATTCTTGTGGTCGAGAGCGAGGGAGCGCACACAAGTGCTCTAGCTTGTACTATGTGGGACTTGACGTATACGTGCCAGTCATGCCAAAGAAATATAATGAAGTCGGTGGGCTTTATAACGTAGTGCTTGGGGCCTCAGGAATCCTGCGTTATACCGGTCACTTCATTGTAAAGGTCGCTCAGCACACAGCTCACACAACAGGGACAGAATGATTCGTTCGTTATATAGGTCATTCCGTACAAGAGACGTTCGTTGAGAGGTGCTGCACTGTAGTTGGCGTCGGCATGAGAGAAACATTCATACAATTTGGGCATCGTGTTGCTATGCCTGCTGCGTTAGGAATTTGATTCAATCCCTTATCTCAAGCAACGTGCCCAATTTGTAGATTCGCTATTGCAGCCAAACTGTAGACGCGCAAGCGTCCATGTTATCGGTCATAACCACCGCTGTTACTCCGGCAACCTTATGAGTCTTCTAACGAATGCTTCGTCGTTTTATGATTAGCGAGAAAATGAGAGCAGTGTTATTGAGCCGTTTCGGTAGCACCGAAAGGCTCTTCGTTCGATATCGCCCAGTGAAAGCCCTTCAAGAGCCCCAACGTGATGTTGAAGGTCGCATTTGGGAAGAACGCAATTTTTGATGAGCCGAAAAAAAAGGTAACATCCACGCGAGCGCCCATTTGCAATAAAAGAAAAAAACAAATTACGTGAATGTCGCTGTGTAGGTATGATTTGATACTTGCAGTGACCTAAGTGGATGTCAAAATCGGTTTATATAACAGCGGCAGATACCCGTTGGCCCGTGGGGCACATGCCCAGTGGTAAACACCCCGCGGTCCCATGGTTGCATACCATGCGGCATGTATTTTATATTTTTCATACGTCCTCGGTGAAATGCTATATTAAATGTTCCCCTGCTTACATGAATCAATATGCAGCAATGTTGCCGTTACAGCAAGCTAACATTTGGAATATAAATGCTGGCAGTCCACGTCTTCGCTTACCACGGTAAGTTATGATGACGTGGGCCTTTGCGTCGTAATTTGCCCTAAATTGCTACTTTATATATTACCTGGTGCCATGAATGTGGCCTGCCTCGCACAAGTGGTGACCTTTCTCAAAAACAGAAACACAAAAACGCGTTTTCCTGTACGTCAAGCCATAAAAACGAAAGTGCGAAATTACTGGAAGCAGTGCGATCGCCTTCGTCCCGTCGTCTGCTTCACATTCCGTAGGTCCGACTTCTGCAACTTGCGGCGCTGTTTGCAAGCACCTCGCTTAAAGCCCCTCAATCTCCCAAAGTAGCGCCATTCACTTCCCTCCTCCTCCGCTCGGCGCGGCCTCGATGGTGGCGCCGCCGGTGGTGGGCCTGCCGTAGCAGACGACGGCTAACACGCTACGGGAGGAAATCTGCAGAAAAGTTCGTTCGAGCCCTGCGGAGCAGTTTTTTCAATCGAGATCTTTCTTCGTCAGTCGGTAACTGGCCTTTAGAATTTCGTGTTGGAATTGCAGAAGAAATAAAGAAAAGGACCATTATTCAAGGCGTATTTAAGGCGTAAAGCGCGCGACGTTGAGAGTTCGTGTTGCTGAAACACGACGGAAGCACGCGGTGTACTCAAACACGCGCGTAATTACCAAAGTTTCAGGTGTTGACAGCGTGAAAGTATGTGTACGTGGTTTCGTAGGTTCATTTACGTACCTGCAGGACACTTTTGTTCGGCCGGCACGTGAGAGATTGCTGACCGCGCACAGCCGGAATGGCTGTGTGCGGTCAGCAATGCCTCGAAACAGGGCCGTTTTTTTCATTGCGGGGTGCTTTGGTAATCGTGACGATATATTGTTTTTTTTTACGAGTACTGTTCCAGGAGGGCACATGTAATGGCTAACGGAGGCCTCTGAAGAGCACATGACATTACAGTAATGCAGGCGTCGCAGGGAGTGTTCGCATACAAAAATGGCTGTCCGCGATCTTATGCCGCCATGGAATGCACAGGCTTCGGCGAGCCCCATCCAGCCCTGGTTCTAGCATTGGTGTTCCCGTTGCCGCTTTGGTGCCCTGGAGGCGCCGTCAATAATACGAAATAATGACAAGGTGTTACAACAAGTAAATAAAATTTATTGAAGAAATACAATCGCGCCGAGGCGCCAACTTCTAAAGCAGCGCTAGCGCGCCTGCGCGAGTATTATGAAACGCCAACGAGGAATTTACCGGCCCACGTACGACTCTACGATCAAAGTAGCTTTAGTCGCTTCGGAACGTTAAAAACGTTAATCACCACAAACCAATTCAATACTTGCGGGCGCACATTCGAAGCTAAAGACTGCATCGTAAGTCATATTGAGCCTTGCAAAAGCGTCGAGAATGTGCTAACTTCTGGTGGAGCTCAAAACACACCCTGAATAAAGTCGCTTTTATGTCACAGGCCAGCTGCAGATGCGCGCATTAGTGCCGCAAGACGAAACTACATGAAACAAAGAGAGCACATTCGAAAAAAAAGTCCAACAACGCGCTAAAATCCACGCAGAGCATGCACACACACTTTTTCGAAGCGGAAGGCGTGAATTAGGCTCGAAATAAGAGGTTTTGAGTAGCCGTGGCCCTTACTTCACTAAGCCGTGCGTTCTTTGCCCCTTACTCGAAGTCAGCCCGATCCTGCGAATCCACACTTCTTTTTGCGTTGCGCCCGCCGGATGGCACAGCAAAAAGCTTTTTGCCCTCGCTGTGTCTGTTGCGGCAACCGAAGGCGCAGCAGCATGGCGTCGCAATAATGTTCTCGGCCCTACACATTCTATTACGCTAACGCACTTCGTCAGTCCGCCTGCCGTACTTTCGTCGCGCAGGCCCAACAATGGAGGTGGGCGCGCGCTGGAAAGAAAAAAATATACAAAAGCGCGGCGCCTGCTCCGCGCTGGAAAGAAAAAATATACAAAAGCGCGGCGCCTGCTTCCACGTGACACACATTGGCCAATGGGAAGCGGAGGAGGCTGGGGCGACAGGAGGCGGGAAGGAGGACGCGCCAGGGTGAACGGGGTGGCGGAAAGATCTAAGAATGGCGCTACTTTTGAAAAATTGAGGGGCTTTAACCTCGCTGAGGCGGTGCTGCCACCTGACGACGGCCGCCCGATGCCTATAGAGATTGGATAACTGTTCAAGGTTGAAATGCAGGACTGAAAACAAACGGTGCGGATATAAGGGCGGCGTGTTTAAGAAGGGCGGCGTTGGTCAGTGACGCCTGATCATGCAGAACTTTACCCATGATCGCTTCGTAGGGAACTTAGGGAGATAATTTATGCATCTATCGATAAGAAGGCAACGTTGAAGTAACACATTTATTGCAGTTGCCCTCGATAAAAAAAAAAAAAAACAGCTTATTAGCTTCTTATGATGCAATGTAACGACCTCGCCTTGTGCTGTTCGAAGTTATTTTAGGTGTCGGCGGGCAAAGCGAGCATTTGGTGAGTAATCGTCTCGTACTCGAAAGTCGGTCCCTTTAAGCTTTTTTATTTTTGCATTAGAAGGTACCTACTATTGACTTTTAAATGTGAGAATTCTATAATAATTTCCTGTTTTAGCTTTGCTAAAACCGAAGCGCGAGTTCGACATTCCTAGGTTGGATATCTATGATTAATTTTGAACTGCAGGGTTCCATTATCCACTGTTCCGACTGTCCCCGTGTTTCACAACCGCCATCAGGTAGCCCAAAATGCACGCGGTTACTACGGCGGACCTTATCTTCCATGTCGTGTATTCCTGCTTTTGCACTGACTCTATTCGCTGTATTTATTTCGGCAAGTGCGAGCGTGGATTCTACTCGATGATATTGGAGATGTTATCAATTTTATCCAACCTGCTTTCTTTTTTCATTCTTTCGAACAATTTCCCTTTTGTAACATCTTATTACGAATTGTCTTAGTTTCAAAAAACAGAGATGCCTAACGATTGCGAATATCATCGAGGGCTGCTAAATCTTTCCACGTCGTTTGCCTCCTAAGGGAAGACGTTTGGGGGCCTGGGTTCACTTCAATATCACAGGTATGAACTAGAAGGTTTTGCACCATGTGCGTACATTCATTTGCAATATGGCAATGATGATGCGCGGGCGCTATAGAACAAAAAGAGCAGCGTAGCGCGTATGTTTACCGAGCAAGGGGTCCTGTTTATTTAAATAAACTAAAAGCAAATGCCACGCATAATGAAGTGTGATCGTGGTTGTGCTGCCAAACGCACTTAAGAGAGTTCAGAATTTAGTGCCTCTTTTATAGAGACATCAAGGTGATATCTGTGCCAATATTGTAGCTCTTGGTTCAAATACGACAATGGTGGGTGCAGGATTTGCTCCGATTCAGGTTTTCCAGGACAGAAACTCGGCTGACGTGTTTGATTTCTTCTTTGTGGTGTCGACTGTTGTGGTAGTTTGGGAGGGTCCAAGAAATTCGCGGCGGGGCCAAGCCTCGGGACGCCGCTGGACGTATAGCACGTTCAAAGAACGGTCTCCAAGCCCCTGCACAAAAGGCATATTGCGCGCGTAAGGTAGCTGCATCGCCGTTGTGCCACCAAGCGTGTGTGCAGGTTTGTTAAGTTGCATTAATTAACCTTCAGCATGAAAACTCTAGTTCTCAATCCCAGATGGTCATAATATGTCACCACACGTTGATGGACTTACCGTGTTTGCCACCAGCGTATTCGTTCGGGCAAGATAACGATGAACTGACGTAATAACACTCGACTGCCTGGAATTCCTCGAATATTGAAAGGCTCTCCTGGAATGGTTGAAACACATAGGACGGCAACACGAGCAACAAGATTCATAGTCACCGTTTTAACGAGTGAGAGCACGGGCTTACAGGCCCTTCCATATAAGGGCCTCGCTGAGGCACTAGTGCTACTGGCATTTTTGTATTTTTGTATCTCATCGCATCAGAGCATATATTTTAGGTTCTTAGCATATCCGAAACGCATTGCGACTATTTTAATATGTCTACATTTATTTTACTTCTCTTTCTTGGCCCCTATATAGCCACATTTCATTGTTATAGCCTACCCCGATGCCATTTGTCATTAACTACATCATTGACTGCATTACAACATTGCTTGGCGCTCTTTGGCCACGATTGGCCCTTGGGCCATAAAAGACCACAAATCATCATTTTAGCGAGTGCTGACGTTTACCACTATTTGCAAATCTTCCCATAACACCTAATATGTAGTATGCCTTAACTGCTCAGTGGGCGTGAGATGACTTGGTGGGACAGAGGCACCTTACCAGTGCTTCATTTAATTCCCTTGCTTATTCCTCCAGACGGTGTCGTGATACGTAATACGTCCGCCCCGCAGTTAACCTTGTCCCGCGTTGAGGTCCACAGACGTTTAGAACAGGCTAAAAAGAAACTCTATTTTATCTTGGTCTCACAATAAATGGTTTCAAAACAATTTTCGTTACTTCTTCAAAACATTTTCGTTACTATTTTCGCCACTGGGTGTTTGCATGCCAGTTAAAACTATAATCCTATTATCAGGTACACCGTGCTGTGAGATTTCGGATTAATTTAGACCTCCTGGCGCTCTTTAACATGCAAATAAGTCTCAGTGTACAGGACCATATATGCATTCAGGTCCCACTGAAATGAGACAGACGAAAACGGGATGAAACCCATGATCTCAAACTAAGAAGCCAACGCCATAGCGATTAAGGTACCGCGAAAATCAATTGAGGTTAAGTATATTTCTTTACTTTTACAATTTCGCACCGCCACTTCCATCGTAGGTACATTAGTGACACAGATTTCTAAGTGTTTTCCTTAATTTAACTCGGCTGCGGTCGTTAAGGCTCCGTAGAAGTTCTTGCAACTTGCGAGTTCAGTGTGTGACTCTCTTGCAACTGAACGTTGACCATCATCAGCGATAAAGAAGTTAAGCAGATCTGCTGAGCAGACACCGTCGCAAACCCTGACGTCATAGTGAGTGGGAGCGCGAAGTTGAAAGCTGCACCTATCCCCGATTTTCGACGTTGTGCCTTTTTTCAGGCTTACCAAACCACTTCTCGTCCTAACCGTGGGTTTTATAGTGTTGTAGATGGGTAATAAGCTGTCACAACTCAAATATATCTACTTTCTAGTGTCTCTTCAAGCCAATCGCCTTTTAAGAGCCTAGACCCCCGTAGTAAGCGCCATCTTCCTCATTCTCCCACTTGAATATTCTGCATTCTGAAATAATTCGCACAGATTCTTTTAGTTTCTGCCTAGCTGCGCTACTTTCTAGTCTTAGGAACATAATATTCCAGGCAGAAGGGCGTCGTACCTTCAGGAAGTTTTGATCATTGTCCTTCTGCGTCGCCTTCTTTAAGCATCGTTGAGACGTGGCACTTGAAGTCAACTACTACACTGCTGTTCCTGCCGTCCGCGTGGACTTCTTGGCCGAGAAGTCTTCCTCATTGCAATCCTTCCTTTCTAGCATCTCTTCTTTATGCTTGCTTCTTGGAAGGCACCAGCCTAGTTGCATCAGTTCCATCTGGCATCCCACGGCGAGTGTCGTTATTTGCGTATGTAGTGTGCTGCAGGGCTGACGGGTTATTCGTCGCTCCGTCGGATTGTCTATCACCGTCTTTCGCATTCGTCAAGTGAGCTCCCGATTTTTATGCATATCTACATGTATACGTTTGAACATCCCTGACACCAGTCATGATAGTTGACACGCAACAGGTAAGGAAATCAAAAACAATATAGCAGATGCTGTTTTGGTACAAGCTAAGAGTAGTGCAGCTCTCTAGCCGCTTTCTTTTTATTGTATTTGCGATGTTGAAAAGAATACGCCATAATACAGCGTTGTGTTGTGCTCCCCTATGTTGTGCTTAGTGTCAGTCTTTGTTGGCTTCATATGACAGACTAAACCCCCGAAATTTTAATCCTCCCTTTTCCCCCAAGTGCAGAATCCGACGTAGAAGGTACAGGAAATTGCCAAAGCGTTTAATGGGAAAGGCGACGGCATGTGAACAGCAACTATAAAGATTTTGTGTGGCCCATAATCAATCCCATACTTCTTGGTCTCTCACAAGCCGCCGAAGCATTAACTGCGCGATGATATTTTCTTTTTGAATACTAAAAGTAAGCATCTTCTGAATTAAGTGTCATGTCATGTCAAGATGCACTTCGGATAAAGCCGCAGGCATCAGAGACGCAGATTTTGATCGCCTCCTCTTAGTGAGCCGAGCCTTCTGGGAAGGATTTGCGAAAGCAACAACGCATCCTGATTTGCATTTGACGGAGGCGAATGCCGTTGCGCTGTGCAGCGGCACAAAGGTTTAATTTCTGTACTATTTCGAAACCATGGTTGCTTTTTTTTCTGTGGACTTTAGTTGCAATAATTCATGATTCAACGCGTACACGGGACAATGCATATTGCAACTGCGCCCCAGTGTCCTTGGGCAAGTGGCAGCAACTCGGCGATAAACGCAGTTCTAAGAAGGCGCGAGATACTTCATGTTAGCAGGAGCATATCAGCCGTGGTCTTCAGGCCATGATACTCAGATTACGAAAGAGAATGGAATGGACCATATAGAAAGCTATGCGCTTTGTTAAAGAAATGATAATGTAGTAGGTTTTTATTTTTGCGCAGATGATCTTGACATTGAGCAGGATCTGCTCAGCGCCACTGCAGAGGACATCCACTCTGCCACTTGATTTGAACAACTGGCTGGGCGTTGTCGGAGTAGCTTGGCAGGCCTGAGGCGTGGATGATGACGGCGCAGTCGATAGAGGAGAGCTCGATGAAGCAGGAACGGCAGATGCATAATCGCGCTCAGCGAGAAACGCTTCCGTAGGAGAGACGTCCATGTTGGAAACTGGAGTATGTCTAAGCCGCGATTAGTTTTGTGCAGGCAAATATTTTTCGCAATGACGTAAAAGATAATAATAACCATCCGATATAAACGTCTATTGTCAAACGTAACAGCATTTGCAGTCTTTTACGAAACTTCGACAAGTTGTGGCTTTTCTTTCTTGTGGAGATCTGTGGCACACGCTGGGATATTGCACTGCAAGTGTTTTGCAAGATTCAGGTTTTCACAGTTACACTATAATACACGGACGAAAACATATAAAAATACTGGAATATAACTTTCTTTTTACAGTTAACGGTTAATTTAGGTAATAGGGAAAGTTTGGTGTACAGCGTATTTGCAGCCTCGAGGAGGAGGAGTTTCAGGCGGTTATGAGGGCGCGGGTGGGTCTTCACTGCAAACTTAAGTTGCATCCAACTATGGTCACTGCATTGGTTTGTTCAGAGGAAAAGGAAACACTGCGCGCATTGGTTAGAGAGGCCGAAAGAATACGACGTCTGAAAAGCTGTTTTACCGGCATACGTTCCTTGGCTGTGCAGAGATCCTAATGACAGCTGAAAGGCCTACCTTTTGACACGCGAGGGAGAGGCGATGACTGAAGGGATCTGAGAAGGAGGGAGCTTTCTCCCAGGACAAGCAGAAGTATTCCACCCTCATGGAATGCGGACGGACCTTAGAGGACACAAGGAATTCGTCATGAACACCGCAGTCGAAACCACAAAAGGCGTCCGGGCAGTTCCACAAACTTCGGCAGCGCTGATCATACGTCGAGCATCTGATGACACGGTTGACAGAAGGGCATGGTTGTTCGACAGGGCTCTCGAGGTTTTTGTAGTGTGAGTTATTTCTGACAAGCGCAGAAAGAACCAAGCTGGAAATGTAGCTTGAAGCATTCTCTACCCCCTCATGTTACAAGGCTTCGCAGTTCAGAGCTAAAACGTAGCTTGTAGAAAAATACCTAAGTTTTCAAAAATACAAGTCGAAATTAGTTAAGAATTCAAGAAAAAATGAGGATCTCTAAATTATACAATTTCACGTCATTTCAGACATCAAAAAGCTGCACACAGGGAGAAATCACGTATTAGCCGATAAAAATTTCCACACAGCAAGAAACCTTTTTGGTCAATATACGAAAAGCAGCAATGCAAGCTTATGTGTACTGAATAATTCTAAGTGCCATATTAACTCGGTATGTCATACTTAGTGGCATGCTTTACTGATGATCACAAGACAAATAATCCGAAATATTATGTCTGATGTCGTGTAGTACCGGCTCCATATTGTTGGTCAGCTAGGAACTTTTACGGCTGCTGGGGCTTCAGCGAACAAGGCAGTATGGCTCGCATGTAGGTCAGATCGCGCAGGCATCTTGGATTATCAACCAGCCCCAAGAAAATGCAGCAAACAGGCTCCTAGTAGTTAGGTAGGGTGTGAGAGCTGGCTCATGCAGCTTTCTGCCTCTGATGTATCAGCTGCTCATTTTGGGTTGCATTGGCGAAGGATATTTTGAAGCAACACATATCTGCCGCGCGCACTTAATGCTCGGACTGTCCACCGCGTGCTACCAAATGTAAGAAAATTCATGCTTACAGCCATTCCTTCCCCATACACATCTCTGGCTGATGGCACCAACGCTAGTACACAGCCTGCCGGAGGGTTACCTTAGAGGCCACAATCGAGTGGAGACTGTTTCCCAGTGTTTCTTCAACATCTATTTTGTGCGAATCTCGAAGGTAATGTCGCTTCCGGTGGCTGCTTTTGCTTGCTTTCGCGAGATGGCGCCACAATAAAAAATCACCCACGCGCCCTCTCGCGGTTAGGCACTATTTCTGCATATTTTCTCGCTCACCAGCTCATGCCTTAGCAGGTCGTCGTGTTCGGCGGTGCCGCGCGACTCATGTTGCCTATGAGTGCAAACGACGTAAAGCGGGAATGAAGCATGTAGCTTGCCTTTGACGGTCCTGAACCTTTTCCATCTGTGATAGTGGAGTTCTCGTGAACAGTTCCTCGTCATTTTCATCTTTTACGTGCTGCCATTTTCAGGAGGTCTGGTAAGTGCAGTCTTACTTTGCCATCACATGCTGTGCAGTGAACGCATTTTTATTTTTGTTTTCCTTTAATACGCTGCATGCACAATGAATGCAATAAGGTCTATCCCCGAGACGTCGGCGGAATCATCAGAGCAGCCGCGCCATATTCCTCTTCGTGTCATTTCTGCAGCGAGGGAGACATACACGAACAATATCTTGGTCGAACTGGCGATACATATTGTTGAAGCCACAGTGCAGATTTAATCAGTTGACCATACGTTAACGCGGAAGACGTGGTGATTCCTGCCGTAGGTGCTTGCCTATTGAACAGAATGTCTACTATGGTCTGGGCGTGATAAAGAAAATGGCGGCAGTATGTTGGAGCGTGCAGTCTTTGACCGCTAGAGTCACGCAACAAAACTAGCTGTGCGATCAGAAAGTTGTCCAGCTTAGCTTCTCCATTCCTCTGGTGATCAAGCATCGCTGCCAAAAAACCGGAAGGGCTATCAGCAACGACAAGCATGGAGTGGTTTGGCCGCATGAACCACCGGGGACACGGACCACACCTTGACCAGTTAAGAAGTCTATGGTAAACAGTGCGTTTTTCGGGAAGTCTGTGGCGGCAGTACGAAGGTGCCGCCACAGGCTGTCTGAATGTTTTTTCACATGTTTACTTTTGTTTTGTCGCTTGGTTTTGTGTTGTCTCATCATGTCACATGGTTCGCGAAGTGTATAAGTAGCCGTCTGAGTGACAAAATAAACCATCAGTTGGAAGTTAGCGCTCACCCTATTCTCCGTCCCTTTTCATAACCCCTTCCACCTTCCTGTTTTTGCTCGTTCTGAGCTGCGATACAAGCCTAAAAAGTCTTTCCTTGAGTTCTCCCATACTTGACCTCGAGAATCGCGTGATGCATACCGCACGGGCATCGCCTACATTTTTAAAGCGAAGGTTCCTTCGCTTCTTTCTCCGAATTTCCCATTGCTGCTGCTGATATCCGCATACCGCCTCATGGAGGGGGGGCGGGGGCATGCGGACATGCGGTTTGTGTAATTTCTCCAAGCTTTAATTCGCCTACTCAAACAGCATATTACACAAATAACGGATGCTTTCTTAAATTATCGAAATCACGTGTCACCTCGAGCCCCGTCAGTGTACAAACACGCGTACGTAGACACATTAGCACATGTACCTCATCCTCCGGCTTGGAGTGCGGCGGCCGAGAGGTAAAATGGGAAACGGCCTTCGGTTTGAAATTTCGCGTATTCCCACGGCGTGTAGTGATGTAATACTTTGCAGACACGATCGTTATTGCGCCATGTATGCTCTGTGCTTGTAAGCTCAAAGTGGCGATACCTGGTGAGGGGCGCTTTAAGGGGTTTTAAATGGGTTGGTGAATGCTCGAAGTTTACAATACAGAGAAAAATTCATCACTAATTATTCGTATTTCAAGAGAAATTTTGGTATTTTCGCATATCAAGAAATCACCAAATACATCGCAAGAACCGACTGCGTGATTTGCGGGTCGCGAGCAGCGGCTTTTTATCACTGGACGAGCACTGCCAGCTGAGCTGCGAACGTGACCCGGCTAGAATGCTGCGGCCTGTATCTTGGCCGCGCGCGAATGCCGCAGCGTCCACGCGCGTGGCGCTATCGGCCAACACATCTCGAACCCGGTGCTTGTCGCTAGGCGCAGTGTGGGGCAGCCGTCGGGCCAATCTTGACAAGTGTGATCGACTCTGCACACGCTTTTGCTGTCTCACTTGTGACCATATTTAGATGAAACTACGGCACTTACTGCATTGCAGCGTGCTCTAGCTTTAGGACATATTTATCTGTTACTTGGATGTAGCAAAATAACGTGGAATTTTTACCTTCTGGCAAATTACATTTTCAATATGGACATATATATCAACTTCTGCTTGCGGCAAATATACGGTAAAAGAAGCTATACATTGGAGACATTATATCTCGTTAAATTTTGATTTAGGACGCAAACTGATGTGCCTTTATTACTTTTCCTATTGATACGAACGAAATAATGCAGCATTCAGAATTCTGCTCCCACTTGGACCCATGTTATGTTAAGGTCCGCAAGCTAGTAAGCTGCGTTTTTTTTAATGAGCGAAATTAGAAGCCCGAATTTAAAATCCCAACGTGTTGCTTTTCAAATGAAGCGAACAGAAACGGGGAACGGAACGTCTGAATTTTAACATTTTTTTTCCGTCGATGAAGTCGAGACAGTTTTCAAATCGTATGATATTCTAAGGACTCGTAGCTCAGCCACTTGAAGCTATGACCATTTGTTAGTGCAATACACTATGACGCGTCGGCGCATCTTGTCCACGATGTAAGACTAAATGCGTCATTACGACCCGCACTGTTAGAAACCCGACATGCCGCTTGAACGATTTTCCGAAAAAACGAACTATTTTTAAAAACATCCAAATTGACAAAAATGTGGAGGCTTCAAAATAAGTGAAACAATGGAAGACAAGCAGAAAATTCAACGTGGCGTGTAGAAAGACAAATGCGTATAAGTGCGTCCATTGCTTACGGAGTGTGTCGAAGAGGGCCGACGCCACGTAACGCACTCGTTAAAACCCTACTTTACAAAAATAGTTTCACTAGTAGCAAGAAAAAGTCGCAGTGCGGTTGTATGAAGAAGAGATGGGAATTCGCGTGCAATAATCTCACTTATTTGTCCATCAAGGATATGGTATTTTGTTAGCGTCTCCCGGTGGACTAGATGGAAGTGACAGTATCTTGAGGCTGAATTGTCGATACATAACAAAACCATGGAGCCATGTTGCCCAGCATTTGATTGTTGTCATTTCTTTGTATAGACAAATTCCTGTAGAATCAGGTCACGCGTGCGACGCCAATGTTGTGCATTCTAGAAAGCAAGAGAGCTCAGTCGATCCCTCAAATGCATCGACCGCGATACGTGTGGAAATAACGCATGACCTGAGCCATGACTTCAGATTTCGCAGTTATCCCCTAACCCTGTTTAACAAAAGGGCTCATTGGCGTGAGAAAAAGTGAGAACATTGACCCGTACCGGCAGTGTTTTTCTTATGTCTCTTTTTTGACGCCGGCTTTCTGCACCGAACGCAAGACTTCGTTCGCAGAGCCTAGCCGAAAGGAGGGGCCCATCCTCGAGTAACAGAGAAAATGGCAGCACGCATGTAAGCATGCGTGCAACGGGACATGTTTCGCATCTTTTTTGAGAAAATTAATTTTACCGACTCGTGTGGCGCTTCTCGTCTGACAACATGGAAGATAACCGAAAGTGCTGATACGAGGAAAAACTGCGCTGTTGATAACAAGGTTAGGCTTTCGATACCAGGCCGCATTTTGATGGATCTGATGTGCAAAATTAACTGAAAACCAAAGAGCGATATATGTTCTACAAGAGTGCGCCTTCTTAACCTTAACATTTCCAACGTGCACGAAGACAGCAGCCACTGACGAAGAGCAGACGAGAGCTCACGTCATAGCTTGTGTCCAAGACATTTCTCGCCACGCCATGCGGGGGTGTGCCTAGTTATTACCGCAAACAGCTCTGTCCATGTCAGATCCTCTGCACCTATCTGGAGGAGTGGTGGCTTTACACCTGGCGGTACGTAGCTATGTATTAGAAAACTTGGCGAAGGCAGCACGACGAGTGCGTGACTTTGCAGGCCTTTTTTGAAACATTCAAACAATGTAAACAGCCCCTTGTTGTTCAATCGCTTTCCCTCCTTTGTCCTTTTTAAGAAATCCCCCTGCTGTCTTATGTTCAGCTCTGAGCCATCCGCATGGTCAGGCCTGCGTTATTTCCCTCTGTGTTCACAACCACGGTGAAAATCTGCGCCTTGTCCTCCGCACGTGGTGAATGCGTCGCGACGGTCAAGAAGACGACCGGAAAGATAGGAAAGGCTGAAAGAAAGAAGACTGGACACCGACTCATTGGTGTTTTCGACGCACGTCTCATTGTCGCGGAGGCACTCAGGTGGATAGACGACGGTGCTTTCCTTTTAAGTCGTGTTCATCGACTTGTGTTGCAAAGGCGACCTGTAGTGAGCCTCACGGTGAACCAAACCAAACCGCTTGAAGCAACACTACAATTTGTTCCATGCAGCAGCTATCGCAAAAGCCGTTTGGTGTGCGGGGCAAAAAGGCGAGGCATGTTTTTTTTTTTTTCAAGCAAGGCAGGTCACCTATTACAAAGTGTAACGTCTGTGTTGCAACCGCAAAGGCCATTTCTTTTATCGTGGATGGATTAATGGATGTGAATGAATCCTTGAAATTTGCTGGAGGCGCACATCACCTAGCCATCACTAGATATATATTTAGTGGACGGTGAAATTTCACTCTTGTCTTGGTTTCAGCCACCAATCAGACAACCTCCGTTCGGTTATTTCTACTCGCTTAAAGTCTATTTTTGCTTAGCTGTGCCTAAACGCCAACGCTACGAAAGTCAGCGCCTTGGATTTGCAGTGTCACAAGGCTGCGAACTGCGAAGCTCTGTAACATTAGGTTGCTGAGCCTGTTTCAAGCTGCGTTTCCAGCTTTTATTTGGTTCTTTCTTTGCTTGTCAAAATAAACCACACTTCAAAAACCTCGAAAGCCCGCCCGAACAACCATACACTTCTGGCAACCGTGTCATAGGATGCTAAACGTATCATGACCGCAGCCCAAGTTTGCCGAACTGTCCGGACGTCTTTTGTGATCTCAACGTCGGTGTTCATGACGAATTCCTTGTGTCGCTTGTAGCAAGCAATCTCGCAAAGATAGTTGTGCTCCCACTACAGCAAGTCTTCGCACTCCATGAGCAAGCAATTTCTCCCGCGTTTTTCGCTCTTCAAGTCGATGTCTAGGAGGAGGCGGCAGATCGGGCACCACTTATGGATCGGCAGATTATCTGGGTTCGCGGATGCTATTTATGCAGCTGTCTTATGCACTGTTGGGATCTCGTTGCGGCGGAAAAAGCCCTGAGTGCAGTTTCTTAGTGCGGTCAGTGTGAAGCTGTCGTAGGTATGTAGGCGCCTCTTGCAGCCTTCACATTTGGGCCGCTTCTGCGGCGGCGTGCGTTGTTCTCCGTCGTTTTTAGCAGTGAGCCTGACATCAACAACTTTAGCTAAGCTCACACCGGTTAGTTTGCCCATCCGCTCGTAGATCTGCACGATCACAACATTCGGTAGCTCTTTGCGTAGCTTCACAATCTGCAATAATTACTGAGCGCCACTGCAGAGGGCATTCCCAGTGCCATTTCATTTGAACAACTGGCTAGGCGTTGTCGGAGTAGCCTGGCACGCCTGAGGCGTACCTGATGACGGCGCAGTCGACGGAGGCGAGCTCGATGAAGCAGGATCGGCAGATGCATAATCGCGCTATGCGAGAAAAGCTTCCGCAGGAGAGACGTACATATTGGAAACTAATAAGCCCCGATTACTTTTGTGCAGGCAAAATTTTTTTTGTGATGCAGTAAACGATATTAATAATTATTCGATATAAACGTCTATTGTAAAACGTAACAGTATTTGCATTCTTCTACAAAACTCTGACAAATTCCTTTTTGTGAAGGTGTGTGGCTGTGACGACCCCAAATGTGGGGTGCAAAGGTTCGTGTTCTCAATGTTTTAATGGTTCTCTTAGGCGGAGCCTCCGAGAACCCAATTGAGGACAAAGCCGTTGGTTGGAACACACACACAAAGACTTTAATCAAAAATAAAAAAGGCAAAAAGCAAACGGACCGAAACAGAAAGCATGCACAAAATAAACATTCAAGAAAACATAGCAGTAAGGAACACACTTAGGGCTTTAGCGAGGGTGCGAGTCCGGGCTTGCCACGAGGGCGGGGACGCGTCGCAGTCTCGACGCGGCAACGCGGCGACGAGCTGGCAGAAGGAGTGGCGCCGGTCTCACCAAAGGTCGTGGCGTAGGTTGACTGACCGGGCGCCGGGAGCGCGCCAGCTCTGGCGAGGCGAGGCAACGCTGGCGGCTGGGTGGACGGCGGCGGCGTTCTGACCGGACAGAGAGCTCGGGCCCGTAGCCCGACTGCTCCCCTCTCGCCCACGGCGCGGAAGCTCGAACGCCGGCCTCGGGCAGCAGGCGGCACGGCAGACGGGGGTGGCGTTCTGGCCGGGCAGCTGGCGCAGAACTCGGGCCCGAAGCCCGACTGTTCTCGTCCTGCCCACTGGCGCAAACGCTCACCGGCCTTGAGGAGCTGACGGCACGCTCAGGTAGACGGGCGACGCACAGGAACAGGTTGGCAGGAGGCCCCGGGCGGGTGAAGTCCTGGTGGGCTCGGGTCCGGAACCCGACGGCCCGTCTTCAACGCCCGCTCCGGTGGTTGACCTCCTCCTGCCGTCGCTTCCTGGGACTCTCCTGGCGTCTCCCCGGCGTCTCCCTGCGTGTCCTCTTGCGTGTCGCCCGTCTGCCAGCGCACCACGCTTTTTCTCGTGGTATGGCCGATTTGGCATTTACTGATTGGCTGCCCGACGCCCCGTGGTCTTTTCTAATTGGTTGCTTTTTTCTTTTTGTTTTTCCTGCGCCGCGCGTTCACGTGCCGGGCGCTCTTCGGCGTCGTCGTTTTCCTCCCTCCAGCTCGGCGCGCGTGCACTCGGCGTCGTCTGCTCTCGACCGTCCCGAGCCCCGCACCACGTCGCGCACCACACATCACAGTGGCACACGCTGGGATCTTGCATTGCAAGTGTTTTGCAAGATTTAGGCTTTCACCGTTCCACTATAAAACCCGGGTGAAAACATATAAAATTACGCGAATCTAACTCCTTTTGTAGTTAACAGCTAATTTAGCTAATATGGAAAGTTTGAAGCACGGCGTATTTGAAGCCTCGCGGAGATAGTTGCCGGCGTTTGTGAGGGCGTGGGCAGGGCTTGACTTCAAACTTAAGTTGCATCCAACTATGGTCACTGCACTGGTTTGTTCAGAGGAAAAGGAAACACTGCGCTCATTGGTTAGAGAGGCCGAAAGAATACGACGTCTGAAAAGCTGTTTTACCGGCATACGTTCCTCGGCTGGGCAGAGATCCTAATGACAGCTGAAAGGCCTACCTTTTGACACGCGAGGGAGAGGCGATGACTGAAGGGATCTGAGAAGGAGGGAGCTTTCTCCCAGGACAAGCAGAAGTATTCCACCCTCATGGAATGCGGACGGACCTTAGAGGACACAAGGAATTCGTCATGAACACCGCAGTCGAAACCACAAAAGGTGTCCAGGCAGTTCCACAAACTTCGGCAGCGCTGATCATACGTCGAGCATCTGATGACACGGTTGACAGAAGGGCATGGTTGTTCGACAGGGCTCTCGAGGTTTTTGTAGCGTGAGGTATTTCTGACAAGCGAAGAAAGAACCAAGCTGGAAATGTAGCTTGAAACATGCTCTACCCGCTCATGTTACAAGGCTTCGCAGTTCAGAACTAAAACGTAGCTTGTAGAAAAATACCTAAGTTTTCAAAAATACAAGTCGAAATTAGTTCAGAATTCAAGAAAAAATGAGGATCTCTAATGTATACAATTTCACGTCATTTCAGACATCACAAAGCTGGACACAGGGAGAAATCACGTATTAGCCGATAAAAATTTCGACAGAGCAAGAAACCTTTTTGGTCAATATACGAAAAGCAGCAATGCAAGCTTATGTGTACTGAATAATTCTAAGTGCCGTATTAACTAGGTATGTCATACTTAGTGACATGCTTAACTGATGATCACAAGACAAATAATCCGAAATATTATGTCTGATGTCGTGTTGTACTGGCTCCATATTGTTGGTCAGCTAGGAACATTTACGGCTGCTGGGGCTTCAGCGAACAAGGCAGTATGGCTCGCATGTTGGTCAGATCGCGCAGGCATCTTGGATTATCAACCAGCCCTAAGAAAATGCAGCAAATAGGCACCTAGTAGTTAGGTAGGGTGTGAGAGCTGGCTCATGCAGCTTTCTGCCTCTGATGTATCAGCTGCTCATTTTGGATTGCATTGGCGAAGGATATTTTGAAGCAACACATTATCTGCCGCGCGCACTTAATGCTCGGACTGTCCACCGCGTGCTAGCAAATGTAAGAAAATTCATGCTTACAGCCATTCCTTCCCCATACACATCTTTGGCTGATGGCAGCAACGCTAGTACACAGCCTGCCGGAGGGTTACCTTAGAGGCCACAATCGAGTGGAGACTGTTTCCCAGTGTTTCTTCAACATCTATTTTGTGCGAATCTCGAAGGTAATGTCGCTTCCGGTGGCTGCTTTTGCTTGCTTTCGCGAGATGGCGCCACAATAAAAAATCACCCACGCGCCCTCTCGCGGTTAGGCACTATTTCTGCATATTTTCTCGCTCACCAGCTCATGCCTTAGCAGGTCGTCGTGTTCGGCGGTGCCGCGCGACTCATGTTGCCTATGAGTGCAAACGACGTAAAGCGGGAATGAAGCATGTAGCTTGCCTTTGACGGTCCTGAACGTTTTCCATCTGTGATTGTGGAGTTCCCGTGAACATTTCCTCGTCATTTTCATCTTTTACGTGCTGCCATTTTCAGGAGGTCTGGTAAGTGCAGTCTTACTTTGCCATCACTTGCTGTGCAGTGAACGCATTTTTATTTTTGTTTTCCTTTAATACGCTGCATGCACAATGAATGCAATAAGGTCTATCCCCGAGACGTCGGCGGAATCATCAGAGCAGCCGCGCCATATTCCTCTTCGTGTCACTTCTGCAGCGAGGGAGACATACACGAACAATATCTTGCTCGAACTAGGGATAACTATTGTTGAAGCCACAGTGCAGATTTAATCATTTGACCATACGTTAACGCGGAAGACGTGGTGATTCGTGCCGTAGGTGCTTGCCTATTGAAGAGAATGTCTACTATGGTCTGGGCGTGATAAAGAAAATGGCGGCATTATGATGGAGCGTGCAGTCTTTGGCCGCAAGAGTCACGCAACAAAACTAGCCGTGCGATCAGAAAGTTGTCCAGCTTAGCTTCTCCATTCCTCTGGTGATCAAGCATCGCTGCCGAAAAACCGGAAGGGCTGTCAGCCACGACAAGCGTGGAGTGGTTTGGCCGCATGAACCACCGGGGACACGGACCACACCTTCACAAATTAAGAAGTCTATGGTAAACAGTGCGTTTTTCTGGAAGCCTGTGGCGCCAGTACGAGGGTGCCGCCACAGGCTGTCTGAATGTTTTTTCATAATTTTACTTTTGTTTTTTCGCTTGGTTTTGTGTTGTCTCATCATGTCACATGGTTCGCGAAGTGTATAAGTAGCCGTCTGAGTCACAAAATAAACCATCAGTTGGAAGTTATCGCTCACCTTGTTCTCTGTCCCATTTGATTACCCCTTCCACCTTCCTTTTTTGCTCGTTGTGAGCTGCGATACAAGTCTAAAAAGTCCTTCCTTGAGTTCTCCCATACCTGTCCTCGAGAATCGCGTGATGCATACGTCACGGGCATCACGTACATTTTTAAAGCGAAGCTTCCTTCGCTTCTTCCTTCGAATTTACCATTGCTGCTGCTGATATCCGCATGCCGCGTCGGGGGGGGGGGGGGGGGGGGAGGTGAGCGGGCTTAGGGGCAATCAGAGAGGAAAGGTCAGGCGGTGACCTCGCTTGCACCCCACCACGTCGACTGCGCACAATGCCCTCCGCAGCTCCCTGAGTTTCGCCACATTAGCTTCTTGACAGCTGTAATTATGCGTGATCCTCCTCAAGAGCATTGCAGAAACTGCATCGTTTCCTTTTCCACGAACGCGCCAGTCCAGAGGGGACGTAAATAGAGCTGTAGGGAGAAGTGGCAGTTCGCATGCAAGGTAGGGGGAGGGGTGATGTGGATAAGCTGCAGTTCAAGGCGCGGTACACTACAATCCTACTATTTCTGAAAAATAAACGCCATGCAAATATGTCAAGCGGAAAATTACGCTGGGCGTGCGGAAACAGTGCCGCATAATTTACAGTGCACCGAAGCGCCTAGTGGCACGATGGAAGCGGTCGACCATCGGATCAACCCTTCAGTGCTTGCCGAGGTAGCTTTGCGGCTACATTGCTATTCGCACTTTCCAGCGACTATAGGGGGCGCGGAGAACGTTTCAATATGGCGGGGATAGAGGTGATGGAGCCGACACGAAAGCGTGCGCGTCTCCAGGGGCAGGCGGCTCACGGGCCTCTAGTATCTCCAAGCACGATCCTTGACCTTGCTACGGAAACGCAGAGATGTGTTGTAGAAGGGGAGGCTGCGTTTAACGCTGGCCATATAATATGCTGCGGTGTACGAGCAATGACAAGCGCGGCTGTCGAGGTCGAGTCACTATGCCTGCAGACAAGCGCCGTGAGAGGCCCCCCGCATACTATAAAAGTTCAAGTCTGCAATGAAACCGGCGTCGTAAAGGTCAGTATTTCTCCTTACGTTTTTTAAGCTATACGTGATGTACGAGAATTGACACCAAGCAGTTGATTGGTAGCGCTCGGATGTAAACAATGCGCAGTACCCCGCATGCCGCTGCATAAAATAAACGTTGTGTGCATTGATGACGTTATGTGCATTCATGGCTCCCTGCAATGGCTTATTTGTTGAATGCTTGTTAAAAATGCCACGTAACACGGAAACATTTCAGTAGTGCCGATTTAGAAGCTATGAGCGAGACGATGAGGTGTGCCAGCGCGCCCCGTTTCCAGCATGATTAGCGTTTTCGCGTGCTGTACGGCGATTTCTCCAAAGTGCAACGCGTTAAATGCAATATTTTTTTTACTTCTCGGGCTTAAAAGCGCAACTTCGTCGTTCTAGTGTCATAAAAGCACCAATGTGTTGTTTTCGGCTTACAGAATTCAATGTGCATGTGGGAGCCTACGCATTTACCCTGTAAATAATTAGCGCGGTTTTAAGGTCGTTTGCGTGCTTAACATTGGTTTGATTGTTTTCAGGGAGAATGCACGTGCAAGGCCGGTCTCTCTGTTCAATGCAAACATGTGTTTGCCACTTTGATATATTTGAACAGGTAAAACTTTTTAAATCATGTGTTTATTTATTTTCGTTAGTTGGCTTGCCTGTAACGTGCACCAAGTGACAGTGAATGTGTTTGCCTTATGTCGAACTAAGAGCCACATTGTAAAAGGCGAACATAAATGTCAATGGCAATGATTCATTTTCAATGCCATCTGGTGCTTGTTGTTGCACTCAGAACCGAGTTTCAAGAACATGTTTCTACATAGCAATCAATTGAGTATGTGTTGCTTCAGTCACTTCAGGTTGGCACAGGCTGTATTATTAACCACAGAATGCCCTTAAATGTTTTACACGTTTTGGGCTTTTTTTATTTGTTTACTGTAGGATTTTGATTCCGAATCTGCTGTAAAATATTGTTGATGTAACTTACTAACACGGAAACAAAGGATGAAACAAAATGGAACCAACGTACACAAGCGCTAACTCAAAACTGAAATGGTTCCCGTCTGTCTCATTTTTATTTCCGCACTACCAAGTTACATCATAGAATTCCAACTAGCCCCATCGCAACACTGTTAGGAAATATTTTCTTGAATCATATGAAAGGTGCAAAAAAAATAGAAAACAGAGAGTATCTCAGCAAGGTATGTTTATTTTGATGTACAGGACAAGTACCACTTCCCTGGATTCATTGTCATGCACGGATGTGCAACAACAGTGGGGACGTGCCAGTGCCGCCGGCATCTACAAACCAAGGTCAACTTGTTTTGGCACGTCGAGCAGCTTCAACCAATAACTGTCCCTGAAGATGTTCAAGCCCTGATTAGGAAAGAACTTATTGACGCAGTACCACATTCTGCACTGGCAAAACACAAAACTCATGCAAGAAAGTCAAACCCTTTCACCAGCAATTCGAACATAGTCCGCGCCATCGACACAATTTTCACACAAGGTTGCTACTTGAGAGAGTACACAAAATTTTCATTTTTTGAACCGGTGCTATATGGTGAAAAAACATTACTGAAAAGGTTTACTCTTGAACATCTCAATGAAAATGAAAAGAGTTTCTATCTTCAAAATGTGTGCCTCTGCTATGCCAAAGCTAGGGAAATATGCCGCGAGACAACTGATCAGTCATCCACTCTGTGGCAGAGCTATTGAAGTTCAACAAGTGCCCTTCCAGCGTCTTGTTCTGTAAGGCAAGAAAAAATTTAGGGCGAAATTGGTACAGTTTTAAGCAAAAAGTTACCTGCTGTTGTTCGTGAGCAAGAGCTTGAAAAGGGGGGAAGCCAATCCTGCACAGGTGGGTCTGCAATACAATGATGGTGAACTAAATCCTTCATAAAACAATGTGAAGCGTCCTACAACACGGTGTATTCAGTCTTACGGCAAAATAAAACAAGATGCATTGCACTGGCTTGCCTTTGCTCTAAAATTCAAGAGCAGAGAGAGAGAGAATCAGATGCGAAAAGCGGGGAGGTTGGCAGGGAGGTTACCTGGAAGGTAAACATCCACTTTGCTAACCTGGCGCACAGGGGAAAGGGTAAGGGGGGTGCCGAAATATTACAAAGAAAAGCACAAAGTGCGAGAAAGATCATAGAAAAAAACACATGCACACACACAGAACACTATTGCATCAGAGTCACTCCAGTAGGTTACTTGCCTAAGGTGACATTAGAAAAGCCTTAGTCTCTTAAGAGTAGAACGTGTATTTATCTAGGTGCCCAAAATCTTTCGGCGATACCACTCTCGATATATTGCCCTTTACAGTTGCACAACCGGACTCGCCTTGTTTGGGTGAAACGGTAAACTTAAACCTGCGGTAACGCCTATGCACCATCAAAACTTGAGCGCGAGGGTCGGAAAAAAGAATTCTCACCATTGTATTCACTTTCTTCCGAATTATCAGGAAGCTCGCACGCGCAATCTTCATTAATAACCACTTCAGATACGTCGTCCTGTTGGCCCTTGTTTCCTGCAACACTGTTAGGTCAATACAAGAGATGGTTTAAGACCAAGCAAAACAAATACAAAATCACAAACACGTGCGCAGTACCTCCGATCGGTACACAATTTTCACTACAGCCAAAAAAAGCAGCGAACGCCTTGTGCATTGACCGCCTGTTTGATTTTCGCACAGAACGACTAAGAACAGTTGCAGAATACGTTCCCTAGTTTGAAATGCTCACTACGCAGCGTCAGGCACCGTCGAGGAATATTTACCGAAACAGCGCGAGTGCAGGCAGAACATTTAATAAACGGTGACACTTGCGTACTTAAACTTACCTTGAGAACCTGTGGGGGGCTTTCTTCGGGGAACCCTAGGCCTCACACTTGCTTCGTGGGAGCGCAGAGGGATCTTTTGCGAAGGCACGGCGTTTCTTTTCAGCCGCTTTCGTAAGGGCTTCAACCCGTCTTTAAGGCAAAATTTCACAATCAGCTCGCCACAAGAATAAAATGAAATCATTGAGAGCATCGTAACAGTCAATTACTCACCAAGGTGGCCCCAAAAGAAGTCGTCTTTGTCAAAATGATCGCTACATACGACCATTTCTTCGCTTACTTCCTTCCCGATGCGGAGCTTGATCGCCCACAACTTCCTCCGTTTTTTATCTTTTGGAAAGCGGTGCAGGCTCACTTTTCCGGAAATTGCACGATTTGTGCATTGCGGCACACTGCACATGCGGTTGCTCTTCGCTCGTCGACTGTTTTCTTCCATAACGAAGAGCACCCGATGCGGAGCTTGATCGCCGACAACTCCCTCCGTTTTTTATCTTTTGGAAAGTGGTGCAGGCTCACTTTTCCAGAAATTGCACGATTTGTGCATTGCGGCACACTGCACATGCGGTTGCTCTTCGCTCGTCGACTGGTTTCTTCCATAACGAAGAGCACAAGAACGCCAACACAGCTGCAGAAACCGCGTGAGCGAGAAATCCATCACCCCCTCCCGGCTTTCGAAAAAATCCGCGCGGCGGCGCTAGCGTTTCTGGAAAGCGCGAATAGGTCGCGGATTTCATCCGGACAACGACAGCCACATTTTGACGTGGGCGAACTCGGAAAGCACGTACACTTCGTCTTTCGGACACGTAAAGAACATCATGGAGTAAAATTAATCTGGAGTCCGCCACCATGGCGTCCCCAATAATCTGATTCTGGTTTGCGACGTACAGCCCCATAATCCAATTCAAGTTGAGCACGTCTGCCACGATGCGATGTGAAGTGTGATGCAATGACAATGCTCAACCCTCTCAGAGGGCATGAAATCTGGCGCACAACAACGCCTCAACAAAAACACCTCTCCATGTGTGTTCTCGGTACTACGTAATCAAACATCAGTGGTGGACAAAACGTAACGTTTAACATCAACTCACCACACCCGATTGTACACTAAACCTTGATATTAAGCTTTTGACATCAACATCAGCTCTAATTATCGTCAATAACAGCAACCAGCACAGATAGCTTCGCTTACATCGATTCCCACAGTGCGTGGGATATCCATAATTTTTTTACTCCTCGTTTTTTTTTGTTTTTGGCGGCGCGTTCGCCTCACGTGCGAGGCGTAGTGATTGTTTTGTGTCGCGCAGTGAACGATTTTACGCACTGTGCACGAGGACACCTGATTAGAGGCATAACTCTATGTTTCACGAATACTGAGGCAAACACAAGCGGATCACAGAGCATGATCTTACGTTGGAACGCGGTAGAAAACGACATAGTTTCGGTGTCTGCGCGCATGACTGCACGACATGGGAACAAGCAGACGAAACGGAAGTGCATCTCTCTTGTTGCTGCGCGAATCAAAACAAAAAACTTGCAGACATGCGGTTTGTGTAATTTCTCTAAGCTTTAATTCGCCTACTCAAACAGCTTATTACACAAATAACAGATGCTTTCTTAAATTATTGAACTCACGTGTCACCTTGAGCCCCGTCAGAGTACAAACACGCGTACGTAGACACATTAACACATGTGCCTCATCCTCCGGCTTGGAGTGCGGCAGCCAAGAGGTAAGACAGGAAACGACCTTCGGTTGGAAATTTCAGGTATTCCCGCGGTGTGTAGTGATGTAATACTTTGCAGACATGATCGTTATCGCGCCATGTATGCCCTGTGCTTGTAAGCTCAAAGTGGCGATACCTGGTGAGGGGCCCTTTAAGGGATTTTAAAGGGGTTGGTGAATGTTCGAGGTTTACAATACGAAGAAAAATTATTCACCAGTTATTCGTATTTCAAGTAAAATTTTGGTATTTTCGCATATCAAGAAATCACCAAATACATCGCAACAACCGACTTTTATGTTGAATTGCAATGGCGGAGTCGGAGCAAGTTTTTCTGCTTGTTTGGGAGCAAGTTTGTTCCAATGTCAGAGTGAGGGCGACAGTGGTGTTCCAATGAGAGAGTCGTGCGGCCACTCCGGCCGCACGAGCTCTCGGTTTTCAGCACTTTCGGAGCAACCGTGGCTGTTCTACTTGGATTATAACGTTGCAGCATATATACAATTAATGAGCTTATTTCTTGTATATTAAAAATACACGCATTATAATGAAGTGGACTTATATGGTATACAAGTAAATGTCCAAGAACAAGCAACATACAGAGTCGATCACACTTGTCCAGAGTGGCCCGAAGGCTCCTCCGCACTGCCCCTGCGACGCCTAGCGACAAGCACCGGGTTCGAGATGTGTTGGCCGATAGCGCCACGCGCGTGGACGCTGCGACATTCGCGGGCGGCCAAGATACAGGCCTGCGTGATTTGCGGGTCGCGAGCACCGGCTTTTTATCACTGGACGAGCACTGCCAGCTGAGCTGCGAACGTGACACGGCTAGAATGCTGCGGCCTGTATCTTGGCCGCCCGCGAATGCCGCAGCGTCGACGCGCGTGGCGCTATCGGCCAACACATCTCGAACCCGGTGCTTGTCGCTAGGCGCAGTGTGGGGCAGCCTTCGGGCCACTCTTGACAAGTGTGATCGACTCTGTACACGCTTTTGTTGTCTCAGTTGTGACCATATTTATATGAAACTACGGCACTTACTGCATTGCAGCGTGCTCTAGATTTAGGACATATTTATCTGTTACTTGGATGTAGCAAAATAACGTGGAATTTTTACGTTCTGGAAATTTGATTCTGAATATGGACATATATATCAACTTCTGCTTGCGGCAAATATACGGTAAAAGAAGCTAAGCATTGGAGACATTATATCTCGTTAAATTTTGATTTAGGACGCAAACTGATCAAAATACGAACAAAATAATGCACCATTCAGAATTGTGCCCCCACTTGGACCCATCTTTTGTTAAGGTCCTCAGGCAAGTAAGCTGCGTTTTTTTTTTTTTTTTATTGAGCGAAATTAGAAGCCCGAATACAATATCCCAACGGATGCTTTTCAAATGAAGCGAACAGACACGGGGAATGGAACATCTGAATTTTACCATTTTTTCCTGTTGGTAACATCTATGAAGTCGAGACAGTTTTATAATCGTACCATAAGCTAAGGCTTTGTAGCTCACTCTCTAGAAGCTATGACCATTTGCTAGTGCAATACACTATGACGCGTCGGCGCAACTTGTCCACGATGAAAGACTCAATGCGTCATTACGAACCGCACTGTTAGAAACCCGACATGCCGCTTGAAGGATTCTCCGAAAAAAAGCAACTATTTTTAGAAGCTTGCGGGTTGACCGCAATATGGAGGCTTCAATTAAGTGAAACAATGGAGGACAAGCACAGAAATCAACGAGGCATGTAGAAAGACAAATGCGTCTAACTGCGTCCAATGCTTACGGATTGTGTCGAAGAGTGTCGACGCCGTGTGACGCAGTCGTTAAAATCCTGCTTTACGAAAATAGTTTCACTAGTGCCGCTCCTGAGCATGATAGGCAGCAAGAAAAAGTCGCAATGCGGTTGTAAGAAGAAGAGATGGGAATTCGCGTGTAATAATCTGACTTATTTGTCCATCAACAATATTGTATTTTGTTAGCGTCTCCCGGTGGATTAGTTGGAAGTGACAGTATGTTGAGGCTGAATTGTCGATACATAACAAAAACATGGAGCCATGTTGTCCAGTATTTGATTGTTGTCATTCCTTCTTGTAGCGAAATTCCTGTCGAATCAGATTACGCGTGCAACGACAATGTTGTGCATTCTCGAAAGCAAAAGAGCTCAGTCGATCGCTCAAATGCATCGACCGCGATACGTGTGTAAATAACGCATGAACTGAGCCATGACTTCAGATATTGCAGTTATCCCCTAACCCTGTTTAATAAAAGGGCTCATTGGCGTGAGAAAAAGTGAGAACGTTGGCCCGTACCGGCAGTGTTTTTCTTAGGTCTCTTTTTTGACGCCGGCTTTCTGCACCGAACGCAAAACTCTTCGTTCGCAGAGCGTGGTCGAAAGTAGGGGCCCATCCTCGATTAACACAGAGAAAATGGCAGTAAGCATGTGTGCAACAGGACATGCTCCGCGTCTTTTTTGAGAAAATTAATTTTACCGACTCGTGTGACGCTTCTCGTCTGACAACATGAAAGATAAACGACAGTGCTGGTACGAGGAAAAACTGCGCTGTTGATAACAAGGCTAGGCTTTCGATACCAGGCCGCATTTTGATGGAGTTGATGTGCAAAGTTAACTGAAAACCAAAGAGCGAAATATGTTCTACAAGAGTGCGCCTTCTTAACCTTAGCATTTTCAACGTGCACGAAGACAGCAGCCACTAATGAAGAGCAGACGAGAGCTCACGTCATAGCTTGTGTCCAAGACATTTCTGGCCACGCAATGCGGGGGTGTGCCTAGTTACTACCGCAAACAGCTCTGTCCATGCGGCTCGTCAGAGCCTTTGCACCTATCTGGAGGAGTGGTGGCTTTACACCTGCTGGTACGTAGGTCCGTATTGGAAGACTTGGCGAAGGCAGCACGACGAGTGCGCGACTTCGCGCGCCGTTTTTGAAAAACTGAAATAATGTAAACAGCCCCCTTGTTGCTCAATCGCTTTCGCTCCTTTGTAGTGTTGAAGAAATGCTCCTGCTATATGATGTTCAGCTCTCAGCCATCCGCATGGTCAGACCAGCATTATTTCCCTTTGCCTTTTGTGCTCACAACCACGATGAAAATCAGCGCCTTTTCCCCCACTCGTAGTAAATGCGTCGCGACGGTCAAGAAGACGACCGCAAAGGTAGGAAAAGCCGAAAAGAAGACTGGACACCGACTCATTGGTCTCATTGTCGCGGATTCACTCAGGTAGACAGACGGTGGTGCTTTTTTTTTATGTCGTGACCATTCATGAAACTTTGATTCCTAAGTAGACTCTAATCGGCTTGCGTTGCGAGAGCTACCTGTAGTGAGCCTCACGGTGAGAAGGAATTTGTCCTATTATTGCTCCGTTGTGTTCGTAACCAAACAGTTTGAAGCAACACGACAATTCATTCCAAGCAGCCGTCATCGCGAAAGTTATGTGGGTGTGTTGGGCACAAGGGAGAGGCATGTTTTTTTTCTACCAAGGCAGGTCGCCTATTACAAAATGTAACGTCTGTGTTGCATCGGCAAAGACCATTTCGTTTTCGTGGATGGAATAAATGAATATGACTGAATCCTTGAAATTTGGCAGAGGCGCACGCCACCTAGCCGTGACTAGAGATAGATTTAGTAGACGGTGAAATTTCACTCTTGCCTTGGTTTCAGCGAGGTTTCAGTTTTTTTATTTTTACTCGCTTAAAGTCTATTTTGCCTCAGCTGTGTCTAAACGCGAACGCTTCGAAATAGACAGCGTCGTGGATTTGCAATGTCAAATTTACGCAACCACCGACGTAGTCATCGGTCGGTGAGCCGAAGCGTTGCCTGTGCAACCCAACGCTCTCACCGTTTATAGGTGATTTTTGTATGCTTTCAAAATGAATAACATTGCCTACGTTCAGCTGTTTTCCTAATTTGCTGACAACAGGTGAGGAGCACACTGAAGTGGAGAGGGTTTCTATAGGGCCAAGCCAGCGCAGTGAAAATAGATACCCGGGTGAGGAATTGGCCCGTTTGCCTTTAGCTTGCGGTGGCTGGTGGAAAATCGCGGCGGCGTGCAACGGAAGGTTATGAAGCTAGCTAAAACGGATCGTCGACAAAGAATGAATTAATGTTTTATTTGACAGGAATAAAGACTTGCGGTACCCGCGGGGGTGGGAGACGATAGACGCATCCACTCAGACCGTTTTTTTCGTAGGCGCCGCCATATTGTGAACGCAGTGGCGCCGCCTATGAGCAGCGGCATACTGGCTTGGGTGAAAGCAGTCTTTTGCATGGCAGGTATACGCTCGGCGCTAGATTCTGACGTTTGTTTTCGCGGTCGTGTGGTCTGTTTAGTATGACGTGCTTATTATACACGGTAAACGGTTCTGTGAGACGTGCTGAAGTGGTTTAAGGCGTCGTGGCCGAAATTTCTGCTGGCGTTGAGGTGGACGGAACACGCAGCGCGATGTGTGCGCGCATATTTGAGCCTACAATCAGCCTCGGAGACCATTTGTGTATTTCTGAATGTTCCAATCATTAATGCGACCTTATTGCAATGTTATCCTCTACTTTTAAGCTGCGGTTTAGGAGCCATGAAGCATAAGCGACGATCGTAACAGCGTGGCTATCGTTCTGCTACGATAGGAGCTGTAATGTTATACTTTGACAAGCGTTCAAACTGTTCGCTGCAGGTTACATTGCGTGACTACTTGGTTCGATGGATGAGGTTTCTGCCCCTGAATAAAATAGTTTTGGCAACTAATAGCAGCATACCTTACAGTCTGAATTAAGCTTGTCCAGCAAAGGGACTGTTTACGAACTGCACGAGCGTCCTAAGCAGTGGTAGGTGCTGGATTAGATATATATTTGTTCTATATGCCGCATGGTCCAAGCATACGGCATCAGCGGTTGTATATTTATAAACGTTGTGCGGCGTGACTATGCGAGGTCCTATTGCGGCGTTAGCCCGTTTTCTCTTGCTTTTTCCAGAAAAAATTATAATAACCAAATTTTTTTTTTTCGGTTGTGTTCGTTCTGTTCTCTACGACGCACTCACACGTATTACTGAAATTTTGTCCTCAGATATAGGCATCGCATTCTTTTTGTGCGATCCCTCTCATATATTATGGCTGTATGCAGGCCAAAAAGGCAATGCCGAAGCGCACAGCTTACATGTGTATCGTGCTGGTTCACCAACCGCAGTGATCGCTGTGTTGAGCAGCGCCATCGGCCCCATGCAGGAAGGCTAGCGTAGACATATGGTAATTTGAAGCCTACTAGACATGAAATGCGCGAGAACGATGCCGGTGCATCACAAATATTTGATAGCGCCTGCCACTTAGATGTTTCGCGGTTGCCTTAGGTTGGTAGTGCACGAGCATGCGCTCTTATGCTTTATGTTTTACTCCCAACGCCAAGCGATCAGATAGTGAGCAGATTTCCTATTTCATGCTGCTAATACAGAGACACCGGTTTTCTTTGTTGAATTAAAACCGATAAAAGCAAAATAGTTCACAACACGTACACACACCGCGACTGATAATGTGCGTACACCGCGGCTGATAAAACGCGTCACATTTTTGCGCCCCCAAGAGATATTTCTGCCTACTGTAGTTACCCATGCACCGAAAGGCTTCCATGACGACCTTATATGAACGGATATGGCATAAATTTTACAAAGTACCAACTAAAACATCTCGAAATCGTTCCGCAGCACGCGACAGCAATACTTTCAAACAGCGCCGCGCCGGATTCCCCAAGCCAGAGAGGAGGAAAGGCTCTCCGCGCACCCTATCCTCCTCGTCCTATGAAACGGTCTATACTCCACGGTATAGTTTACTAGAATAATTACATTATTCTAGTACACTATAACGAGAACCATCTCTTACGCGGGCCTCCGCGGTCCTTGGAGCAGCGCCACCTGGCCAAAGGGAACCGCGGCTCGTCTACCTACGTCCTCCAAGGGTATGACTGCTACTTCTTGAACATGAGGTCAATCACGTTCGTGGAACCCTTACCAAGCGTCCGCGTGCGCGCCAGGGCCGTGCACCTTCTCTGCGGCCACAGCTTGTGCGAAATATGCGAGTACGACGCCTTCGTTCGTCCGCCAGCACAGCGGCACCAAAACGCCAGGCCTGTGTCTCGTGGACGGGACCTGCTTTTGCCGAATTCGAGGTGAATGTCCTGACCTTCCCCCTGGTTCAGCTGCACCATCATCGCGCCTTCTGCGTTAACAGACGCTTTGGCTGTGTTTTCCAAGCCGAGCTGAGGCACATTAAGGGGCACTGCTTGACTGACTGCTGCGTCCCACGTAAGGTGTGCCGCCATTGTGGACAGGACACCATCCTGGCGTGTGACACTTGGCAGCATTCGAGGCGTTGTTTGCCATTTCATAGGCGAATGCCAAAGACGTATGGACGTTACCAACCACAAGTGCACGCCGCAACATCCAGGACGAACACTTGTACTTTTACAATCGCAATCTGTGAATAAGTAATGTTATTTCATTTCACGCAGTTTTTGAGTGATGGTTGCACGTGGTGGTGATCAGCCTTATACGGCGTGAACACGAGCGTGAAATGAGTTTGCTGTAGTATATAACACGAAAGATTGTGCAGTAGGTTGTTTCTGCTTAAAATGTTAATGCTGCTCGAAGTGCTCCCATGCGCTATACGTGTGTGTAACCAGTATTGGAAGAGGAAAATTGTAAGCACGAACGTTCTTGAGGAAAGTCGCGGATGGTCACGGCTGGTGGGCTTAGCAGTAATAATGTATATCGGTATAATAGGCACCGGCTGAAAGTTGCTTCAGTCTCGTTTCCTTCCCTTTTGTAGCAATTATATACAAGGCGTCAACATTACCTGGCTTGCCGCGTTCTTAATGTTTGCAGCTGTTTTGAAAGAATGAAACGTAGTTCATCTCTTCAGAAAATGTTGGCTATATTACGATTTGAATAGCGTCGGTTACGGGGATTGCAAGAAGAAAACGAAATTTATGAAAAGGAAGGCTCCTACAGAAGAAATTTTCTACCACAAGTCGCGGCCAGATCTCGCCTTTCCATATATCGGCGAAATGTGTCGGGAAAACCGGGGGGGGGGGGGGGGGGGGGGGGGCTAACAATCGTTACAGACCGGCAATATAACTGCTACGGCGTATACATACAGACACAGCTAAGTACAAACTGTATGCAAAGGCGCGAAACGTAATGTATAGTGGCGGAAATTCACAAAGGGATGGAGGAGGAATGCCCTCTGGCTCTATCGTTGTGGATGCTTTATGTTAAGGGCATAGAAAGACAACCGGAAAACAGTGAATTCGGGTCTGATTGATCCGTCATGCGTAATGTATGCGTACGACATAGTGCTACTAGAGGACAATGCAAGAGATTTACAGAGCCTTGCGAATGTAGGCGGGGCAATGCGGCGACAGGCATCAATCTAGACCTTAAGTTAGGCCAGGGAAATTGGTAACCATTATCTTTATTGAAGAGACGAGTAATTACGTGGTGTCATTTAAACAGCAAGTCTTACCTAAGGCAAGCGAAACGAGGAAGCACTTAAACCTGGGAAACACTTAGTGGAGTGCGCACCAAAATAATATAAAAAATAAAGAGGAAGCGGAATGCAGCTACAATCACTTTCCTGACACAATAAATCTGAGGTGGTGCGTGGAATCTGGACTGGAGTGATGGTGACAGCGCTAACATTCACGAGTGTCACTATGCGCTTAAAATCGGACATCATGTCGGGGTTTCAAGTTAACCAAAGATCCGTTGGCCTTGGGAATTCACGCTAAATACACAATACAGACAGTACATGGTGACATGGGATTGGACTTTTGACAAGTCAGATAAGCCCAGAAGAAAGACTTAGGAGCCTGAATCAAAATAAATGGGTGGCTAATGTGCACAAGTATCCGTACCTCAAAACCGCGGACAAAGAGTGGAGGAAGAGGCCAAGAAAGTTGGCAACAACTAGTACAGGGTTATTGAAAATGTTCATCGACAACCAGGAAACATCAAAAACAAAGTAAGCGAAACACAGGGTAAGTTGGATGCAAGTATTGGGAATAAAAAAGCCATCCAGATTTTCAAGCATGCAAAGGAAGTTATTAAAAGGAAAAATCTGCACGAAAACAGGAAGGACGGTACTTTGGTATTTGGCACTCGAGCTGCTTACCTAAGGACAAAAGCATACCGGAGCAAATATTCTCAATACAACGATACCTGTCTCTATAGAGGAATCCCGGAGACCCCTCAGCATATCCTGAAAGAATGCGAATGGATTCACACAGTGAGACTCGTAGCTTAAAGTACACCTTCCAGAAGCGCTTCGACTTAAAGTGGACGGAGGCATCAACTAGTCAGCAGCCGAGATAAGCAAGATACTTTTCGAGTGTTAATGGCAAAAAGCAGGGACGAGATTGATACGTTCGTATCCTTTAGACACATGTAGCTTTGCAAGGTAGATAGATACGTTTTAAAGAAGATTAAGGTGAAGGTATCACCACCGCCATCTTGCATGAAGTTCTTATTCACCGACCACGCGACGCTACTTAGTCACGCTTGGAAAAAGGGGAAAATATCTGCGCTTCGCCTTCGCCGCATTGCGGCGGTCTGTCTCTCTGTGTTGCAACGTTGCGACAGGTGATCTGCTGTAGTTGATGAAAATTCTCCCCTTCCCCTTCATTACATAACTTGTGGCGCCTGGCACCATCGTTGTTTCGTTTCTGCGTGTCATGGCCCTCTCCCCGCTGATACCTTCGCCAATGGCTTGGTCCAACCTTTCTATATGTGAAATGGTCATTACCGCTGATAGCGATAAGTGGTTAGTCACTGTCACTTTTGACGTGGCTGTCACGTGAGGGCCAACCGCTGCTTCGAAAACCTTCTCGGTAGATGGCCTGCTGGCTGCGGTGCTCACTACTTCGTCGGAACGCAATACTTATAATAAAGACACGTTGAGAGTGAAACGGATGTAACCGTGAGTGATGATGATCATCAACTGGTTTTGTTTCTTTTCCTTTCTAATACCTATACTTCTCTTTCTTTTTTAGTATTCTACAAAGTACGGCCCCGCTAAAGGAACGTTCTAGGCTCGAAATGGTAAATGTAGCTTTTTGCCTGTAAACAGACAGAAAACGAAAGCAGGTGCTATTGACCGCAGTGACTGTCTTGCGCCGTCTGCTGACCCCTCACCAGTGGTCAGCAGCGCAGGAGGTGGGGGGCAATAAAAGAGCAGGCGTAAAGGTAAGTAGAGAGTATAGAGTAAAAATGAGATACCACAGAGCGGCTAAGCAAAAAGAAAAAAAAAAGGAAAGTTCGTTTATGGAGTGACATCCTCGAAAAAGGTTGCCACCGGCACTGTTAGGTCACGTGGAACAGCGGGGGGGCGAGGCCCGACTGCTCGAAGCGCTTTTGTAAGCTACTCTGGACTACGTGCACGTGCATAGACGTTACAGTTGTACGCACCGCCAACACCAGCTTTGTTTCGACCGCATGCGCCACGTGACCCGGTGGCCGTATCCTTACGTTCAGAAGCCCCCGAGCAAGCTCGTTTCAATTACTTCGGTGCTAACAATGCACAGAGCCGTTCCATGGCGCCCCTTGAAGTGCGCCCAAAAGGTTGCTTTTTATAAACATGCGCGAGGGAAAGGCTTTGCATAACTAAAGCACCATCCTCAAAGATCCGAAATCAGCTGTCGTTTGCGAAGAGGCGCCGCTTTTTTCATGCGTTTCTAACAAACTCCATGAACATGAATGGGGATTTGGGCATCGGCCATGTTTTGGTGCAACAGTGCTTGGTCCTGCAATAGCCGAAGCTAAGCGTATCCAGCTTTTCTTGACATCAGGCTTTAGTTTGCCGGAGTGCCACCACGTGGCGTACGTACTGACCTTAAACTTTTCAATGTTCCCGCATTGACGTAAGGTTGACGTCAACGAAGTAAAAACAAAAAAAAATTAAAAGCTGTCCGGGCGTATTGTACTTCACGGCAAAGCTTGCCCCGCCGGCGTTATCAGTGATCTTGATAAAGAGTGGCCGCTCGCGGGTGGAAATTACTGGTCATCTTAGGAACGTTTACTCGCGACGAGACAAACCCAGCGCTAATTGATTCCTGGCTTTTCAGACTTCCCGAATGGCAGCCACAGTACTTTGTTTTGTTTTTAATGCTGCGAAATCAACGGGCTAGGATAATTGTCGGAAGCACTTCACGGCCGCTTTAGCTCGGGCCTAATTCCGATGTCGCCTAATCAAATACATGTGAAAGGCAGAAACGCTTTTTTGAGATAAACAGTTGGCCTATTTTGATGAAATTTTTTGTATTTGAAAGAGGAAGTTGAATTCTAATGAATTTTGGAAGGGGAATTTCGAATTAGTTGTGAATCTTTTAACACGAATTCTCGAAAATTGGTAATCTTGAAAAAAATAGCAGCACGAAACTTACAAATTCACAGCTCTGCACCTATAATAGATATGACAGTTTTGTAAACTGAATGCATGAGAGCATCCAGATCGGACAAATTTGATATGTCGATTACATACACAGCACTTGCATTTAGTTGTCAAAGCACTGCCCTGTCACGGTTATTCCCGTGCGGGAAAGATGACCACTGTTTAAGATTATTGTGCAGTAATACTTGCAGAATTTGTGTGTTCTCCATATTGTCTGCCATGTTGCAGAGCCGCCATGCACACTTGCAGGTATCGAACGCAAGAAAAGGCTGCCCACGTACTCAAAGGCCTCGCGCACAAGTGCTCACACTTACTTGCATTCAAGAGTTGTGCGTCTGTCGAATACATTATTAAGGAATGTTACCAGTTCGGAGAAGGTGGCAGTCAGTACATGAGACAATTTGTTCACATCTTCACTACGCGAAAATCGGTATCAGCTTTCGAGGAATGATACCGTACAGTGCATTGTAGTTAATGTGATAGGGTCCGCATCGAAAATTTCAGACCCATGCCTCACCTTATAAGCACTCACCCTGTAAGACTGACGACTAATCATCCGGCATATATGTGTAGTCATCCGATAGTTTCTGGGCGCTGGTGTCAGCTATAGGGCTTCCTGGACCTCTCTTCAACACTTGCAGACATTTTCACCTTATTTTTTACCATCCGGTCTCAGCTAAACTCCTTCGACAGCCAGTTTATTTGTTCCGAAATTGAGCCAGTCTGCCAACGTACGCTATGGTGTTTTTATTTTTATGTTAGCTTTATATTTAAGTTAGTGCTGTTCTGAGATTTCCAACGGTTTCATCTTTTTTAAGATGCCCACATTCTTGCCGGCCTCTGTTCATATCTAGGGTTTTTTTTATAGACGTTGAAACCATAGCACGGCCTCCTGACCATGCTGCCCCAAAAAAACACATTTTATTTTCCTTGGGACGTCTGCAAGCTTCTTGCTTCTTGCCGTTTATCAACTTTCTGAATTCACTATCAATTGTAGCCCATATTGAAGACTACATTCCCACGGAATCACGTAACGACCATTGGATTGAAGCTTTTTATATCAGATTTAGCGTGGACACGACAGCCGCTTCTTCCCACTTCGAACATGACTATTCCATTAATGAGCGCGATCGTTAAGCACATAACTTCACAGTCTAGAAAATTATGCGGATCGCATACACTGTGGGAATCAATCTAATGGAAGCTCTCTCTCTGCTGTTTGCTTTGATTGGCAATATTTGGCGGTGATGGTGACAACGAACGTTTCATTTCATCAGCGTTTGGTGCAATACGGGAGTAGTGAGCTGATGGTAAATGTTACATTGCATGTACCACTGCTGTTGGTCTGCGTAGTACACAGAACATACAGGGAGACGTGTTTGCTTGAGGCGTTGTTGTGCGCCATTGTTTATAACCTATGAGAAGGTTGCACTTTGTCATTGCCTCACATGGTACATCGCATCGCGGTAGAAGTGTTGGCAGAATTATGGGGCTGTACGTGCCAAAACCGCAATCGGATTATGAGGCACGCCGTAATGGCGGACTCTGCAAATTCGGACCCCCTGAGGTACTTTAACGTGCACTTGAATCTAGCTACACGGGTGTTTTCGCATTTCGCCCCTTTCGAAACGCGGCCGTCGTGGCCGGGATTCGATCCCTCTACGTCGTGCTAACGACGCTCTTTACGCAGTACTTTCGTCTTATGCGTAGTTGTGAACCGGAGTGAAGGGCAGGGGGGTAACACGCCTTCCTGAAATGAAATATTCGGAATAACCCTTTGTGCTACGAGTTGTACATATGTCAAGGGTCCACGATGCAAACCACCTTCGATTCGGCATCAGCTTGCAAAGTGGGAACTTAGGTGAAACGTTTTCAAGCGGATAGGTTTTTATTATCATTAGGATATTTTTATTGAAATTTCCTTCAATGCCATGAGGTGAAAGCTGACTAATAAACACTTAAACTTTCTTTATACTGAATACCTGTTAACATAAGGTTGCTGCTTTTTACAACCTCCTAAATTAAAGAGTAAGTTATGAATAATTGATTGTAGTGTCGCGTAGTAGTGATGGTGAAGGAGGCTGCAAAACTGTGATTAACGAAGCTAGCATTTTAATGGGGGAACTTGTGCCCTCGAAAGCAGGGTAGACTCAAGTAACAACGATAGTGCCGAACACACTCGGTAATCGTCGAAAGTGTGATCAACGGGTCAAGCGCGTCGGCTTTCATACATCAATCGCCGAGTGTTACAGACTAATCACTGGGACCCGCGTGTCTTCGACAAAGTTCTACACTATTGCGTCACGCATACATGCAATCATATTACATAAGGTTCGGTGACAGACAGCGGATGGAACCATCGATAACGTTCCAGAAATTTCCTATAGATGCAGGCGCGCCCTGCGCTGCGTGATAACAATTGTTAAGCGGTGAAACCTGGTGACCGGAGTAAGATAAACATGTACACGTGTCAATAGCGTTAAATGTGTAAACACACACGAAAAAACAAAGTCCAAGACCATTTCCCAGTATTGACTCAATGAAAATGTAGCACGTCTATACTGTCACGTTGTAGTTATGCGAAGGACAAGGCAGCTCTAAAAGCGTTAGTCACGAATGTAACTCATTATAAGGCGAGCTTGCGCTGGTAAAAAAAAAAGAAAAGATATATAAAAAAAGGAAGAGAATACTCAATGCACAACGATGGCTGCGCGCAAAGTAGTGCTTGACGTCTCGTGAACGCGTCTCGTGAACACTGTTGGAGGATAACGAAGGTGGCAGGATAAGTCTGGTCATGAACGGTAATTCTTGCCATGCAGATTCAAGTCGGTGTAATGAGGTGTCCTGCAGCGTTCGGAATTTGAGCGCCTTCCCATGCAGTTTTAACTTTCTTCTACTGGGCATCGATGTGTCCACTGATTACGGAGTAATCGGCCCCTGTGTCCACTAAGGCGGTGACTGCGTGGCCGTCGAGAAGCACGTCGAGATCGGTGGTTCTTTGTCTTGCGTTACAGTTAGGTCTTGGCGTCGGATCACAGCTGCGTCGCGTTGAACTGTGCCTGGTATGTGGCGTCGTCAGGTCGTCTTTCGTCGGCGTATTCTTTGCTTCCAGACTTTGTCGGGATGGCGGCGTGTCGTTATTATGTCGCCGTGATGGTCTCTTCGGCGTCTTCGTCGGCGGCGGAGGATCTCCGTCAGTACAACGAACAGCAACCGCAGCTCCATCGGTTGTTGCTTTTCGTTTTCCGGATATAGGCTCACATACCGGCGCCGGGCTGGGTCAGCGTATGATCTGCGCTGCGGCGACAAGTAGCGGCCTGGAGACGGTGAACGGGACGGTCGTCGAGGGCTCTACTGAGTGGCGGCGAGGTAGTCGGCGATATCGCGACGTAGTTCGCTAATCTGTGGTCGCGGCGCGTTAAAGCGAATCATCACAGTCCCATCTCCCGGTATTGGCATCGGCGGTAGACGTGACCCGCTTCTACGCAGTGGTAACAGAGCGGGCGGTGGTCATGGGCGCGCTAGACGTCTGTCTTCCTTAGCTAGCTTTGCTGGTCGACGGTTGGGTGAGCTGGCGGTGGCGGCGGCGGCAGACGGCGGAACTCCGTCGTAACAGCGCTCTGGCGCGGGCGCAGAGTGTTATTTTGACGGCGGGCGATAGCGGCTTAGGTCATCGCTTCCGGTTGGGCCTGTGGCGAGCTCCAGAGGAAATTGTGCACATTCGACGCTGTGCAGAAGTCCAAACAAGTTTCTCGCGTTGTCGTTACGCTCGGTCTCGCTCCATTCATCTATACACACGCTCTAAGCCCTCCCTCGACGCGATGTGCCAGACAGCAGACGCAGCACTGGGAAAGCCGAGGAAGAGGCAAATGAAGCTCCGGCTTGATTAATGGGCGGCTAAGGTGCACAAGTATCTGTACATTGAAACTGTGATTACCGAATGTAGGAAGAGGTCAGGAAAGTTGGCAACCAAGTTGAGGGTAATTGAAAGTGTAAATGGACAACTAGGAGTCATCAAAAGGAAAGCGAGGGAAACAGAGAGTAAACTAGATGAAAACAATGGGGATACAACAATTTGGAGATTTTCAATAGTGGCAAGAAAAAGACAAGAATGGTAAATCTGTGCGATAACGGAATGGGCAGTAGTTTGCTATTTAGCACTTGAGCTGCTTGCCTAAGGACAAAAACATACCATGGTAAAAATTCGCAACAAGGTGGGGCAAGTGGGCTGCAGAAATATCCTGAGACCACTAAGCTCACCTTAATGGAATGCAAAGGGGTTCGCTCATTGACACCGGTACGCAACGTACACCTTCCAGAAGCACTTGGACTTAGAGTGGGCGGAAGCATGCACCGGTCAGCAATCGAGATAAGCAAGAGACGCTTAGATTATTGGCAGAGAAAAGCAGGGAAGATGTTTATACTATCGAGTCCGTTACAGGCGTGGGTATCGTAACCAGGTAGATGAGTTTTGAGGATTAGAAAAATGATTAGGGAGAGGTACACAAATAATGGTGCAATGAAAAGCAGCTATAACTTGCGTGATTAACCCAACCACCGCTCCGTTTCAAAGGGGATGTCAATAAATCATCGACTTCGCCCCCTAAGCTACTTTCCCCTATGAGCCTTCCCTTTGAGAAGCCCCTTAGAGTTCCAGCAGTTGTTCAGTTGTCAGCCGTCCTCTGCGCGTTGTTTTTTTCTTCAAGCGGCCTCAATAAATCAAGCTACACGGGTAGGTCTATGTTGAAGCAACACCATCTGTTGCTTGAAGGAGTGGTTTCAGACATGTGTGCTTAAAGGAATGTAGACTAGGCGCGAGTCTGAGCCTAGCACTCATGTCCGGAAAAAAGAATCCATCCGTGCTTTGCCCGCTTTGTAATGTTTAGTGGTGGGATTTTTAGCAGCTTGATATTTTTTTTTATTTCGCACACATGTGGCCACCGCCACAAAGTGGCTCTAGGATTCATTCTTCATTGAAATGCTTTTGTTTCTAACACTGTTTAGTAAAAGTCCTGAGTGCCAGTGATAACAGGACACTGTTTGTAATCTGCAACACTTTTAGTAAATCAGCATGCACATTGAAAATAATGTAAATGTGCACGGACCTGCCCACTAGAAAAATTAGGCAAATTCACTGCTCCCGTGTAGATTCCCTATTACAGTTAAGACAACTTTCTCTTCATATATATGAAGAGAAGAGCTTCCTGTTTGAAAAGTTTTGTTCCTACTTCGTGAAGACGTGACCAAGTATTCCCACTAATTGCTTTTTCCCAGTAATAATTAATCATGAACCAATTATCAGAACACAGAAAAACCTCACACACATGACAAGTAGATTGTAGCCTGAATATCACTAAAAATTGTTTGGCACTGAGAAGAAAAAAAAAGTTCTTCCTTTTAAACATTTACTGTTTTGCCTGTATTGATTGAAGCCTAAATAAATTTCGAATCGCTTTACTCGTAATATCTCTCCATGGAAATGCTGTATGACATTTCATCTAAAGGTGACACAAATCGCATTTTGTTATGTTTAATAGTTTTTACGTAAACGCAGTACAACTGAGGGTAGTACAACAAGAAAATCCGTGTTTTTGCCACTAGTGGTTTGATTTATGTTAGGTATATTCACTGCAATGATGTTCTACTGGTGTCATTCGAAAGCGAAGAGAGTGAGTTTTCTAAAGCAATGTTGCTCGCATTTGCCTAATGTGTGCCGAAAACACAGTTCCTCCATGAACATTGTCTTATATGCAGGGCAAATGCCGCCGGGGTGAGTCCGCCGCCAATCATGGTTATCGCAAGGTGCTACATTGCTTACTGTAAATGACTACCACAGGGACATTCGAAACGATTGCACTAAAAATATATCGGAAGTGAACGCAGCAGAAATAGAGTGGGTATAACGAAAATTATACTCGAAAGTGTACTTCAATGTATATTGAAAGTGTATGTCAAAGTGTGGGGTTTGGGAACGCCGCGCAAAGTAAAAGAAAAGTTTTATTATTTTGTGCAGGAAGGCGGGCATGGGTATGTGCCCGTCTGAAGCCGCCTGTACGTGACTTCTTGTGCTTTATTGAGTGCTTTGTGCAGTAGGGACTTGGTTCTCTTGACTAACCTCTAGTGCTGGATGAGATCGTCATAAGTGACGAGGGGGTCGCGCTCGCTCACCCATCCTGCCAAGAGGGAGTCCGGGCTCACACAGTGAGTTAGCTCTCGTGTGGCCTCGTGTGCCGTCTCGTTGGGGTTAGGGAGCGGCCCATCCAATGTTCCCATGTGCGCCAGTAACCAATTGATGTAGTGTGGGGTGAGGTGGTGAGTACCAAGTATTCTGCATATGGTCGGGGATATGCCCCCTGTTACGAAGGACATAATTGCCCTCTTGGAATCGAAGTATACCAAGCTTGTATCGTCTTCTAGGAGTGCAAGGCAGATGGACGCCTGCTCGGCCACCTCAGGACTATCAGTGAGGAACGTGCACGCGCTGATGACCCTGCCTTTCATCTTGGCCACCGCTGCTCCATAGGCTCGTTTGCCAGGATATTTGGCTGCGTTCGTAAAGCACCGTGCTTTCCCGGAGGCGGCCGCCTGACGGATGAGTGCTTTGGCTCGAGCAAGCCTTCTGCCGATGTTGTTCTCAGGGTTCATATTCTGAGGACACACTTTCTCGTTTGCTTCGGTGTTCTAACCATTTTACCACCAAATTGCATCACAGCCAAATTGCTGTTGAATGGGTAGAGCATCGGGTTGCTGTGCTGAGAGAGCCTCGTTCGAAACCAACCGACGGACCAATTTGGGTCAGTGAGTACATGACACTCTTCAAAGAAACCCATGGTGCTTCGCAGTATCAAACAACTAAATAAAATAAAGTGGGCTGCTCTTAGATGCATCTTTCTGACTGAAACTTGGGTCACTGCGGCCCGCAGGTATGTGCTGCTTTTCAAAAAAAAAAGTTTTTGAAAACTCATCTTATGCTTAGCGGAATGGAACGCGCGTTAAATAAGGGTGACCATATTTAAAAAAAACATGCATTTTTTTTATAAAAAAGCTCTTAGCGTGGTGTTTTTGCTGATTAGTTCTTCGGCGAGACGGACATATTTTGCAGCATAACGTGAGTAGCAGCAGAATCACCAACAAAATATCATCAAATAACGTTTTTATTCGAAACCCGGACGCTGTTGTTCAAGTGCAAAATCTGGAGGCAGTCACATTTTAATGCAACCCCAAATCATGAAATCTTCCAAATCGCCTCTCAATTATTTATTTAGCTGCACCAAAATTTATGGTATGCGCAATCTGTGACAAAATTTGCACGTTCGTGCCATGATGAATGGGAGCGCGGCCAATAAATATTGAACCCTATTATTTTCTTATTTTTCCTTTTTTATGCGTCATGCGACGTTCGTAGTTAGTTTCTCCAGTGTCCTCTGTTAAACAAAATGAGCAAGGCACCTTGTTTATTTAATAAGGGGTATACTGTTCTGAAAGTGTGCAGACTAATTAATACATTTGCGCTAAATTGCGCATGCCAGCAATCCAGAGCTTTAAGGGTCATGTTATGAACAACGTGGTAATGATGCCGCTTCCTGGAAGAACTGTGAACACAACCGAGGTCGAATATAGAACTGGCGGAGTGCGCAGTATAGCCAATTTTCTGATTAACAAGTGCTATATGCGGGCAAGGTTTCAAGTGATGTACGGTCTGTGCTTTTCTAGCATGTGATTTAAGGACAGAGAATCGGGGATTGATGTTATGCAAAGCAGTGTGCGGGGTGGTGCCTACCAAGTTGGCTGAATGACAATGAGAGCATCAAGACGTAAGCAGCTAGCGTTTGTCACAGAGGCAAATGTTTCCCAAGCAATCCTTGGCATTTAGAGCCGACACCAACGCATTGTGTAACTACAGCGGCGAAATTTTGCCAATTCCGCAGACCGTTATCCGTAAGATATGATTTTTGATTTAATAACAAGCCCCGTAGGGCCTGCCAAAAATTGCCACGGCCGACGGTTTTTCACGTCGTCCCGGCGGGGTATTGGGAAAAGTTTTCAACTAGCAATAGTCGCCCCTCAGTTATCACTTCATTGGGTACGACACCGCCTCTGCGCAAAGCGGACAGGTTTACTGTTTCGATATAGCCCTAATGCAAGAGGCCCCATTACATTTGCAGCGTTTTGTGCAGGTATACACTGTGTTTTCTCAGTAATTGCTCAGACAATTTAGAAAATTTTAGATTTTTTCACTAAGGCTTATAAATAAAACCACTTCTTTTATTTAATTGGAACGATTGCCTTTATATATTAGTCGAAACTTCTTATAGTAGTTGCATGAAAGCAGTTTGCAGTTCTGTAGAAAAAAAATTTTAACATGCCTTCACAGGTGGCGCCAGGTGGCTCCTAACACCCCCGGTTGCTGGTAACAGCTGGATAAGTCGGCGTGTGGTAATGTTCGACCACTGCAGTAGATTGAGTTGAATATTTAGGAAAGGCCCTGGTTTCCTCACATGTTGAATCATTTAGCTCCTGTTTAGCCACATTCAGCGGCCAAGAACGCGGAGGTCGTTAACTTGACGGTCTCGGACCAGTGAACGAAGGGCAAGTTTTAGTTTTCATGTCCGTGCTTCCGATGTTGTGCAGAGACAAATTAGCGCATGAATGGTCCACCGCTTCCGAAAGGGCCTCAGCAATGCCGTTCGTAACTGTATTCCGTCAGTTCACTGTGGCTTTGCTGTTTACAGTCGATTACCTTTCGAAACCACAGGCGCCTGAGTACGGGGGGCGGAGAGTTTGGGGCGCTCGTCGTCTTTGAATAACCTGCCTTCTCTGCTTAATTTCACAGTAAAATGCCATAGTCATGTCATGAACGAAGCCGCAAATTCTCGTCAGTTATGTTGAGAACGATAACGTGTCGGCATTGGTACGCTCACTCGGTGCGGTACGATGTTTCATGCCTGTGGAAAGACGCCCGGATACAACACGTAGCTCGTGTGATACGAGGTAAAGGGTCCAGTGCGCCTTGTATCGCACTCGGCGGGACACATTAGGAACTTCAGGTGAATGTAACATTGTAACAAAATTGGCAATCATTGCAACAAGCCAAATGACAAATGTAGCTCGAAAACTAATCGTTACATCGCTTCACGCGTAGAATATTGCGCAGCAGATCCACCCAGTCGAGCCTTGGGTTTAGACGTAGGAAGGAATTCTGAAAAGTTTCTTGCGCAGATCGTGCTGCCACACGGTTTGTCGTTTGTTTGGAGACATTTGCCGAGCGAAACTTACAGCTTGCAATTATTACTTGAAGAAACCCGCCTCTAATACCTGTCGTGTGAACTGCTGTGTTCATTCAAACGCCGTCTTTGAAACGGTGCAGTTGACTGTGCGCCATGCACTTCCTAGCCGAGAACAACGCCTGCCGCCAGACCCTCCTGCACCTCGTCTCCAGGGACAACGCCATCGTGGCTGAGCTGCTGTGGCTCTCGGACGTAGTGTCATCCATTTTCAAGCTTGACATCCTCCTCGACTACAGCTACTTCAAGGTGATCGACCATTTTGAGAACAAAATAAAAGCAAATGATTTAAGGATACGGCGCTTCACTGCCGAGACTCGACTGCCCTCGTGGTGTGATTGTTGTCATCTAGAGGCAGAAAGTAAGTTTGTGTAGAGGCAGGGTCCAGAGACTTGGAAGTGGCTTGCTTTCGAGTGGCATGCAGTTTGCAGAGGCTGCATGCATAGACCAACCTCAGTTTGCTTTGCCTTTAAATAAACATTTATTTCTGATTGAAGCACTGTAACGAATCACGCGAAACAAATTATATATAGCATGAGGCATGCCATACATTTTGCACCAAGGAAAGGGGCAGGCACAGACAATACCTACCAGCTCGCCTGAATTGACCTTTTCTTTAGTTTACAAATTAGGGGTCATCCTCCGTTTTGCTAGTGTTATATCAAGTTTTGTGAGAAATAAGATGTTGAAAGATGGGGTGGGGCAATATGAAAATATGTTTTGGCGCTTCCTGTACCATCGTCTAGATGCGCAGCACAAGAAACCACATGCCAGATGTTTACTTGCTACAAACAAGTATATTCTGACAAATTCTTCAAGCGGGCCAAATCTGCAACGGCAAAATTGCTAAAGAAGTCACGATGGTCTAAAAGCAATGTGTTTTTTGTTTGGCTGTGCTGTTCAAGTTTCCTAATTTTCTGCTGCATTTGTGCAGCGTCTAAAAGTAAATTATCTTAAACAAAACCCATATGTATTGCTCACAGAAATGCACTTCTGGCAAACGTGCAAAGAAATGGATGTGGTGTTGGCTTTTACGAAAAAAAATAATTCTGTTCACAAATAAAGAACATTGCGTGTCAGTCCCCAAACCTCCCTTTATAATTCTTCAGATGGTGAAAGGATGCAAGGGGAGTATCTTCTTCGAGCGTATATATACAGACAACTTCCTGAAACAGGTGAAATTGGAAACACCAATGTAGCTGAAAAGGTTACTGTGATCTAAAAACAACGTGTTGCTTTCCGGTATTTTCAATTTATTGCTGGTTGTGTTCTATGTGTCTATAAATAATTCATCTTACTGAACTGCATATATATATATATATATATAGACAGGCATGCTCTGAGAGCAAGCTTTTTAAATAATGTGGTGTTGTAGGCCCCCTGCCCCGTCCCTCTGTTCTAGGTCCGATTTTAGAACTTTCAATGTTCGCAGGTTGGCAAGTATACTTCCATCAAACTGGACGTGACCAGCTAAACGTTTCTAATTTTATTCTTTTAAACCATCGCTGGTTGTGCTGTTTTTGAGAGCTGTTTATTCAGGTGTGGCACCAAGTACAGGGTACCTGCCGCAGTAGCTTAGCGGCTGTGGTGTTCTACTGCTAAACACAAAATCGTGGGATCAAAACCTGGCCACCGCCGCCGTTTTTCGATGAGGGCAAAACGCAAAGAAACCGATGCCCCATGCAATGGTAGCACTTTAAATAAGCCCTGGTGTTCAAAATTAATCCAGATCCAACCACTATGACGTGCCTCATAATCAAATGGTAGTTTTCGCACTTAAAACCCCAAAATTCATGCACTAATAACGGGAATCATTTATGCTCACAGCATCTAATGGACCGGGATGAAGAGTTACGGGAGAACTACACTGACATCCTCTTGCGGTTCTACTTGGCATTTGAAAGTATCCACAAGTACACCATTGACCTAAACCGGTGAGCTTTCATGTGAAATTATCAAGCGTACAGCAGCATTCTGGGCCACCTTTTCAACAAAACAGCACTGTAATAAGGGCCCCTAAATCACCGTGAGCTCAAAGGCAACAAAGCAGACCGGGGAGTGCAACACAATTTGCAAACCTGCTTCTCAAGTACCCATTGTGATGTAAAATTTAAGGCTACATGCATCAACTCTTAAGGAATAGTCTTCTACAAAACAAAATGTTGAAATATAGTTTGTTTTGATTAAGTAGATGGTTCTTGCCATCATTTGGAATTGTTGTTAAGCACCATCTGCAATGAAATTTCATACAGCCTGCGTGCAAAATTTCACACTTGAAATATGAATGGAAGCAACATGAAAAACTAGCATAAATAGCTGTTTCTGATAACCAATCTTTACAAAATTATGCAGATCCCGCTTACTGTGGCAGACAAAGTCAAACAAAGCATCTTGTATGCAGTTGGCTATGACATAGAACCCTGCACTGGCATGGCTCGAATAGCTCTTTGACTTTCTCGACGTCTTCAAGCAGGAGCTCATTCTGGAGCTCAGACATGCTGAGGGTCAGAAAGAACGGGGTCCTGCCTTGCTGCTCAATCGTTGCAAACACATTCCCCTTCCTCTGCGCTGAGTAGTACCGCTGTAGTACGCCATCCTCAAGCTGAGCAAGTAAACCTCAAAGGAATGCAGTGTCCGAGTTGATGCATTTCTTGAAGAAACTGCGGTCTTCCAATAGCTGCTTTGCGAGCGTCAGGAGCAGGCCGGCATGCACGGGGTGGGAAGATTGCTCTTGAATCGCTGTTCATGCAGAGAAAACCACCGTAAGATATTTCACAGCCGACATGCCCACATCTTCCTATGCGCGTCAGCTCGCTAGGTGCACATAGTATGCAAAAATCGGAGGTGGAGATTCGGATGACGGAGCTCGAATCACGATGATGCCACAATCACGCCAGTGACGGTAACATGAGCTTATACCCAGCAGCTCAAGTTGGTAAGCACCGGCAGCTTCTCCAACGTAAGAGGCTAGACAGATATATACACGCACTCAAAATGCCTGAAATTCCCAAAGAATGCTTTATGTTAAAGAAAAGAAAGAACGCTGCCTTTACCACTCGCTGGAATTGATGCATCACTTTGAAAATACGACTTCTTAGCATGACCTTCGAGATGCATGTATCCTTTTTTGCCGACCTTGTTACGGCACGCCGACCATAAGAACCCCTGTCTTGCGCTAGCTGATTCCAAGACATGCCTGCAAATTTCGCAGCCTTATCACACTACCTATTTTGAAAGTGAAACATTTTGGGATTGGAAAAAAATTTAGCTAAATTGATGAAGGCAACATTCCTTGATGTCCATAATGTAACACATCCAACTACGCTTTGTTGCGATCGCAATTTATTTATTTATTTATTTATTTATTTATTGTACCCTCAAGGCATACAAGCATTATAGAGGGGAGGGGGTCAATCATTCAACATAAATACAGTTATTGGCACATACACAAATAAATATTTTCAAAAATGGGAACGAATGTAATTTCTAATAACAACGAAAATTCACACTGTCATGCAAGGCTTGTACAATAATTACGGCAACAAAATACTATTGCAGCCGATTAAGACACTAAAGAATGAAGTTTCCAACCGACATAGAGAACGTTTAACGAAAAAAAAATGTTGGAATGCGTTAAATTGCGCTGGAAAGAGCTTCAAGAAAATGGTCACAGTTGCTAATGCTAACTAATGAGGCGGGAAGATAGTTCCAGTCGAGGCTGGTTTTGGGCAGGAAAGAGTGCGAGTATGTTGCAGTGTTTTGTTGAGGGACATGGACTTTGTGGTTGTGATCAAGTCGAGATGAAACAAAATTAGGCGGTTTAATCAGTCGGGTCCTAAGAACATGATTATGATGATAAATCTTATAAAAGAATGCAAGTCGAGATAGTTTCCGTCTATTTGCAAGCGCAGGCAGGTTAAATATCGATAGGTGATAGCCATTACATGGAGGGTGTCGGTGTTACCACGAGGCTCCGCATATTTTTTTCTTTATTGCCGGTTTTGACATTATACACAAACAATACACAAAAAAGAAAGCCACAGAGAAAGCGTGTCAGGAAGAATATTTAGATGTATGTGCTGTATGTACGAGCTACGTAGTCATACTGTTCTTATCACTAAAGTTGCTCATACCAGGTTTTACATTCTTGACCAAATTGCTCCTCAGAATTTGAAGAATGGCAGCGCAAAAACAAATGTAACGAAACATAACACTGACAGCGAATGCCTTTTATCTTAAATTTTCTGAAACTATTAGATAATAAAAGTGTAAAACAGCATGAGAACTCAAAGGTGAAAGTGGTATAATTATAGTGGAGCGGCTCTTTTAGGCCACACAATCTCCGGGATCGGACCACGAAAGGGGTTTGAAACATACCCGATAAGGAAAATAGGCGTCAGCCGATAAGACATACTTTGTCTTCACTAAATAAACATAAAGGAACTTGTCCACGGCAGGATTCCAACAGAGGACAGCTATAAGCACAACAGCTCAACCACTTAACCGTTAGGCCACGGGTGCATGCCTGGTGGCCTACCGCGAGGCATTGGCCGCGTGCAAGCCAGCGCGTTGAAACGCTTGACGGAATACAGGAACACTCCATGCAATATTTCGACATAATCGATAATTGCAACCAATTATTCTGAATTCGTTAGTTTTATATATGTTTCTTAAAGAGCATTAGTCCCATTTACTCCGCGATTTTCCTTTGCGTCCAAATTTGAACGACAGGCGGCGAAAGAAGTCTAGGCGCGTTCGTGTTCCAATGGCAGAGACAGGCGCACAGAAGCAGCCGCACTTTAAGACCTCAAGTAAGACAAATTTTCTCGCTAGAAATAATTCGAAATTTTCTCGCTAGAAACGCAAGCTATGCAGAACGTGCATACGCTGTCGGCTTGTGCGATTGTTTCCCCACACGCAGTGACCAAGGTATACGGTGGCTACAATGGTACCCTGCAGGTGCATGGTTTCTGCAGCGAAGTACTGCGTCTCTCACATCGCACGAACGTGCTCCCGTGTGTTGTCAGAACGCCGGCCCAGAAGCTCCGGCAAAAACGCTCATCGCAACGAAGTGAGGCGGGCCCGCGTACCCACAAATGCAACTATGTTAGTTCAGATCATTTCATAAATCGTGGCCCAGATGCAGTGACAATTGGCTGCTGTGTTTGCGGCGCACGCTGGAGCTCAACGCTGGAAGCTCCCGTAGGAGGCGTTGTGGCTAACAGGAGGCCCAGGCTAAGTGACAACGGCGACAAAGCCCGGCAGTTCGAAAGCGCAACGCGGGCGCACATATTGTGACCGCCGTGAGTACGCCGCACTACGGGAACGCCGCGACGTCAACGCAAGGCGAGAACGCCAACGAGACCTCGTAGTTCTGACCGATGCTTCTCGCGGCCATCGAGCCCTCTCCGTGAAGGTGTCAACACACACCACACTACGCGCGTTTACTTACTAGGCTTAGGTTTACGGCAATTCATACTGCCATTACAGCTACGCGCCTTTCCACTTCGTGTGTGATGTTCGAACATGTTGCAATGCTATTGATTGCTTTGCCCTTATTGCGAAACCGCGATGCTTTCTATACATGCAAGTGTACTGGTGAACGCCGGAATACGAGTCAGTTATGACAGCCTTTACTGACTAGCCGGGTGTGACGTAACACAGATCTACACGTCCAACGCATGACGACGTGTAAGATTTAGAAGGCGGGATCAATCACTACTACGCTAATGGCTATAAAATTTCCCCGTAGGAAAGACATTTTGAATTACGCACATTTCATCGCGATAGCAATTATACGACTCTAGGCGCGTGTACAGCTCGAGCGCGAAGGGTTACAGGGTCTCTAGGGACGCGGGGTGCAATTTGGCTGCCAAAACTACGAACCAAAGTGGACGCACCGTCAGCGCTACGCTCAGTCGAGTCGGCTAAGAACAGCCTTCGGACTTCCGTTGCCAACGTGAACGTTGTCTGTGAAAGGGAATAAGACTTTACTTAGTATCGAACAATGTGTCACCTTCTGGATAGTTTGTAAGTGCAACTGGGGATCGCCAGCTTGTGAGCACCCGCTAAAACGCTAGCCCCTTTGCTGAGGATTGCCATCTGTCTAGTTATGAGTTTGGTCGAGTCTGCCACCTATCATACTCTATTTTCGCCTATCCACTTTCCCTTCCCTGCTGCCCTCATATAATGGCACTGCGCCGTGCTTTCTTAAGGGTTAGGCGAATTGATTAAGCAGCATTAATTAGATACTGCAGAGCTTGAGTATAGCGAGATGGCAGTAAAATAAAGAATTTAGTGTTAGCATTACATGATCCAGGCTGCGCATGCCCAGTACGCTACCGACGCTGCTGATGTTGTTTACAGTGTCGACAAAAGTATTATTCTATGGCCCATGTTTCTCATAGAAGTGAGGACAAGATCGCGTACATGAATATGTACGCGATGCTTGGGCGCACGTCGAAGAGGAGCCGGTGCTGACACAAGAATTAGACGTATAAATTGTTGTGTTTAAGAAAGAGTTCGTTTTTTTTATATTCCTCGCAAGTACAGGATACATGTTAAGCTATCTAATGTATCAAATCTATATTTAAGCAGGACACCAAAGTGGCTCTCTTTTTACCTTGAACATGTAGCCTTTTGCAAGGAATTCAGAAATTTACAGCTTTAATTACGGGGGGGGGGGGGGGGGGGAGGGAAGGGACATTCACCTAAACCTTTGAGGCTTCAGATATTTTTCAGCTATCATATGTATACCAAGCTAGCGTTCTTTTTAATTTCTGTCCTCCGGAGTTTCTTGCGTTCCGCGGAAAAAAAAAAAGGAAACTTTACAATTTTACTCGCTTTTGCCCGTGCTAACAGCACCCAAAGTATTCAAATATTTGATAAATTAGCTATTTTGGCCATCACACCGCTTCATTGTCTCGCCAAACCCAGCACTTAAAGGGCTGGTTCTTACGATGTGCCTTTGAAAACAAATGTTCATTGATTCCTTCTAGCTCCTCTGGGCAAGAAGGAAAACTGTCGCCAAAATGCTATAAAATTTTGGGGAAGAAAAATAATCATGTAGATTGAGTCTCTAACTTCAGCAAACATCTTGGATTTTTTAACTATATCTGCAATGTTCGAAAACACGCTGTTTGATTTGGCGTGGAATGACCCAATAAACAACAAAAGAGCCACGGTGTACGAAATCGTCCTCAAAGTTCAAGTGATCCTGTCAGTGCTGCTGGATGTGCTTGAATACGCTGTATCTGTGTGTGTGTGTGTGTGTGTGTGCGTGTGTGTGTGTTTAAAATGAGTCGGCAGCGGGCCCCCTGTCTTGCTCAACGTCCCTGACCTATTGCCGTTCATAGTACTTCCAGATAGCTGTGCTTCCTCTGCACGCGAGTCGATGGTATGCAGCTGTCACCGATAACCTCCATTGTCAGCCGCGTATTCGAATACTGACTAGTGTGATGTCAGATTTCAATATTTATGACATCTAATTATACTGATCTTGAACTAAGCACGGAGGGGTCAACGGAAGTCCGAAGATTTGAGCCCACTGGGGCCCATATTCTCCGTCGCGTGTATTTGACTGCGCCCGAAGACAACGCTTGTTAAGCGGAGATCGAAGAAAACGCCAAGCACAATGAAAGCGTTTTATTGTCGTCGACGTCTGTGTGATCAAAGTGTTATAACCCATCCGCGTGATGCACGTGAACGGAAGCTCCAGCGAGCCAAAGAGAAGTATTTATTATGATAGAAAAGCTGAGAGGTTGATCAACGTTATAACCCGCTACTTGGCGTTGGGGGAAGGGAAAAGTGTGTAGACAGAAAGAATAGAGAAGACGTTGATTATGGGGATTAAGATGGTGATGAAAATCTTTCATGCTCCGAGACTCTTCGAAGTCTCTTGTCAAGTCCGCTCTTATACAAACCTTTGTTGAGAGCCTTCAGATTATCAGGCTGATGACGAGGACCCTGCGAGGCAAGGGTGCATAACATGGAAATGCCGCCGCTGTATAGCTGGATGACTCCTAGCGACAGTGATACCACGACAATGTAATTACAAGCGATATATGACAGTGATAATTACAGCGATACCATGACAATGGTCATTACATGTCAGTGTAATGACCCTTTATTTAGCTCGATAGCCATCCGGGAGGCACTCGGCGCAGTGTACGATCCGTACGCGCGCGTTCACAGCATAGCCTGCCAAACAGGAACAACGAAAGGTTGCAGGCACCTAGCAGGGATCGAGGGCTTTGTCTAAGGCCAGCAAGAGAGAGATTGTTGGCCTGTCGATCCAGAGGTCCCTATGCAACGTCTCGCTAACTGTCCGACAGTTTGAACCCGCGCCCACCTTCCCGCTAACGGCTCGAGCCGCAAGGTGGGCGGAGGCGCGAATTGCCTGCCAGACAAACAGATGGAGTGAGCCCCCTGGGACACTCGGTGGTGCACGACATATTGTCTTCTGACACCACTGCTAAACCGTGGCTCTCGAACGTCAGATAAACGAAAGGCGCCGAGACCACGCGAGTGAAGAGGTCTCCGGTGAAGCCGCGTTCAGGATAACATTGCCTCGGGCTAGCTCTGTTTAGTCTAAATGAAATCCCTCAATTCCCGAAGTTATGCCGTACGGTGGCTTCGCCTCAACATGACTATATGAAGGGCGGTGCACCCTTTACAGGAATATAATGCATTGTTAATATTTTTACAATTTGGCGCTATTACACTCGTACCGTTGTCTTAACATACTCTACGACTGGTTCTCGCTTTTCGCTTCGTTGAGAGCTACATTTCATTACCATTTGCTACTCGCTACAGTGCTCTTCGGGCGGAAAGAAAGCCGTTCTTTTTTTGTTCTTTTCTTTTTTTTTTCTGGTAGTGAATACACGAAACCCACGAACAACAAACGCGTGTGCAGTCAGCTCGGAAGATCTTCTTCCATATTCTCAAACAATCCTCAACCCAAACCTCTTCCTCTGCTCTACTTAACTGAGTACACCGCCACCCGTCGACTGAAGAAGACGCCGTGCTTCTCAAAAATTGACGCGGTGTGGCAACGCAGCGCAGTGACCACTTCGGTCGGCTGGCGGCGCTGCCATCAACTTTGTTGAGTCGAGGTGGGGCGTTGAGTGGAATGACGTTCCAGAATACGGGCGCTTGTTTTCAAACAACTACCCGTGACACGCACAGAAGTTAGACAAGTGCGGGAGGCAATGAAAAGTCTGAAGCGGACGTGCTGGATCTGACACAGGGCGTTTACGCTGTCGGCTCAAGACGCACGTGCTGCGTTCATTGGGTGGCCGCTGTGCAAATGCCAGATCCGAAGAAATGGTTCTTGATGAATTCGTACGTCTCCTTGAGAACAAGTCGAGTAGAAATTGCGTCGTCATGAAATGCACCTATAACGCAGACGAAGCGAGACGCAACAGGAACTCGCGATCGGTGTTGTGATAAACGCAACGGTGCACTTCATCCTTGCGAAGCTTACAGTAGTTCAATTGCCATCGAAACCTATTTTCGTGTGCGTAGTGTAGAAGCGCTCGTGCGGCCAATAAACCAACTATAGTATGCGTCAGCTTAATTGTACGAGGGCATATCTGGCGCCCGGCCGGTTGAAATCTACTCTGGCATGATAGGTAGGCTGCATGCACCTGCCGCCGCCTTGCTAACATCAAGCGTGGTGGTCAGTGTTTACAGTGAAGTAACAGCCATAAAAGCTTGGTGTAAATTTCTGCGTGGTCTGCACGTTACAGGACGCTCTTCCTTGCTTACAAGGTATATTTTATTTGTTTATTAGTATACGTGAAGGAAAGTAGGTAAACGTTACCTAATTGGGGCTAATGCAAGCTCCAGCAAACGTGCTTTAAGAAGGTAATTGTACATCGCCTTCCTCGTGCACCACAAAAAATAGGATGATGATGATTATGGTGATAATGATGATGATTATAATATCTTGTGAATGGTCTGGTGCATGAATATAAAAATTGCTTGACATCAAAGTTATGAATGGTGCAGTTCGTAAACAAAACCGTTGCATGATGTTAAATGTTGCGTAGGACTAAAATTAATATGGTTGTAGCATCACTGTTGCCTAGCTTTTAATTGCCCGCTGCCTGCCACATACACTGATACATTCGCGTTTGATCGGCTTCTATCTTTATGTACGAAAAAACTTTGAGTCACATTATTTTCTTTTTTCGCACAAGGCATGTCTAGTAGCACTGTGGATCTAGTAAGTAGTGGAAGTTGGACGTGGTAGATACCGCGAGTCCGGTAGAGGGCAGCACTTCCTGAGATGTGCAGTGTACACTGTTAATCAATGGTAGTAGAGTTGAATGCCGAAACCGATCAACGGGGGCCACATGCACAACGAAGTTTGTCCATGGTGTTACTCCAATGTCATTACGTTTTTTGCGAAGTGAGCATTGTGGTTACGGGCAATTGGCTAGCCAGCACTTCGGAGCTACTGGGCAGATATTGCGGAAAACATCGGAGGAACTCACTCATGAAATTTCCTGTAGGCAGCTGACTCCTGAAATTCTTCGTGGATCATGCTGTGACGATGTCCGACATCACCAGGTTCTTTACATAAGGTGAACTCGTTTTTTCTATGAATACCCTTTGAGTCGCACAAATACCTATGAATACGTATGAGACGCACAAAAGCACAGTTCGCAATAGGGGATCAAAAAATTTGGGCGTGGTAGTTCATAGTGTCTTTTTTTCTTTTTTTTTCCTTGTTTAACCTAGGTAGGACATTAAGCAGTATAATAGCAAGAGCTTGGTGGCACAACCCACCGCCCCGTTCCAAAGGGGACGCTCATAACATCTATTCATCCATGCATCCATCCATACAATCGAGAGATGGCACTGGGAAAATCAAAACGAATATCATCATCATTACGTAGTGAGAAATATGGCCGCTACAGTAGCGGCTGATGGGGTTCGCTGCGCTGCTTGCTCGCTGGTTTTGGGCGTTTCGCTACCGCTTTCGGAGCGGTGCTCGTGTGTACGGTACTCTAAAGTGTCTACCGATACCTTTATTATATCGCCAGATGACCGAGAGGCCTCAACTGGCAAAAAACACGTCAGACCAATAAGCTTACACTGTTTATTGTCAATCGAGATTTAAGCAGTACATTCCCGCAATTTTTGTACAGGTCAGGTGGAGCTAATGCTGTCAATCACTGTGTTTCCAACATACAGAAACACAGATAGTAATCCCTTTAACGGAATTAAAAACTGAAATCGAGCGAAGTTTTCTCATCGTGTTTGGCGTGCCGCTAAAGCAATGACAACGGTATTGTGCTCGGCTACACTCGTACTTGTGTTTCCTACAGTGCTGTTTGACGTGTTTCATACTATACGTATGTTGTCTGCTTTCGACAATTTCAGTTAGATTAAAAAAAGAAACATAAGAAGTGCTCGGCAAAGATGTACTGTCAGTAAGGGAAGCTCGAACTGCAATGTCGCATTATTTTCATAACACATTGGCGATAGGCACGAACTGTAGAGGGGAAAAAAGTCATGCTAAAGTTTAAATCACATATTGTGTGTTCCTGATATTTCTGCTACACATTTATTGTTCAGGTGCAGCAGTAAAGGCTTTGACACAAGTTGATTACTCGTAGGAAGGCGAGGAACGTTATGGAGACGACAGTGCTTACAAGGACCTCTGCAAGTATTGTGTATAAACTAGGGCACTAAATAAACATATAAGTATGCCCAACTAATGCTCCCGAATCCTTGTAAAATGCAAATTTATGTTGGAGAAACATCTCGGTTTGCATGTTCAAACAATGCAAAAAGGTTACAAGGAGATGAACACTTCAGTTGAGTTACAGAGGTGAGCAAGGGAAGCCTCAGCCTGTAGCCACCGCTTCAGCAATCAAACATATATGTGAGGGCCGTGAAGAAGTTAAGTTCCCATGCTGAGGCTTCCCTTGCTCGTTCACTGCTGATTGGCTGACTGTTAAGCCAAACTACGAGTATATATCAAGAACTTTTTGGGAACACACTGTCCTCAGGTATGTCATCGGCTGTTTTACGAGAAAGAAAAATTGATTTTCTTGGTTTGTCATGTTTGAGAAGTGGGGAGTAGGTCACTTGTGTGAAGTTGCCTGTTCCAGCCATCTCTTACGGTTCATGGCTAGCCTAGTTACTGATTTCATGCAAACTGTACATGAGGCTTTTGTAGTTAACAAATGAAAAATGCAATATCCAGATCTAATTATAATCCTATCACTTGCCATCTTAACAATGTACCGTTAGAATTCGTCCTGTCCTCTAAATATATTGGTGTACACATTAGAAATAATTTAAATTGCACCAATATGGAGTATTTCATGAACAATTCTATTCACCTTCTCGGGTACTTAGAGTGCAACTTTTCCAAAGCACTGTCTACTTTAAAACTACACCTTTAAAAGACTCTAATACGCTCAAAGCTTGAAGATGCCTCTGCAATATGGGATCCCAGCTGCGTTAGTCTTATTACTTCACTTCAACTAGTACAAAATAACTCTGCCAGTTTCATTCTTTCTAATTATAACCGTACAGCGAGTACAACCTTAATGAAACTAACCAGCACTTATTCCCCTGCCTAATCGCCGCAGTCGCCATGTTTCGCTATTTCATAAAATGTTCCTTCATACCACACTTCATGACGACTTCATACCATGGCGTCCAGTACATCGCACCGCCTCAGCCTACCATGCTCAAGCTAATGGCATGACGGAACGTTTCAATCGTACCCTCGCCGACATGCTGGCTATGTACCTGTCCGATAATCACGCGGATTGGGACTTGGTACTCCCATTCATAACTTAAGCTTATAACTCTGCCGCCTAAGCTACCAGTGGTATCTCACCTTTTTTTCTTCTCTATGGATGTCAGCCATCATACTGCATACACACAATTCGGCCATAACCACCTGACGTTTCTAAAGCGAAACCTATTTCTGAAGCGGCTGCTTATGCACAAGAATGGCGTCAACTGGCGAGTTCGTTTACCACGCAAGTCTAGTGTACTCAAAAATCTCGTCATGGCGCCTCTGCATCTACTGCCCACTATTGCCACGGAACGCTAGTTTGGCTATGTATTCCATCCACCACTCTCGGCCTTTCTACCAAGCTCTTGTCCAAATACCACGGTCCTTGCAGAGTCCTAGAGCAAACGCCGCCCGTGAACTATGTCATCGAGCCGGTTGAGCCAGCCCCCGACAATCGTTTCCGAGGCCGTGAATCAGTTCATGGCGCACGGGTTAAACCGTTCTGCGAGCCGCTTGTGCTGTCTTCTGCCTAGGTCGCCAGTGTGGCTCCTTTCTACCCGGGCAGTGTTTTAACGGAGCACTTCGGCGCTAGTTCTGTGCCAGCACCGAGAAAGAAGTTGACGTTGGTGTGCGCCTCGCTCTGTCGGTTTTTCGGGCTGTCGTTGCCCAGTATTAGTGGCCCTTTTCAGATGCCGTGCCCGCGTTGCTGACACGAGCACGCCTAGGCGAAATAGGCGAAATTTCGCGAGAACACAACACAGGGGAAATTAGCTGTACTTACTAATTGAATTAAAGAAATGATAAATTAATGGACAGGGAAATAGATTAAGAAACAACTGGCCGCAGGTGGGATACGAAGCCACGTCTTCGCATTACCCGTGCGAACGAGGGCCCGGAATCCGGCAACACTGACGCATTCAGGTAGCATCTGTGTGATTATCGACAAGTTGCCTTCCCCCAAAAAAACACCACGTACTCGTGATCTTTCCTTCGCGCGGTCTGTGGTGAGGCTGCTACTTTGTCTCACATGCTCTGGGATAACGGGTCGTTGGGCCTCAATTTCACCAAGGAAGAGTGGGACGCGCTCCAGCGAAGTGTCGTCTTTCAAGACCAAACCCTGGCCGTTCAGCTTGCCGGCGATCGGGCCGGCTGGCTAGACCTGTCGGTTTCGTCGTAGCATTAGCCGGGTGCGCGTTTTTTCTCGTGTTGCTGCATCCAATAAAACTTTATTCACTCACTCACTCATTCACTCACACGCTCGCTCACTCAGTGACTCACTCACTCACTCACTCACTCACTCACTCACTCACTCACTCACTCACTCACTCACTCACTCACTCACTCACTCGCTCACGTACTCGTGACGCCTGCGCCAAAAAGGATGTCCCACGTTTGGCGCCAAGGTTCGTGTGTGGTGGCGCTGGCTAACACTCGCAGGGTTTTATTTCTACAGTGACTCACGTGACGTCACCGCGCTTTTTACCCTGCCCCGCACTCTGCAAATTTACCAACACGCATATCAAATGAAATGGCTTTCAAAGAGGAGCAACCTGTTTTCTATCCCAGTCAAATAAAATGATCACTAGGGACTCCCGTGACGTCCCCACGGTTCTCACCCAACCATGCACGCTACTAATCTGCCGACATGAATATCAAACGAAATGGCTTTCAAAAAGCAACAATCTGCTCTTTATCAGAAAGTCGTATTCGGTAAACCCTAGTGATTCACTTGACGTCATCTCAGTCGCACGCGAGCATCAACTCCCCTTACCTGCCGACAAAAAAAAAATTGTTTTGAAAGAGTATCAACTTGCTCACTATCACAGTCAATTAAAGTGATCACTAGTGACTTGCGTGACGTCAGCATGGTTCTCAAGAATGAATGCAGCATTCCGACCTGCCGACATGCACATCAAGAAATTGATTATTGAGCAGTAACAAACGGCTCACTATATCTCAGGCCCATGATGTGATCACTAGTGAATCACGTCACGTCCCCACACTTTCTACCCAACCAGGCACTCTCATAGCCTGCCGACACGCATATCAAACGAAATGGCTTTCAAAGAGTAACAACCTGCTCATTATTACAAAGTCGAATGCGGTGGTCACTACTGACTCACGTGACATCACCACCTTCGCATGCGAGCGTCAACTCCCCTTATCTGCCGACACGTATATCAAAAGAAATGGTTTTGAAAGGGCAGGTAGCTGCTCACTATCGCTCCTTAACCTGACGTGATCACTAGTGACTCACGAGGCGCTGGTCCGAGGAACTTGCGCAAGGTATTGTGTTAGATAAGAGGCGAATTGACAGACACCATCCTTATTACCATGGTGACTCACATGACGTCACCTTGAACAATACTTAGCACGCACTCACCAGTAAGGGTGGCATTGATGTAGAAATGAATTATTTTTCAAGGGCGAGATATACAAATTGAGTAACAACTGTTCCTCTCAAATTAATTGAATTGGTTATAATAGAGCCATTGTTCTAATATGGCCAGCAACATTTTTATGCTGCCTACCACATAAGAAAATATCGTTGCATAGACTTACACTCTGATGATTGCGGCGCGTCAAATATGCGTGGGAAATTGGAGACTACCTGAATCTCGGATGCATGGGATGAGTACGCATTCTTTTCTCACAAAGCTCGAGGATGGACTGCAAGAAGAAAAACCTGTAAAATGGCGTCATGATGTGTTTTATGAGGAATCTCGCTCGACGTCAGATCGTACAAAAATAGGTGGCATCTCCTGAACGAGAAGACATAATTTATTCGATGCGGTATTTGATTTCACAAGATACCAGAGCATTTCCTGAATGGAAGAACAGAAACAAACTGAGAACGACTACATGCACTTCCCTCTAAGCGGGGCCCAAACAAAGAAAAGTTGTGCCTATCGATTGCCGTGCGAGCCACGCGTTAAACAATTGGCATTGCGTGTTGTGCAGCATTCACAAGCAACGAGCGCCGGTGCTCCTTTTGTGCGACTCCTAGTCACCAGCAGTGCGTCGCACCGCTGACTGAGGTACTCTTTAACTTGGCATCTGAACTTGGAGAAGGCTTCCTCAATCGGAATCAAAAAAGGATTGTATGGCGGAATGGTTCGAGCTGGCCACATTTGCCTGTTCCGCGCGCTTGTGAGTGGTAGCGTTGTCGAAAATGAAGACGGCCTTTGTGTCCGGCTCCTGATAGTCAACCTGGGCAGAAACGTCGTCGAGAAAGTCATTAATACGATCGAATGGACTCTTTCGACAATTCGCCAATACAGCACACCGATTGCCGACATGCAGGCGATGATGTTGTTCGCGCCTTTCGTGGAAGTCGTCGTCTGGAACGCTGCTGTGCCCTTCATTTGCGGGCCGAATTTCCTTGAGCACCGCCTTGAGCACTACGGCTTGCCTCATACTCCGAGTATGGTCTTCGCACGTACCCAGCCCTACAATCCATTTCAAGTTTATTACTTCGGCCACAATGCGATGTGCGATGTGAGGAAATGACAACGCTCACCCCTCTCAGAGGTTTTAAAATATGGCGCCCAACAACGCCTCAAGCAAACGCACGTTCTGTGTACTACGCACACAAACAGCAGTGGCGCACGCAATGTAAAATTTAACATCAATTCACCACTGTGGTGTTAGCCTAAACATTGAAGAAATTAAGCTTTAGTCGTCAACATCACCGCTAATTATCGTCATTCAAATTCAAAGCATCCAGCACGGAAAGCTTCGATTACATCGATTCCCACAGTGCGTGTGATTTGCATATTCTTAATCCTCTTTCATTTGCGTTATATTATCATTTCGTTGTTTCAATTAGTAAGTTCCAATATGATCCTTTATGTTGTGCTTGGTAGCTTTCTTGGTTTCTTAAAGTGGGATCAATAAAAATCGGGTCCCACTGCTCACATTATTCTTTCATACATATATATATATATATATATATATATATATATATATATATATATATATATATATATATATATATATATAGTCACCTAATAGAGGTTCTATATTGCTTATTTATGAACTAAAAGCGCCTAAACCTACGCCAGACGTACAGGCGAACAATCCAATGTGACGTCTTAAAGGCGTGGCGGCATGGCAGATCCATAAAGGGAACGCTCTTCCACAACCGCACTTTGCGAAGCTTCACACTAACTTCGAAATACGCTGCTTCAAATACGTACGGAACCGCTGATTCTACAGTCGTGCCCACGACCGGGCCAGTGGGCTAGACCTGCCGGTTTCGACGGGGGACTAGCCGGGTGCGCGACGAGTTCCCGCCCTCGCCGGACCTCCAATAATGTTCCTTCTCTCCCAGTTATACCTAGCTGCCATCAGATGTGCGAGCTAGCAGTCCGCTCAAAGAAGAATATAATAAGAATATTTGAGGTTTTACGTGCCAAAACCACTTTCTGATTATGAGGCACGCCGTAGTGGAGGACTCCGGAAATTTTGACCACCTGGGGTTCTTTTACGTGCACCTAAATCTAAGCACACGGGTGTTTTCGCATTTCGCCCCCATCGAAATGCGGCCGCCGTGGCCGGGATTCGATCCCGCGACCTCGTGCTCAGCAGCCCACGCTCAAAGAAGAGGTACGAGTACGGGTCATAGCTCCTTTCGAAGGTAATCAACGCTAGCCAGGCGTTACGCGGTGGCGTGTAGGTGACGTCACGGGCCAGTTGCGGGCTCAATTGTTCATGAGGACATTTTTTCCTCAGGTACGTTTTTAGCACTTTTTCCTAAATTGTTCCTTGGACAGCCTCTTAGACGAGTGAAAAACGATTTCGCCACTTCGATCTGATAATTGCTATATGACTGCAAGCAACGCGTCGTCATGGCCCTCAACAGCCACTTCTAACGCGCCGTCGGATCAATCGTATAAGTACGTTTATCCCACTCTCTTTTACGTGTGCTCTGCAGCACATGTAAGAACAGAGCAAGAAGCCTAAACGCGTCGCCCCGACTTCGCGACTCACGTGGCAGTCCAGCGGCAGTGATAACCGAGCGCTTCCTGCCTTCTTGCCCTGTTATAGTCAAGTGAAGAAAATACATTTTTCGCCAGATCTGGCCAACTGCAACTGGGAAAAAAAATCTGAATTGCTATCCTACTCAGTTGCCTAACGCAGTTAACTGATTTTAGCGCAACGCTAACACTGCAGCCGAATTGCGAAAGTTTCTGTACCTGTAACTTTAACCACTGGCTAAAAACTGTTCACGTTTGGGCCACATTATATATATTTTTATTTCGGCGTTTCTAAAAACTGATTCTTCCACTATTTACGCACCTTTTATTGTTGTCTTTACTGTATACCCTATTGAATATAAACATCCAATGCTTGTTTCATTGGAAAGCATGTTGACAAAGACAATCTTGAATCAGTACAAACGGAAGCCATAAGATTTATATTTAATGCGTACCAAGGCGGCACATCGCAAAACCCTCTTTTGGAAAGGGCGAAATCGGAAGCTATGGAAGAGAGACGGAATCGCGAAGGAGTGAAGCTGCTCTATCTTGAATAGAATAACAAGTTGGCAATAGAAAAAATCAAGTACAGCAAACTAATCTTGCGCCGCCAAACGTGTTTGTCTCACCCTCGAAAAGTTACGGAACACCTCTGCCATACCCACATATACAAGTATTCCTTCTTTCCTAGAACGACTAATGAGTGGAATAATTTGCCACCCGAGCTTCTCGAAAGCGCCGACCTGAAATCGTTCGTTCGTGCGTTGTCTCCAGCGTCTTTAGGAGCATTCTATTTGGGTTACTTCTAGTTTTCTTTGTTCTAACCCCCATGCAGCCACAGTGAATGCTTTCATTCCTATCTAACGTGTTGTCGCTTTCGTAATAAACATGCTCACGCTTACTTATATTATTGCTCTAGACAGTATTTCCTGCACTGTGCGTTGCATCTGTGAGTATCTTTTGTCTGTGAGGTTGTACGAAGTGTTTTTACTTGTTATTGGATATTACGTTTTCCTACGGTTTGTGTTTCGCTTCGGCAACTTTTATTATGTCACTGAAGTGGTAGTTTACGAATATTTTTTAAAGCGTAAACAAGGAACATGGCACAAAAGGAAGGTTATTCACATGGAAGGCGCTAATTTCTACTGTTTATTCGACAATGTCGACATGGATTATATATGACACAGGTTACCCCCCAAACAGGTTACCTCCCAACAATCATCACCGGGGTTGCTGAGGGTCCGTTTCAGAAGTTTAAGCCAAGAGCAAAGAAAGACAATAACGATTTCAGGGGAAGGAAGCGTGCGCTGGAAGTAGTTCCTCAGATATATAAAGTCTCGCATATTCTCAAGAAGGCCGCGAATGGGCACGACATTGGTCTGGTTTTTTTCTGCCCCCAACAAACTTGGCCGCCTTGGCCCTTCGATAGCTTCAACTAGGGAAAACAAGTCGAGGTGGTCGAACGAACAACCATTCGCCCTATCTAAACTGCACCAGCGGAGCTGTCTATGACAATCCTTTGGCCTGTGGGAAAAGCTATATCGGTCAAACAGGAAAGTGTGTGAATGACAGATTTAGGGAGCACACCTTGGACAATAAAAAGACGGAAAGAACGCATTTGGCGGATCGCATGAACTTTTGCTAAGGATGTGAGGCATTATTTCGGGATACAAAGATTCTAGGTAAAAGCCAGATTGAATAGGCCCGCTTGATTTTGGAAGCACATCACGCAGAAAAGAGGAGTGAAAGTTGCATCAGTGAGCCTTCGTGAAGCTTGTAAGCAAAAGAGTTTGCATACCTGCCAGGGCCCTATAACGTAAAACTATTCCAATATGCTTTTATTCTAATCTTCTGACGTCAAACTTGCGTAGCCGCCGACGCAAGCGCTGGACGGTAACCCGCAGGATTGTCTGAAGAGATCAACCAAACGCTCTCCTCATTTATAGGAAGTTACTTTCGTTTGCTTTAGAAACAAATAACATTGCCTACACTGAGCGGCTTGTCTTATCTAATTAGCTGACAAGAGGCGACGAGCGCGCTCAAGTGGAGAGGGATTCGATGGGGCCGAGCCAATGCACTGAAAATCGCTTGCGTATGAAGAGGGTGTAGCCAGCGGCTGCGATTGGTCCGCTTGCCCTTGCTTATCTTGCGGTGCCTGGTCTAAAATCGCGGTGGCATGCAACGGAAGGTTAAGAGTGCTGCTGAAACGGACCCTCAGCAGAAGTCGTAAACGTCCCGAAAGTGCTCAGAAACGTTGTACGGACACGCAAAAAGTTTAATTGTATGCAAATAAATCCATGCTCTTCAGCAGGCGCAAGTAGTCAGTGTCAGAGTGATCGGCGCCAGACATCTTTTATTCATTTTGGAACGTGGCATCCTGTGTCTATTCAGAAAAAAATTCACTTTTTTTCGGCATAATAATGCTTCTTTAACGCGTACATGTCACTTTGACGCGCTAAGTTTTAGCGGCTTTGTGACGCCGCGTGACAGACAGATGAAATGGCTGCAGCCTTAAATCTTTTGACCAGTCATCATCACCATTATCATCATCATCATCAGCCTATTTTATGTAGACTGCAGGACGAAGGTTTCTCCCTGCGATCTCCAACTACCCCTGTCCTGCGCCAACCGATTTCAACAAGCGCCCGCAAATTTTCTCATTTCGTCGCACCACCTAGTCTTCTGCCGTCTTCAGCTGCGCTTCCCTTCTCTTGGTGCCCATTTTGTCAGACTATTGCTCCAACGGTTATCCAATATGCGCAATACATGATCTGCTCAGCGACATTTTCTTTCTCTTAATGTCTATTAGAATATCCTCTATACCCTTTTGCTCTCTGATCCAAACCGTTCTCTTTCTGTCTCTTAAAGTTATGGCTAGCATTCTTCGTTCCATCGCTCTTTGCGGGACCTGAACTTGTTCCCAAGCTTCTTTGTCAGTCTCCAAGTCTCTGCCCCATATGTCAGCACCGGTAAAATGCACTGATTGTATACTTTCCCTTTCAATGATATCGGTAAGCTCCCAGTCAGGAGCTGGCGATGCCTGCCGTGTGCGATCCAATATATTTTTATTCTTCTGCAAATTCTCTTCTAATGGTCACGGTTCCCTGTGATTAGTTGACCTAGGTAAGCGTACTCCTTCCCAGACTCTAGACGCTGACTTGCGATCTTGAACTAATGTTCCCTTGTCCAGTTATATATCATTATCTTTCTCTTCTGCATATTAATATTCAGCCCCACTCTTACGCTCTCCCTCTTAAGATCCTCAATCATTTGTTGTCTCTCGTTCGCAGCGATGCCGAATAGGACGATGTCATCGGCAAACCGAAGATTGCTGAGGTATTCGCCGTCGATCCTTAGTCCTAAACCTTCCCAGTTTAATAGCTTGAAGACTTCTTCCAAGCACGCTGTGAGGAGGATTCGAGAGATTGTGTCTCCTCGTCTGACACCTTTCCATATAGGTATCTTCCTATTTTTCATGTGTAGAATTAAGGTGGCTGTGGAATCTCTGCAGGTATTTTCCAGGGTATTGATTACGCAATGCCACTATGACTACTGGTATCTCTACTGATTCAAATGCTTTTTCGCCATCTATGAAAGCCATATAGAGAGGTTTATTGTACTCTTCATATTTCTCAATAACCTGATTAATGACATGCATGTGACCAATCGTGGAAATTCCCTTCCTGAAGCCAGCCTGTTCCCTTGGTTGAGTGAAGTCCAGTGTTGCCCTTATTCTATCGGAGATTGTTTTGGTAAATATTGTATATAATACTGGCAGTAAGCTAACGGGCCTATAATTTTTCAGTTATTTAATTTCTGCCTTTTTGTGGATTAGTATGATATTTGCATTCTTGTTTGCAATGTTTGCAGCCGAGGTCTTATGGCGAAAAGGCGTCGAATCAGAAATAACTTTTTTTGTTCGGTCTAGCCTTGCACAATCACTGCGTATGCGTCATATCAGGTGGGGAGCTATCGCGGTTTTCGCGATGTCGCGTGACAGACAGGCAAAGTGGGCGTGGTCTAAAAATGTTTTTGACCAGTCGCGGAAGGCTAGTTGCAGAATTGGAATAGGAAAGTTTGGAATAGCTTTATGGTATAGCGCCCCTTGCCACTCTTGTGGATTAGGCGTTTCTTATTCATATATTGATATCGTGTATTTTTGCATAAAGGATCTGCGCATACGTTTGTGTCATATATATATTTCTTGTCGACGTTGTCGAATGAAGAGTTAAATGTAGCGCCTGTCCTGTGAATGACATTCCTTTTCCGTGGTGTTCCTTGTTTGCGCGTCGAAAAATATTTGTCAATTATGCACTACTATGCTCATTGAAAGTTCTTTCAAGCCATAAGTGGTAATTGCTACTCCTATGGTACTTGGGTAGCCTTAGTAGATATTGCTGTAGTATTATATAACTTTGTTTTGATTTTTGTATCCCCATTCGGGCCCTAATTCTATGCAATTATTACTTTTCTCCTTTTTTTTCTTCTTTTTCTGAGTAAGATTAGCTCTAGATTTCAATCTTCCGTATTTTCACTGTTAATTCCAATGTATCGCTCACCCCTGTTTAAATAAATTCTGGCATTCAGACTGGCAGTATTTCCTTAAATAAATAAAATGAATAAAATGCTCTACCTAAGGCAGACGAAGAAGCACCAAAGTATAAGTGCGAACATTGTACTGACATGCCAAGAAATGCTTTTGAAGGCATGCAGCCCCTGTCTTATATGAGACCCTAACAATATAAATAATGAAGTCTCCCGAAGGGCAGCCAAAAAACGTCTTTGAGAGACAAAGCGAACGGTACGATTGGGGTCACTGGCGCCAATTTACAAGCGAAAATCGAAGGCGCCTTGAGTCGTCAACGGAGCTAACTTTAGGGGAAAAAAAGTTACGCTTCTCTGCGTTGCTTTGTTACCGATTTTATTAATTTGTGGATTGCAGTTTCGAGCTCGACATCTCCGTATTTGTGAAACACGGCGGCTCGAACGGATTTTCATTACTCGCTTAGTGGATCAGTAGCGAAGGCTAATTGCAGCGTACCTCTATTTGTGATACGCACACATTGTCGTTGTAGCCGGTCGTGAGGCATTGAATTAAACGAAGTTTTCTTGCGGTGAAAGCACGCATCAACGCTGTGGAAGCAGGCGCGGCAGTCACCACTATATATGATGAGCACACCAATCTGCACTGGCTGAGCCGAAACAGGCATGCTGCACCAAACACACGCACACAGTAAGCGCTGACGCGGGGTAAACACGTATATAGCTGTTTAGCTTGCATATGCCATACATATACTAACGTGAAGCATAAAAAAACCACCGAGAATCGTCGCACATACCTTTAGCCACAGCCTTTTTATTGACGCGTAGTGAAAATATCATCATGAACTAAACATAACATAGCCCGAATATGCCGGGCTAAGTACGGGATTGGGATCTACGCTGGCCGCCAGCGGGCGGAACGGGGTGATTCGAACGAGGCAGCCCTGGCGAACAGTGTCACGGCAGAGGCGTTACCTTGCGCTGCCTTCCGCCTGGGAAACCAAAAAAAGGGATGCATGAGGTGCTTCAGGCGGCGTGCTTCGTCTTCCAGTACACTCTGGCCCGCCTTGTTTCGACAACCGTGGCCAGACTCGACTCCTTCCAAATTCGTGGTACGACTTGGAGACTCCACGATGGGTCCATGGGCTGTTCTCGGCGAGAAACGAAACGCGGCTGTCACATGCTCTATTCGAAGGACCACATGTTGGGGGCGAGGTCTCGCCTGCAAAAGAGAGCGGGGCTTCTATGTGTCCGGTCATACCTTACAGCGACGTGCTTTGCTTGGCCAAATTCACAAGCCATGATGATTGAAGTATAATCTCGAGCATCTTAGAGCACATAGTTTAGGGTGCACGGCGCAAACACGCACACGAAAAAAAAAAAAGAGCGTTACAGGCTGAGTACGGCGCTAAAATTCCGCACGGACATAGGACACGATAACACGTTTAATTTTTTCCCGTGCCCCTTGTTTGCGTTTTTTGGGCGATGCTGGGCCTCTGCTTACGATGGGTTATTATTTTTATTTATTTATTTATTTATTTCACAACACTTCAAGTCATGACAGGCCCAAGCAGGAGTGAGAAATCAAAACATAATTAGTATAAATCGGTATTAAAAATGAATCACGCCATTAGGAATCAAACAGGGTTACATCACTACACATACAATATGTACTTGGTAACAAGCAAAAGAGAAAACTAAAATAACAATTTTTCCACTGCCGTTTGAAAATCAGCCTCCTCAAAAATGGTTTTAGGAAGAGCGTTCCAGTCAGAAATTGTCTGGGGAAAAACTATGTTTAAATGCATTCGTTTTAGCAAATATCGGTTTCAGTGCATGGTCATGATACATGATGCAGTGCATGATGCATGGTCATGGTCAGTCATAGCAGTAATAATGTGTGTTCACGTGCGTTTCTATCTACTTTGCGTTTCAGTGTTGTAGGAAAGCCCTGGAACAGAATTCGACACTGCTCTCCTGTAAGTCCATTGATGTATATAAGCTATGTCGCCTGTTGAAGTTTTGCCTGAAGAAATCCATACATCTTCTATGACAAGCGTTTCTACAGGCAAGTCTTCGGAACTGCCATGGGTGCTTCTGCTTCCATTGTGTGCGCCAACTTCACCTTGGAGGTTATAGAAGGTTCAGTATTGTTGTCTTTCAACCCTGTTCCCAAGTTCCTTCGCGCGATATGTTGGTGACTGCTTCGGTATAATTCGCAGCACAGACACTACAAGGTTACTTGAATTGTTTGAAGCCGATCATCTACTTCACAGTGGACCAAGGAGAAAGTAGCCGCATCGCATTTCTAGATGTTTTCATGGTACAAACCGCCAAAGCCTATGCCACACTAGATCATCGTAAGCATACACGCACGATTGTGTACCCCGATTTTTTTCCGTTAACCCCACTGAACTCAAACAGTCGGTCATCTCATTCCTATTAGACCGCGCTTTCCGTTTTTGCTCGAGTCCTTCAAGGCGCACAGGACAGTTGATCTGGGTACGGGAGGACCTGACCAGTCATTACAACAGATTCAGTCAATTCAGTCAACTGCTAAGGGAGCGAAAGTGTCGCGACTCAGCGCCCAACGATTACGGGGCACGCAAGAAAAACAAACGCACGGTCATCCCGTACGCACGCGCCGTGAGAGTCGATATGGCCAGAGACGCTTAGGTGGCACATGTACCTTGCCGGAAGATACGCGGTCAAGTGGTGCGCGGAAAGGGACCCTCAGAAACATCCAACTAGCCGTGTGTCGTGTATAAAGCCCTGTGCAAAGAATGTGACGCAGCGTACGTGACTGAAAAGGCGCCTAAAGCAGCATAAGTACCACGTCGCGAAAGGCAACTCAGTTTCTGACTCATTACTTGAACGCCATGAGAAAACAGGATGTTCGAGGGAGTGGCCCTCGGCGTCCATAATTGCAAAGTAACGCTATTACTTTCGCGATTACTATTAGAATCATTACACATGCAGACCGATATTCAGCTCCTTTCCCTGTGTTTTCTTCGTACTCGTCTTTGTGCCCTTTTACAGTTTCAAGATGCAAGGGATCCAATCAGCCCTGTTGTCCATTCTGTTACATATGCAAACGAAGCGCCAAGCGATTAACAGGACAAGCGGAAATTTACCCGAAATCTACACACGCGCACTTGTCCATCTCACCTAAACTTAAACAAGAGTCATGGAGCTTGCTGTCATTGCGGAGGAACGCATACGGGCCTCGGAACGCAAAGTTTTTGCATTCTCATTAGAGACTTGGGGAGTGTTTGTTTTAATTTCGTTACCTTGAGCAGAATGCCAGGGCAAAAAAGCCAACTAAAAACAACCGACTTCACTTCAAAAAAAAAAAAAAATCATCAGCGGTTAGGATACTCCCAAATGCAAAATTTGAGCGCAGCGGTTCAGGTGTTTTGAATGCGCGTTACACTGAGGCGAAGGCTTTGGCCAGAAGCGCTGAGCCTCTGCTAGTGCAGAGTGTTAAGCAGCGGCAGAAGACAAGGCACTTCCATCCGTTGCGTCTCCCATTGTTCAGACAAAAAAAGAACCCGGGTGCGTGTGGCTCGCGCGGGGCGCATTTTCTTGCGGAGGTGGTGGAGGCGAAGTATCGCATGCGCAGTGGGTCGTCGCCGCGGGGCATATCTCGTACAGCTTTCCTCCTCCTTCCTTACCCTTCCACCATACTATCCTCCTTCGCTTTCCTCCTCTTGGTAGTGTTGCATCCTCCTCCTTAGCTTTCCTCATCGTATTAGCCTGCCTCTCGTCTTTCTTTCATCCCCCGCTGCGCTCCGCGTTCACTCTTTCATGCTTCGCTGCGCTCATTCGCTCGGTTACAAGGGACGCCGAGGCATGCCGACGCTCAACGCTGAAACATGCTCTTAAGAAATGCGCTCTAAAGATTCCGGTGGAAGCCATCGTACGCTGAATGTCTGTGCTAATATTGACGCGAAGTAAGCAGCCCCCAACAGGCACTGATCCCCAGAGAGAAGACGACGAAGGGCGCAGTTGTGCCCCGAGTATTTTTGGGTGTCTGCCATCATTAAAAGAAGGCTGTTCTGTTTTGTCGAGCCCGTCTTAGTTATCTGCGTGACATTTTACTGGTGGAGGTGCGGGGTACATGCTACCACTGCCGGAGACGCAGTGTACCCCTGACACGTCTACAGAAGAGGTTACCTCTGTACACGTACGTACCAGCCGCCATCTGCAAGGGCTCCAACCTGAGCGCGGTCTTTTCACCGAGCTTATCCAGACGATGAACCCGAGCCGACCGCCTTCTGCTGCGGCTGTCCTGCCAACACAGTTCATTATCAACCAGCCGCCGGCGCCGATTGTATTCTACGGAGGGGCTACTGAAGACGTGGAAGATTGGCTAGAGCATTTCGAGTGTGTCCCCGAGTGCAATGGACGGAACGAAGACCGCAAGCTGCGCAACGTGTACTTAGCGCTCCTCGACTCTGCGAGGACGTGTTTTCCTAACCATGAAACGGCATTGTGTTCATGGGGCGAATTTCGACGACAGCTTAGCGCCACATACTCCAACACGGACAGGAAAAAGAGAGCGGAGTTGGCAATACAGGCAGTATTCCAAGCCCCCAACGAGAGCCTCACCACATATACTGTAGACGTGGCTTGGCTTTTCAGACGTGCGGATGCCTTAATGACCGAAGACACGAAGGTCCGATATCTCATGCGAGGTGTGACGCAAGAGATTCTGCTGGGCTTATTCGAAATCCACCGACAACACTTGCGAATTTCCTTGCTAAAGCAACAGCAATGTAAAGGGCCATTCGACAGCGTGCCAGACAATACGACCGCAATGTGATGGCACTTTTGAACAGCCCCCTACCATGACTTCGGGAAACTACCTCGAGCACCTGCATGAAATGATCAAGGCTGTGGTACGAGAAGGGCTCCTGAAACTACAGGTAACCGACGCGCCAACAGCCTGAATTTCTGTGGCAGAGATAGTGCGCGACGAGATAAGGCAAGTCATCCAAGCTCCTGAACGCTACGAGGTCCCACAGTGGCGGGAGCCAGTCCGAATGACTTATGCGGAGGCGGTACGACGACCGTCGCTGCACGGCCCCACAAACTTCATTCGCCCCACCGAACAAACGGATGTAGCATTCAGGCGTCGCAGTCCACCATCCATCGAGAAGTCGAGGCTCCGGAAAATCGACGTCTGGCCGGCTCCTAACTTCAGGCCCCTATGCTTTCATTGCGGAGAGGGTGGCCACGTCTACAGGATGTGTCCCTATCTGCTCGGGGGTCTCTCTGGGTTCCCTCTAAGTGTTCCCCATCCACGACCTGGTGAGCACCCTATGGAGATAAAGAACTTCATCGCACGTCTTGATAATTCATTCGAGCAGCGAAGGCACGAGCCCCGTTCTTTATCGCCCGCTCGATACCGATTGCTCAGTTCTGTGTTGCCACGAGACGCTCGTAGGCATCGTTTGCCCAGCCCTACAAACCGGAAAACAGAGTCAAGCGACCTCCGGAGTTGAGGCCGCTGACCCCGAGCGCATGAAATATCCTCCATCCCGAGGAGAACGAAGAAAGGAACAGACGTTCAGGCGCATTCCGGTGATCAAAGACAAGTTGTAACGTCGGACATAGTGGTTACCATAGACGACGAAGTCACTGCTTTAATTTTAATTGACATTGGTGCGGACAGCTCGGTTATGAGCAGAGAGCTTGCGTCAAAGTTAAGGAAAGTTTTTACACAGTGGATTGGATCATCCGTACTACTGGAGGTCATATACTAATTCCCGTGGGCAGATCTACTGCTCGAGTAAATATTCGCGGATTTACGTACGTTGGGGTTTTCATTATTCTGTCCAGTTGCTCGAGAGACTTGATATTCGGCATGGACTTTCTAGAGGCGAATGGAGCCATAATTAACCTGGAAAAATCGAGTGTGACGTTCTCTACGGCGAAAGCCATAGCAGGCGACACTGGCAACGAGAACCACACCCAAAACGTCTTGCGAATCATCGATTACAGCATAACCGTACTTCCAAGAAGCAGCCCACTGACCCTGGTAACGTGCGACCCATTTGACGGCTATGAAGGCATCGCCTAGGCAAACATTCCGTTAATGTTTGAACGGAACATCTGCATTGCACGGGGCCTTATTCATCTACAGAACGGACACTTATTAGTCCTGAGGACCAACTTCAGCAACGAATATCAGCACTTACGGCAAGGCACCGCTGTTGCTTTCCTCCATGAAATGGCTGCCCTCACGGATGTCGCCTCGCTCGGAACTGCTTGGCCTAATTCATTGGACGCAGTCAACCTGAGCGATCGCATTCAGATTAACTCGGGCTTATCGGTAGGTCACAAACAGCCACTATTCGACCTTGTCAATGACTTCTCTGCCTGCTTCTCTACGGAGTCTAAAGTACGGCGCACCTGCGTTGCGAAACATCGCATTCCTACGGACGAGTAAGCACACCCCCTTTGCCAACATCCGTAACGCGTTTCGCCTACGGAAAGGGAGGTGATAAAGCGCCAGGTTCAAGACATAATAAATGATCATGTGGTTCGGCCGTCCTTAAGTCCATGGGCGTCCCCCAATGCACTAGTTGAAAATGAGGACAATACACAACGCTTCTGTGTAGACTATCGACGTCTTAACCGTGTCATCAAACGCGACGTTTGTCCGCTGCCACGGATCCACGACGCTCTGGACCGTCTACGCCATGCCAAATTTATCACCTCTTTGGATCTTAAGTCAGGGTACTGGCAGATCGAAGTAGATGAGCGCAACCGCGAAAAAACTGCATTTCTGACGCCTGATAGATTATTTCAATTTAGAGTCCCCCCCCCCCCCATTCGGCCTGTGTTCCGTACCTGCCACATTTCAGCGGATGATGGACACTGTTCTCTCGGGACTGAAATGACAGACGTGCTTAGTCTACTTAGACGATGTTGTGGTGGTTTCTAGGGCGTTTGATGAACACTTAGAACGACTCAAGCTCGTACTTATCGCAATCAGCAAAGCAAATCTGGCTATCAAGTCTTAGAAATGTAATTTTGGCTTTCAGGAGCTCAAGTTTATCGGACACGTAGTCAGCCCCCGCGGTGTTCGGTCAGACCCCGGGAAGCTTGCTACTGTCACAGAGATTATTAGGCCTTTGTGCTTACTAGTGTCGTTTTGTCGCCGGATTTTCGAGGAGTGTTCAACCATTAACGAGATTAGGACGCCGAGATGTACACTTCGAGAGGACGGACGAGCAACAAGCAGCATTTACAGAATTGTGGAAGCTACTGCAAACAGCCCCCGTACTCGCTCATTTCGACAAGAAGGCTGACAAAGAAATCCACACAGACGCCAGCAACTTGCGTCTCGGTGCGATACTTGTCCAGTGGCAAGACGGCGCTGAATGAGTAGTAGCCTACGCGAGCCGTAGTCTGATAAAGACGCAGGTCAACTATTCCATGACTGAAAAGGAGTGTCTCGCCGTCGTTTGGGCCATCGGCAAGTTCCGACCCTACCTGAAGGGCCGCCCTTTTCGAGTACCAAGTGATCGCCACTCACAGTCCTGGCTTGCAAGTCTTAGGGACCCTTGAGGCCGCCTCGCTCGTAGGAGCCTCCGCCTTGAAGAGTATGACGTCACCGTGGTTTATTGATCCGAACAGAGGCACCGTGACGCCGACTGCCGCTCACGTACGGCTGTATCTTTCATGTCAAGTGATTTAGAGCAAGAATTCCCGTTTCTTGGTGTGTTAGACACTGTCGAGATGGCTGACCTCCAACGTGCAGATAGTACGTTGCTTCCCCTCATCCTATACCTCCGGGTAACCGACGTTGTTGTCCCACGACCGATGTCACAAGGGCTGACTTCTTATTGCTTCCGCAACAACGTTCTCTACACAAAGAACTTCGCAAACAGCCAAGGAATGTTACTTCTCGTCGTCCCAGTGTCAATGCGCGAAGAAGTGTCGCAAGTATGTGATGACGACCCATGTGCTGGACACTTAGGCTTGGCCAGGATGTTAGCGCGCTTAAGCCAGTAATGTTACTGGCCGTGGCTGTTCTCGACCGTTCAGCGCTACGTGAGGAGCTGCCGTGATTGTCAGCGGCGCAAGGTTCCACCTTTGCAACCTGCTGGTCTTCTACAACCCCTGGACTTTCCTCCAGCACCGTTTCAACAGGTTGCAATTGATCTCGGTCCATTCCTTATGTCGTGCGCAGGCAACAAATGAATAGTCGTCGCAACGGACTACCTAATGCAACACGCAGAAACAAAACCTATACCATGCGGAACATCTACACAAGTTGCCATGTTCTTTGTCCATGACATCGTAATACGTCACGGGGCCCCTTCCGTCTTAATAACCGATCGAGGGACGGCTTTCACTGCTGAAATAATATAGGAGATCGTCACACTGACCCGCACCAAGCATCGGAAAACTACGGCCTATCACCCACAAACTAATGGACGTACGCAGCGCCTCAATAGAACTATCGTCGATATGATCTCGATGTACGTTGGCGTAGAGCACAAGTTCTGGGAACAAGTTTTACCGTACGTGAGATTCGCATACAATACGGCTGTTGAGGAAACCACCCGATTCACACCATTTGAACTGGTTTATGGGCGCTGCGTAACAACACCTTAAGACGCCATGCTCCCGGTCGACAACGAAAACAGAAGCAATCATGCTGACGACATCGTCCAGAAGGCCGAAGAAGCTCGACAGCTTGCTTGCAAACGCATCAACCTCCAGCAGAGTACTGACGCTCGCCACTACAACAGTGGACCAATCAACAACCAGTATGAACCCGGCGACTACGTTTGTGTCTGGACAGCCATCCGTCATCGGGTCTGTAGGAAAAATTCTTGCGTGGAAACGTTGGCCCGTACAAGATCGCCAGGCGACTCAGCGACGTGAACTACGAGGTAGTGCCTCAGAGCACTACTGTGAGCTCGAGCCGAGATTTTCCCTGTGGCACAGATCAAACTACGCCCGCGAAGACGTGTCCGTCTGATGGACTTTCTCCCGCGCCCTCTGTCGCCCTATACTCCCACCGATCAGCGACCGGGACGGTCGCTTTTCACGTGTGAAATAATGACGTGTCTTAGGCTACCCACTACGAGTTCCGATCCCAAGTAGTCAGCTGTCCACTGCACGTACCAATCGCCAGAGAGAAGACGACGAAGGGCGCAGTTAGGCCCCAGGGTTTTTTGGGTGTCGGCCGTCATGAAAAAAAGGCTGTTCTCTTTTGGCAAGCACGTCTTAGACACAGTCTGAGACGGACTGCCTTCATACTGTCACAGCCTGTATACTGTAAGTGAGAACTCGTGACAGTATGGCTAATAATGAAGCACTGTAGCAGCACACCTTAATGCTACCGCCAAAACGGGCCATGAATGGGGCTTGTATACAGCTTGGATTCCCTCTCGCACTTCCCACTGGACACACGGTGCTATATCACAGCTATGCCGTGAAGTACGTGCGGGGCGCTTGCGTAACTATATATATTTTTTCTGAGTTGTCTAAATATAAATGACGCGGGTTCGATTCCGCTTGCACCGGAAAACGTGAAAGAATTTCTGCGGTCATTGAAGAGCGGCACATACCGTGAAACCAAAGTTGATGTCAAAAAGGCTCACTGAGAAGCGGCACATACCATGTGGCGCCCAACCAATGACCCAAGCTGAAGTTGAAGATAGTCGCATTGAAGAGCAGTAATACCCAGTTGCGTTGCACATATCCAGCTACCCAACTTGGGGCGAAAGATGTCCTCTAAGAGCTGCGCGTACCCTGTGCCACAAGCCCAGTGATCCAAAAATGGTCGAACGAAGTTGGTATACGAACAGTAAATACCCAATGTTATATATTGACCAGCCAAGTTCGCATCACGATTTCTTTCAAACCCGGTTCCATCACATCGGCAGCCCGATGCTATACCCATTAGACCATGGACTACCTGACCTGGTGCACTATAGATTATCGGGAGAAAGGTTAGCGACATGCATAGAACATACATACATACATAGTTGTGGAAGTGAAGTCTCGCAGCACAAGAAAGTGGTTACTTCAATGGCTGTTTCTGTGGCAGATGGTCAGGGCTTCATTCCCAACAGGGTCCCGAGCCAACTGAGCAGGAAACCCAGTGAGCTGGCTCGAGAGGCACAAAGCTTACTACACCAGTTAAATATGTGTTACAGAAGTGCCCGAAGAGCGGATTCCATTTGTATTCCACGTGTCCTGCTCTTTTAGCTCGTGTGTGACCTGTTTAACTACGTGCGAAGGAACAGGACCAGCAATGGCCCGTCAGGGATGGAATTCACTACATGGTATGCATTGTCAGGAAGAAACCGGTTCCCACGACACCTTCACGCATTCTTGTCTAAACATTTAAGAATGGTTCTGACTGAAATAAGGACGCCGGCTTTGCTGTTTTCCAAGAAGGAAGACTTTAGGGCAACGTGGTAGCGTCCGTGCGGGCCAAAATTATTGCTCTCCCATAATCGAGAGTAGATGTAAGCTTGGACTGGCTACCGGCAAAGTAGATTGGTTGAAGATGATACTAGCGAGAATCTTAAAGTGGGTTTAGTGCATGTTCGCAGCGGCACACCGCACCATACCACACCACACGACGCGATACAGCGCACTGGTCCATATGGATGCAATTGTTCGCTTTTAAAGGCAGAACTTGATTGCAAGTCTCGTCTCGGTCATCCGGGCTTCACCGGACGCTACCGGGTTGCACCCTGCCGGACGCTATCGGAGCTGCCCTCACGGACCGCTGGCGTTGAAGCGCGTACAGTCAACTGTGTCACAGCACCAAAGGTGATAATAAGAAGACTATCTGCTTTTGAACGTCGCCTATTGCAAATGACAAATAAAACTTCAGCGTGCTACAAGTAATAGCTTGAGCGATATTGTGAACAAACATTAGGAAGAACTCGGAAGCAATATTTTTTAACTTGTTTGCGAAATAACTAGTGTGTGTAATGTGGTCCTGACTGGTTGTCCAGATGTTCTCATTTGAGTGCCTGGATAATGGTTCTTACCTTTGGCTCAAGGTAACTTGTAGGACCCGACAACGAGAGGCTAAAAGCATTTCATGCTTGAAACTATCGATAAATGAAAAATAGGAGGGAGCATTACGTCACGCAACCAGCCTTGGCAAGTAAAAGCTCCAGAAAGCCACAGTGGCGGCCAAATACGTGGCCTCTTGTGTCGAGATCACGGAGCAAGAATTGAGGATTGCTGAGACGTTTGCTTCCCACTAGCTATGCTAGTTGTTTGTATTAAGTACATGTTTGTTCGACTGCCCTACCGTGGCTCTGCCTGCAGAGCGGAAACGCTAAAACCAATAGCGCACTTGGACATGCGACCACGTGTTGGGGCGATATGCTTCGCTTCAGTCGCGTGTGGTATGCTCCTTATCTGTTTTCTTCCTCCATAGTTAAAAGGATGCAACTATCCGTCATCGGCGGTAGAAGAACACTTGGTTCGCAACAGGTTTGTTGTCAGCTTGCGGGACATGCGTCTCTAAGTACACCTGTGCCGCTCCCTCGAAGCTCAGCCTCAAAGAAACTTGGACGCGAACTCGTTAATCCGAGGACGCTGATAAGAAACGCTCACTCGCCAAGGTTACTTCGCAAGCCACCGTGAAAAATGATGCCGCAAAAGTTCGAATGTTTCCTTCGCGACAACGTGTCGAAACGCTGCCACCGCGAAATAGCGGGTTCTGCCCTCTGCGGTCGAGCGTTTCATGCACGCTCCGAGTGCCCAGCACAGAACTCGGTCGAGAATTCTCGCGGAAAGAAAGGTTGTTTTTCTGGAGTTTGTCGTTCTACAAAGTCAAAACACGCCAAACTCAGTGCCATCGAGCATCACGCTCTGGAGTTGCCTGCCAAAGCCAAGTTCGGGGATGTCGCAGTCGACAATTACATAATTCAAAGTAGACAGAGGAGCTGAGGTTTCTGCAATCCCACATCCCTTGCCTGGAATCCTGGATGAGCTTGACAACATTTGTACAGTCTTGACAAGACCTGGAAGCCAACCGCTCCGTGTACGGGGCTCCTATCTCGCTGTCTATTTTGAAGGAAAACAAGCTCCAAGCGTCTTTTCATCAGCCAACGCTCCATGCCGAACTGTTGCGCGGCCTCCGCACACTCCGGGATGAGTACACAATACGCCTCAAGCAAGACGCTGCACCATTCTCAATGAGTGCCCTTCCACGGATACCTACCCGCTGCGTGAAATCGTTTTGACAAAAACTGGAGAAACTTGAAGGCGACGGCGACATTTGTCGTATTGATAAGCCAACTCCGTTCCGTGCCAGTCTCGTAGTGGTAACTAAGACCAAGACAAATTAACGTCTGTGTGCGACTGTGCGTCACTGCAAGCACTTGTCCATCTATATTTTGTGATTGTATAATTGCCATATTTGACCGATCATTTTTAGTATATGCAATCACTTGTGCCTCTACCCACCGCCTATGTAATACTACGATATTGGGGGCCTAAAAGTAATAAAGTGAAGTGTGTTGGCCTCACTCGACGGAACCAGGTGGTTCTCAGAGAGCGTCACAATATACCTACCATCGAACAAGTCCTTAGTCTCCTCGGTGATGCAGCTCGTTTTTCGAAGTTGGATGCGACTGCGGGTCGTCACGAAGCCAAGCTGTTGGCGGACTCTCAAGAACTGACAACGTTCATCGCATCTTTTGGTCACCGCCGTTTCTGCCGACTGACCTACTGCATCACGTCTTATGAACTCACAATGGCCAGGATGGTGTTCCCATGATTGATGTTCTTGTGTTTGGACGTAATAAGCATGAACATGACGCAAAGCTTGAGCAAGTATTCACTCGTATTGCAATTGCAGGCATCACTTTAAACAGAGAGGTGCTGCTTTGGATTCTGCGAAGTCTCATTCCTAGGCGTCATTGTCTTAGCACTAGGCGTCAAGGCAGATCCAGGCAAGACTGGAGCAGTCCATGCAATCGCACTTCCCACAGACCTTGCAGGTTTCATACATCTACTCCGGACGGCAAATCAACATTGTAGGCTAATACCCCGTGTCTGGGGAACCACTGCACCGATACGCACGCTGTAAAACAAGAATACTAGCTAGACTTGGGAACATCGACGGGAAGCAGCATTCATGAAAATCAAGAAACCTCTTACGCCTGATCGTTGCTTGGCCAAGAACCAGCAATCTTGTGCCACAACAGTAGGCTGATTCCAGCTTTTTCGACTTGGCGTGTACTGTTGCAATCTCAACCATGTGGTGAACGCAGGCCCGTAGCCTTTGCCTCAAAGCCAAGGACCACCATATAACAAAAGTACAGCCAAACAGAAAAAAGTGGCCTTGGGTGCTGCATGGGTCATCCAGATGTTTTACCAGTTCATCAGAGGCATCACATTAACTGTAGAAACTGGTCACCTTCCTCCCGTTTCATTGTTTTGCAATTAGAAAGTGATGTGCTTATTCCTAGGGTGCAAAGGCTCAGGCAAAAGACAATGCCCTATCAGTTCCAGATGGAGTAGGTGGCCGGAAAATTGATGTCTACGGCTGGTGAACTGCCTCGCACTCCTCCCAAGGTGCATTCACGAGGCACTGTGGAACAATTTGCTACGAAAGTCGTGACTTCCGCTCCAAGTGTACCGTCTGTGAACATACAGACTATCAGGAGAGCCCATAGCTGTGGAGAGTGCAACGCGCTCATTTTGTTCTGCCAGCACTATTCCTAAAAAAGTCAGCGATGCCTCCTCACCTACCAAAGTATGTATCGGCGAAGGATGAACTTTCCCTTTGTGATCGCCTTCTTCTCAAGGGCACTCATCTCATTATCCATTCGTCACTGAGGCCAGCAGTCTTAGTCATTCTACACGAAGGACATCAAGGCATGATCAAGGCATCACATGATCTCGCACAAAGGCCCTCACTCATGAATATCGCATGTCTTTTTGCAAGCTCCACTCCCTCATTGCCTACCTGCACAGCCTGACAGGAACGCCACGTGAAACGCTGGATATAATGCGAGATCACAGTGTAAAAGGTGCTGTGAAGGATGCTTTAAATGCTTTCCTGAAGCATTCAAATGGTCAGAAAATGCCCATAAATTTCTTGACAACAAAATTCAGTCCTTCGATTTCAGGCTTCGTGTCACCAAGTTGATTGTGTGACTGCAACATCAACTCACCTGTTATTAGGTTTGTTAAAAATTTATTGTGTTATTGTTCAGTCGACCAACGAAACATCTTAGAAAACATTTTAACAGAGTTCACAGTGCAGACTGCACAGTCAAATTGAACAATATACAACAACAAATCCGCGGGGGCCCGAAATCCCATATTCGTGAGAAGTTCCAAGAAACGGCATACAAGCGCAGCCTGTGTAATAGAATGTTCAAACGCTATGAGCACATGTCCAGAACGTCGAGGCAGGAAACCGTCAAAACTATGGCTCCAGTCCTCGAAGTCATGCCCGATGCGACCAAGAAGCCGAATGCCATGTGGCACCATAAACGAACACTGGTTTGAGAGCAAACCTGTCAGTGAGGTGCACGGGTACATCGACGCCGCATCGGGAGGGCACTAATAATAAGCATTTCCCGAGGCGCCGGAGATCCGATTCAAAACCGATCGTTTCTAATGCAGCTCTATGAAACCGCACGCCGGCACGGGACGCGATGGCGCACATATAGAAGTGATGGTGGCAGCGCATACACCGGCATCGCGGAATTCGAAGCGCACGTGCCGAGAAATGAACCACGCACATTCCAATGCTACACGCCAGAGCACTGGTAAAGAAGTCCCACGCAGAACGGAGTCTTTTGTCACCCGTTCGTGGAGGCCACCCGTTTAACTAATCGTCACAACATAAAGTTCACAATCTATTCGCACCCGCACTATTGCCGGCGCGAGGAGAATGACTGCGGCGGTTGTAAGGAGATGACAGCGCTGAAGGTGGCTTGAAGCTCGCGTCGCTGCTATGCGCGATCTTTAATCTGGCGGCGGTGCTTTTCTCCGCTCCCAGTGCTCTGTGGTGGTTATAGGAGCACCAACCGAATGTTTATTCGGCTTGCGTGGAAGATCCCGGTTCGTGGGCGCTGTCGACGACCATTACTCAAGTTACACCGGTGGTCAACGAGCTCGTCGAGACGAAAATCCCCCGGACAGATGGGCCGTGGCGCACATTTCAAATTGATTTAATTGCGTTTTAGGCGGTGGGCTTACAATCATCGTGTCATTAACTCTCCCATGTGACATTCTCGCATGTTCTATTGCTTATGAAATAAAAACGTGTGGTACATCTTGTGGTATTGTGGTAGCAAAATGACTATAGAAGCTTTTGCGCTTGTGGGCGGGGCATATGATTAGTTAGCCTGTATATTGGCTTTCTGTCGCTTCATGCAGTGAACTGTTGAAATTCTGCACTATGCCCCGTCTCTCTTCCCGCTATTATATTTTGCGCAGTGCGTCACTTGTTCAGTAGCCCAACATTAGCTTCGCGTACAATCTTTCTGGGGCCATTTTTTATTCTTGTAGGTATTGATAGAGAGAGCGTACACCGCGAATTCGCTACGTTGCGTGTGCTTACCCGGTGCACGGCTGCAAGAAGGCCTTCCCGAAGAACATGCCGTAGACACGGTCGAGCTGCAGGCAGTTCCCGAGCCACGGTTGCTTGCTACCGAATAGGGTGGCGCCGTGGTTGCATAGCTGGCCGCTGTTGTTGGAACGCACGCACTCTCTTTTGTGTCGTAGTTGAAGATGACCACCGGGGGAGTGCAGCACGTGTAGTAGTGGCGAATGCACTCGCTCCACACCTGCGTAAATTTCGAAAACGGACGCGTTTTTGTTCCGCATTGAAATATGGTCGTTATTGCATCAAATCTAAGGATGAGCAGCAACAATACGTTTTTATCTGCTATTACATCTTTGCGAAATATTCAATCTGAAAGAAGATTTACTGAGTGACACAAAATCGGTCGAAAGTGAGAATGCGGAAGCTGGAATTTACGCAACTACGAGCCCAAGTGGCAAGGTCAGTTAAATCACAGCGTGTGCTTCACTAACAAAGTAACGATTGTTTTATTTTAACGTTAGTAGAATTCTTAAATTTCAGCTGTGGCACATAGCACAAATGTACTTACTCAGCTGGAATACTGAAATGCAAAGATTAGTTACATTCGTAATCAAAATGCGTCATTGATCAGCAAAATTTCACTAATGTAGTTCTAACCTAATTACTTTACGGCATACATTGCAATACACGAAAGGAAACCAATGGAGCCAGAAGGCACATCCATTTGTAGGCAACTTTGAATGTGGCATCTGCTTTGATATAGGGGCTGTCAAAGTGGCGTTAAAAGTGCTCTGTGGTGCTAGTTAGTTGTCAGCACAACACCTTTTTGCATATACAAGTGCGAAAATCCTTAAAACACCAATTCAATTCGTCGCCAAGTATAGGAACACAATTTCCTGAAGTGGTGTCATCCTGAGAGCTCGTTCCAAGTGGATATATAATGTCCACCTCCTTGAGTAAGCTATCTCAAGGTCGATTCAGCTGGTTGAAAGCGCGGATTGTTAACAATTCTGTTAACGAAAAAAGAATACCCCGAATATTTGGTAAGGGATAATATTAGTGGGTTGACGAACATATTTCTAAATACTTACGTTTTATTTGTTCACCGCAATCGACTTCATAGAATATGGCACGAGTGGTTTAAGAGTGTCTGGCTTTCAGGTTAACTCACGCGCCAATCAAATAACATTTCGTGCTGGGTAGCACGGTAGGAACTTTTGCGCCGCCTATACACAAGCCGCCTACTTCTTCACAGGATTTATCCAAAATTCGGACAACAAATTCATGTGTAATATGGAATGACTTAACGAATTCACATCGCATGCTCTGGCGGTGCCCCAAATTACACGGCGATGAAAGCAACACTTCACGCTGGAGTTCAGTTCTACGCACTCCCAAACTCGAAGAACAGATATGGGCTGTCCAACGGGCCCACGACGTGGCGGAGAGGCTCGGCCTCTCTGTCCCGACGTCGGAGCGGCCCGCTGCGCGCTAACGCGCACCCCAAAGGACTACAACAAAGTTTATTCATCCATCCATTGCTTTAAATCTGTGCTGACGACAGGTATTCACATAGTGTGCTTGAGGTGCTTGGGTCTGCTTGAGGTTTCGTTAAATCCACTGCAGCCTAGCAATTTTCCTCTATCTCCTAGTTAGCTTGCGTGTTTTATGCAAACAGGTTTTAGTACACCTATTGCAGTGTAGGAATTCACCCACCTATCCTTGATCATTCCTCTCTTCCATAAAACATCCATCACTTATAGTATAAAGTCACCTAAGCCTGCAACAACCTTGGCTCTATCAAGCTCTTGAATGGTTCTTTTACAGTGAGTACTCCAACCGTCTTATTTCGATAGCTCTGTTCTGAATATCAGTGCTTCCGGAAGTTCCTACACAGTTCATGCTAGGTGATTATCTAATGACTATCAAAATGATGATGATGATGGTGACGACTTATTGGCATCCCCTTTGAAAAAGGGTTCACCATCACGACGTCAAAACTGAAAGTAAAACAAAAGGTGGTTGTATGAAGATTTGATAAATTATTGAAAGCCGTCTAAGCCTTTCCATAATTTTTCTATAGTGTACAGTATTTTAAAGGGAAAAAATGGAGAATCAGAAATATGTAACTATTTTTTATCACGTACATTGCATAATGTTTGGATATTGCTGTGTAAAATCTACATAAAACTGAGTAACAATTACTTATAACGTAGAGGTCAGAACTTTGCTGAGCAGACGATATTTCTGCACCCACGCGATTTTAGGACGACCGTGTTCTCTCCGTGAAGCCTTATCTATTAATCTCTTGTCTACTCAGTGTCCGGAATATGAATCCTGGAACAGCAGCTCAAGTTTCCTACTGCCTATTTGAACGTGTCATTTGTTTTTCTTTTGAGCACTAACAATTTACAGTTGGTGTAGACACACGCCCTGTGCTGTTGGCTTTTTACCGCAAATACGCTTTATCTCCAGGTCTTCTATATATAGTCTTCCGTTTCACGGAAAGTAAGTCATTGCAAAACATTTATCAACATAGGTCAGTAGACGTGCAACGACTCGGCGTACACGCTTCGCCCTCCGTACGGCCGCTACAAAGCGTCCGTTGCTATATATCGCCACATCTTCTGTTGTAGCTTTGTCCAGTTCAAAAACTGGAATGGCTTACTTTTTCGTCCTGTCTGCTGTAAGGCAGCTCTAATATGAACTAGCAAAACTCAGGCGATTACGTTTGAACGGTATGCAGGCGCACATTATGATTACATGAGTTGGCGTTCAAATTTGATATTGTTTTTTTTTATTTATGTCGCGAGTAATCAGCAAAGTTGTTCCAAATGAAAGCACCTGCTAGGGGTGAATGCTGTGTTTTATTTTTATGGCGTCGGTGTACGTTATATAATGTAGAGCGCATTTCCATGCCTTTTACATCTGTACTCAACGTGTCATTGTGGCCATTTTTTTATACGAGATTAGCATAAATAATAAGCGTTTTGCAACGCATAGCAAATCTAATGTAAACAAAGACGTTTACCTGTGAGCAATACCTTTGGTCGTCTTAAATTCGGAGTCTTTATCTAAAGTATACAGGCTCCTTCACGCCTTCATTATGCATGCGGTTTGGCATTGTGGTGTGGTTACCGCGGCGGGACCCCTGACGCTGAGCGTCAGAGGTCCCGTGTTGGGCCGAATTTTACAGCGAAAAAAAAAAATGAAGGGAATGACTTCGTGGACAGCTGGCTTGCAAATGCTGGCTTTGTAACATAACGTCCACTCATGGTTTATTTCCCTCCTCTATGACCGACACCTGGATCACGGATAGACCGAACAGATTCCTCACGTATTGCTCTGTCCCCAGCGAGTCGAACAGGGCCAAGCTGTGCGCCGCATTGCTCCGGGCGATGTATATTGCAGCCAAATTCAAGGGTCCGTCGCGAGCATCGTCGCCCGACGGTACCATGGCCACGGTGCGCGGCTGCTGGTCCTCAACGCGTGGGTCTTCGGTCAGGACTCCTCCCTCCTGGACATCCGGAGGGACGTTGTAGAGCGGCTCCGGTTGACGCCGTCTACACGATAGCTCCTTTTCAGGAAGGAGTTCGTGAGGAGCCAGGGGACCGCCTGGAGCGCCGGCCATTGCTCGCACAGCCGCAGTTACGAATCTCGCGAACAGTACGCCGATGAGAGAATAGTGCAGTATGCTGGTCTTGCTGCCCGGGGTGCTCCGAGTAGGTGTACCGCCGGCTTCCAGCTGGGAGTATGTAGAGTTGCGAACAGTCGTGGGAAGAACGCGTACCGAGTGTTTCAATGGCGACAGTTTAATTATTGAAATATGGCATTCCAGAACACATATTACTTTTGTTGCAGACGATTCATTACAAAAGCGTACGAAAGAAAGTTGCAAGGCTCATTATTTAACTAAGTATACCGGGTTAGCTTTCATTTTGAACCTTGTGCCACCAATGTCAGTCAAAAGTTTGTAGCTAACAGCAAGCTCCCTACAATTCAGCTTTTACAAGAGATCAAAACCGTTCACTTCAAGCGTCAGCGTCCCTCGGCTTAACCGGGGCAACAATCACATCGAAGAATGAAAGAGCGAACGTGGAGCGCAGCGGAAGACGAAAGACAGCGATAGTGACGAGACTGCGAGGAGGAAAGCAGGGAGAAGGGTGCGCGGAATCTTGATGCGGAAAGTGTAGGAGGAGGATATGGCGAAAGCGTGAGAAGAAAGGCGTTCTGCCGTGCAACACGGGTTCTGTGGCAACAACCACTATGAGGTGTCGCCAGAATAGCGCGCTGTCATCTGTTGGTCGATGGGATGCCGCGAGTGCTTCCGCCGACACCGTAAATGGAAACAAAGCGCCGCATGAGCGGGGGTCTCTCTGTGGCAGCTCCTCTGAATCACTCCCACGCGTTAGCCAAGCGCTTCCTCTCGCGATCTCCCGATTTGCAAGGCAGCCGCGCCACACCTCGCTGCGTTTGCAATGCGCCGCTCAAGACAGATTGTATGAGCCAGCCGGTATTTCACGAAATGAAAACACGTATAGAGCTACGCTCAAATTTCGCATTAGAGAGTATCGTAATCGTCGGCGAATTTTTTACTGAATGAACACCACACTGAAGTTAACAAAGGCAGCTGCATTTAAAGTAAAAAAAGTAAAGTTCTTGTTAATGTAGCAAGCTCGGTTTTTATTCAGACATTTCCTGAGTGCATGAAACAAGTCGCAGTTTCGCCCGAAAGGCGAAGCTTCGATTGCGACAGCAAGTAGTGGGGAGATATACGAAGTGGAGATAGTAATTTTATGGACCATGTAAAATTATAAACTGAGGCATACTAACTCAATGAACAAGCATGGTGTCTCGCGCGCGTAAGCAAACAAAGACATCTCACTAGACAACCTCGAAAACTCGCTGCTGAAATGCTGCAGTGAGGAAACGCGGCAGCAGCAGCGAGTGCTTTGACTTTCCTGCTTCCGCTCGCGTCGGCGCGAACTAAGTCGCGAAAACACAGCACGGCGCGGGCTCTGTACCAGGCGCAGGTGGCTTTCAAGATACAGCGGTCCGGCCGGTGCGTGCGGCCGCCTGGGCCGCCCAGAGTAGAAAGCGCCATGAACGAGTGCACTCCGACGGGCGCACTGGTTTTATTGTAACAGTGAACAGCCGCACCCATCTTTCTGCGAGGTAGCTCGTGAGATAGAGATAAGTTGATGATTGTCTGCTAGACGAACGAAAGAAGTTGGAACACCATAGCTCGAGGCATCGCTACCTTATTTAGGTCTACTGGAGGTCAAGCGCCTATGCTGTCCATCCCTACTTAACCGTCCCACTATTCAGAAGGGATCTAATCCTGAGCTGCATTTCCGGGCACCTCCCTACCCCGAATATTTTGTCCATTCCAACTCTGGATTATTTAAAGCGAAGCTTTCTTTGCCTCTTCCTTCGACATTCCCACTGCTGCTGCTCCTGCGGTCTGGCACACCGACACCGCCTCTCCACTGGAGCGTACTGCTAGTTTCTTGTCAGCCAATTAAATAAGACAAGCCGTTCAGTGTAGGCAATGTTATTCGTTTTTAAAGAAAACAAAAGCGATCTCCTATAAGCGAGGAGAGCGTTTGATTGGTGTGTTCAGACAACCCTGCGGGCCACCGCTCAATGCTTGCGTCGGCGAATATTCAAATTAGACGTCAGATGATTGGAATAATGAATACATTGATGCGCCAAAAGGGGAAAAATAAAGGCTTGGGAGGGAGCGTACGAAACGACAGTTTGAGCGCTCAATCTGTTGTTTCGTACTGTCCCTCCCAAGTCTTTATTTTTTTCCGTTTTTGGCCCATCAATGTATTCATTAGATCACAACCAACTCGTCCAGCAACAAGCTCTACTCAGATTGGAATAAAGACATATTGAAATAGTTTTACGTTATAGGGCGCCAGGTCGCATTTGTAACTGTTGACGCCACGCCTATCATATTCTGTTGCGGCACACGCTGCACGCCCCTGAGCTTTCGTTCAACGTCGATGTCGCAGGCGCGCTTACCTGCAGCAGCGGTTGGTATTCGCGGCTGGAATCGAGTGTCGTCTGCGCGCCGCCGTCGGTAGTGTGCGCCCATGACGCGAGCCGGGAGGACGCGCCGCCTGGCCGTGCTTCGACGGATGCGGGGTGGCACTCTTCCGCACCTCTGCAGGGGAGCCATTCACCAGCAGGGCTCGCCACAAGCGCTGCCCCAGGAAGGCCGGCGAATGTCCTGGACAGTGGTTCGGGCCGCCGGGTGCCGGTAGCAGGTGACACCGACACTGGCCGGGGCTTAGACGCACGCAGGAGGCTTGGGAAGTACTCTGTCGCCATCACTCTCGAACTGCGTGACTTCTTCTTCTATGCCTCGCGGGCTCGTGCGACACTAGGCTTGCCTTAAGCACGATATTTTGCGGGTTCGTATAGTGTTCGAACAGCGCGAGGCACGGGCCAAGGAAGCAGTAAATTAGTCGTCTACTTTCTTGTCACGCTTGTCTGGAGCTGTTGAAGTACTAAGAGTCTGCGCAATCTAGCCAAAATAAAATGATACTTGCTGCATAGCAGTATTGAATAAATGAATTAAATGAACTGTAGCGTATTGAAGTCGACGAACGAGCTAACGAAGAAGACGAAAGAATACTGTGCAGTTCATTTTCTCATCTTGATGGTAAGTCTACAATTCACCTTTCAATGAGTCTGACTGCTCACTGCCATACAAGTATAGTTATTGCCAAATCTTCTGTTTTATTTTACATTGCGTTTCTCATTTTAAATAGTAATTTTCTTTAGCTACCTGCTGTCGCCAAATTCTTGGCCTATCCCCCTTTCTGGGTACGAACAATGAAGAGGTTCACCATCATCATCATCATCAAGATAACTACATACATCCATCTCATATTTAGGTCACTTTGCATGGTAGGTACGTCAGAAGTTTTAAAGCATCATCATCATTATCATTATCGCAATTGGTGCATGTCTCACTACAGACAGCGCCAATGGTCTCAGCGTCTGCACTTGCTCACGATGGATGCCAAGCTTCTCAGCGCTAGCACGCGATCGTCTGATGCTGCATTTGAAAAGTTCGTTGAATCAGCACACCCACGAAAAGAACTACGGAGTGTAGGAGGGTAAAGCGTCCCTTGACCTCGGCTGATATGTATATTTATATAAATGTACTTTTTCACCGAGTGCAGCAATTTCCATTCACGATTTGCCAATTCAGCGTGCACTGCCTCCAGCACGCCCTTCTCTTTCAATTTGTGCAGAAATAACTGCTAGATTACGTTTCTCCTGAACTCGCACGGAGGCTAGGCTGCTGTATATATTTTGCACGTTTCCTACTTGAGTTGCTTCCACGGTGGCGATCACGGCATCTCAATTTATTTATTTTAGCTTGGGAGCCACGCGCAGTGTCATGTTCAATAGCTTCACAATAATTCGTAGCGTGAGTCCTGCCAGATTGATCGGCCTCATTCATAATGATACTGTCTCGTTGTAGCAACGGCGAAAAAACCGCAGAGGCACAGCGCAAATCACGAAACTATCTGTTTATTATAGCCGAACCTCTGCGTAGGAAAACAACTCGGGCAATGACAGCGGCAAGCACACTGGTCGATCGTCGAAATATGATCTACATCATACATAACTCACGGATCGTTCTAGCGTAATCGCTGGTGTTCCAATGGCTTCCAGAAAGTACAACACCATTCGCCTCGCACATACAGTTTCATTATAAAACGTTACAAATAACCTCAAAGAGTGAGTTTCAAATAATGCGGACCGTACTGCGCTGAGTTATCACTTTAGTTTCCTATTTATTCACTTAGTTCTTTGTTTATTTATTTCGCTTAATTACAAGGCCCGAAGGCATTACAAGAAGGAGTAGTAAATACAAATATTTACAGAGTAGAAGAGAGGAAGATATAGCTATCACAAGTAAAGAAAGACATCTTAGCAAAAGGCTTCATGAATGGCAGCCTTGAAGCTGCCGATGTTTGTGAGCCTGTATAATGCGGTCCCCGAAAAAATGATAGACGAGCACACGTGCCAATGTCCTCCTTCTAAAGAGCGCCTTCCCGGAGTTGCGAATAACTGAAGAATTAAAAACCAAAGCCATGGTGGTAAAAACAAATGCTGGCTCTGCTGTAATCGAAAGTAGATGTAGTCATGAAATGTCTACCCGCAAAGCAGATTGGTCGGAGTAATTACGACGATTACTCACAACCATACTCGGCGCACCGGACGCTGCCGGCCTGAATGAATGGATGGATGTTATGAGCGTCCCCTTTGGAATGGGGCGGTGGGTTGTGCCACCAAGCTCTCGCTATTATACTGCCTTATGTCCTACCCAATTTGAAAAAGCAAAAGAAAAAAAAAACGCTGTGAACTCTTACAACCACATTTTCTCAGCCTCTATTGCGAACCTTGCTTTGTACGCCTCCGTTTTTTGTCGTTTCCCTACTTTTAATCCACGAGTCTTCCAATCGCCACTTACTAATCTCTATAGTGGACATGTTTACTTTTCCCCTGCTCTCGCTGAACCCAAGGGCTTCAAGGAGGCCAGTGGTGCCTAAATCGACCGCTGGGCAGATGTCTTCACATTCTAATAAAACATGCTCCATCGTTTCCCTAGCTTTACCGCAGCAAGCACATGCTTCTTCTTCCTTCTTGTGCTCTATAGGTGCGTGTTCTAAGGCATTCTGATCTCGCTTCGAAAAGTAATGAGCTTCCATTTGAGTTATTATATTGTTTCTTTCCTGATTTCGCTTTTTCCTCTTAAGTAGTTACTCATGGCAGATACCTTTTCCATTGCCGCCACCCATGAGATTATTTAAGCATCTCTGACTCCCTGATTGGTGTTCTATGTTGCTGTGTTGTCCACTCTGCAGGCCGCATACTTGCTGCTAAGCTTCCTAGTTCTTTTCTTCCACTGTGAATCAGTTTTTCCTGTGCCGATACCTCAACACTCTGCCAGCCCATCACTTTCTTCCATATTCCTCAGTCGTTCTTCATAATCAATTTTACTGTCACGATGTGTGGCGCCATCTCTCGAAGGAGGCGGCGCAAAATCCGCGCCACGCAACATGCGGACTGCTGGCGTTGAAAAGTGCACAGGAAACCCTGTGTCAGCGCCAAAAGACGACAATCAAGTGTATGGTGCACTGTATCTGCCTTCTGAAGGGCGCTATTGGAAATGACAAATTAAACTTCAGCGTACAAGAAGTTACAAATTGCGCGATATTGTGAAGAGCCATTAGGAAGATTTAGGAAACAGTACTTGCTTTTTTAACCTTTTTGGCAGTAACTAGCGTATGTAATGCGGTCCTGTACAAGTGGTTGGGGACGGGAGACCGCATTTCCCTAAGTTTAGACTGGTTGCCCGGATGTTGTCGTTTCATTCTCACCCCCCAATTCTCGTCCCATTCTCGTCATGAGTGCCCGGATAACGGCTCTCGATTTCGGCTCTAGTTGTCTTGAAGGTTGCCGACGACTGGAGCTGAGAGCATTTCATGCTTGAAATTACAAAGCAGTAACAAAATACAGTTGCAAATGTCGTTAGCATGCGCAGAATTGCTTGAGACGTACCACATGGACATCAGGACGCGCTCAGCGACGTCGTGATTGCGTAATTCCGACTGGCAGTATTCATAAGGAGAACGCGCTTCCGCAACCGAATTTTGCGAAATTTCGCATTGCCTTCGAATCATACTGCTTAGAATACGTACAAAGCTGGTTATTCAACAGCCATGCCTTGCCGTCATCAGATGCGTGAGGTAGGAGTCCGCTCAAAGAAGAGGTAGCAGTACGTGCGATAGCCCCTTTCGAAGGCAATCAGCGCTAGCGAGGCGTATAGCGGTGGCGCATATGTGGCGTCATGGTCCAGTTGCGGGCTAAATTACCCATCGCGACTCGCGTTCCCCATCAGGTACTTTTTCTTGTTTTTCCTAAATTGTTTCTTCGAAAGTCTTTTAGATGAGCGAAAAACAATTTCGCCACTTCAATCTGACTGCAATCAACGCGTCCTCATAACCGCTCGACATCCACTTCTAACGCGCTGTCGGATCATTCGTATAAGTATTTCTACTGCACTGTTTTTTTACGTGCGCTCTGCAGCACATCTAAGAACAGCGCAAGAAACTTAACGCGCTGCCGCGAATTTTTAACCCATGTGGCAGTCCGGCAGCAGTGATGACCCACTGCTTCCTGCCTTCTTGCCCTGTCAGAGGTAAGTGGAATAAGGGCTTTTTCCACGTCAGGCGAACTGCTGAAGAGAAAAAAAAAGCTGAATTACTATGCGGCTCAACTATCCAGCATAGTATTCAGATTTTAGCGCAACGCTAACATTGCAGCCGACTTGCGAAAGTTTCTCTACTTCTAGTTTTAACCACTCTCTACAAACTGTTCACTAAGCTTGCGGCCACATGGTATTGTTTACTTCGGCCTTTCTAAAAGCTGATTCTTGCGCTATTTACGCACCTTTCATTTTAATTTTTACTGTATACCGTATAGAACATAAACATGCACTGCTTGTTTCGTTGGAAAAGCAAGCCATCGGCCGTGTTGGCACTGTTTACCACCACAGCGAGCTACTGCAAGTGACTGTAGACTGACTACTTGTGCACAACCCCGTGCATACAGCATTGAGTCTTTCAAGCAGACGAAACAGCACCAAAGCAATAGTGTGTATTTTCGTGTGACATGCCCGAAAATGCTTTTAAGGGCATGCAAAACCTACACGACTTATGTGACGCCCTACATCGCCCTACCGATTTTTATGTTGTCTTAGCAGTCTGCCTAGCGATATGATTAATGAAATCTCCCGAAGAAGAGTAAAAAAAAAACCTCAAGAGGCAAAGCCAGCGGTACGAGTGGGGTCACTCGCCCCAGTTGACGAGCGATAACCGAAGGCGACATAAGTCGTCAACGGAGTTAACTGTAGGAAAAGTTACGCTTCTCTGCTTTCGTTTGTTAAACATTTTGTTAATTTGTGGATAATAGTTTCGAGTTCGACATATTTGTCAAACGCCGAAGCACCGAACGGATTTCCACCAATCGCTTAGTGGATAAATAGCGAAGGCTAACTGCAGCGTTACTCTATCTGCGATACGCACACATTGTCATTGTAGCCCGTGGAGGGACACAGGAATAAATGAAGTTTTCTTGCTGTGAAAGCGTGCAATCACGCAAAGGATGCAGACGTAACACTTGTCACAAAGACAAGCACACCGATCTACACGGGCTGCGCTCAAACAAGCATGCTGCACCATAACAGACACACAGTAAGTCCTGACGCGGGGGAAAAATGTATTGACCTGTTCAGTATGCATATGCCCGACATATGCTAACGTGAAACCTAAAAATACCAACCAGGATCGTCGAACGTACTTCTACAGAAATATTGCAGCCCCCGTATAACGTACCTGTATATCAAGTTGAAGGGAGGAGTCGGACATACCTGAAGAGATAGCCTTTTTATTAACGCGGGTGAAAAATTTCGTCCTAAACTAAACAGAATATTGCCCTAACATTTCGGACTCAATACATCATTGGCCTCTACGCTGGCCGCCAGTGGACGGAAAGGGGTGGATCCAACGAGGTAGCGCCGGCAAAAAGTGTCACGGAAAAGGTGTTGACACACCTCGCCCTACCCTCTGCCTGTGCACCCAAAAGAAAAAGACTTGGCAGGTGCTTCCGGCGGCATGCTTCGGCTTCCAGTATACTCCTGAACACTTGATGTCGAGGACCGCGGCCAGACTCGATTCCTTCCCAACGAAGTGCGAATTCGTGGAACGTCTTACAGACGCCACAATGTGTCCATGGGCTGTTCTCGGCGAGAGATGAATCGGGGCTGTCACGCGCTCCAGTCGAAGAACCACATGTTGGTGGTGAGGTCTCGCCTGAAAAAAGGAAGCGGGGCTTCTTTGTGTCCGGTTCTAACTTACATCGACCTGTTTTGCTTGGCCGAATTCACAAGCCATGATGATTGAAGTATAATCTCGAACATCTTAGAGCACATAGTTTATGGTGTACAGCGCGAAGATGCACATTCTAAAGAAAAAGAACATTTATACGCCGAGCATGGCGCACAAAATCTGCACAGAGAAAGGACACGCAAACACATTTTCTCGTGTGCCTTTTGTTTGCGTTTTTTGCGTGCCACTGGACCTATGCTTACGATGAGGTTTTTTTCAAACCCTCTAAAGTAACTTCTCGTTTTTCGCTGTTCGCACGTTATAAAAAAGAAGCTCGGGAGAGGAGCCCGGTTGGCGAATGTAGCGTTTCTCAGCGTTCGCACGTACCCTACGCGCCATGCATTTCGCAGGCCACGCGCCCGATTCGCAGTGGCTGCGCTAGAAGGCGCCGAGTGTTCATCGAGAAGCGCGAAAGAGAAATCCCTTTACAGTACACGCGTACTAGCTAACTCGCTTCGACAGTGGCAATCTGGGCACGGCGGCATCACCACGATGTGGGTCGCATCTAATCCCTTCCTGTATTTGGTACAGATCTTTGGCCTGCTGATCACTGCCAACAACACGCGCGTGGAACCTGCGAACGTCGTAGCGGTGCAAGAGCAGAATTTCCATCACCACGAAGCACCGGATAATCTACAAGCACCATCATGGGCAAGGCTACCCTCTCACCCAACGGAAACGTTACAGCGCTACCACGTGACCAGAGAGTGGATGACGACATGGACGGATTCCGCTATAAAAGGCTTTCCAGCGGACTTGCCTGGCACTGGGCACGGCGGCATCACCACGATGTGGGTCGCATCTAATCCCTTCCTGTATTTGGTACAGGTAAGCAAACGATACGGAAAGTGCTTTCGTTTTGACGATCCATTTTTGGTGGTGTTGCCGTGCCCACGGTTGTTCGGCTCCGGAATATGTTGCGCATTGTTCGATACTGCTTCATGTGTTCGATGGTTACTACTGCTTTGTGGCGACATCGAAACTAACCCCGGCCCTGCCCTCGCACAAATAGCAAAACAACTTAGTGAGATTACAATCGACATTAGGGAAATTAAAGAAAAACGCCTTACTGATATTGACAAAAAATTAGATACCTTGGCCAGTCTAGAAATTAAGGTTACGTCGTGCCAGGAGCAAATTGCTTACCTTGAAGCAAGAATTGATGACCTGGAGAACCGAAGCAGAAGGTCTAATATCATTGTTTACGGACTACCTGAAGCTGAAGAAGAGAAAACCGAATCGCTAGAGGGTGCTGTGAACAATGAGATAATAAAAGGTATTCTTGAGCTAGAACCAGTGGCTATAGAACGTATTCACAGGTTGGGACGGCCATCGCCTGGCAAGGTTAGGCCTGTTATTCTCAAGCTCCTAGATTCAAGAGACAAAATTACAATTCTAAAGCAGGGAAGCAAACTTAAAGGCACGAATTACTCTATTGGCGAGGATTTTTCGGTTAGAGTGCGGGAAATCAGAAGAAAGCTTTGGCAAAGCTGCAAAATGAATCGAGAGAACGGTGAGAAAGCCTCGCTGGTATACGATAAGTTATATATCAATAAAAAGGCGTACGCTTGGGACGAAAGCAAAAATGAAAAAGTACCTGCTCAAAAAAACGGAAGCAAAAAGCGACGCACGGCGGCAAGCGAAACCCGACGGCAAAATACTCGAAGCCAAGCGCCATTGCCGCAGACATAACTGAGCAATGCGACCAGATCCCTCGTCTGGAAAGCACATCCAAAGTAAAAATCGCTAGGTCCTCCAAAAAAGCCGGAGATGTAACCAAACGGAAAGAACTGAGGCTACTTAACATAAATGCGCGCAGTGTCACTAATAAAATAGATAAGTTAGAAACCATACTTATGCAGCATGATCCTCACATCGCGGTGATAACAGAGACGTGGCTGAGAAAGGAAATTAGTGACGATGAAATCTTTCCCTCATGTTACAACATATATCGAAAAGATAAAACTACTAGAGGTGGGGGAGTAGCTATCCTTGTTAAACCCGCACTAAAAGCTACGATTACAAGTGATGTTGGCATTCCTGAATGCTTGTGCGTACAGTTATCCTGTTGGGGACATAGCTTCATCTTATATGCATGTTACAGGTCGCCGGACGCATGCCCGGAGTATTTCATCATCATCAGCCTGGTTACGCCCACTGCAGGGCAAAGGCCTCTCCCATACTTCTCCAACAACCCCGGTCATGTACTAATTGCGGCCATGCCGTCCCTGCAAACTTCTTAATCTCATCCGCCCACCTAACTTTCTGCCGCCCCCTGCTACGCTTCCCTTCCCTTGGGATCCAGTCCGTAACCCGTAATGACCATCGGTTATCTTCCCTCCTCATTACATGTCCTGCCCATGCCCATTTCTTTTTCTTGATTTCAACTAAGATGTCATTAACTCGCGTTTGTTCCCTCACCCAATCTGCTCTTTTCTTATCCCTTAACGTTACACCTATCATTCTTCTTTCCATAGCTCGTTGCGTCGTCCTCAATTTGAGTAGAACCCTTTTCGTAAGCCTCCAGGTTTCTGCCCCGTAGGTGAGTACTGGTAAGACACAGCTATTATACACTTTTCTCTTGAGGGATAATGGCAACCTGCTGTTCATGATCTGAGAATGCCTGCCAAACGCACCCCAGCCCATTCTTATTCTTCTGATTATTTCCGTCTCATGATCCGGATCCGCCGTCACTACCTGCCCTAAGTAGATGTATTCCCTTACGACTTCCAGTGCCTCGCTGCCTATTGTAAATTGCTGTTCTCTTCCGAGACTGTTAAACATTACTTTAGTTTTCTGCAGATTAATTTTTAGACCCACTCTTCTGCTTTGCCTCTCCAGGTCAGTGAGCATGCATTGCAATTGGTCCCCTGAGTTACTAAGCAAGGCAATATCATCAGCGAATCGCAAGTTACTAAGGTATTCTCCATTAATTTTTATCCCCAATTCTTCCCAATCCAGGTCTCTGAATACCTCCTGTAAACACGCTGTGAATAGCATTGGAGAGATCGTATCTCCCTGCCTGACGCCTTTCTTTATTGGGATTTTGTTGCTTTCTTTATGGAGGACTACGGTGGCTGTGGAGCCGCTATAGATATTTTTCATTATTTTTACATACGGCTCGTCTACACCCTGATTCCTTAATGCCTCCATGACTGCCGAGGTTTCGACAGAATCAAACGCTTTCTCATAATCAATGAAAGCTATATATAAGGGTTGGTTATATTCCGCACATTTCTCTATCACCTGATTGATAGTGTGAATATGATCTATTGTTGAGTAGCCTTTACGGAATCCTGCCTGGTCCTTTGCTTGACAGAAGTCTAAGGTGTTCCTGATTCTATTTGCGATTACCTTAGTAAATATTTTGTAGGCAACGGACAGTAAGCTGATCGGTCTATAATTTTTCAAGTCTTTGGCGTCCCCTTGCTTATGGATTAGGATTATGTTAGCGTTCTTCCAAGATTCCGGTACGCTCGACGTCATGAGGCATTGCGTATACAGGGTGGCCAGTTTCTCTAGAACAATCTGCCCACCATCCTTCAACAAATCTGCTGTTACCTGATCCTCCCCAGCTGCCTTCCCCCTTTGCATTTCTCCCAAGGCTTTCTTTACTTCTTCCGGCGTTACCTTTGGGACTTCGAATTCCTCTAGACTATTTTCTCTTCCATTATCGTCGTGGGTGGCACTGGTACTGTATAAATCTCTATAGAACTCCTCAGCCACTTGAACTATCTCATCCATATTAGTAATGATATTGCCGGCTTTGTCTTTTAACGCATACATCTGATTCTTGCCAATTCCTAGTTTCTTCTTCACTGTTTTTAGGCTTCCGCCGTTCCTGAGAGCATGTTCAATTCTATCCATATTATACTTCCTTATGTCAGCTGTCTTACGCTTGTTGATTAACTTCGAAAGTTCTGCCAGTTCTATTCTAGCTGTAGGGTTACAGGCTTTCATACATTGGCGTTTCTTGATCAGATCTTTCGTCGCCTGCGATAGTTTACTGGTATCCTGCCTAATCGAGTTACCACCGACTTCCATTGCACACTTCTTAATGATGCCCACAAGATTGTCGTTCATTGCTTCAACACTAAGGTCCTCTTCCTGAGTTAAAGCCGAATACCTGTTCTGTAGCTTGATCTGGAATTCCTCTATTTTCCCTCTTACCTCTAACTCATTGATCGGCTTCTTATGTACCAGTTTCTTCCGTTCCCTCCTCAGGTCTAGGCTAATTCGAGTTCTTACCATCCTGTGGTCACTGCAGCGCACCTTGCCGAGCACGTCCACATCTTGTATGATGCCAGGGTTAGCGCAGAGTATGAAGTCTATTTCATTTCTAGTCTCGCCGTTCGGGCTCCTCCACGTCCACTTTCGGCTATCCCGCTTGCGGAAGAAAGCATTCATTATCCTCATATTATTCTGTTCCGCAAACTCGACTAATAACTCCCCCCTGCTATTCCTAGTGCCTATGCCATATTCCCCCACTGCCTTGTCTCCAGCCTGCTTCTTGCCTACCTTGGCATTAAAGTCGCCCATTAGTATAGTGTATTTGGTTTTCACTCTACCCATCGCCGATTCCACGTCTTCATAGAAGCATTCGACTTCCTGGTCATCATGACTTGATGTAGCGGCGTAGACCTGTACAATCTTCATTTTGTACCTCTTATTAAGTTTAACAACAAGACCTGCCACCCTCTCGTTAATGCTATAGAGTTCCTGTATGTTACCAGCTATATTCTTATTAATCAGGAATCCGACTCCTAGTTTTCTTCTTTCCTCTAGGCCGCGGTAGCACAGGACGTGCCCGCTTTTTAGCACTGTATATGCTTCTTTTGGCCTCCTAACTTCACTGAGCCCTATTATATCCCATTTACTGCCCTCTAATTCCTCCAATAGCACTGCTAGACTCGCCTCACTAGATAACGTTCTAGCGTTAAACGTTGCCAGGTTCATATTCCAATGGCGGCCTGTCCGGAGCCAGTGATTCTTAGCACCCTCTGCAGCGTCGCACGTCTGACCGCCGCCGTGGTCAGTAGCTTCGCAGCTGCTGGGGACTGAGGGCCGGGGTTTGATTGTTGTGTTCATATAGGAGGTTGTGGCCAAGTACTGCACCAGGGTGGCCAATCCTGCTCTGGTGAGGGAGTGCGTTACCGGTTCTGGTCACCGGGATCAGGCCACACTCCAGGCCTGTTTGTGCAATTTTATCAACACGCGGATTTTTTTTTTTTTTTTAATCCGGTGGAAAATTGCCGGCACCGGGATTCGAACCACGGACCTCTTGCACGCGAGGCGGGTGTTCTACCTCTACGCCACCGCTGCACCCCGGAGTATTTAACTGTGCTCAAAGAACATATGTCACAGTATCATAATAAGAAAATTTTCGTGGTCGGTGACCTTAATTTACCAAGTGTGGACTGGGAGGGACTGTCCTGTTCCCAGGCCAGTAAAAACGCTAACAAAATTTTTGATATCATGCTCGCTCACGACCTAACTCAAATAATCAAACAACCCACACGCGTACAAGGACATGCAAGCTCGGTTCTAGATTTGGTATTTGTAAATAGGGCTTTTTCAGAACATACCATTCTAGTGGAACAAGGGCTGTCCGATCATGAACTTGTAAGCGTGTCAATTCCTCTTCTTAGATGCAGTAGCTACCAAAAATCTCCCATTCGGTATTTTAAGGATTATTCCCGAGCTGACGATGCTCGTGTGCTTGAATACATGGAAACCGTACTTGCTGACTTTGATGACGGCGCCCCAAACACGGGCGCTCTTTGGGACAAGTTTGTTGAGACGTGTCATTATTGTATGAGCAACTTTATACCCAGCAAACGCAAACAAACACATAGGCGTACACCCTGGATGACTCGTGAAATCATTAAATTGAAGAGAAAAGTTAAACGGCTAAGAAAGCAGCATGCGCAGTGCAGTGTTATCGGCGATCACCAAAGAATCCTTGCACAAGCGATGCATCACGCAAAGGATTACTACTTTAAAACTGTAATGCCCAATTTTATAAAGAATGATCCTTCTAAGTTCTGGAATTATCTTAGTGAAACCAAGAAAGCAGTTTCAAAGATATCAGTTGACGGTAGCATAGTCACAAATTATGAAGATATAGCAAATCATTTTAATGCCTATTTTCATAGCGTGTTTTCAGTATCCAGACCATGTACGCTTAGCGCGATGTCCTTTCAGCCATACGAAGTCAATTTTATTTCATATCCTGGTTTGGTTTCTATGCTTTTAAACTTAAACACGAAAAAATGTTGCGGTCCTGACGATCTTCCAAATGTGTTTCTTCGACGATATGCCGAATGCGTTGCCAAGTTCCTTTTTATTATTTTTAATAGTTCCTTGTCAACAGCAACCTTGCCGCGTGACTGGAAGACGGCCCGAGTAATCCCTATCTTCAAAAAAGGTGACAGATTATTACTATCTAACTACAGACCGATATCTTTAATTTCCTCATGTTGTAAACCTATAGAACATATTATAGCCACTCAAATTACAGAATTCCTTGACAAACACTCCATATTAACAAGTTTTCAGCACGGTTTTAGAAAAAAGTATTCGACAGTGACGCAACTCGTCACTGTTACGCATGAGTTTGCCAAAGGTCTTGATAATAATATTCAGATAGACGCAATTTTTTTAGATTTCTGTAAGGCCTTTGATAAAGTTCCTCATGACAAACTAATCTATAAACTAAACAACATTGGTCTTCCGAAGGTGTTGGTCGCTTGGGTGGCTGAATATTTGAGAAATCGGGTGCAGTTTGTCACAGTCGAGGATCAAAATTCGCGCCTTCTACCAGTCACGTCGGGTGTGCCCCAAGGCAGTGTGCTAGGGCCGTTGCTATATAAATGATATATAAATGCTATATAAAGTGCTATATAAATGATATCGTAGATATAATTGATCCAACGGTTCAAATTGGGTTGTTCGCAGATGACTGTATATTATTCCGTGAAATTTGCAGCATACATGATCAAAAAGAACTAAACAAAAATCTAGATTACGTATACCAATGGTGCAACCAGTGGGGCATGGTCATAAATGCACAAAAAACAGTTTCCATTTTCTATACCTAAAAGAAAATCCCCTTTTCAGTATGCTTACTCCCTAGGTTCATCTACAGTTAATCATGTCGATAACTACAAATATTTAGGTGTAACGTTCACTGCTAACCTCTCCTGGAATTCACACGTTGATAACATTTGTTCCTCTGCTTTCAGAAAGTTGTGTTTCCTAAGACACAAGCTTCGTAGTTCACCACCAAATGTAAAACTTCTATGCTATCAATCATACATCAGACCAAAGCTAGAATATGCAAGCATAGTACGGGACCCCTACACAAAACATAACATTGATAAACTCGAAAGAATTCAAAGAAAGGCTGTTCGATTTATCTTTTCTAAATTTCGTCGTGTGGACTCTCCGTCGGAACTAATGACAGCCAATAGCATACCCCACCTTCAGTACAGAAGAAGGCAATTTCACTTGGGCTTTCTGAATTCTCTCCTTAACCAGCAATTCGCTATTGATCCTTCCTTGTATTTATCCCCCCTATCCACAAGACATACACGACATCAACAACCAAGATCTTTAACGCCATATTTCGCAAAAACAGATGCTTATAAATTTTCCTTTTTCCCGCACACAGTGTCTCAATGGAATTCTCTACCAGAGCGCGATCGTCTTGCCATCGTGTAGCATTGTATACATTTAGCTATTGTGTTCATTTTTGCTATTTATTTGTATCTGGATGTAAAACATGATGTATGTGCACCCATATATTCAATGTGATTTGTTGAAAATGCCCGTCCTGCTTGGACCACGTTATGTGGTCTGCAGTATGTATAAATAAATAAATAAATAAAATAAATAAATAAATAAATATGTAGTGGCTCCATATTAATTTAATGCTATACGCATTACCGTTGATAGTAAACGTGAAAGAGGTTGCACCAGTGCCACAAAAGTGCGCATAATCAAAGCATGCGCAGCGTATCACCCAAGCCAGCAAAGCAGTACGTTGGCTCGCGGCAGCTTCGAGAGAGGGAGACAGCCCATGCGCCAAAGACAGCTGAAGCGATCAGTCAACGGAGAATAGAAGCTTTGACAAGATACGCGATACTTACGATCTCGAGACAGAGAGGATAGAGAGAGAACGAGCGCGTCGAAACACCCTCATAGACCTCGACAGACGGCGAGCAAAGCAAAAGGAGGAGGTGACAGCCCCTGCGTGAGCCAACGGATGTCAGCCCCCTTCTCGAAGACATTTCAGAGGTCGCGGCCGAAAACACGAGAAATGTCTAGAAGGATTCGCAGGCTTTGTTCATGCTTTGGGAGTACGACTCCGTCAGAAATTTCCAGAAAAGCAGGCAAAGGCGATAAAAGCACCATGCTGGAATCAGTGGAGATTAGACAACACCGGTGAAAAGATGTAACGCGAAGGCCGACCGTCTACAGAAGAAGATTCCCCGGCAAGCTAACCGACGAGCTCATCAGGCGTCTGCAATTCTGGAAGTCCCTTCTTCGAGATCTGTCTCGAGTTACGCCGAGGACGTCTAGCTCAAGACTAGCACGGATGAATACGAGGAAACACTTGCTACTCCTCTTCATTCTGTATTGTACGTGTTGAACTCTCAGTGCTTGCCGTTCATTATTTGCTATGGTTTTGTGAACACCCTACTGAATTGCATTGCGATGTGCCTATAGTCGAGGTGTGCAGGTTTGAATGTAATGATCTTATTTGAAGAATATATTTCCTTGAGTTTCGACAACTTTGGCCTCTGACTTGATCCTTGGACCACAACCGGCATTTGCTGGCGCTACAGAAGGCCTATTATTAAGTTTCCGTGCTTTGGTAGAGTTATTTTCGGAAGGTGATATGACGGCATTATAATTGGGCCCCCCGTTGCCACCTCTTTCACGGGGTGTATGACAACGACTTATTACATTTGTTTTGTAAATGAGCTAAAACATTCGGGCCATATGCGAGCGATTTAGGTAGTAGCCGCCATAAAGTTCCCTACATAACTTACCTATGGAAACTCTAGCACTATGGGTATTAGGGAGCAGCAATAATGGCGTTTCAGCCAGTAGGAGTCTTAACGTCAATAAATAGCATTTGCTAGAATTTCGTCCTTCTCACTTCCAACGAATTTGCAATTGAGAAATTAATCATCTTAAACAAAATATTGCGTGATAGGTTCAAACATCTTCAATGATGACGTGGGCGCACCGACCCTTGTTGCCTGCTGCAGTAAAAAAATATAGCATTGCTCCACATCTTAGTCCAATAAAGGCAGCACAAGTGTATAAAATATAGCCAAAAGAACGTTTGAAGTGCCGAGCACAAGATAACCAATTTACGTGCTAAGCCTTACTCGCATGCTAGCTGAACGATCCCCGCGCCCGAGTTCTCTAGTAATTAAGAAAAAAGACATTGACGATTACGATACTCCCTAATACAAAATTTGAGCGCAACCCTATACGTGTTTTGACTCTGCAACTATACTGACTGGCACAGACAGTCTGTCTCGCACGGCAGGGTGCAAACGGAGCGAAGTGTCACGCGACTGCCTCACTAACTGGGAGATCACGACACGCAGCAAACGGGTGACGCGCTGCCTAAAACCGCGCACTATCGACGAGGACCACGTCATGGCCTCTTTCAACGTACAATTTATGTTCACCTGCGTTGCTGTATACTTGATGGTTCAATGTTGTAAGTAAGCCCTGGAACAGGGTCCCACTGTGCTCTCCTGTACGCCTATTCGTATACACGTCCTATGCTGCCTGCTGGTACTTTGCCTAAAAAACACGTACTTTTATAACAAACATTTTCAAAGGCAATAAACGAGAAGAAAGGGGGTTAACCGAGGGGCCCGATTTCGATTAGTCATATCATAAGGAGCCAACAAACACTGACACCAAGGACAACTTAGGGGAAATTACTTGTGCTTAATAAATGAAATTAAGAAACGATAACTTAATGGAAATTCAAGTGGATGAAAAAAAACTTGCCGCAGATGGGAACCGAACCCACAACCTTCGCAGTTCGCGTGCGATGCTCTACCAATTGAGCTACCGCGGCGCGGTTAGTGTTAGCCAGCGCCACCACTCACAGACCTTTGCGGCGGACGTGGAACGTCCTTCTTGCCGCAGGCGTCACGAGAACGTGATCTTTTCGGGTGAAGGAAACTGGCCAATAAACCCACATATGCTACCAGGAGGCATCAATATTACCGGATTCGAGACCCTCGTTATGGAATAAACGAGAAGAAAGGGAGTTAACCGAGGGGCCCGATTTTTATTAGTCATATCTTAAGAAGCCAACAAACACTGACACCAAGGAAAACATAGGGGAAATTGCTTGTGCTTAATAAATGAAATTAAGAAACGATAACCTAATGGAAATTAAAGTGGATGAAAAAACAACTTGCCGCAAAGCCAGTTGTCGCATTGCCACTTGCCGCATTGAGCAGTTGCCTTCAACCGAAAAGATCACGCTGTCGTGACGCCTGCGGCAAGAAGGACGTTCCACGTCCGCCGCCAAGGTCTGAGAGTGGTGGTGCTGGCTAACACTCCCAGGGTTCTACTAGGGCACATAAATACCCAAGAAACGGGATGGGGAAACCGCGCCGCGGTAGCTCAAATGGTAGAGCATCGCACGCGAAATGGGAAGGTTGTGGGTTCGGTTCCCACCTGCGGCAAGTTTTTTTTTTCATCACTTTAATTTCCATTAAGTTATAGTTTCTTAATTTCATTTATTAAGCGCAAGTAATTTCCCCTATGTTGTCCTTGGTGTCAGGGTTTGTTGGCTTCTTATGATATGACTAATAAAAATCGGGCCCCTCGGTTAACCTTTCTTCTCGTTTATTACATAACGAGGGTCTCGAATCCGGCAATATTGATGCCTTCAGGTAGCATATGTAGGTTTATTGGCCAGTTTCCTTCACCCGAAAAGATCACGTTCTCGTGACGCCTGCGGCAAGAAGGACGTTCCACGTCCGCCGCCAAGGTCTGAGGATGGTGGTGCTGGCTAACGCTCCCAGGGTTCTACTAGGGCACATAAATACCCAAGAAACGGGATGGGGAAACCGCGCCGCGGTAGCTCAAATGGTAGAGCATCGCACGCGAAATGGGAAGGTTGTGGGTTCGCTTCCCACCTGCGGCAAGTTTCTTTTTTTTTTAATCCACTTTAATTTCCATTAAGTTATCGTTTCTTAATTTCATTTATTAGGCACACATAATTTCCCCTATGTTGTCCTTCGTGTCAGTGTTTGTTGGCGTCTTAGGATATTTCCAAAGGCAAGTCTTTCGAACGACCATGGGTGCTTCTGTTTTCAATGTGTGCGCCAACCTCGCCTTGTAGGCCACAGAAAGTTGAGCGTCGTTGTCACTCCACCCTGTCCTCAAGTTCGTGCGATATGCTGGCGACTGTTTTTGTATAATTCGCTGCAGAGACGTTGCAAGGTCACCTGAATTCATTCAAGCCGAGCATCCACTTCAGAGTGGACCATGGAGAAAGTGGTCGCATCGAATTCCTTGATGTTTTCGTGGAACGAACTGCCACACCGGACTATCGTAAGAATACAGGAACTGGAATACACCCCAATTATTCTTCCGTGCACCCGATTGGATTCAAACACTCGGCTACTTCATACCCATTCAACCGTGCTTTCCGGATTTGCTCGAGTCCTTCAAGGAGGAAAGCACAGTTGATCTATGTACGGAAGGACATGACCGATTCAGTCAATTAAGTCAATTGCTAAGGGACCAATAGTGTCGCGCTTCAGTGCCCGACAATTACGGAGCACGCAAGAAAAGCAAAAGCACTGTCATTACGTATGCACGAGTCATGAGAGTCGCTTTGACCAGAGAGCTTAATGACTGCGACGCTTGGATGGCACATGTCCTTGCTGCAAGTTACGTGGTCAACTGGTGCGCGGAAAGGACTCCTTGAAAAGATCCAACTACCCGTGTGTAGTGTATAAAGCCCTGAGAAAAGAATGTGACGCAGCCTACGTGCGCGAGGCTGGAAACTTCAAAAGGCGCCTAAAGCAGCATAAATACGACGTCGCGAAAGGCAGCTCTGTTTCCGAATCATTATCTGAACGCCATGAGAAAACAGGGCATTCGATGGACTGGCAGTCGTCGTCCGTTATCGCCTCGGAGAGCTATTACCTTCGCGATTGCTACTACAATCACTCCACATTCAGACCCGTATTCAGCTCTTTATTCTGTGCTGTCTCTTCGTACTCATCTTTGTGCCCTTTTACAGTTTCGTGATGCATGTAAACCAACTAGACCAGTTGTCCATTCTGTTACATATTATGACAAAGCGCCAAGGGATTAACAGGGCCAGTGGCAATCTTCCCGAAATCTACGCACACGCACTTCTCAATCTTGCCTAACCTAATGGATAGTCATGGCGCTTACTGTCATTGCGAAAGGACCCGTACGGGCATCGAAACGCAAAGCTTTTGCATTGTCGTTATACACTTGGCGAGTGTTTGTTTTAATTTCGTTACTTTGAGCAGAATGTCAGCGCAATGAAGCCAACAGAAAACAACCGACATCATTTAAAAAAATTCTACGCAAGATTTGAGCGCACATGTGCAGGTGTTTTGAAGCCGCGTTATATTGAGGCAAAGAATTTGAAATCTGTACGGGTGGGTTCTCCTGGGGACGGCACTGATCCTCTGCTTAGGCAGCTTGTTGAGCGGAGGCGGCAGACGAAGGCCTTCCATTTGTTGTGCGGCTCATTATTCAGAAAGACTGAATACGGGTGTGCCTGGCGCACGTGGTGCTCAATCTTTAGCGGTTGCGGCGGTGGCGAAGTATCGCATGCGCAGTGAGTCGCCATCGCGGATCATATTTCGTGCGGCTCTCTCTTATCCTCCTAAGCCTTCGGCCATACTCTCCTCTTTCGCTTTCTTCATCATGATAGCGCTGCACCCTCCTCCTTTGCTTTCCTCGTGGTGCTATCCTGGCTATCGCCTTTCTTTCATCCCCCACTGCGCTCACTCTTTCATGCTTCGCTGCGCCCGTTCGCTCTGTTACGAGGGGCGCCGAGACACGCTGTCGCTCAATGCATTAACGGGAGCCAGAGCTGTGGCCTGAAGATTCTCGTAGAAGTCATCGTACGCTGAGTGTTCATGCTAATGCTATTCACACTGAAGCACTGTAGCAATATCCCTTACTGCCACCGCCAAAACGTGCCATATGTGATGCCTGTATACAGCTGGGCTTCCCTCTCGCGTTTCCCACTGGACACGCGGAGCTATCTCGCAGCTAAGCCGTGAAGTACGTGCGAGGCGTGTGCCTAGCTATATATTTTCACAGTGTCTCATTATTGTCTCATTGTAAATGAGTGAGTTTGATTCCGCCTCGCACCGTAAAATGTCAAAGCGTTTTCATTGTCACTGAACAGCGGCACATATCCAGTAACCCAATTTGGCGTCGCTCATTGAAAAGTGGCACATACCAAGTGGCACATAAACAGCGACCCAAGCTGAAGTTAAAGCTTCACTGAAGAGCGGTAATAGCCAGCTGGACATATCCAGTCACCATACCCAGTTGCACATGCCCAGTGACCGAAGACTACGAAGTTCATATACGAACAGCTAATAGCCAATGTCATATATTAATTTCATTTAACTTCATTTATTATACCTCAAAGGACACATTTGGCGTATTACATGAGGGATGGATTTTAATTATAGTGACAATCTGATCCCAGTGCCGCCTTGAATTGATGTGGATCAGAGTGGTGCACGGCAATTGCAGGTAAATTGTTCCAGTCCCATGCGGCCGTCAGAAAAAAGGAGTGAAGAGGAGTGGTAGTTTGATCTGGCGGAGGGTACACTGCTGTGGGACGGTTTGTGCAGCTGGACAAGCGATAAAATGGCAAGTTATCGGGAACTTCGAAGGGAGGATTCATTACCCAAGTTGGCAGGACGGTTCGCTTTGAAACCGGTTCCCTCATCACCGCAGCCCAATCCTATTCACATTAGACCACGGACTAGCCTGTGACCTAAGTTGGCAGGACAACGGTTAAAGATATAGATAGATAGCCAGCCCATGCAAAATGCGTGAATAAGGATATCGATGGCATTAGAAATTGGTGGTTGTGTGAAAGTGAAGTCGCGCAGCATAAAAAAAAGTAGCTTAGATAGGTGAGTTTCTATGGCAGAAGTTCAGGGCTTCGTTCACAACGAGGCCCCAAGTTCATTAAGCAGGAAACCCGGTGAAATACTTAAGAGGCACGAAGCTTCCTGCAGCAGTCGAACGTGTCTTAGAGAAGGGCCCGAAGTGCAGTTTCCAGCCATATTCCACGCGTCCAGCTCTTTTAGTTCACGTGCTACTTGTTTAACTACGTTCAGAGTAACAAGACCAACAATGGGCTATCGGGGATGAAGTAGGCTACTTTATGTGCACTGCAAGGGAGAAGCCGGTTCCCAAGACTCCTTTATGCTTTGTTGTCAACGCATCTAAGAAAGAAAGCATGACGGTTCTGACTTCAGATGAGGCGGGCGGCTTTGCTGTTTTAGGAGAAGGAAGGTTGTAGGGCAATGTGCGAGAACACGTGCGGACAAATTTCTGGCTTTCCCGTAATCGAGAATAGATATGCGCATGAAATATATGCGGGCAAAATAGACTGGTTGGAGATGACACTAGCCACAATCTTAAAATGGGTGTAGTGCATGTCACTACGGTACGCACTACCACAAAACACCGCACCACATCGCACTATGACATACTGCGCACTCGTCCATATGAACGCAATAGTTTGTCACAGGCAGAACTTCGCAAAATTCGTCTCGGTCAAACAGCCATCCACGGTGCGCCGGACACTAGCGGCACGGCCAGCGCGCCAGAAGCGCCGCAGAATTCACGGATCGCTGGCGTTAAAACGAGCACAGGCAACTGTGTCTCAGGGTCAGAAGATAACTATCAAGATCAAGAGTATAGTGCCCCATGTCTGCCTTTGGAACGTCCCCCCCCCCCCTACTTGAAATGACAAAAATTTCAGCGTGCAAGATGTTACAGCGTGAGTGATACTGTGAACAAACATTAAGAAGAACTCGGAAGCAATATTTTTATTAACTTGTTTCGAAAATAATTAGCGTATGTAACGCGGTCTTGAGTGGTTGTCCTTATTATCTCAATTTGATCCCGCAAATTGCCCGGACCTTCGCGATCGAGCAACCGGATAACGGCTTTGGCTTTTGGCTCAAGGTGACTTGAAGGTCGCCAACAACGGGAGCTAAAAGCATTTCATGCTTAAAACCACGAAGACAGGAAAACATAGGAGGAAGCATTAGGTCACGCAGCCAGCCTCCGTACGCGAACCAGTGGTTAAGCCACAGTGGGGGCTCAACACGTGACATCCTGCGTCCAGATGACGGGACAAGAATTGAGATCTGCTGAGACGTTTTCTTCCCAGTAGCTATGCCAATAGTTTTTGTTCGGTACGCGTTTGTTCGGCTGCCCTGCCGTGGTTCTGCCTGCCGAGCAGTGACACTAAAACGAACCGCGCCATTTCACGTGCGATCACGTGTTAAGCCGACATGTTTGGCTTTAATCGCATTGCGGTATGCTTCCTCTTACCTTTCCCTTTCCTCCATGCCTGAAACTCTGCAACAAAGTAAAACGATGCAACTGCCCGTTATCAGCGGTAGAAAAACGCTTGGCTCGAGCAAGCTTCGTTGTCGGCTTGCCGGAGACTCCTCTCAGACCAGCTGTGCCGCTCCCCGGAAGCTCACTCTCAAAGAAGCTTGGACTCGAGCTAGTGAGTCCGAGGAAGCTGATAGGTAACACACTCACGCAGGCTACTTCTCAAGCCGCGATCAACACTACTGCCACAAAAGGTCGAAAATTTCCTTCGCGACAGCGTGTGGAAACCAGAACAGCTCGTTCAATGGGCGTGAAGTCGGAACGCTGGCAGCCTGAAGCTGAAATGTGTCCCTTTCGTGGTCGCGCGTTTTATGCACGTTCTGAGTACCCAGCACTGAACTCGGTCTGCAATTTTTGCGGCAGAAAAGGTCATTTTGTTAAATTTTGTCGTTCCAGAACGTCTGAGCACACCGAACTCAGGGCCATCAAGCTGCACGGTATGGAGTCACCTGCCAAAGCAGTGTTCGTGGATGTCAGTCGACAAACACAGAACCAAATTCAAAGTAGACTTAGGAGTGGATGCATCCCAAGTTACTGGCCTCGAGTCCAGGCCGAGCTTAACAACAATGACGCAGTCTTGACAGGACTCGCAAGTCAACCGCTCGGTGCGCGGGGCTCGTATCGAGCACTTCTATATTGGCAAGGGAAAAGAAGATTTCAGCATCTTTTCATCATTAAATCTCTTTGCGTACCATTGTTTTGTCTACCAGCTATTCAGGCCCTTTAGGACGTCAAATTCCTTAATGCCGTGAACACTCCTGAGCCAACACTGCCTGCAGAACTGCTGCGTGGCCTCGGCACTGCGAGGTAAGAACACAATTCACTTAAAGCAAGATGCTCTGGTATTCTCACTCAATGTTCTTCGACGCATACTTATCCCGGTGCGTAAAGTTGTTAGATAATAACCGGAAAACCTTGAATGCGAAGGCGTCACTTGTCGAATTCATGAGTCAACTCTGTTGTCTACCGGTCTGGTAGTGGCACCTAAGCAGAATGGGAATGCAAACGAATAGACAGTTGGGCGAGTTGGTACGGTAACATTATTTTGGCTTCTAGCGCGAAGTGAAACACGGACACAGAAAGGAGCAGACAGGATGAGCGCTAACTCACAACTAAATTTTTATTAAAACGAAGAACATATATATAGGTGATTGCAAAAACCGTAACAAAAGAACATGACAAGGTAAAAAGCATCAGTTTAACACATCAGGGGGTATCGAAGTCAAAGAAAAAAATTACTTCAGATTAGTACACGTATTGCGAAGGTACTGAAATTCGCAATCTAACAGAGACAATGAAGCATGACTGAAGGTTCTCTACAAACCTGCGTATCATACTTGGGGTTCTTGGCCAGTAAATAAAAGGTTGGGTCATTAAACTTAAGGAATGGATGAATTATTGGGGGAAAATTGCCTGAGTTACTACAGCCCAGTGCGAATAGCATGCGTTCGGTTCAATTCGTTTCCGACGCACCTTTCATTTATAAAGCCTTGCCTCAAGTTACATGGTACATCCTGCATATGATGTAAATTCACGTGGTTTGATCAGTAACCTTACTTTTTAACGGCATTTTCACTATATATTAGATTTAAATATGTCTGCAGTACTAGAGTACATGCGGCATGCGTGCTGTAGCAGTGAAGAATAATGTGTGGTTCTTGTGAATTAGTTCAATGTAATGTTGATTTTATCCTAACACCGAAATAACAGATGTGTCTTGGTGCGAGGGACGTACGCATATGGGACTTAGTTCAATATGTCGGTGAACCGGTTGCTATGCATTCACGGAAAACTGTCAATGCTCCCCAGTGTTATGTGTGCCTTTATAGAATGAGGCCTACAGATACAGATGGGTGTTTTCAGGTGACATTGTGACCTGATGTCTTGGCGAATCATCGCCCTTACTTTCACAGACAGAGAGTTTATTTGGCATTCAGGCCTTACAAAGAAGGCAAAATGCCAGGACTGCAGCAAAAAGATGCTAGCAGCATCACAAGGGCTACGGCCCTGATTGTATTTGGTAGTGGAAGACATATGTGATATACATGAAACATATAATGATATCTAACATTGTAATAACTAAATATTAAATGATATATGAACATGTATTTACATTGTAATCATAATTTGTAATCGTGATTATTACGTAGTACAATACATTGATATCAACAATATTTTTTCAGACATTATGCACTTATCACAATCGCATATGAACGTCTTTAACATGTGTCGAAGAACAATCCATTAAAAATAAGATGTAAAAAGAAAAAAATCACCGTCCGAGCACTAAGTATAGATGGTTAAGCAGCGAAGCTGAAACAGGCGGCCGCGGTGTGTATCACTGGGTTAATCCCGATGGTTCAATAAAAGACGTCTGAGTAGGCTGCCGGACCTTCGGTACGCAGCTGCTGCTTGTGCTTGGCTGCACGAGCCTCTTCTTGTGCCCGGGCTGCAGTATCGGCACGGCGTAGACGAGCCCGTTTTCGGTTCTGCTCGCGGCGTCGCTGATCGAAAGCTGCCCGCTCTTCAGGAGCACGTATGATGCGTTGCCTACAGATTTCGGAGCCGGAGAGAATCTGAGAGCAACGACGTCATTACTGGCGCAGCTAACCCAACACCATATCGATGACAAGGCCTTTTCACTCCGATGCGTTACCTGGCCCGACTGCCATAGAATGTGATGGGGATGCTCGCTAGTAGGCAACAGTGATTTTGACATCACCGCGTTGATCACGCCAGCCTTACAGTGGAAATATCGAGCCAGGTAGTGTGACATCATCGATTGGTGTAAGCAAGCATTGTACCATCTAGGTGGCATCGGCCAATCACGCGCCTCTCTTTTTGTCTTTTTTTTTTACCTATGGGCAGGTGGTTGCGCCGGAGGAGTAGTGCAGCAACACCAAACCGGTTTTGCGGCAAAACCGGTCATCCGGTTTTTCGAATTTGAAAACCGCATAACCGGAGTGATTGGTTATTCGGGTGGTTATCCGGTTAATTGTAACCGGATATTCGGATATGCGGATATTCGAATACCCTGGTATTTATGCATCTTGTACGTCTGCCCAAAAACGTTTTTCTCTCTTCTACTAGTCTGTTGTAGTTATTTTCGCAGCCACTCGCGCGAGCCAGATATCCTATCTCGTTAACCTCCTTACCATTCATTCTTTTAATTTATCTTTCCGAATTGCTGTGCTCTCTAAAATAGTACCAGAGGTTTTCCCACTGAACTTATTCCAAGCGCCAGCTATTTTATTCTAAGCGTAAGCTAATTTAATCACATCGCCATATAATTTATTCTACGCGCCACGTATTTTAATCCTAATGTCAGTGAATTTAATCCAAAGATGCATTTGCGGAAGTGTTATAGCAGTTTGAAATAATAGCGAAATCTTGTAATTTTGCGCCGACCAAGTAAAAGTGAGGCGCTTTCTTGTAGAACATTGTCGTGGGACTAACGAAATGCCTTTCCTGCGCGATATATCATGGAAATGTCGCAGTGATATGGACATTATTTAACTACCGTTAACAGGCTCATGCAAAACGTAGCTCTCGATGACTTTGCTGGCATGCATTGAAAGAAAGGGGCATCCAGCAACAAACCGGTGATTCCTAAACTCATAAAAACAGGCTGAAAAGAGCATCACGTGACCTCTCATTATTTTGTTTTGTTTTTTACAAGGCCCGTTGACATGGATATCAAATGAACGAGCTCCTACACACTTTGCGATTATAACCACGCAATGAATCTGAGATGACGTGGAAGAGGGTGTTACAGGATATCACGTAATATTCGCCGGCATATTCCTGATTGTTATCCATATTGACATGGATATCAAACGATCGGGCTTCGAAGCAGCTCTGTGATAGTACCCGCGAAAGGTACGCTAGACCACGTGGTGAATGATGTCACGTGGCCTTGCGTAACTTTGGGAAGCCAACATGTGATTCACAAACACACTCAGATGAGTGTCAAACGAAGGGGAACCGCAAGCACTATGCGATGCTGCGCACGTAGAGAACGTCTAATCACGTGATAGGCGCTGTCCCGTGACCTCACGTACATTCGCTGACCGTTGCGTGATTCCCAATCACACTGATGTGGATATAAAATGAGTGGGCTTCGAACAAGGTCTGCGATGGCACGTTCTCCGTGTACGTAATACCTCGTGAAAAAGAGTCACGTGACATCACGTAACTTCAGCCAGACCATGGGCAATTACCAACCATGCCGACATGGATATCAAACGAACGGGGAAATCAAAAGCTATGCGATGGTGTACACGTAGTTAACGTGCAAACACGTAGGAAAGGGCGTAACGTAACCTCACGCACCTTTTGCTAGCCCATGCATGATCCCCAACCATACTGACATGGATATCACACGATCGGGCTTCGAACAAAGCTTGCGATGGTACGCACTTCGCGTACTTCAGACCACGTGGAAAAAAGTCACGTGAAATAACGCAACTTTAGCCAGGCCATGGGTAATTGCAAACCATGCCGACATGGATATCAAACGAACAGGGAAATCAAAAGCTATCCGCTGGTGTACACGTAGGTAGCGTCAAATCATGTGGTAAAGGGTGTCACGTCACCTCACCTATCTTTCGCCGGCCAATGCGTGATTGCCAGCCATACTGACATGAATATGAAACAGTCGGGCTTCGAACAAGGTCTGCGGTGGTACGCACTTTGCGTACTTCAGACAACGTGGAAAAGAGTCACGTGACATCACGTAACTTTAGCCAGCCAATGACCAATTGCCAACCATACCGACATGGATATCGAACGAACGGGGAAATCAAAAGCTATGCGATGTGGTACACATAGTTAAGGTCAAATCACGTGGCTAAGGGTGTCACGTGGCCTCACGTACCTTTCGCCGGCCAATGCGTGATTCCCAGCCATACTGACAGGGATATGAAACGATCGGGCTTCGAATAAGGTTTCCGATTGTATGCACTTCGCGTACCTCAGACCACATGAAAAAAAGTCACGTGACATCAGGTAACTTTAGACAAACCTTGAGCAATTGCCATCCATGCCGACAAGGATATCGAACAAACGAAGAAATGAAAAGCTATGCGATGGTGTACACGTAGCTAACGTCAAATCTCGTGGTAAGGGTGTCACGTGACCTCAACTACATTTCGCTAGCCCATGCCGATTCCCAACCATACTGAGATGGATATCAAACGATCGGTCTTTGAACAAGCTCTGCGATGGTACGTATTTCGCGCACTTCAGACCATTTGAACGAGAGTCACGTGACATCATGTAAGTTTAGCCAGAACATGGGTAATTAACCATGCCGACATGGATAACAAACGAGCGGGATTCGCAAAAGCTATGCCACGGTACTCAAGACCTGAATGTCAAATCACGTGGGAAAGGGTGTCACGTGACCTCACGTGTCCTTCGCCACCCAATGCGCGCTTCCCAACCATACTGACATGAATATCAAACGATCGGGCTTCGAACAAGGTCTGCGATTGTGTGCATTTCGCGCACTGCAGACCACGTGGATGAGAGCTACCGGACATCACGTAACTTTACCGAGACCATGAGTAATCGTCAACCATGCCGAAATGGATATCGAACGAACGGGATTCACAAAAGCTATGCGGTGGTACCTAACTTCTTGCAAATATCGTTTCAACCGGCTATCCGGTGTGACGGATACGGGAAGTGAATTCGGTCTCGAAAACCAGTTATCCGGTTATACGGATTTCAAGACACCGATAATCAGGACAACCGGTTTGATTAATTGGCTAGCCGGATATTATAATATTTGGACATGAATATTTGGAGTCACTAATAGGTTTTTAGTCAAATTCTCAGTTCTATTGCATGTATCCCCGTGCCATATGCGCAGCTGATTCTTTCAGCTTCCATAAGATTGCGTTGTTTATGAGACAGCTCAAAAATTTGCCAGTGGCTTTCCTTGTGCTTCGCTTTGTGCATTATGTTTCCCTTGAAATTGGAAAAAGGACAACTACATTATTTTTCTATAATTTTTGATAGCGCAAACTAACCTAAACACGAACGAAGGACATATTACAGCTCATGTCTTGTTTTATTCGCTCGTGTTTTGCCAGAAGTAAGGGATTATTAACGACAAGGCCGATCGCAATTCTCGTCAGACTATATTTTCAGAGAGGACTTCGTCGTTAGGCGGCCATTAGTTATATGAGCTAGAAATCTCCGAACATTCGTGCCTGGCAAGGTCGTAGGATGTAAAAACAGCATCTCCAAAATAGAAATCTCGAACTATATTTCCGATGTTTCTGGGTAACCATTGAGCCTCAAAGCTTCCCTTCAATTTATCGTCGACCTGCTCTTGCAACGCCGTGCACATCTCTGACAATACTTGTGGCAGCAGTGACATGTTGTAATGGGTCATTGTTCAGTAATGCACGTGAAAGTAACCACGTCAGTATGCTATGACTATAGTCATGTAAAATGACCATATATCTGATCAGTAACGTTAACACAGTGCGAACGCGCTCGAAGGCTTACAGCCCTATGGTTATATACTTATTTCGTAAGCATTCTTTGGCTAGTACCCCAGTCCCGTCACGCGAAAAGCCTAATGCCATGTATTTGCACAAAAATGAGTAATTTGTCAGCGATATTGATGACGTTTTTGGTGATGATCCGGCTGATGGTAACGAAGCTATCAGTCGTGCAACTGATACTGGGCCGGACTCGGCGCCTCAGCCACGAAAACGACGGAAGATGTGCACTGAGAAACAGGAGGAGATTGACCAGGCGCTAGCAAAAATACTCGCTGTTAACCAGTTGCTTTTGGCATTCACAGCCAGTGCCGGATTTAGGCATTTTATGGGTGTAGTGGAGCGAAGTTATAGGCCACATGCAGTTGCTAAGCTGAAAAATTGAATAAAACTTCTGCATAATCAGTTGCGAGACAAGATAGCGTCTCAAATCGACGCAGCCACAACTGTTGCCCTCACCTCAGACTGTGGGACGTCGAGGGCGCAGGATTTATATATTACAGTGACTGCGCACACTCTGAACAGTGAGTGGAAGTCGCAAGCATTCACTTTAGCAACGGAGGAGATGCAAGAGCGCCACACCGGAGAAAACATCATGCAGCGAATGCAAGAAGTAATTTCGGCATGGAAGTTGGACGGCAAGGTAAAGCCTGTTGTCACTGATAATGCATCTAATGACATTAATGCTGTGAATGCGCTGCAAGGCATATTGGAGCCAAATGACGTTACCTGTTCAACGCACAGTCTCCACCTGAGCATCAAAAAAGCTCTGTCTAACACGGAGATTGATGGCCTCTGCCAGAAAAGCGGAAGATTGGTTGCTCACTTTAGACATTCAGCCATCGCCAGCGACGAGTTGACTAGGCGGCAGGAGCTACTCGGCTTACCCACACAGCGCCTCATGCAAAGCTGTCCGACAAGATGGAGCTCGATTTACCAGATGCTTACAAAGCTTATCAAGCATCGGTCTGCTATACAAAGTGTTCTTGCTGACCGAAGAATTGTCACAGCAAAAAAAAAGCGCAGAACCTAGAGATCAGTCAGCAAGAATGGAATGTAATCAGTGAACTTTGTGAGGTCCCTGAGCCTCTTAATCTTGCATCTACCATTCTCGGCAGCGACACGGTGTCCCCTGTCTCCATGGTTCGGCCAGTGGCGAAAGCAGTAGTGAAGAAACTAGAGCTTCAGAGCACGGTGACTTCCAAGTCGAGAATTTCAAAGTAGTTCGGATGGAGATATCTCGGCGATTTTCCTTGGACTGCGACGCCGGGCAGAGGTCGGTGTCTCCACGCCAGAGAGATTCTTTTCTCGATCCAAGGTTCAAATGCCTCCAGTATGAGGAGCCAGATGCCCGAGAGGCAATCCGTAGCAATTTTAGAGAAATGTTAAATCTCTTGCCGCCTTCGGCTGGTGAACGCGGGATGGGTACTACCCAGACCGAAGCAACTGCACTCGGCATACTGTTTAATGAACAGCCGCGCGTCAGTGACCCGTTTGCTCAATTTGACGCATACCTCTCCGAGCCTCAGCTGGGGCACAACATGGACGCACTTAAATGTTGGAAGGACAATGAGCCCAAATTTCCCCTAGTGGTGGAACTTGCCAAAAAATACATGTGCATCTCAGCCTTATCCCCAGGTTCAGAGTTCAACTGCCGGAAATATAATCACTGTCAAAAGAAGTTGCAATCTACCGGAAAATGTGCGCTCCCTTGTGTTCTTGCACCAAAATATAGCGTACATGGATATTGTCACGTGGTAGTGACGGTTCAGAAGGCAGCAAAACTGTGATTAACGAAACGAGCGTTTTATTGGGCGAACTCGTGCCCTCAAAAACAGGATACACTCAAAGTAGGATAGTAGCGGCGAACACAATCGGTGGTCGTCGAAAATGTGATGAGCGGGTCAAGCGCGTCGGCTTTTACACATCAGCCGTCGAATGTTCCAGAGCAATCGCTGGGACCCGCGTGCCTTCCACAAAGTTCCACATTATTCGCGTCGCGCACACATGCAATCAGATAACACAAGTTGCGGTGAAAGACAGTGAACGGAACCATCGATAGCATTCCAGAAACTTGTCTTACATGCTGGCGCGTCCTGCGCTGTGCGATAACATTTGTTAGGCGGTGAGAAGTGGTCGCCCGATAAAGCTAAAGAAGTACACGTGTCAATATCTAAAGACGATCGAAGTCAAATACATAAATCTTCTATATTAACGACGATGTCTTATGTTTGCTAGTACATTTTACCCTTCAAATATTTGTCTGTGGAAAGAACGAAGTTATTAACCGAACCAGGCGCCTCGCATCTTTCTTCTAGCTGAGTTTTCTGTGCACTCCACGATCTTTTCGAGTGAAAGTAACCTTCATGCTTCACATTATTCTTGAAGGAGGTATTCGAATGCACATATTATATTTCGTTGATGCTCCAAAGATAACTTTCTACACGTTAAGCGATTTCGTTCGCAACCGAATTTTTGTGAAGAAAGAGAAGTAGTCATCGTTCCTTCCTTATGTCTGACGTTATAATTTTTGGGTCAATTTCAGGAACAAGATATCCGGTTATATAGCAAGGTAAAAACAGTGCTGAGTAGGCATATCCTGCAGAACGTAGGCACAGTTAAACGCACATTTTCTTTACGTAATAAGCGCACTCCCAAGTCCTAAATTTACATATATCCTTTTTGTTCGTTTTGACATTCCGAGGCCGTATTCTTTACCGGTTCGCTTTGGAACGGGTTCACTGTGGTTGTTACGTGTGAGTTACGTCTCATGTAGGAAGAGAGGAACGTCGTGGCGCGAGGGAGACCAATCAACGAGCGGCCTTCTGCCACAAGGTTACGTCATCATTTTTGTTTGTACTTTGGGGAAGATACAGCAATTGAAGGATGTAGCTAGTTCGATAAAAAGAATATTTGTTTCAGCACAAGATTTGCACAGCTATTTCCAGTGAGCTTTCGACGCAGCCAGCCGGTAGCTCAATTTCATCGGCGTTATTTTATTTTTATTGATAGGCGGTGCGCCATACGTTAAGCAATCAAAGCGTTTATCTGAGTGTCGGCCGCGGTTGTAATAGGATTTAGTTTCGCCAGAGTTGAACTTCATAGGGCGGACGATTGCGAAGAGAGCTCCGTCCACACATCCCATAAATGCGATTTTTGCCGCGGTCAAGGAAGCGTCCTCGACTGCAGGTTTCCCCTGCGCCCTGCAGAGAAATTTCACAGCTCTTTTTGTTTGCACTGAACTTTAATGGCCCTAACAACGACGGTAATGATGCCATAGGATGACGGTTCCAACAACCCAGTGGCTTCAACATTCCATGGCACACTGCTGAAATATACCGTGGCAAAGAAAAGGAAAACGCTGCGCACACAACATTTCCGTCGTAGTGTCAACGCTACTACATATTGTGGTCCGAGATATTGCGGCTCGTCGCAAATCTATCGAACCGTGCTTTTGGAGAACCTAAAATGCCTCCAGAACACTAAGGCAGTTGTCATCGGCGGCTCTCTCGCCACGCCGGCCAGCGCAAGACAAGCAGATGGCCACAGTTGCCTTAGCAACTCTCGATATCATGATCGTGACCGCACGCCACGATCGAGCGAACGACTTCTGCGCGGTTACGCTCGTAGCAGACGACAGGCTCGCATTCCAAATGATTGACAACCAGTGGGACTACAACAAAATTTGTAGTCTCGCCCGCCAGGGACGACGACAGAGGAGTGCTGACAAATGGCGTTCGTGAGAGCGAACCGGTTTCAAAGCGAACTGTTACAGAATACGTCCCCTAAACAGCTGGACAAATCGTAGTAGTTAGCCTTTCACTCGGAAATAACATTGGTGGTTTTGTATATGTAAGTGTATTACTTCTCAAATAAAACCAATGCCACCAGACGGACAAAACTACAAAGTTTAAAACAATGCAGGAACTCACTGGTGTTGTATGGGTATGCGCAAGCATACCGCCATATTTTTCATCGTTCGCATTATTTCATGAACTCAAGATTGTGTTCCCTCATCATGCATAAGGTCACCCGCGCCTTGTTCCCTAAAAATGTCAGTTTTGTGGCGTACGGAGTAATTCAAAGACTCTGGTAAAACTTCCTGCGCAGTTCCTTCATGCGTAACCCTCTGGAACGCATGTTCAAGTAATTTTCTACAAAGGCTGTAACTATCTTCCACACATTAAATTGAACAAATTACATGACCCCTATTCTCTGCAAGTACACCATTTCTACCTCATTTCGTTCTCCTATGACAATGGGGAAATTTTGTACGCGTATCGTAAAAAAGCATTTAGGAACGGAGAACCAAGGGTTTAGCAAGCTTTATTTAGCCCCTAAGTAGTCTGAAACATCACGATATTCCTTCACATCACCCGCAATATATCTCGAATTTCCCCTAAATAAAAAATAGTTTTGAACATATTTATTTTGTGATAAATACCTTAATACAAGTTCTTACCTTTTCTGAGGTTTCACGAAGCGCACCAAGTGCTGTATGTTGTATCCTGGAAAAGGCTTTATACCGGTTTTTTCTTCTTTGTTGTTCACGGTTCTTTCCGCCTGTTGAAAGTAAAAATATGCACTATTTTAATAAAACCAACAAATAGAGCAAAAGAAAAGGTTTACTTAAAAGTAAACTGCAAGAATTCTTCTGAGGAAGCAGGGGAAGAAAGAACGAAGACTTGGTCGTTCGAACTGGTTGGTGTGGTCAGTTATTGTGCAGAGGTATCCGGCTTTTCGTTTAGCATTTCTAATTTTTTGGTTTGTGTCTTGTTTTGTTTTATTCACCTTGCTTTTTATTGTATGGCGAGTTCAAGCTGGTAAGACTAACCTGATGGCTCTTTCTTCTACTGGTAAAGTGCATTCCCCTTGGCTAGCTCTATGCCTGCCCGCTAATGGCCGATTGGCTCAAGTTTGCGCAGTGGCATCAATAGTGTCCCTTTATAATAATAATAATAATAATGTTAATAATAATAATAATAATAAATAAATAATAATAATAATATATTTTTATTCACTTCAATTCATACAACGTGTTCCAGCCTACATAAGCGTTGCCGCTTGTGTGCTGAGCTGGGCAGCCAGGTTAGGTTTACCTATCATACCTGTCAATACATACGATACAGATGAAGAACCCGCAAGTCATTCAGTGCAGCTTCTAAATGCCACTTCCCTTTTGCTAGACAACCACCGAAATACGCCAATTTGTTCGCAGTGATATTATTTGCTGTTCCTCAGTTTTGGAGTGCGTTCGAGACCTAGTCAACTTTTCCGAGTCTGCATCGAATCCGGTGAGCCCGTTTCTTTCATCGCGCCTCGCTTGCTTGAGCGGTTCAGCCCGTGCGATAAACGCGAGCCTGAATCCCTCAGAAGTATTGGACTTCTTAGCAGCTAATGGCGCTGTTTTTGTATAGGGATGTAGGCAAATTATCAAGAACAAGAAGTCAGCTATAGAATCGGTGACTGCTGCTTTCGCGGGAAAAGCTTGTGTGCTGGATGTCTACCCCTAGTTTTTCGCCTGGCCGGAGCGATCATTGCCTTATTAACCGCAGTATTCAGGCCTGTACGCCTCACAAGAGGCAGGCCAAATTTGTTAAAGATTATAAAACTCGAATTTCTCTGCCATAGAAAGCGAACTTTAATTTATCACTGACTTTACGCCGAGCTTTTACAGCCACACTGTTCAAGGAAATTGGTCTCTCTTTAAACAAGAACTTGGCTACTTGATCGACAGCTACATTCCTATAAAATTCATTGTTTCTTCTTCCAAAGCTCCTTGGTTTAACGTCTATCAGAAGCGCTTGTTAAACAAAATGAAACGGATATTCCACCGAGCGAAAGTGGCGATGACACCCGAACAATGGCACACGTACAACTGTGCTGAACGCGAGTACAAGAATGGCACTGCGCAGGCAAAGACGTGTTCCACAACTGTACCTTGCCCACTCTGCTTAAAGACAACCCTCGGCACATTTGGAATGTAGTTCGTGGCAGCAAGTATAACACGATTCACTTGCTCGACAGCAATGGTGATACTGTTCCTAATGGTGATTTCTGCAATGTGTTAGGCGATGATATTGTTTCTTGCTTTTCTAGCTTAATAGCCTTTTCTATGCCAACAATCGCCGACTCTGGCTTTGTTGCAATGGATTTCATCCCTGCAGATTCAGCTGGGGTGTACCGTCTAATAGAAGATTTAAAGTTGTCTAGCTCTGGCAGGTAATGATAAAATAAATCCAAAGTTCCTAAAAAATACAAAAATTTACTCTTCCATTATAATTGCTGAATTATATTCACAGTCTTTACCGGCTACCACTTTACCAGATTATTGGAAGGTGGGTAAGGTGGTGACCACAACGACGCAGGCCCACTGTATGATGCAGAGGCATTACTGAACTAATTCAGTAAGCTCAAAGTAAAATACATCAACAAAATGTTAAAGTACAACCTAAACGCAACCTACAGACATGATCGCGTCGGAGTTTAATTTGGGTATACCAGAAAAAACATAATTCTGTTACTCTGAACATCAAACCCATACCCCTTTTCCGAGCGGCGCGGCCCGCTCGGTTCCTTCCAACAACACTGTCTCGCGCGGCTCCGCGCATGCGCAAGAAAGCTGTGGTTGCCGGGAAGAGAGACAAGCAGTCAGTTATTTTTGAAATCTATCGCCTTCCACTCCTAAAAGCAAAGTTTAAGCGTTCTCCAAATTTGTGCAATCACTTTCGCTTGCCTCTGTCGAATGCTGCTGTAGCCTGGTCGAACGCTGCCTTGTCTCTGCGACTAGGACCGATTACAGAAATAGGCTGGCAACACGAACATTAGAAAAAACCTTGGACGTATGGGTGCCGCGAAAAATTACAGCCAGATAACCGCTTCCTCTCCAGATTTCACAGTGCCCCGATGTACGATCAATGAATGCAATGCAAGCCCAGAAAAGAGGAACAGCAGCTTCCACCATTGTTAGAAAATAAACAGCACTAGGCTACCCTAGGCGCATAATGATGAAATAAAAAACAGGTTTCTTAGTTAATATTATTGTATATAACTAAACATAATAATTACGTACTATCTGTCATATAATAAAAACACTGTGATAGGCCTGACAGAAAGTTTATTGGTGGCTAAATTTCTGCTTGCTACGCGCCTCTAGTGGGTAATTGTGCGCTCACGACGTCAGGCCTGAGTATTGGAGGTAGCTGTTATCATGGCTGGGTCAATTTTTTTCGCCCTCTGCAGCGATTCCCTGGAACTTAAGATTTTGCAGGGCCAACGAGAAGGTGTTTTGTGGGCAAGCATCGTGTAGCTACAGTTGATGTGAAGGGCCGATCATCACGGCGACACGTACATTTTGTTACTACGGGTTGAGCAAAAAAAAAAAAAAAAGATTGCCCTAGTCGAATGCGAAAATGCATGTGCACTTAAAAGGACAAATACAAATGGCTATATTTTCCTACAATTTTTTTCCTATTTTTTGTATTCGGCTACGTTTGGACTACAACTTCTCTAGCTTTGGGCTACGCCACCTAGTCAGACCTGGCAGCACCGAGCCGAGCGCGCGCGTAGCAGCTTCTCTCCGGCTCCGAAATGATTAAGCCACGCATCATATGTGATCCTGAGGAGCAGGCAGCTTTAGATCAGCAAAGCTGCGAGCAGAAACGGGAACCAGCTCTTCTACGCCGTGCCGACGCTGCAGCCTTGGCACAAGTACATGCTCGTGCAGCCGATCGCAAGCAGCAACTGCGTAGTGAGTATCTGGCAGCCTACCAAGCCGTACTTAAGTGAACCGTTGGGAGCAACCCAGTGATAAACACCGGGGCCGCATGCTTCAGCTTCGCTGGTTAACCATCTGTACGGAGTGCTTGGCCGGTGATTTTTTTTTTACTGTTTGCGTATCCTTCTGTGCGAATGGTTTCAAGGGTTGTCGCGATCTGTGGCAATATACTTGTGTTGCACGTGACAACTACACTGAAGGAACGGTGGGCGAGTCACAAACATGTAAATATGAGTGCGAATTAGAAAGCAAGGAAGTGTAAGGCGTACACTCACCGAGACTTGGAGTACGAAGATGAGGGCGGTAGTTCGTTTAATATGTAGAGTTCATAGTATGCCGTCTGTCAGATTAATACGAATGGTATGAAGGAGCTGTCAAGTATGGCACGTGATTAAATCGTGCGATGAGGTTCAGTAATTACCGTGCATAAAATGAAGCAAGCTTATAATGGCAGGACAACCGATATTGCGTAATTAGACATCTGTTCTGCAGTTGACACATAGTAGGATGAGAATGATAAAAAAGACGATGACAGTAATAGTGCCAATACTTGCAGGTCATTTGTTTCTATATCTTCGTGGAGTGCCGTTGCTTATTGTAAACATGAATGCCAACCCGCGTCTGGACATTGACAGCGCAATTTAAGTTTAGCTATCCATTGCAGACAGGATCAGTTAACATGTGGTGAAAAGGCAAGGAACATACTAACAATAGTTCTTCGTGGAGAATAAGCACCAACATAAAACAGCGCAGTTGATTGTTTAAGCAGAACTTTTTGTTAGGCTAGTTGGTGCATGCTAATGAAGTACTAAAGTGCCAAACAGACGACACAAGAAGAGACAGGTACGAGCGCTTACAAACAACTGATACTTTATTGACAGAAACAGATGATCTTGTGTCGTGTGTTTGGCACTTTAGTACTTCAGTAGCAGTTAATTAAATTTACACCACGAAAGTATCAATTCTTTATCATCCTTCAGAATCTAACAGAATACTCACATTGTAGATTATATGAATACCATGCTTGTTGTTGAATTCATTTAAAGCGCGTAAAGCGGCCAATGAAATTTTTGGCGTAACTTGTTCAAAATTCATAATGCCTGCTTTGCCTGCTGCGCAGTGGAGATTGGTTTCTTCTCTGGCTGAGCGGTCCTGTTATCTAGGACGACTGCACTCTGCGCACAGCCTTCTTTGTATTGCAGCACAATCGTCGACAGCCCAAATTTACGAGGCGCCGCCATTCGTTTATACTTTCTTTATTGCATAGCACACCCTTTATTTATAAGGCTAGTGCACGCAGAGCAGGCGTGCGCAATAATTTTGCGATGATTCTATAGCTGTACCGGTAATTTTGTTTCACTGCCAGTGCTAAGACTTAGGGTAAATGTTACGATATCTAGAAAAAGAAGCACTCCGTCAATATATTGAAAGATATTATTGCAGTAGGTATTATATGGACACTGCAGGCGCATTTCTGCCGTAGCCGTTGCCGAAGCTGTCGCCGTGAGGTTCCGCATAAAGTCCAAAGGCGATAAAATCATTGCCGCGCGTCGTATGTTTCATATGTTGGTTTAAGCGTCGGAGGGTGAGCCGGCAAACGCAGCTCAATCTCGCGCGTACAAGCGAGGTAGGCCAGAACCACCCAGACTAGGAGAAGGCCTCGGCACTCCTCCCGCGACGTCACCACACTCAGCACGTGCGCCTCGGCTTGAGGTGCCATCGAAAGAAATAGAAAAGCACAACACTGCAGCATATTCGAGGGTATACCTCCGGAATTTATTTGCTTCCATTATAAATTGAGCACTGACGTGATTTAAGGAACTAGTTCTTTCCACGTCAACTTCGGCGTTTGCAGCAAAGCTGACAATGGCCCCCATACAACAAGACGCACTACAGAATTTGGGTCTAGAAAGACGATGCGCCGGAAAAACATCTTTCTTTTTTCAGTCTGTCACCGACAGCTTTACAATTCATAAAACAAATTTTATTTGCCATTGGTTTCCACTATCACATAACGACATTCGAACACACAACACTCAAATCAATAAAATATGATATACACCAATCCCACTAGCTTAATAAGAAAAATCTGCTGAACTTCACAATGCTGAATATTTTAAAAACGTTTCCAGAGAAGTCAAGACAGCATAACACACAGTTCATATATTGCATGTATTGCAGCATACACATTCGCGAAAACAGCGCACATCGTTTTCACATGAGGGTAATCAAGTTTCTCTTTTTCCGATTAATTCTTTCCTAATTTTTCTGGTCGTTCTTGAAGGCTGCGTAATTCTTCAGCAGAGTGTTTACTGCTGGATTAAGGATGTTCTTTAACATTAACTCTTGACTGTGACCAGTTTCACCAGTGTCGAAGCCTTCACTGTCACAGAGCAAATACTTCATCACACTTCGAAGTACAGCTCTCTGATTACTCTCTGCATGAAGCATGTTCTCATTTTCTTTGCCTGTAATATGGTCTAGCACAATCTCGGTGCACAGCACCACATGAACGACACATGGCTGTGAAAATGTCAAGCCGCCTCCGCTCATATTATCAATCAGCACATGCTCTCTAGGTTCGAATTCTCTCTCAGTAATTGTGAATAAATCACAGCAGTCATTGCAAGGCTGGTGCTTCAAAGCACTATAGACACAGTAGCCAGCGATGTGCACCAATGTCGGCATTTCTTCCCGGGGCTTCTTTGGGTCACAGATTGTTAGCTTTAAGTTATATATGTCAATTAGCATTTCTGCACACGGATCTTTGCAAGTGTCGCTGGATTATGACATATCTGGGAAGATCAGCATTCCCAAAAAGAAGCCAAACAACAAATTAAAGCATGCTTACTTCATCGTCAAAATACTTTACAGGTATTGTGTGCTTATGTTTTTTAAACAGTTCCTATCATTATTTGCACTACTGTCGTGTAAACAAAAACATTGTGATCTTTTTTATTTATGTGTTCTTTACCTTTTCCCAAAATATATAGGGAAATTTTATTTTTCAAATTAGTTTTTATCTCATGCTACTAACACAGTAAAATATTCCAGTTCAGTGTTCTATTCAAGCTGTTACGATAGGTAACATATACGTCACACTTCTTTTGCTAGCACCAAACTAGCACCTCACGTCTGCCGTGACCCGCCCACAAGCGACTTGCGCTTATGCTGGCACGATATGTGTAATAAGTTGTGAGCTGCTGAAATAAAGATGTATGTACGTATGTATGTATGTATGTATGTATGTATGTATGTATGTATGTATGTATGTATGTATGTATGTATGTATGTATGTATGTATGTGAGGAAATGCCACAAGGTACGGGTAAACGACAGGAGTGACTATGACTCCCTTTAGGTACGGCTAGAACAGTGCGGCTAGAACAGTGTGGCTTTGCGCTCCCCGGTGTGGTTCTACTGGCCTGAACCGGGGGAGTCCGACTGTCTAAATAAAAAAAGAGCATTGCGTTGCCCGTTGATCATGCTGACGCAATGTGATTTCTGCCCAGTGCTATAAATGTCAACGTGAGGAAATGCAACAAGGTACGGGTAAGCGACAGGGGTGACTATGACTCCCTTGAGGTGCGGCAAGAGCCGTGCGGCTTTGCACTGTCCGGCGTGCTTCAACTGACATGGACCAGAGGAATCCGACTCTCCAATTAAATCAAAGCATTGTAGGGCCAGAGTTGCAGCGGTGGCGTAGAGGTAGAACACCCGCCTCACATGCAAGAGGTCCGTGGTTCGAATCCCGGTGCCGGCAATTTTCCACCGGATTAAAAAAAAAATCCGCTTGTTGATAAAATTGCACAAACAGGCCTGGAGTGTGGCCTGATCCCGGTGACCAGAACCGGTAACGCACTGCCTCACCAGAGCAGGATTGGCCACCCTGGTGCAGTACTTGGCCACAACCTCCTATATGAACACAACAATCAAACCCCGGCCCTCAGTCCCCAGCAGCTGCGAAGCAACTGACCACGGCGGCGGTCAGACCTGCGACGCTGCAGAGGGTGCTAAGAATCACTGGCTCCGGACAGGCCGCCATTGGAATATGAACCTGGCAACGTTTAACGCTAGAACGTTATCTAGTGAGGCGAGTCTAGCAGTGCTATTGGAGGAATTAGAGGGCAGTAAATGGGATATAATAGGGCTCAGTGAAGTTAGGAGGCCAAAAGAAGCATATACAGTGCTAAAGAGCGGGCACGTCCTGTGCTACCGGGGCTTAGCGGAAAGAAGAGAACTAGGAGTCGGATTCCTGATTAATAAGAACATAGCTGGTAACATACAGGAATCCTATAGCATTAACGAGAGGGTGGCAGGTCTTGTAGTTAACTTTAATAAGAGGTACAAAATGAAGATTGTACAGGTCTACGCCCCTACATCCAGTCATGATGACCAGGAAGTCGAAAGCTTCTATGAAGATGTGGAATCGGCGATGGGTAGAGTGAAAACCAAATACACTATATTAATGGGCGACCTTAATGCCAAGGTAGGCAAGAAGCAGGCTGGAGACAAGGCAGTGGGGGAATATGGCATGGGCACTAGGAATAGCAGGCGGGAGTAATTAGTAGAGCTTGCGGAACAGAATAATATGAGGATAATGAATACTTTCTTCCGCAAGCGGGATAGCCGAAAGTGGACGTGGAGGAGCCCGAACGGCGAGACTAGAAATGAAATAGACCTCATACTCTGCGCTAACCCTGGCATCATACAAGATGTGGACGTGCTAGGCAAGGTGCGCTGCAGTGACCACAGGATGGTAAGAACTCGAATTAGCCTAGACCTGAGGAGGGAACGGAAGAAACTGGTACATAAGAAGCCGATCAATGAGTTAGCGGTAAGAGGGAAAATAGAGGAATTCCAGATCAAGCTACAGAACAGGTATTCGGCTTTAAGTCACGAAGAGGATCTTAGTGTTGAAGCAATGAACGACAATCTTGTGGGCATCATTAAGGAGTGTGCAATGGAAGTCAGTGGTAACTCGGTTAGGCAGGATACCAGTAAACTATCGCAAAGGGTTCTACTCAAATTGAGGACGACGCAACGAGCTATGGAAAGAAGAATGATAGGTGTAACGTTAAGGGATAAGAAAAGAGCAGATTGGATGAGGGAACAAACGCGAGTTAATGACATCTTAGTTGAAATCAAGAAAAAGAAATGGGCATGGGCAGGACATGTAATGAGGAGGGATGATAACCGATGGTCATTAAGGGTTACGGACTGGATCCCAAGGGAAGGGAAGCGTAGCAGGGGGCGGCAGAAAGTTAGGTGGGCGGATGAGACTAAGATGTTTGCAGGGACAGCATGGCCGCAATTAGTAGATGACCGGGGTTGTTGGAGAAGTATGGGAGAGGCCTTTGCCCTGCAGTGGGCGTAACCAGGCTGATGATGATGATGATGATTGTAGGGCCGTTGACTATGGCTAGAGCAGTGCGGCTTTGTGCTCTCCGGTATGCTTCAACTGGCATGGACCGGGGGAATCCAACTGTCTAATTAAAAAAAAAAAACATTGCGTTGGCCGTTGATGATGGAGACGCAATGTGATTTCTGCCCAGTGCTCTAAATGCCAACGTAAAGAAATGCAGGAAGGCATGGGTAAACGACGGGAGTGACTATGGGTCCCTTCGGGTGCGGCTAAAGCAGTGTGGCTTTGCACTGTCCGGTGTGCTTCAACTGGCATGGACTGGGGCAATCCGATTCTCCAATTAAAACGAGGCATTGCGAGGGCCGTTCACTATGGCTAGAGCAGTGCGGCTTTCCGTTCAGCTAGTGTTCACCTGTGTCGCAAAGCAAAAAGAGACGGTGGCAGCCGGTGCGCTCCGTGCATTGTGTTTAAATCGCGAAGCGTTGCATATTTCTGACGCTGCTATCCTAAGATCTCGCTCTTCTAACATTGACTAAGGAGCCCTTCATACTGAAGAGCTTCGTGCCACATGGGAATTTTCTGTCTTCGCCTCAGCAGCTGTAACGAATCCGAAGGTTGGGTTACGAAGGTGAACGCTCAGATCTGTGGTCGCCATTTGGCCGTCTTATTTGTGCATCAGTCTTCATTTTAGGGCATATTTTCCTTCCTCGCACTTTCCAGCTCTAGTCGCGTCCGGCACATCGCTCATTGCTGTGCGTCGATCGCGAACGCATACGCACCGGCATGTTCACACTTCCCGCCACGGACGGCTTTGGTCGCGCTAAGCTGTTTGAAATGAACAATTACTGAAGATTTGGCTAGTTTCTATGACTTTGGGAATGACGGAGCATTGCAAAGACAAAAGCAATTACGACGAACAGAGAACGGAAATTTGTGCGATCGGCGAAGGAGCTGGCAGAAAAGGAGGGAGACGTACGTCTCATATATTTGTCCATAACATTAGTGCGCAGCATTTAGGCGTCCGTTCCTATGTTGAGCGTCAGCGTCACCGAGGGAACGAGCACAGCGAAAGATGAAGGAACGAACACGAAGTGCAGTGTGGCATAAAAGACGGCTATAGCGAATAGAGGGCGAGGAGGAAAGTGGAGGAGGAGGGTGCTGTGACACCATGAGGTGGAAAGCGATGCAGGAGGGTATGGCGAAAGCGGCGTGAGGAGAAAAGCGTAGTGCCGCGTAAGACGGGCTCTGTGGCGACGATGGCTAAGTGATTGGGCCAGAGTAGCACTCCGTAGTCTGTTCAGCGATGGCATGCGGAGAGAGTGTCCGCCAATACGTTATATGGAAGCAAAGCGCTACATGAGCGAAGGTCTGTCTGCGGCGACTACATTACTAATCTCCCGATTAGCGAGGTAGTCACGCCACACTTCGCTCTGTTTGCAATGTGCCACACGAGACAGATTGTCCGTGCCAGCCAATAGATCGCGAAATGAAAACGCGTATAGATGTCGCGTTATGGAGTAGAGTAATGATCGGTGAAATTATTACTACAGAAAGAAATGGCTCAACCTGAGCCGATCCCAAAGGCGGTACAATGTCTCGCAGCGGGTTCGTAGCGTCCTGCTACTAGGGAATGACTGGGTAATGAGAGCCGACTCCGAAGGCGGGATTCAGTTTAACATAACGCCCCAATGCTTTTACTGCCACCAAGAGATGAGAAGGGGACACACTGGCACGCTCTCGCTCGTGGCGCGAGAAATCAAGTAATTAATTCTAGTGGCCAATAGTAAGCTAGAGCGCACAAACGTGCTCAAGCTTGTCCTATGTAGCACATGACGTATACGTGCCAGTCATGACAAAGAAGTATAACGAAGTCGAAAGGCTTTAGAAAGTAGTGCTTCGGGCTTCCTGAATCCTTCGTTGTACAGCTCGCTTCATTGGAAAGGTCGCGCAGCACACAGCTCACACAAGGACAGGGACATATTTATTCTTTCGTTATACAGGTCATTCTGTTCAAGAGACGTCCGTTCTAGAGGTGATCGATGGTAGTTGGCGTCGGCATGACAGCAACATGCGAACAATTTTAACATCGTGTTGTTATGCCTGCTGCGTCAGTAATTTGATGCAGTCACTTGTGTACGGATGTAATGTGCGACCGGCACTGTTATTGGAGCCGAATAATAGACGCGCACCCGTACCTGTCATCGGTGGTAACCACCTCGGTGTCTCTGGCAAACTGAGTAATCTTCTAACAAATACTTCGTCCTTTTATGATTAGGCCGAAAATCAGAGCAGTGCTCTTGAACCGCTTCGTTATCAGCGGAAGCCTCTTAGGTCAATATTGCCCAGTCAAAGCCGTTAAGGAGCACCAACCTGATGTGGAAGGACACATTTGTCAAAAAGCGCTTTTTAAGAGCCGAAAAAGAAAGAGATAACGCCACCACCCATTCGCAAAAAAAAAAGAAAGGAAAAACGCATTTAGTGAATGAGGCCGTGTAGGTGTGATGTGATACATGCAGTGACCTAAGTTGAATAAAAAAAAAGGTCTCTATAAAAGTGGCAGATGCTCGTTGACACCTGGGGCACATACTTGGCGGCACACACCCAGCGGTCAGATGGATACATACTCAGTAGGATGTATTCTACATATTTTTCATACATCGACGGTGAGATGTTTTTTTTTTTAATCTTCCCTTGCACATGTATTAACACTCCAAACTGTTACCGTGCACAACGAGATAACATTTGGAATACAAATGGTGGTGGTTGACGGCTTAACTTACTGCTGTGATCTGTGTTTGCGGGGCGCATTTGCATCGCAATTTGCACTAAATTGCTATTTTATGTATTCCCTGGTGCCATAAATGTGGCCTGCCTTGCACAAGTGGCGATCTTTCTCAAAAAACCGAAGCACGAAAGCTCGTTTTCCGGTACGTCAGGCCTCAAAACCCGCAGTGCGAAATCGGTGGAAGCAGTGCGAGCGCCTTCGTCCCGTCGTCTGCTTCACATTCCGGTGTTCTGACTTCTGCCACTTCCGGTGCTGTTCGCAAGCGCACGTCATATGACGGCCGTCCGGAGCCTATAGAAATTGAATAACTGTTCAACGTTAAAATGCAGGATGAAAACAAAGGGTGTGGATATAAGGGGCGGTGTGTTTGGAGAGCAGAAACGGGAATGAATACAGGCGCCCCTACGGCTGTTGTTGCGAAACAAGAGTTGACGCCAGGTTTGACAGTTTCCTATGTTCTTCTTTTTTGGGGGGGGAGAGTTTTCTCCTCCGCTTTTCGGTTTCTTCTGTTTGCTAACAGGGGTCTGCCCTTCCAAAAATGACTTTAGAGTGTCTGTAGAAAGTCTATAGACTTTTTAAAGACGGCCTTGCCTTTCTATAGATTTGAACTTTTCTTGATACAAAGTCTTTCGGCTGTCTATAGACGAAAGTCGGTAAAGTTGCTATTTCTTTTTGTCTATTCGCAGTCCATAGACGGTCTATAGAAAAAAGTCGATATGGTGTTCTTTCCTTTTTTGTCTGCTTCCCCTCTGTTGACTACCTATAGACAAAAGTCGATACAGGCTCTATTTATTTTTCTCTGATATTTATCTATAGACTTTCTATAGACGAAACTCTATAAGATTTCTATTTCTTTTTGTCTATTTGCAGTCTATAGACGGTCTATAGAAAAAAGTTGATAAGGTGTTTTTTCTTTGTCTACTGCCTCTCTATAGACTACCTGTAAGCGAAAGTCGATGCAGCCTCTATTTATTTTTCTCTGGTATTTGTCTATACCCTTTCTATAGACGAAAGTCGATAAGATTTCTATTTATTTTTGTCTATTCGCAGTCTATAGACGGTCTATAGAAAAAAAGTCAATAAAGTGTTTGTTCCTTTTTTACCTACTTCCCCTCCAGAGACTACCTATAGGCAAAAGTCGATACACTCTCTATTTAATGTTCGCTCTTCATCTTTGGACTGTGTATAGACGACGGTCGACAAGATTGCATATGTCTTCTTGTCGATTCCCACCCTACCTAGTTCTTCACAACCACGCACATGTACACATTCACGTATACGCCCTCCACACACACACATACAAATATATGTATATATATATATATATATATATATATCTATATATATATATATATATGTTGCCGGCACGCCATCTGTGCCCAACAACGTACGTATATATATATATATATATATATATATATATATATATATATATATATATATATATATATATATATATATATATATATATATGTATATATATATATATATATATATATATTGGTGCGCGACCGGCGGCTCGAGTCACATTGCGTATAATTACGGGCTTCTTCACGCTCGGACAAACACTACTATGGAGCTCGTATTGGGCAACAGAAAGCTGTATCGGGAGTTCTTTAATGTTGCTCTACCATTTTATCATTGAAAGTATTCAGCTAATTGACATAATTGAGAAATTAACGCTAATTATCTAATCAGGGGAATGCAAAAAAATAATCCGAGTATCGCCACGCGATGACAAACAACATTACCTTGGTTCTCTCCAGCTACGTAGCATTTGCATGTGTTAAAGTCTGGCCCAAATTAAGTGAAACATCCCGCATACTTCTTTGCAATTCGAATTATTTTGCGCGGTTTCCTATATCACCGCCGGTAAAGGCCATAGGGTGGGATGTCACCAGAGGTCATGTTAACTTGCGTGAACAGCCCGTATACCGATTGTGGTAAGGCGTGAGATGAAGTACAAAACAGCCGATACTGTAAAATTCTTATTGCTTCAGGTTTACAAGGCGTCTATAGATTGACAATAGACAAACATCGTTAATCTGGGCCCAACCCACGTACGCTGTAACCAAGCGCCTACAGGTACCGGTGGATAATACGGAGCTGCGTTTGATATAAGCCACTGAAGTTGTATACAGCTGAGATTGCTGTAGAGCCTATTTGTCGACTTTAGTATAGACGTAGTGTATACCTCCGCATTTGTTGACCACATGATACGATCTGCGTAGTCGCTCTCGGCAATCCCAAGACAGTCTTCACAGTTGTCATAGCTTCACTTTCGCGGCAGTAGGATAAAGAGAGCAAAATGCCGATCCAATTATGATAATACATGTTATGAACGCCAACTTCAGCTACGAGTGGATTCCGAACAGGCATCAAGCTAACAGCGCAGAGACTCGTAATGTTTGTAGCTGACAACCCGGACATTGTGAGTGTGCGATGAACCGATGACGGGCATGTGGGGTGCGCGTTCTGTGTCGTCTGATTCTCAGATATCTTTACATTGTCTTCATATCTCGGCTGCATCACTAACATCGGGCGGTTTTTTTTACTGATATCCCACACTATAAACTCATCAGTTTCTCACTCACTTAAAATATGTGCCAAATTCTCTGAGCTCACTCATTATTTCGGCGGCGCTATTCCTGCGCAGCCACGCATATGGGTGCCTCTATGCTGTACTGATTGCTTTGACCTATGATCCGAACGGGAAATTAGCACTAACATACGTGCGGGCATCACATTTGGCGGTACGCTAGAATATATGCTACAAATGGACTGTATTACTCATCGTCGCTGGCGATAATGCGTCTGAAGCGTCTGAAGGGCCCTGTAACGACTTTTACAAACAGCGCATTCAACCATCCACACGATAGCCCACAGCGTTTGTATTACAACCTGCCAGCGCATTTCCTTCGTCCATGAAAAAAGATGAAAAATGGAAAAGAAAAGCAACCCGTTGCGGTGCGCATGGTGCGCAGAGAGAGAGAGAGAGAGACAAAAAAAGAAAAAGGAAAAGACGCTCAGACTCCTCGGAGCACGCACGCCCGGCGCGCGGAGCTCTTGCGCATGCGCGGAGCTCTTGCGCATGCGCGGTGGTGCGCCATCTGTCCGCGTCAATTTGAATTCTCAACGAGTGCGCCAGGCACGTAAACGCTTGTAGCCGTGTGCGGTGTCTGCCTGCCGTTAAGAAAATATGATACGAGTTTCATATGAAAGTCTTATGAGTTTTGACGTCACAGCCATTAGACGTTCTGATGAGTTTCTTTGTAATTTTCTGATGTATTCCTAATGTCATTCTAAAACATATTGGCCACCGTCTTTCTGTTCAATTCTTGATGAGCGTTTTTCTTGTGAGCATGAAATGTCTTCCTAATGTGCGCTTCAAAGCAGTTCTCTGGTGACTTTCTCATGTCTTCCTAATGAATCTCTAAGGAGCTTATACATTAGACTGCTGGTGCTCATAGCACTGCTGTAACAAAATTGGTCACCACGTGTTGTAACATTTCCTGATGTGTACCAATGGCAGTCAGACCTTATTTATAGATGTTAACTGTGCTTGACTGTCTTTGGTGCTTGGTACATGCAGCCTGTATGCGTGTATGTATGTCCAGCGAAGATGCAGCACTTTTGAAAACATGTAGGTGTGCCCGTACAATTGGTGCATGTTAGACATTGCTCAACGAAAGAAATTTAGCAAAAGCATTTATTGGGCATATGAGCGCTTCCTTGCATGCAGAAGGAGGTTAAATTATAGGAAAACACAGTATCAGTCTGGTTACAGATGTGATATTTTCCTGTCATTTAATCTCGCTACTTATCATTGAGGAGAGGCTGTTCTTGAGGGCGAAGATCGTCGTCTTGAAGTGAGTGCACGTGTACCCTGCATGGTAGAAAGAACAGAAAGTTAACAAAACTTGGCAATCAACCACAGTAATACACGCTGTATCACTTGCTGCAGAACGATCTGGAGATGTTATAGATAGTTCTGCGAAAAATTTATGTCATGTCGGTTCACACAAAGTTGTTCAGGAACCAATGTGTGGCCTATGGGTGCAGCAGTAACTACAGTAAGCAGAAATCGCTCTTGGCTGTGGCAACGTGCAACGTGGATCAGCTGTGGCGTGTGTACATGTTGTGAACTACTTCGGTTGTATTGGTTTCTACTTCGCAAAGGACACCAGTGTGTGGACTGCTAGCGTGAATTGAAAAATCTTCTCACTGTCTGATTACTTGGGATGGAAATGAGCATAGGAGTGCTTGTGTACGGGCAATCAAAAGCATCCTTGAGACATCCAAGTGCCAGTTGTTATAGAATATTTGCATCAGCTACTGGCATAGTCCTCGTACATTTCAAGCCTACCGTCATACCTGTGCTGGCCGCCAGTATGGTGGCATATATCCCAATTTAGAAATACGCCACACCATGTCTGCTTTTTTTTTATAGTTTACACCCAAGCGCTCTTTCAGAGGGAGGGCACAAGTTGAACAGCAAATGCATAGAAGCATGGTAAACAAGCTTGCATAAAAAGAATTTACTAATTAAGCATGGTGATCGGTATTCCATGTCATTAGAGAGTATTTCTCTTTTTCATGCAATCATAAGCGGTGAATGACACACGTCCCATTTTTAGATGTGGTTTTCTTCACTGATGTGTTGTATCAATCGGTTGCCATAGAGGAACAAAACAGATGAACAATCTAAATCCAGTGCACAGCTTGTCGCGTCAATGCATGGTCAAATGGGACGAGCACACTGGTCCTTTGAGTGAATTATGGTGCTCTCCTAGGCGCATGCTGAGGCACCGGCTAGTCTGCATGCCCGGTATACAATGGGCCAAACATGCACGTGATCGAAAGAATAGACTACACTACCCCTGACAGATACGAGACAAATTTTGGGTATCTTTAACTAAGCAAGCCTTCAATGTCTGGGTGCCTTTGTCAATTCACTTGTGGACTGCTATGCACATATATTTCCAGCAAAAAATAAAGTAGGCAGCATGTGCACAACAGTTCACAACTGAATCGAGAAAGGCAAGGAGGCGAGCGAGGCTTGCTTGGTTAATGATTGCACCAAATTTGTCCAGTACGTGCCAGAGGCAGTGTACTGTATTCCTTTCACATGTGGTCAAATGTACATAGGACAGACTGGCTGGTGCCTAAATGTGTACCTATGAGATCACCACATATCACTCAAAAGACCAGTGTGCTCGTCAGAATTGGCCACACATATCCGCAATGCGGCTTCAGGCCGGATTTGGATTGTTTATCTGTTTTCACCCATGGTTGAAAATTGGCAAGAAAAATCAGTCAGGCAAACCGCATAAATAACAATAAGTGTGAGCCAGCACTCATTACCAACACATGAAGAAAGGCATCCTTTCTAGATTACAAGGGACATAAATTAGTATGTGCCTATTTACTTACTTTTTTATCCAAACACTGTTTATCGCGATTTGATGCCTTTGTATTACAACTTATGCCTTCGTTCTAAAATTATCTTGTGCACAACACAAGCGCACATCCAGTGCTATTTTTGTTAATCCTTCCATCAACTAAAACAGTCACTTGTTAGCCGAGGTCATGTTGTATGGTCTCCTTTCCTTCGCTGCGTAAATTTTATCCTGAAAAGTTACATGAACTGACCGGCAAATTCAAATGGGCACTACAAGTTTCGCCGAGTGGACACGGCTGGTTCTCAGAAATGCACAAACACATTAATGGGTATCTGTTGGCAGCCTGTAGCGTTTGCAAACTAGCTGCGACATTGTTGCAGTAGACACACTCACAACTGCTACAATGCCTACTAGCATGAATGGGGGCAGCTTGCAAAGAATATGAAGAAAGTGAGAGAAAATACAGCAAGCTTACCAGAGAACACCTCACTACTTAAATAACTGCAGCGCAATGAATACTAGCCTTCCTATTTCATTTCATGAAATTCGAGCTCATCAAATGTGTATTTGCCAGTGTCAGTTACTCAGAGAACAAGACAGAAATAATTGTAAATATCAGTGTTCAACAATGGTATGCACACTGCGTGCTTAGACCTGTGACATATATGGCACACTACACTTCAAATTTTTACATGGACAAAAAGTGCGCATGTGTAGTATAAGCAGAACGGAAAATATGGAAATATATGCTACAGCGTAGGAAACAGTTGCAAACAAATAAAACCAAAATAAAAATAAAATATACTGTGTAATAAGCGAAAATAAAATTGAACTTGTAGCCAAGCGATTGATGCGAGAAAAATACTAAACGTCAGGACATGTGAGGTGTAGTTTTAACTGAGCAAAATAATGTGTGCATAAAGTCTGCAAACACAAATAAGCAGCAAGTGGAATAAAGTTGTATAAAAATTGCCTTAAATGGCATAATTAAGCAAGCTGCATTAAGTAATATGTCGATAAACTTATCCACTAATGATACCGAGACCCTACTTTTGTGAACACGTACACTCAATGACATGTCCATACAGATTACACGCCGTGCACTTTTTTTATGACACTTTTTATACACTTTTTTCTGTGAAATTCTGCAGACATTTGTCAATAAACATGAATTTTCATTAATCTATAGAGAGTCTATAGAAACAGCCATTTTATAGACAAATTTACAAAGCGTGTATAAGGCCATAAGTCCATAGCTATCTGCTATCAAAAAGTTAGTCTAAATTTTTGGTGACATGCGGTAGCAAAAAATTCTGAATGTATTTATGCATGTGCATTTGTTGCTTTTCATCTTCACTTATGCATTAACGTTAGTACATTAATAATGCTCCTGAACCAGCTGTACTTTTATATATGTTGCTTAAACAGGAAGGATTGAGTGCTGAATTATGCAATGCAAAAAAAAGAAAACAAATGCACCGGCACTCAATTAACTGTTTTTATTGCACGATATAATAGATGAATTTCTTAAAATGCATGTCTTATGCTATTATAGAAAGAGACGAAATATTTACATAACTTCTCCTCAGCAAGCATGGTCGCCAGGAGGCAAGAGCTCTGAGAAAATTGCTCGATTACGCGGTCAGCACTTGTTTAATTATTGTCGTGCTCCCTAAAGAAGCAGAAAGATGACCTGCCTAAAAATAAAAATGAAACAGTTTTATTCGGTACACTGTACTTAATTGTGAGCGCACGTCCAATAGGCTATCGGCACCTTGCGCAGGTGAGTTTGGACCGGTGGCGCCTTCATGCGGCGGTGCAACGAATGTGACGGCATATGATGGCCGGGCAGGGTTCAGCTACGTTGATTTAAGGTGTTCCGTCGTTCTTTCTGTTTTGCGTTGCCGAAATTAAGTACCAAGTGAAATTAAATCAGGTCAAACATATCCCATGTCTGGGCCAGTGCTGGACAGTATCGAAGATGACATAAGATACATGCGTCATATCCTAAGAAGCCAGCAAACACTGACACGAAGGACAATATAGGGCAAATTACTTGTGCTCAAATAATGTAATAAAAAAACGTTCAATTAATCGCAATGAAAGTGGTTGAAAAAACAACTTGCCGCAACTTCCCACAACCTTCGTTCCCCACCTGCGGAGAGATGTTTCTTCATCCACTTTAGTTTCCATTGTTTATCGTTTCCTTCTTTCATTTAACAAGCAAGAGTAATTTCCCCTATCTTGTCCTTGGTGTCCGTGGTAATTGGCTTCTAACGATATGACTAATAAAAATCGTGCCCTTCGATTAACCGCTTTCTTCTCATGTATCTTAGATACTATCATAGACACTCTTTGGGCGTCTAGTGTCGGTCTCATGATACGTCTGACAAGACGTGTATCAGTATCTGTATTTCCGGTACATGAAAGAACGTATCGTGTATCTTAAGATACAAGACGGTGGCTATCCCAGCATTACCGTGCGAAACCATAAACGTTAGCTGAAATCCGCTTCTCAAGCTGACACGACTGCTAGTAAGCCACCTGAATAAGATTAAGGGCAGCAATATTCTTTTCTCTTTTCGCCAGGGCCCTCCAGCGGCGGCAGGCGACGAGGTCTGCGCGTCGCTATTGGCGAAGCAGAGTCACGTGGTGGCGCATGCGCGTTCTCGACAAACACTAGCGCCCAAACGTTGGCGCGCCAGCGACCTCTTGTTTCCTTAATGTTATCTTTTAGTTGCGTCGGTGCCGCGACACTTCGTCGTAGCCGCCCTACTATCTGCCTACCCCAAGGCTTGCGGCTCCTCTCACGCAAATTGTGATGGAGCCATTGATTGGCGTCATCGAAGTTTATCATTCGTGGTGCTTTGTTTCAAAGTCTGAAGAATGCAAGAATGAAGTTGCCTTGCGTCTAGTGGCTTTCGCACGTCAGCGATTTCAAGGATCTCGTTGATGTAAGCTCACTGCTGTGAATCGAGGTGTGGATATGGCGCTGCTTCGGGAAGACTTGTGGTTAAGCGGCTATTTTCTGTACGTGGTTGTTGATCGCGAGCACCAAAAACAATTTTTCGGACAACGTTACATGCATAAAGGGCAATACGTTTATGCACAACATAAAACTGCACACTAGTATTTGGGCCGTAGTGCAGAGGCTTCTTATTGGTGTTCTTTTAATTTGATGGTGTCCCGGAAGCTGTTTGGAAAGCAGAGCAGCGATTCCCGTCTATTACAAATCGACAAGCAAAATCCGATGATACCGCAGCGTACGAAGAGCTTTCTTGTGAAAGTGCTAAGGAAATCCCAATAAATTGTTTCGGAATGAAAATATTATACTTTAATCCCAATAAATTGTTTCAGAATGAAAATATTATACTTTTTGCCGGAAAGACAAAGATTTCGATCTAATAACAGACATTTCGTTCATGTGAAACAAGGCTGGTTGGAGTTAAGAAATTTCGAAGAAAACATTTCTGTGTATGCGCGTTTGCTGCTACATTGCATACATCTGTAATAGGAAAGTGGGCAATGTATCGAAGTCTCTTAAGATACAAATCGAAACTATCGTATCGGCTACAATAATTGCGGTAGTCTCTTCAATCTGTATCTCAAATACTTGTTGCCCGAGTATCTTGTGTCGTATCGTGATACAATAGCAAAGTATATTTGCTCAGCCGCGTTCTGGGTCCACGAACAGTTACTGAAACATGACTGTAGCTACTTACGCCATTCCTCTCAATCCTTCTTCATCGCCGCCTCACCAGGTGGAACGGCGGAAAGACTAGAAACGCCCGGCTCTGTAGGCAACATACGTACAGTGCTCAGAAATTGAAACGCCATTGTCGAAGCGCATGGTCGCCGGTACTTTTTGCGCCGACTGTAAGCGCCGGGGACACCGAGGTGATGCATCGTGGTACGCAGTGAAAGCGAGAACTTTTATGACGCATTGCGACTACAGTTGCTCCGACGGCGATCAGCTAGTGCTCAGCTGTGGCACAAAAAAAAAAAGAAGGGACAGTGGCAGCTGTGTGCTTCGTGTACTGCGTTAAAATCGCAAAGCACTGCACATTTCCGACACTGCTTTGCTATGGTCTAGCACTTCTAAGATTAAAAAAGGAGCCATTCATATGCAAGAGCTTTGTGTCAAATGCGAATTGCCTGTCTTCCCCTCCACAGCTGTAACGGATCCGAAGCCTTGGCTACGCATGCGAACACTCAGACCTGTACTCACAATTTTGCCGTCTTATCAATGCACCAGTCTTCCTTTTACGGCATATTTTCCTTCCTCGCGCTTTCCAGCTCTACTTGCGTCCGGGCACATGACTGTTTGCTGTGCATCGACGGCGATCTCAAACGCGCCGGCATGTTAACGCTTGCTGCCATCGACGACTCTTGTCGCGCTAAGCTGTGTGAAAGGAACCATGAATGAAGAGTTGGCTAGTGTCTATGACTTCAGGAATGTCGAAACATTGCAACGACAAAAGCAATTATAAAGAACGGAGAACGGGCACCTTTGCTATCGGCGAAGCAGCTGAAGAAAGAAAAATAGAGAGGCGTACGTCTCCTGTCTTCATCCGTAACGTTAGTGCGCACCTCTTCGGTGCCCGCTCTTGCGTTGAACTTGAGCGTAACTGAGCGAACGAGAACAGCAAAGGAAGAAAGAGCGTACACGAAAAGCAGCGGGGCAAGAAAGACGGCGATAGCGAATAGAACGCGAGGAGGAAAGCGGAGGAGGAGGATGCAGCTGAACCTGCTAAACCATGAGGCGGAAAGCGATGGAGGAGGGTATGGCGAAACCGGCGTGAGATGAAAAGCGTGTGCCGCGCAAGACGGGCTTTGCGGCGCCGAGCGCTACAATATGGCGCCAGAGTAGCGCGCCATCGTGTTTTCAGCTATGGCATGCGGATAGCGCGCTCACCGTTAGGATATATGGAAACAAAGCGGTGCATGTGCGGAGGTCTGTGTGCGGCAGGCGCTGTGAATCGCGCGCATGTGTCACCCAGGCGCTGCCTCTCGCGATCTCCCGATTAGCGAGGTAGTCACCTCACACTTCGCTCTTTTTGCAATGTGCTACACGATACAGATTGTCCAGGCCAGCCAATAAATCGCGAAATGAAAACGGGTCCAGATTTCGCTTTAGGCAATGTAGTAATCGTCGTTGGATTTCTTACTCCAGAAAGAAACGCTACATCCTGAGCCGATGCCAAAGGCGGTAGAATGACTCGCAGAGGATTGCTAGCGTTCTACTACGAGGGAACGCCTGGGGAATGAGAGCCGACCCCGAAGACGGGGTGCAGTTTAACACAGCGTCCCAAATCGTTCGCTGCCACAAGGCGACAATGGGACAAACTGATGCGCTCTCGCTCGTGACGCAAGAAAGCAAGTAGTTAATTCTTGTGGTCGAGAGCAAGGGAGCGCACACAAGTGCTCTAGCTTGTACTATGTGGGACTTGACGTATACGTGCCAGTCATGCCAAAGAAATATAATGAAGTCGGTGGGCTTTATAACGTAGTGCTTGGGGCCTCAGGAATCCTGCGTTATACCGGTCACTTCATTGTAAAGGTCGCTCAGCACACAGCTCACACAACAGGGACAGAATGATTCGTTCGTTATATAGGTCATTCCGTACAAGAGACGTTCGTTGAGAGGTGCTGCACTGTAGTTGGCGTCGGCATGAGAGAAACATTCATACAATTTGGGCATCGTGTTGCTATGCCTGCTGCGTTAGGAATTTGATTCAATCCCTTATCTCACGCAACGTGCCCGCTATGCGGGTTCGCTATTGGAGCCAAATTATAGACGCGCAGGCGTCCATGTTATCGGTCATAACCACCGCTGTTACTCCGGCAATCTTATGAGTCTTCTAACGAATGCTTCGTCGTTTTATGATTAGCGAGAAAATGAGAGCAGTGTTATTGAGCCATTTCGGTAGCACCGAAAGGCTCTTCGTTCGATATCGCCCAGTGAAAGCCCTTCAAGAACCCCAACGTGATGTTGAAGTTCGCATTTGGGAAGAACGCAATTTTTGAGAGCCGAAAAAAAAGGTAACATCTACGCGAGCGCCCATTTGCAATAAAAGAAAACCAAATTACGCGAATGTCGCTGTGTAGGCATGATTTGATACTTGCAGTGACCTAAGTGGATGTCAAAATCGGTTTATATAACAGCGGCAGATGCCCGTTGGCCCGTGGGGCACATGCCCAGTGGTAAACACCCCGCGGTCCCATTGTTGCATACCATGCGGCATGTATTTTATATTTTGCATACGTCCTCGGTGAAATGCTATATTTAATGTTCCCCTGCTTACATGAATCAATATGCAGCAATGTTGCCGTTACAGCAAGCTAACATTTGGAATATAAATGCTGGCAGTCCACGTCTTAGCTTACCACGGTAAGTTATGATGACGTGGGCCTTTGCATCGTAATTTGCCCTAAATTGCTACTTTATATATTACGTGGTGCCATGAATGTGGCCTGCCTCGCACAAGTGGTGACCTTTCTCAAAAACAGAAACACACAAACGCGTTTTCCTGTACGTCAAGCCATAAAAACGGAAGTGCGAAATTACTGGGAAGCAGTGCGACCACCTTCGTCCCGTCGTCTGCTTCACATTCCGGTGCTCCGACTTCTGCAACTTGCGGCGCTGTTTGCAAGCACCTCTCTGAGGCGGTGGTGCCTCCTGACGACGGCCGCCCGATGCCTATAGAGATTGGATAACTGTTCAAGGTTGAAATGCAGGACTGAAAACAAACGGTGCGGATATAAGGGCGGCGTGTTTGAAGAAGGGCGGCGTTGGTCAGTGACGCCTGATCATGCAGAACTTTACCCATGATCGCTTCGTAGGGAACTTAGGGAGATAATTTATGCATCTATCGATAAGAAGGCAACGTTAAAGTAACACATTTATTCCAGTTGCTATCGATAAAAAAAAACAGCTTATTAGCTTCTTATGATGCAATGTAACGACCTCGCCTTGTGCTGTTCGAAATTATTTTAGGTGTCGGCGGGCAAAGCGAGCATTTGGAGAGTAATCGTCTCGTACTCGAAAGTCGGTCCCTTTAAGCTTTCTTTTTTTTTTGCATTAGAAAGTACCTACTATTGACTTTTAAATGTGAGAATTCTATAATTTCCTGTTCTAGCTTTGCTAAAATTCGTGAAACCGAAGCGCGAGTTCGACATTCCTAGGTTGGATATCTATGGTTAATTTTGAACTGCAGCGTTCCATTATCCACTGTTCCGACTGTCCCCGTGTTTCACGATCGCCATCAGGTAGCCCAACATGCACGCGGTTACTAAGGCGGGCCTTATCTTCCATGTCGTGTATTCCTGCTTTTGCACTGACTCTATCCGCTGCATTTATTTCGGCAAGTGCGCGCGTGGATTCTACTCGATGATATTGGACATGTTATCAATTTTATCCAACCCGCTTTCTTTTTTCATTCTTTCGAACAATTTCCCTTTTGTAACATCTTATTACGAATTGTCTTAGTTTCAAAAAACAGAGATGCCTAACGATTGCGAATATCATCGAGGGCTGCTAAATCTTTCCACGTCGTTTGCCTCCTAAGGGAAGACGTTTGGGGGCCTGGGTTCACTTCAATATCACAGGTATGAACTAGAAGGTTTTGCACCATGTGCGTACATTCATTTGCAATATGGCAATGATGATGCGCGGGCGCTATAGAACAAAGAGAGCAGCGTAGCGCGTATGTTTACCGAGCAAGGGGTCCTGTTTATTTAAATAAACTAAAAGCAAATGCCACGCATAATGAAGTGTGATCGTGGTTGTGCTACCAAACGCACTTAAGAGAGTTCAGAATTTAGTGTCTCTTTTATAGAGACATCAAGGTGATATCTGTGCCAATATTGTAGCTCTTGGTTCAAATACGACAATGGTGGGTGCAGGATTTGCCCTGATTCAGGTTTTCCAGGGCAGAAACTCGGCTGACGTGTTTGATTTCTTCTTTGTGGTGTCGACTGTTGTGGCAGTTTGGGAGGGTCCAAAAAATTCGCGGCGGGGCCAAGCCTCGGGACGCCGCTGGACGTATAGCACGTTCAAAGAACGGTCTCCAATGGACGACTGCGGGATCCCCAAGGTAAGCCCCTGCACAAAAGGCAGATTGCGCGCGTAAGGTAGCTGCATCGCCGTTGTGCCACCAAGCGTGTGTGCAGGCTTGTGAAGTTGCATTAATTAACCTTCAGCACGGAAACTCTAATTCTCAATCCCAGATGGTCATAATATGTCACCACACGTTGATGGACTTACCGTGTTTGCCACCAGCGTATTCGTTCGGGCAAGATAACGATGAACTGACGTAATAACACTCGACTGCCTGGAATTCCTCGAATATTGAAAGGCTCTCCTGGAATGGTTGAAACACATAGGACGGCAACACGAGCAACAAGATTCATAGTCACCGTTTTAACGAGTGAGAGCACGGGCTTACAGGCCCTTCCATATAAGGGCCTCGCTGAGGCACTAGTGCTATTGGCATTTTTGTATTTTTGTATCTCATCCCATCAGAGCATATATTTTAGGTTCTTAGTACATCCGAAACTCATTGCGACTATTTTAATATATATACATTTATTTTACTTCTCTTTCTTGGCCCCTATATAGCCACATTTCATTGTTATAGCCTACCCCGATGCCATTTGTCATTAATTACATCATTGACTGCATTACAACATTGCTTCGCGCTCTTTGGCCACGATTGGCCCTTGGGCCATAAAACAACACAAATCATCATTTGAGCGAGTGTTGACATTTACCACTATTTACAGATGTTCCCATGACACCTAATATGTAGTATGCCTTAACTGCTCAGTGGGCGTGAGATGACTTGGTGGGACAGAGGCACCTTACCAGTGCTTCATTTAATTTCCTTGCTTATTCCTCCAGACGGTGTCGTGATACGTAATACGTCCGCCCCACAGTTAACCTTGTCCCGCGTTGAGGTCCACAGACGTTTTGAGCAGGCTAAAAAGAAACGCTATTTTATCTTGATCTGACAATAAGTGGTTTCAAAACAATTTTCGTTACTTCTTCAAAACATTTTCGTTACTGTTTTCGTCAATGGGTGTTTGCATGCCAGTTAAAACCACAATCTTATTATCAGGTACACCATGCTGTGAGATTCTGGATTAATTTAGACCTCCTGGGGCTCTTTCCCATGCAAATAAGTCTTAGTGTACAGGACCATAAATGCATTCAGGTCCCACTGAAATGAGGCCGACGAAAACGGGATGGAACCCATGACCTCAAGCTAAGAAGCCAACGCCATAGCGATTAAGGTATCGCGAAAATCAATTGAGGTTAAGTATATTTCTTTACTTTTACAATTTCGCGCTGCCACTCCCATCGTAGGTACATTGGTGACACAGATTTCGAAGTGTTTTCCTTAATTTAATTCGGCTGCGGTCGTTAAGGCTCCGTAGAAGTTCTTGCAACTTGCGAGTTCAGTGTGTGACTCTCTCGCAACTGAACGTTGACCATCATCAGCGATAAAGAAGTTAAGCAGATCTGCTGAGCAGACACCGTCGCAAACCGTGACGTCATAGTGAGTTGGAGCGCGAAGTTGAAAGCTGCACCTATCCCCGATTTTCGACGTTGTGCCTTTTTGCAGGCTTACCAAACCACTTCTCGTCCTAACCGTGGGTTATATAGTGTTGTAGATGGGTAATAAGCTGTCACAACGCAAATATTTCTACTTTTTAGTGTCTCTTCAAGGCAATCGCCTTTTGAGAACCTAGACCCCTGTAGTCAGCGCCGTCTTCCACATTCTCCCACTTGAATACTCTGCATTCTGAAATAATTCGCACAGATTCTTTTAGTTTCTGCCTAGCTGCGATACTTTCTAGTCTTAGGAACATAATATTCCAGGCACAAGGGCGTCGTACCTTCAGAAAGTTTTGATCATTGTCTTGCTGCGTCGCCTTCTTTAAGCATAGTTGAGACGCGGCACTTGAACTCAACAACTACACTGCTGTTCCTGCCGTCCGCGTGGACTTCTTGGCCGAGAAGTCTTCCTCATTGCAATCCTTCCTTTCTGGCATCTTTATGCTTGCTTCTTGGAATGCACCAGCCTAGTCGCATCAGTTCCATCTGGCATCCCACGGCGAGTACGGTTATTTGCGTATGTAGTGTGCAGGGCTGATGGGTTATTCGTCGCTCCGTCGGATTGTCTATCACCGTGTTTCACTTTCGTCAAGTGAGCTCCCGATTTTTATGCATATCTACATGCATACGTTTGAACATCCCTGACACCGGTCATGATAGTTGACACGCAACAGGTGAGGAATTCAAAAACAATATAGCAGATGCTGTTTTGGCACAAGCTAAGAGTAGTGCAGCTGTCTAACAGCTTTCTTTTTATTGTATTCGCGATGTGGAAAAGAATACGCCATAATACAACGCTGACACCGCCCCCCCTCACCAAATTGAAGTACCCCTTCTTTCTAAAGACTCGCATTTTGATGCACCATTTTTAAAATCTGATCACAACACCTTATTACATTATCTAATAATTCTATTCTTATGGCAAACAACCATGCAAGAAGTGTCTCTAGATGTTTTCTGCACATAATACGAGCTGTTCGTATAATTCGGCCTGTTGAAATACACTCCGCATTATATAAGGGCACCTTATGAAACTCTAAAATAATTCCCTAAACGAGAAGAAAGGGGGTTACCTGAGGGGCCTGATTTTTATTAATCGTATCATGAGAAGCCAACAAACACTGACACCAAGGCAATATAGGGGAAATTATTTATGCTTAATAAATGAAAGAAAGAAACCAGAAATTAATGAAAGTGAAAGTGGATGTAAAAACCACTTGCCGCAGGTGGGGAACTATCCCACAACCTTCGCATTTCGCGTGCCATGGTCAACCATTTTAGCTACCGCGGCGCCGTTTCCCCCTCCACTTTCCTGGATATTTATGTTTCATAGTAGAACCCTCTGAGTGTTAGCCAGCGCCGTCACTCACAAACCTTGGCGGCGGTTGTGGAACATCCTTCCTACCGCAGGCGCCACGAGAACGTAATCTTGGGATAAAAGCAACCTGTCAATAAACCCACACATGCCACCTGAAGGCATCAATGTTGCGGAATTCGAGACCCTCGTTATGTAATAAATTGGAAGAAAGGGGGTTCACCGAGGGGCCGGATTTTTTATTAGACTGAACGTTGACCATCATCAGCGATAAAGAAGTTAAGCAGATCTGCTGAGCAGACACCGTCGCAAACCGTGACGTCATAGTGAGTTGGAGCGCGAAGTTGAAAGCTGCACCTATCCCCGATTTTCGACGTTGTGCCTTTTTTCAGGCTTACCAAACCACTTCTTGTCCTAACCGTGGGTGTTATAGTGTTGTAGATGGGTAATAAGCTGTCACAACGCAAATATTTGTACTTTTTAGTGTCTCTTCAAGGCAATCGCCTTTTGAGAGCCTAGACCCCTGTAGTCAGCGCCAACAACACTGAGGCCAACAGAGGCCAAGAAACACTGACACCAAGAACAACGTGCGAAAATTACTTGTGCTTAAGCACTGAAATAAAAAAAACGCTAAGTGTTCATTTCCATAAATTTTTCGCTCTTTTACTTCATTTGGCAAGCACAAGTAAATACCCCTATGTTGCGCTTGGTGTCAGTCTGTGTTGGCTTTATATGACAGACTAATTCCCCGAAATTTTAGCCCTCCCTTTGCCCCCAAGTGCAGAATCCGACGTAGAAGGTGCAGGAAATTGCCAAAGCGTTTAATGGGAAAGGAGACGGCATGTGAACAGCAACTATAGTCGGTGTTACGTTTCGCCTACGGCGCGCGGTATAGCCGGCGCGGATGCAACGGACGCCGGGGCTTCGTTCAACGCGGCGGACATTTTGGCCCGTTCGGAGCTCCCGCAAAGCCTCCCCGCCAAGCGCGTCCAGGCGTGTTTCAGTGCCACGTGTCTTCGTGTGTGCGTGTGTGTGTGTGTGCCCACGCGTGTCAAAGCGCGGCAGCCGGGGAGAGGAGCTCCCCAAGTGTGAAGCGAGGAGGTCTGATCGGCGCCGGGTTGGCGGATGCGTCACTACACTCGTCTCAACCTGTCTCTCAGCGTGTCCGTGCCCAGTCACGTGCGCATCTGACGAGACGTTCCTCCTTGCCCTCAGCTGCGAGACTATAAAAGTAGCTGCCCCCCGGACGCCGAGAGAGGCTCCGATTTCTTCTGTTGAGTAACGTGCTCTCCCGTCTCTCCACTTCGGTCGACCTGACCGCCCGCTCTTTTGCGATGTTAGAATAAACAAGTTGTTCTGTTACCAGTCGACTCATGCTTTGCCGGGACCTTCGGATGCTTCCAGTTGTGCCCAGGCCGCCAGGCCAACGCTACCCTTGGGGCTTGCGACCCAGATTCTAACAGCTGGTTGCCAGCGGTGAGATCGCGACAACGGAGGCCAGCAGCGAAGATATGCGGTTGACTGTATGCTGAGCAGCACAACGACCATCCGGGAGCAGTGCAACGAGCCCTGTGTGATGACTGGTTGCCTGCAGCGGAACGACTGCGCTGAATTCTTGGCTGCGAGGTTTGGTGAGTGCGGGACTTTCTTCTTCTGAGTTTTGCCAGGCTTTTGTTAGTGTCAGAAACAGAGCTGGTAATTGTGGTTGTCGTTGCTGCCGGGTTAGTTTGCGGCAAGACAATAGTAGGCAGTAGAGAAAGCAGCATTCAGAGCAGCCATGGATTTGAAGTCGTTGCGCAAACCGAAATTGCTGGAGCTTGCAAGAGAGTTGGGTCTGGATGTCTCAGACAAACTCAGAAAACCAGAACTGCTGAGGGCTATTCTTGAGTTAGAAGCTGAGGATGACGAGCTGTCGGAATGCCTTGAGACCATTGAGGAGCGGGCAAAAAGACAGGAGCGCGAACTAAAAGAACAAAAAGAGAAAGAAAAAGAAGAGCGCGACCGTCAACACGCTTTGGAAATGAAGCGTCTCTAGTTAGAGATGGAACGCGCTCGTAATGGAAGTCAGGCACACGGTGCAGGAGAACGAGTATCGTTCAAAATGACTGACCTGATGCGGCCGTTTAAGCTTGGAGAGGACATTGGTTTGTTCCTGGTTAACTTTGAGCGAACGTGCGAGAAGCAGGGGTTCCCTCGGGAAACGTGGCCACAGCGCTTGCTCACTTTGTTACCCGGCGAGGCGGCCGACGTAGTCGCTCGCTTGAATAGAGAGGAGGCAGAGGATTTCGACAAAGTGAAATCGAGTCTGCTAAAAAAGTACAGGCTGTCAGCGGAGGCGTTCCGTCGGAAGTTTCGGGAAAATGAGAAAGGCAAAAGTGAGTCATATACAGAGTTTGCCTACAGGCTAATGTCAAACATGCAGGAGTGGCTCAAAGAAGAGAAAGCGTTTGGTGACCACGAGAAAGTTCTGCAGTGTTTCGGGCTGGAACAGTTTTATAGTCGGTTACCTGAGAACGTGCGGTACTGGGTCTTGGATAGGCCAGACGTTAGTACGGTGGCTCGAGCCGCTGAGCTAGCCGAGGAGTTTGTGACGCGTCGGGCTCGCGGAGCTAAGGACGGTCAAAAGGGTGAATTTGGCTCCAAGTTTGAGAGGCCAAAGTTCACGCCCATGAGAGCAAAGGGGGACACACGTAGTGCGGATGCGAGTGAAAGCAGTCCGACCGAACGTAAGTAGACGGCGGCAACCGAAGCCGAACGCAGAAAGCGGTTCGAGACGAGGCAAGCGCGCGTTTGTTATACGTGCCAGAAGCCGGGTCACTTTTCGGCGCAGTGTCCAGAAACAAAAACAAAAGTCGTGTTTTTGTCTTTATGCAGCACTGACGAGAACATGAAGCTTCTCGAGCCTTACATGCGAGACCTCCTCGTGAACGGGAAAGAGTGCCGAGTGCTTCGCGATTCCGCAGCTACAATGGATGTAGTTCACCCCTCTTACGTAGAACCCGATATGTTCACGGGCGAATGCGCATGGATCAAGCAAGCCGTGGAAGCTCATAGCGTGTGTCTGCCCGTAGCAAAAGTGCTTATTGAAGGACCTTTCGGAGCGCTTGAGACGGAGGCCGCAGTGTCATCTATGCTGCCCCCCCAGTACCCGTACCTATTTTCGGACAGGTCCGATCACCTCCTGCGCGAGAAGGGACTTTTGTTTGGTGAGGCTAGCGTTCAGGCCTTAACCAGATCGAAGGTTCGGGAGCTCGCTGCAAAGGCAGTAGTTGCGGGGCCGACGTTGTCGAACAATGAGAAAGAGTCAGAAGCGCAGCAAGCTGGTATTCAGAGCACGCCCGAACTGAATAAAATTGAGCCTGTAGCGTTAAAGGCACCAGATACTGGAGAGGAAATTCCCGATGCGGGAAAGTTAGAAGAGCTATCTGCAGATTTGCTCATCGCGCCTACGTCAGACGGACTTAATAGGTTGCTAAAAGTCAGCCGGTCGGCTTTGATAGCCGAGCAAAAGAAGGATGGCAGCCTAGAAAACATACGCTGCATTGTCAAGGAAGGCATCGCCAAGAAAAATGCTCGCTTTGTGGAAAGAGGTGGGGTCCTATACCGGAAGTATCTAGACCGCAGGGGAGTGGAGTTCGATCAGCTGATCGTGCCTCAGTGCTACCGTCAGGATCTGTTGCGCTTGTCGCATGGGGGTTCGTGGTCCGGACACCTAGGCGTTAAGAAAACTAAGGACCGTCTCTTGCAAGAGTACTATTGGCCAGGGTGTTTTCGGGACGCAGACCACTTTGTGAAGACATGCGACACCTGTCAGCGGGTGGGCAAACCAGGGGACAAATCGAGGGCGCCGTTGAAGTTGGTACCTATCATTACGGAGCCTTTTAGACGGCTCGTTATTGATACAGTGGGACCTCTGCCGGTAACAGCCACGGGGTACAGACACATTTTGACTGTGATCTGCCCAGCGACAAAGTTCCCTGAAGCAGTGCCGCTTAAAGAACTCAGCTCAGTTGAGATAGTCAATGCACTACTGTCCATATTTGCGCGAGTTGGTTTTCCTGCGGAAATCCAATCAGATCAGGACACAGTGTTTACTAGCCCTTTGACGACAGCCTTTCTCGAAAGGTGTGGGGTAAAGCTGTTAGACAGCTCAGTGTACCACCCACAGTCGAATTCCGTTGAGAAGCTCCACTCCGTCATGAAGCGCGTGTTGAGAGCATTGTGGTTTGCACAACAAACTGACTGGGAGCTGTGTCTGCCTGGGGTGATGTTTGCATTAAGGACCGCGCCGCATGCGGCTACGGGTTTTCGCTCGCTGCGATCTCCGCTTCGCATGCTTCGAGACGGATCACTGCCCTCTCCAATGGCTGCAGACTATCTCTTCCACAAATGGCCGCCTCCTGCGCTGGAGCCTCGCATTGCAACAACATTCCTTTGAGGTGCGTTACAAAAAGGGGAGTCTCAACGGTAACGCCGATGGCTTAAGTCGAAGCCCCTAACGTAAGAATCAGCCTCAAAGTTATTTGTTACTGATGTTTTTCTTCCTGAGGCAGGATTTTTTTAACATGTTGCTTTTGTGTAGTGTTTCAAAGTGATGACGTGCTTTCTAGTGCAATTTTCCGATTTGTGGACGCGTTCTGAGTGCTGCTAAACTACTGTAAGGAACTAGGCAGTAGTATAAAAGGGGAAAGAGCTTGGCAGGGCTTAGTGAGGGTTGTGCCGTGCTTGCTGACTGAGCGGTTGAGTTTCGGCGTAGTTCTAACGCTTGCCGGGAACGAGAACAAAAATGTCAACTCTCCCGAAGTCACTTTGCAGTGTCCTGTGTGAACCTGAACGAGAGAACGAGGCCTTCTCTGTGCGCTGCGCTCAAGAAACGCCGAAGGACGACCGACTTCGGTTATGAGCATCATCAAGCGACATCCCTCCGGACAGCGGATGCAGTCCCCTGACCATCGGGATCTCCTTCCCCCGGCGGGGCGGTCTGTTACGTTTCGCCTACGGCGCGCGGTATAGCCGGCGCGGATGCAACGGACGCCGGGGCTTCGTTCAACGCGGCGGACAATTTGGCCCGTTCGGAGCTCCCGCAAAGCCTCCCCGCCAAGCGCGTGCAGGCGTGTTTCAGTGCCACGTGTCTTCGTGTGTGTGTGTGTGCCCACGCGTGTCAAAGCGCGGCAGCCGGGGAGAGGAGCTCCCCAAGTGTGAAGCGAGGAGGTCTGATCGGCGCCGGGTTGGCGGATGCGTCACTACACTCGTCTCAACCTGTCTCTCAGCGTGTCCGTGCCCAGTCACGTGCGCATCTGACGAGACGTTCCTCCTTGCCCTCAGCTGCGAGACTATAAAAGCAGCTGCCCCCCGGACGCCGAGAGAGGCTCCGATTTCTTCTGTTGAGTAACGTGCTCTCCCGTCTCTCCACTTCGGTCGACCTGACCGCCCGCTCTTTTGCGATGTTAGAATAAACAAGTTGTTCTCTTACCAGTCGACTCATGCTTTGCCGGGACCTTCGGATGCTTCCAGTTGTGCCCAGGCCGCTAGGCCGACGCTACCCTTGGGGCTTGCGACCCAGATTCTAACATCGGATACAACTTTAGAAAAAAGGGGGCGTTTACTCCTCCGAGGCGGATGCACATGTACATCCACCAATGGGCGCGCACTCTGGACAGACGTCATGCGTCGGATGGCCGGTGACCCCGCCGTCGGAGAAGATGGCCGCCCGGGCTTCGAACTGGGCCAAGTCGCGTCAGCTGTGCGCGTCAACGCCTCGTCACAGTGAATTCCCAAACTGTTTGTGATTCTCTATCATGCCGGAAATATTACTGCGAGCTTACGATGCAGCATTTGCGCCGCGTGCGTTTATTCCAAGCCGTGATCCGGCGAAGAAACATTGCAGCAAGCATCGCTGACTCTGCACTACTCTTTGCCTGAAAACAGCATCCCACGGCGACCGCTGCAAACACAGATCCTGCCTGTTTGTTCCATGTCTGTTTTATTTCGCTCCCGCGTGAAGTTACGACGAGAAACGTTTGTCAAAGTCTGGTGCCTACTGTCAGCGGCGGGTGTGTTCGTGTACTGTGTCACTGCGTTTCTCGTCGGACGAGATGAAGTGATGGAGCAAAACCATTCTCAGGAGGAAACAGAAAAGCGTGCGTGCGTAAAACAAACCTACGAGCGTCTCAACAGAAAATATTTGCAAAAGAAGCCTCCAACGCAAAGATCTGTCGCCGTCAACTTAGCGTGAACGATCGTTTTCAGCACTGAGATGGCCGAACGTCTAACGGCGGTGCTCGTGCGTTGTGTGGCACCGTCGATTGATTGCTTTTCACCAGTGCTCACTGCACGCGCAAGCTGTAGAATGCGTGCTGTGGCACAGTCGCGCATAAGTTGTGTTGCCAGCGCTCGATATGGTTTACCACAACATAGCTTCGCGCTGGTTTTCGATTCTTGTGATATGTTGCAATTAAAATTCCCGAGAGTGTTAAGAGAACGGTAAAAAAAAAAACATACGCGAAGGTAGACGCAGCAGCTTGTGAACCCGCTCCTATAATACCTCTACCCAGGTCTCTTTGTAAATGTGTGTATGTTTTCTTGCGTTTGTAAATTTTTTTTTTATTTTCCACATTTGTTTATATTTGAGTTGTTCTTAGTTTTCGGGTTTGTGTGCCTGATTCCATGCATGTTTGCGCATACTCTTATTTCTGTCCTTTTATTTTATATTAGCATCGGTTTTTGCCAGTTTTCTTTCAGCAAAGTCTTTACACATTTTCATTAACGAATCTCATTGAAAGCACTAACTCCTGTACACTGCAGGGCTGGCCTCTTTCATCTCATTAAAACCTTTCTCAATGGTCTACCTTGTCTTATCAATCTGCCTACTCGCTGTGTTTTCTGTCCTTGCTTCTTGTGTTGTTGCTTCAGTGTGATTAACCAACTTGCTCAAAACAAATTTTGATCGCCTATGAAAACAGAAAGGTTTAGAGATACATTTTCTTAAAAGCGTCATGTGGGTTGCACAGCAACTTTGCCTCTTACCTCTGTTCATGTTTATGCATCAGTACATGTGGCAGCTCGCCAGAAGTGCACATGAAAGGCTGCATATTGCGAAGCAACATCTTTCTGCGCTGTTGCATTTTTCATGCATTCAGTCTTAGTAAACAGAAGGTTTCGCTGCCCATCACATATGATGGTAAAAGTTATCAACACGAATAACTTTGTGCAGTGGGGAGTCATTTCCTGTCTGACGCTTTCATCGTTGCAACGACATCTTTCAGTGAATGGAGCCCAGCGAAGCAGTGCACTGAGAGCTTTTGCAACTTCCACCATTTATTACTTCACAAATGTCATTGTCTGAACCTTGCTGTCCGTCGCTATGCCGATGGCTTGTGAATTAAATAATTGCCTCAATAAACCATATTCAACTTCACTCAGCATTTTTTACTGCAAACAATGCTAGCAGAGCTATTCAGGGTGAATAATTGTGCTTACATTGGGGTTACTTGCCCGGTCAGATAAACAAATACAACAATGGCTGCGGCATGACTGTGATTTGACGTGCAGAATGCTAATGGTGCCTTTCAAGTGTGCCCTCGAATACTGCTACTAATAGCTACCCAAATTAGTTTTCTGGGCCTAACTAAGCTAATGATGTTTGATAATTGTTCTTATTCGCAAAACTTGCCTGGGCCAGGTAACCAAAATAAGCAATGCCACCACATGAATGTGTTTTTGCATGCAAGCTGCCAACAGTGGCTGTCATTTTCGTGTTGATTGCTGCTGTTTCACCAGCAGTGGTGACAGCTTGACTGCGCTTTGACGTGCAGACTGCTAATGGTGCCTTTCAAGCGTGCCCTCGACTACTGCTATTAATAGCTACCCAAATTAGTTTCCTGGGACTAACTAAGCTAATGAAGTTTGATAATTGTTCCTATTCGCAAAACATGCCTAGGCCAGGTAACCAAAATGAATTGCGACCACATGAATGTGCTTTTGCATGCAAACTGCTAAAAGTGGCGGTCAATTTCGCATTGACTACTGCTGCTTCACCTAAAATGGCTACGACATGGTTGCGCTCTGAACTGCAGATACTAAAGGTGCCTTTCAAGCGTGCCCCGACGACTGTTATTTCATCACAGGGCCCGTCATGCTCATAGCTGGCTGCCCAATAGAGTATTTTGGGCCTTCTGACATTGGCATTATTCATCTCAACGGGCTGGAAAAAACATTAGGGGCAGCACAACTGCACGCAAAGCACAATATGCTTTGGCGTGCAGGCTGCTAAGAGTGGCTGTCACTTTCACGTTGACTACTGCTTTTTCGTGTGAAGGTGGACAGTGGCTGCCCGAATGAGCATTTTGGGCCCCACATAGTTATTCAGAGTTAATAACTGTATTTGCATTCAGATTTTCCAGCATTTCAGCTCGTTTCCATGCCAAATCTTATATTGAGCATGATCTGTGCAGGACGATGCTTTTTCAGAATAGGGCTTCGATTAAAAGAAATATGTCACCAAATCAACTGCTTATTTATTTGAGAGATCACGGGAGAATGCTTGGCTGCTGCGAACCCACCGGCAAAATTTTGGTAGCCCTAATAAGGGCTGTTCTTTTGTTAATAAGAAGCTGTTATGTTTCATCGAGTGGCTCAATGCCGGACAGCTCGCAGTCGGAGTCGCTTTCTTCACTCTCATCTTCACCCACTTGGATGATGATGGGTTGGATACGGTCACTTCCAGACGTATCAAGCCTGAACTTTACCTCCAGGTTCATTACGTGGTGAATGTTCTTCCTCCAGTCTTCTGCCGTCACGTGCTTGATTTTTTCTCTCAAGACGTCTTCGACTGTGGACAGCTTGAAGTCTCCGTTGCCCACTGCGATGCCATTTTTCACCTTTGCCCACACGAGCTCGATAGGATTAAATTCGCAGTGGTACGGTGGCAGCCTGAGTACAATGCATCCAGCCCTTTCCGCTGCATTGTCTACGATGTAGCTCAGAAAGCGTGGACAACTCAAGCAGCTGCTTTCTAATTATCCTTTCGCTGTAGATGATGGTTTTGCTTTTGAGCCACTCCTGTATTTTTTCCTTCTTCCAAGCTGTCATCGGCAATTTCTCTTCTCTCCGGGAATAATAAGGTGCATTGTCCAAAACAATGACGCTACCAGCAGGCAGCTTGTGCAGAACGTCATTAAACCATCCCGCGAAGCGATTGCCGTCCATTACATTGTGGTAGTTGCCTGTTTTTTGGCCACGGAATCTATCTAAGCAGCCGTCGATGAAGCCATCCTCGCTGCCGATGTGCGTCACAATCAGGCGCTGGCCTTTTCCAGAAGGTTGTTTCCGACCCGTCGAAAGGCCATTTGCTCGAGCGTACAGGTGTCCGCACTTCTGCACCACGATGCCTGTCCACATGATCGACCCTGTGTGTCCCGCCGTCACCCATGTCTGGTCCAGGAAAAAGATCTTTCGGCCTTCTGCCTGTAGCGCTCCACGTCAAGAAGGTAGCGATTCCACCATTCAGCGATGTCATCCCGGTCGATAAGCAGGGAATTGTGGCTCCTCTTCTCATGCTTGAATCAGATCTCGACAAGCAGGCGACGCACAGTTCACCGCTTCAGTGATGGGAGATCCATTTTTGCGTGTGCCGAGGTATGTGTGGCCGGCAGGAGGTCTGGACCCCACTTCACGCAGAGTCAGAAACGAGCAGAGCTTTCTCGGCGAAGAATTCTTTATACAATGTTTACATGTTGTGGTTGTTATCAGGAGAGAGACCAACAGAGCAGCTGCAAGCTGCTTAAATAACACCCCTCAGTCCCAGATTCCTCAGACAGTCCCTAAGGACGAAAAAAGGTCGAGAGAGAGGGTCCGGGCTGCCTTCGTGGTCCTAACGCCGCTCTCGGTGCTTCCTCGAACCGCGCTGCGGCGTCGGGCCGATCTGGCGGTCGGTCAGAATGGTGCGCCGGGGAAGTTTTATAGCCCGCATGGGACAAAGGGAACCAACTGCAAGGCACGGGGTAGAAACACAGCCCTCCTTTGGAAACCGTCCCAAACACAGCGGGAGTCGTTCGTGTTGCGGGCGCCGCCGGACAAAGGAAGGGGGGAGCTGCATTGCTGCCGGCACGGGGAGGGGCCGAATAGCACTCCGTGATCTGGTGGCCGCGTTAGTCGTGGACGCCGCGCAGCCGCGAGGAAACCCGAGCCGTGCACGTAGTCGTGTGCCCGAAGCAGGCACCATGCGGGGATGAATGCTGCCTCCACGGTAGACACACCATAGCACTGGCCTTCCGTCAGGCAAATCCCAGCACACAAACATAACACCATATACGCTTCGAGAACTCGTTAGTGATCTTCACGACCGTCGGTGTCTCGTTGCGGCGAAAGAAATCGTGCACACGACCTCCGCGAGCACAAGGTGTAATACTTCGTGCTGCGTCTTTTCTCCGCATTTCGTGGGCGCTTTCGCGACGGCGTCGACAGTGTTAGAATCTGGGTCGCAAGCCCCAAGGGTAGCGTTGGCCTGGCGGCCTGGGGCACAACTGGAAGCATCCGAAGGTCCTGGCAAAGCATGAGTCCACTGGTAACAGAACAACTTGTTTATTCTAACATCGCAAAAGAGCGGGCGGTCAGGTCGACCGAAGTGAGAGACGGGAGAGCACGTAACTCGACAGAAGAAATCGGAGCCTCTCTCCCGGCGTCCGGGGGCAGCTGTTTTTATAGTCTCGGAGTCGAGGGCAAGAGGGAACGCCTCGATAGAGGCGCACGTGACGGGGCACGGACACGCTGAGAGACATGTTGAGACGAGTGTAGTGACGCATCCGCCAGTGGGGCGCCGATCAGACCTCCTCGCTTCACACTTGGGGAGCTCCTCTCCCCGGCTGCTGCGCTTTGACAAGCGTGGCACACACACACACACGCACACACGAAGACACGTGGCACTGAAACACGCCTGGACGCGCTTGGCGGGGAGGCGTATCGGCGGCGCTGAACGGGCCAAAATGTCCGCCGCTTTGAACGAAGCCCCGGCGTCCGTTGCATCCGCGCCGGCTATACCGCGCGTCGTAGGCGAAACGTAACAGACCGCCCCGCCGGGGGAAGGAGATCCCGATGGTCAGGGGACTGCATCCGCTGTCCGGAGGGATGTCGCTTGATGATGCTCATAACCGAAGTCGGTCGTCCTTCGGCGTTTCTTAAGCGCAGCGCACAGAGAAGGCCTCGTTCTCTCGTTCAGGTTCACACAGGACACTGCAAAGTGACTTCGGGAGAGTTGACATTTTTGTTCTCGTTCCCGGCAAGCGTTAGAACTACGCCGAAACTCAACCGCTCAGTCAGCAAGCACGGCACAACCCTCACTAAGCCCTGCCAGGCTCTTTCCCCTTTTATACTACTGCCTAGTTCCTTACAGTAGTTTAGCAGCACTCAGAACGCGTCCACAAATCGGAAAATTGCACTAGAAAGCACATCATCACTTTGAAACACTACACAAAAGCAATATGCTAAAAATCCTGCCTCAGGAAGAAAAACATCAGTAACAAACAATTTTGAGGCTGATTCCCACGTTAGGGGCTTCGACTTAAGCCATCGGCGTTACCGTTGAGACTCCCCTTTTTGTAACGCACCTCAAAGGAATGTTGTTGCAGAGCGAGGCTCCAGCGCAGGAGGCGGCCATTTGTGGAAGAGATAGTCTGCAGCCATTGGAGAGGGCAGTGATCCGTCTCGAAGCATGCGAAGCGGAGATCGCAGCGAGCGACCGTACACTAGCTCAGCTGGCGAAAACCCCGTAGCCGCATGCGGCGCGGTCTTTAATGCCAACGTCACCCCAGGCAGACACAGCTCCCAGTCAGTTTGTTGTGCAAACCACAATTCTCTCAACACGCGCTTCATGACGGAGTGGAGCTTCTCAACGGAATTCGACTGTGGGTGGCACACTGAGCTGTGTAACAGCTTTACCCCGCACCTTTCGAGAAAGGCTGTTGTCAAAGCGCTAGTAAACACTGTGCCCTGATCTGATTGGATTTCCGCAGGAAAACCAACTCGCGCAAATATGGACAGTAGTGCATTGACTATCTCAACTGAGCTGAGTTCCTTAAGCGGTACTGCTTCAGGGAACTTTGTCGCTGGGCAGATCACAGTCAAAATGTGTCTGTACCCCGTGGTTGTTACCGGCAGAGGTCCCACTGTATCAATAACGAGCCGTCTAAAAGGCTCCGTAATGATAGGTACCAACTTCAACGGCGCCCTCGATTTGTCCCCTGGTTTGCCTACCCGCTGACAAGTGTCGCATGTCTTCACAAAGTGGTCTGTGTCCCGAAAACACCCTGGCCAATAGTACTCTTGCAAGAGACGGTCCTTAGTTTTCTTAACTCCTAGGTGTCCGGACCACGAACCCCCATGCGACAAGCGCAACAGATCCTGACGATAGCATTGAGGCACGATCAGCTGATCGAACTCCACTCCCCTGCGGTCTAGATACTTCCGGTACAGGACGCCACCTCTTTCCACAAAGCGAGCATTTTTCTTGGCGGTACCTTCCTTGACAATGCAGCGTATGTTTTCTAGGCTGCCATCCTTCTTTTGCTCGGCTATCAAAGCCGCCCGGCTGACTTTTAGCAACCTATTAAGTCCGTCTGACGTAGGCGCGATGAGCAAATCTGCAGATAGCTCTTCTAACTTTCCCGTGTCGGGCATTTCCTCTCCAGTATCTGGTGCCTTTAACGCTACAGGCTCAATCTTATTCAGTTCGGGCGTGCTCTGAATATCAGCTTGCTGCGCCTCTGACCCTTTCTCATCGTTCGACAACGTCGGTCCCGCAACTACCGCCTTTGCAGCGAGCTCCCGAACTTTCGATCTGGTTAAGGCCTGAACGCTAGCCTCACCAAACAAAAGCCCCTTCTCGCGCAGGAGGTGATCGGACCTGTTCGAAAATAGGTACGGGTACTGGGGGGGCAGCATAGATGACACTGCCGCCTCCGTCTCAAGCGCTCCGAAAGGTCCTTCAATCAGCACTTTTGCTACGGGCAGACACACGCTATGAGCTTCCACGGCTTGCTTGATCCATGCGCACTCACCCGTGAACATATCGGGTTCTACGTAAGAGGGGTGAACTACATCCATCGTAGCTGCGGAATCGCGAAGCACTCGGCACTCTTTCCCGTTCACGAGGAGGTCTCGCATGTAAGGCTCGAGAAGCTTCATGTTCTCGTCAGTGCTGCATAATGACAAAAACACGACTTTTGTTTTTGTTTCTGGACACTGCGCCGAAAAGTGACCCGGCTTCTGGCACGTATAACAAACGCGCGCTTGCCTCGTCTCGAACCGTTTTCTGCGTTCGGCTTCGGCTGCCGCCGTCTCCTTACGTTCGGTCGGACTGCTTTCACTCGCATCCGAACTACGTGTGTCCCCCTTTGCTCTCATGGGTGTGAACTTCGGCCTCTCAAACTTGGAGCCAAATTCACCCTTTTGACCGTCCTTAGCTCCGCGAGCCCGACGCGTCACAAACTCCTCGGCTAGCTCGGCGGCTTTAGCCACCGTACTAACGTCTGGCCTATCCAAGACCCAGTACCGCACGTTCTCAGGTAACCGACTATAAAACTGTTCCAGCCCGAAACACGGCAGAACTTTCTCGTGGTCACCAAACGCTTCCTCTTCTTTGAGCCACTCCTGCATGTTTGACATAAGCCTGTAGGCAAACTCTGTATATGACTCACTTCTGCCTTTCTCATTTTCCCGAAACTTCCGACGGAACGCCTCCGCTGACAGCCTGTACTTTTATAGCAGACTCGATTTCACTTTGTCGAAATCCTCTGCCTCCTCTCTATTCAAGCGAGCGACTACGTCGGCCGCCTCGCCGGGTAACAAAGTGAGCAAGCGCTGTGGCCACGTTTCCCGAGAGAACCCCTGCTTCTCGCACGTTCGCTCAAAGTTAACCAGGAACAAACCAATGTCCTCTCCAAGCTTAAACGGCCGCATCAGGTCAGTCATTTTGAACGATACTCGTTCTCCTGCACCGTGTGCCTGACTTCCATTACGAGCGCGTTCCATCTCTACCTCGAGACGCTTCATTTCCAAAGCGTGTTGACGGTCGCGCTCTTCCTTTTCTTTCTCTTTTTGTTCTTTTCGTTCGCGCTCATCTTTCTCTTTCTGTTCTTTAAGTTCGCGCTCCTGTTTCTCTTTTTGCTCTTGAAGTTCGCGCTCCTGTCTTTTTGCCGTCTCCCTCTCCTCAATGGTCTCAAGGCATTCCGACAGCTCGTCATCCTCAGCCTCTAACTCAAGAATAGCCCTTAGCAGTTCTGGTTTTCTGAGTTTGTCTGAGACATCCAGACCCAACTCTCTTGCAAGCTCCAGCAATTTCGGTTTGCGCAACGACTTCAAATCCATGGCTGCTATGAATGCTGCTTTCTCTACTGCCTTCTATTGTCTTGCCGCAAACTAACCCGGCAGCAACGACAACCACAATTACCAGCTCTGTTTCTGACACTAACAAAAGCCTGGCAAAACTCAGAAGAAGAAAGTCCCGCACTCACCAAACCTCGCAGCCAAGAACTCAGCGCAGTCGTTCCGCTGCAGGCAACCAGTCATCACACAGGGCTCGTTGCACTGCTCCCGGATGGTCGTTGTGCTGCTCAGCATACAGTCAACTGCATATCTTCGCTGCTGGCCTCCGTTGTCGCGATCTCACCGCTGGCAGCCAGCTGTTTGAATCGCACCGCTGGCACGAGTTGTTGCAAACTCAGCGCTGACACCCGTTGTTGCAATCGGGTCGCAAGCCCCAAGGGTAGCGTTGGCCTGGCGGCCTGGGGCACAACTGGAAGCATCCGAAGGTCCTGGCAAAGCATGAGTCCACTGGTAACAGAACAACTTGTTTATTCTAACATCGCAAAAGAGCGGGCGGTCAGGTCGACCGAAGTGAGAGACGGGAGAGCACGTAACTCGACAGAAGAAATCGGAGCCTCTCTCCCGGCGTCCGGGGGCAGCTGCTTTTATAGTCTCGGAGTCGAGGGCAAGAGGGAACGCCTCGATAGAGGCGCACGTGACGGGGCACGGACACGCTGAGAGACATGTTGAGACGAGTGTAGTGACGCATCCGCCAGTGGGGCGCCGATCAGACCTCCTCGCTTCACACTTGGGGAGCTCCTCTCCCCGGCTGCTGCGCTTTGACAAGCGTGGCACACACACACACACGCACACACGAAGACACGTGACACTGAAACACGCCTGGACGCGCTTGGCGGGGAGGCGTATCGGCGGCGCTGAACGGGCCAAAATGTCCGCCGCTTTGAACGAAGCCCCGGCGTCCGTTGCATCCGCGCCGGCTATACCGCGCGTCGTAGGCGAAACGTAACAACAGTTTGCCACCCGAAATATGCGAAGCTTTGACCTCCCTCCTCACCTTGAACACTGTGCTTTCGCTGACACCGAGCATGTTGAGTTTGTAATGGTTATGATAAATGCATTGTTTTATATAAGTACTTGTTCAATATCAACTGATTCATTTGAAGCTCGGAATAGGAGTAGTATATTTGCCGTGTACATGTAAACAAGCGCAAAAGCCATGCAGAGCTGCCCTTTCAACTTTCGTCACTTGCAATGAAGCTAAAGAGCAGACGACGGGCAGCGTTGTGGAAGGCACGGGGTTATTTTTCTGTCGCGATCGGGCATGTGCTGTAGCACATGAGAGCTCTACTAAACCAGTCATCAAAATACAAGAGTCTTTATTTATATCGAGAATTGCCCGTTTCAGAAGCACGATTTTTTGAGAGGGATTATTTTAGTCACGGAGGCAAGGACGTCGCGCTTCGGTCATCTGGGCGGGGCCTCGGCGGGCCTCCCCTTTTTTCTAAAGTTGTATCCGACTATAGAAGGATATTGTGTGTTCCATAATCAATCCCATACTTCTTGGCCTCTCACAAGCCGCTGAAGCATTAACCGCGCGATGATATTTTCTTTTTGAATACTAAAAGTAAGCACCTTCTGAATTAAGTGTCATGTCATGTCAAGATGCACTTCGGATAAAGCCGCAGGCATCAAGGGGGCAATACACTCCGACGTAACGCGCACGCGCGCGCGCGCTCGTCATGGCGACGTTACGTTGGCGAAAACACGACCCTCTACAGTCAGGCGGCATCTAGCGCCGACGTGACCGGCGGCATTCAGCGCGCTCGGACGTCGTCCGGCGCCGAATGCAACCGACTGCATTTCGCGCCGACCGCGCCGAGCAAGTTAGCGCCTAGCGCCCTCTCTCGTCGAGGAAGAAACTCGCTACTCGGCAGGCTGAGATAGCCTCTTCGCAAGAAAGCGTGCTCGACCTGTGCGGCTTCGAAATCGAAAAGTTTCTGGACGCCGTCCAGCAACACCCTTGTGTCTACGACACCAAAAGAATGGACTACTGGGATGCGGAGCGGGAAAACAACGCGTGGGAGCAGATAAGCATGCACTCCAGCCTCTCAACAGGAGCGTCAATGCTACGCACGTGTGTGTATACGTCTCCGGACATGCTATGCGCTCAGCGCCTGTTTGTTTGTATTGTTTTCCCTGTTTCAGTCGAAGAGTGCCTGAAACTATGGAAGCGGCTGAGGGATTGCTACACTCGTGAACTGAAAGCTATTGAAGCAACAAAAAGGAGTGGCAGCGGCTACGTGTCTGTGTTATGTAGAGAGACCTGTTCCTCTTGCGACGCAGACGACGCACCAACAAAGCGAGAATAAAGTGGGAGACACACGGTGCGATTCGGTGTCCGATCCGGCGTCCGACGCGCCGGAACGGCAGCCGGAATCTAGGCGTTTTGCCGTGCCGAAGCGCCGGATCGGACGTCCGGCGTGTGGCAAACCGTGCAGATTTTCATCTTCCGACGCGACCGGCAATCGCACCGTCTTCTGGCGGCAGCCAATGACAGCGCGGCTGGTATGTGACGTTCTCCGACGTTCCCTCCACGGAGGCGGCGCTGGCTGGCCGGTTTCTCGGAGTGTTTTTTTTGTTTTCCTTGCCTGCTGCAGTTTGTTTCCGACAAGAAATAGTTACCAGTTCAGTAAATTATCTCGAACATGTGCCTGTTATGCACAGCAGCGCCTAGTACACTAGCACTAAGCTACTGGCGAGATGGGGAGCCGCGACGCGTGAGCGTTTCGCGGGCAGACATCCCACACCGACCGTCTGAGCGACGCTGCTCGCCTCGCTTGCACGTTTGCCCTTCGCAACGACTGCGTCCAGTAAACGAATTGTATTTAATTACGGGCGACCTAAGTGTACAGTGTTAATTGTTTTGGCAAACATAAGCGCTCTTCGACGAGCTCGGGTTGGATCTTAAGCGCCGTCTGCCTAGCTAGGCCTACCGGCCCTATCGCTGGCTGTTAGCGGAGTCGTCAGTGGACAACGCGCCGTCGTGAAGTGTTCGGTCACTTGCAGGGGCATGATTTTATTGACAGTGTTCGCGTAAAGCGAAGCAGTGTTGTGCAGAGTTGTTTATATTGCGTTTCTCGACGTGGCTATGAAGTCGAGGTGGGGGGCTGGATCTGGGCGGAGCTTACGCGCCACTCAATCTTTCGGATGCACGCACCGTGCCCCGAACCGTCATATGCCGCATGCCGCCACACGTCGGATCGGACGCCGAATCGTACCGTGTGTTTCCTGCTTAATGTTTCGTCTTGCGGAATGTGTCTGCGTCCGTGCCATCGCCGAGCCACAGTCCGCGATGAGTCCGGTCCGCGGTGGCAATCGCTACCGACAGCGAAAGCGCGCGAAAATATTTGTTTCGATGTTCCACGACAGGCGGCACGGAGCGGCGCGGTGTTCTGCGCATGCGCTACTCCAGCTGTGGCAGGTGCGCGGCGTTGTACTGTAGAGGGACGGATTTGCCTGACGCGGCGTAGCCGACCTGGCGTGACGTAGCACAACCACCGCGGGCACGCACGCCGGGTCACGTCGAAGTGTATTGGCGCCTTCAGAGACGCAGATTTTGATCGCCTCCTCTTAGTGAGTCGAGCCTTCTGGGAAGAATTTAAGAAAGCAACAACACATCCTGATTTGCATTTGACGGAGGCGAATGCTGTTGCGCTGTGCAGCGGCACAAAGGTTTAATTTCTGTACTATTTCGAAGCCATGGTTGTTTTTTTTCTCTGGACTTTAGTGGCAATAATGCATGATTCAACGCGTACACAGGACAATGCATATAGCAACTGCACCCGAGTGTCCTTGGGCAAATGGCATCAACTCGGCGATAAACGCAGTTCTAAGAAGGCGAGAAATACTGATGTTAGCAGGAGAAAATCAGGCGTGGTGTTGAGGCCATGATACTCAGATTACGAAAGAGAATGGAATGGGTCATAGAAAGCTATGCGCTCTGTTAAAGAAATGATAATGTAGTAGGTTTTTAACTTTTGCGGAGATGATCTTGACATTGAGCAGGATCTGCTGAGCGCCACTGCAGAGGGCATCCACTCTGCCACTTGATTTGAACAATGGCTGGGCGTTGTCGGAGTAGCTTGGCACGCCTGAGGCGTAGATGATGACGGCGCAGTCGATAGAGGCGAGCTCGATGAAGCAGGAACGGCAGATGCATAATCGCGCTCAGCGAGAAACGCTTCCGCAGGAGAGACGTCCACGTTGGAAACAGGAGTATGTCTAAGCCGCGATTAGTTTTGTGCAGGCAAATTTTATTTTGCAATGGGACGTAAAACATAATAACAACCATTCGATATAAACGTCTATTGTCAAACGTAACAGTATTTGCAGTCTTTTACTAAACTTCCACAAGTTGTGGCTTTTCTTTCTTGTGGAGATCTGCGGCACACGCTGGGATTTTGCGCTACAAGTGTTTTGCAAGATTCAGGTTTTCACGGCTACACTATAATACACGGATGAAAACATATAAATTTACTGGAATATAACTCTTTTTACAGTTAATGCCTAATTTAGGTAATAGGGAAAGTTTGGTGTACGGCGTATTTGCAGCATCGAGGAGGAGGTGTTTCAGGCGGTAATGAGGGCGCGGGTGGGTCTTCACTGCAAACTTAAGTTGTATCCGACTATGATCACTGCAGGATTTGTTCATGGGAAAAGGAAACTCTGCGCATATGGTTAGAGAGGCCGAAAGAACGCAACGACTGAAAAACTGCTTTACCGGCACACGTTTCACGGCTGGGTAGAGATGGGCAGATGGGCTGGGCAGACATTTCAGGCTGGGCAGATAGGGCAGAGCAGACGTAATCCACCCTCATGGAATGCGGACGGGCCTTAGGCGACACAAGGAATTCGTCATGAACACCCTCGTCGAAACCACAAAAGATGTCCGGGTGGTTCCACAAACTTCGGCTGCGCTGATCTACGTTCAGCATCTGATGACACGGTTGTCAGAAGTGCATGGTTCTTCGACCGGGCTCTCGAGGTGCTTGAAGTGCGATTTATTTCTGACAAGCGAAGAAAGAACCAAGCTGGAAATGCAGCTTGAAACATGCTCTGCCCCCTCATGTTACAAGGCTTCGCAGTTCAGAGCCAAAACCTGGCTTGCAGAAAAATACGTAAGTTTGCAAAAATACAAGACGAAATTAGTTCAGCATACAAGAATAAAAATCAAGATCTCTAAATTATACAGTTTCACCCACCACAAAGCTGGACACAGGAAAATTTACGTATTACCCGATAAAATTTGTACACAGCAAGAAACCTTTTGGCCAATATACGAAAAACAGCAATGCAAGCTTATTTCTACTGAATAATTCTAAGTGCCGCATTAACTAGGTACGTCAATCTTGGTGACATGCTTAACTGATGACCACAAGACAAATAATCCGAAAGTTCATGTGTCTGATATCGTGTTGTACCGGCTCCATATTGTTGGTCAGCTAGGAAGTTGTACGGCTGCTGGGGCTTCAGCGAACAAGGCAGTATGGCTCGCATGTTGGTCAGAACGCGCACGCACCTTGGATTATGAAGCAGCCCTAACGAAATGCGGCAAATAGGCTCCTATTAGTTAGGTAGGGTGTGAGAGCTGGCTTATGCAGCTTTCTGCCTCTGATGTATCAGCTGCTCATTTTGCGTTGCATTGGCGAAGGATATTTTGAAGTAACACATCATCTGCCGCGCGCACTTAATGCTCGGACTGTCCACCGCGTGCTATCAAATATAAGAAAATTCATGCTTACAGCCATTCCTTCCCCATACACATCTCTGACGGATGGCACCAACGCTAGTACACAGCCTGCCGGAAGGTTACCTTAGAGGCCACAATCGAATGGAGACTGTTTCCCAGTGTTTGTTCAACATCTATTTTGTGCGAATGTCGAAGGTAATGTCGCTTCCGGTGGCTGCTTTTGCTTGCTTTCGCGAGATGGCGCCACAATAAAAAATCACCCACGCGCCTTCTCGCGGTTAGGCACTATTTCTGCATATTTTCTCGCTCACCAGCTCATGCCTTAGCAGGTCGTCGTGTTCGGCGGTGCCGATCGACTCATGTTGCCTATGAGTGCAAACGATGCAAACCGGGAATGAAGCCATGTAGCTCGCCTTTGACAGTCCTGAACGTTTTCCATCTGTGATTGTGGAGTACCCGTGAAGACCATTTCCTCATCATTGTCATCTTTTACGTACTACCGTTTTCACGAGGTCGGGTAAGTGCAGTCTTACTTTGTCATCACTTGCTGTGCAGTGAATGCATTTTTATTTTTGTTTTCCTTTAATACGCTGCATGCACAATGAATGCAATAAGCTCTATCCGCGAGACGTCGGCGTAATCATCAGGGCAGCCGCGCCATATTGCTCTTCGTGTCATTTTTTGAGCGAGGGAGACATACTGGAACAATATCTTGCCCGAACTGGTGATACTTATTGTTGAAGTCACAGTGCAGATTTAATGAGTTGACCATACGTTAACGCGGAAGACGTGGCGATTCCTGCCATAGGTGCTTGCCTATTTAAGAAAATGTCTACTATGGTCTGGGCGTGATAAAGAAAATGGCGGCAGTATGTTGGAGCGTGCAGTCTTTGGCCGCAAGAGTCACGCAACAAACAAGCCGTGCGATCAGAAAGTTGTCCAGCATAGGTTCTCCATTCCTCGGGTGATCAAGCATCCCTGCCAAAAAACCGGAAAGGCTTTTAGCAACGACAAGCGTGGAGTGGTTTGGCCGCATGAACCACCGGGGACACGGACCCCACCTTGACAAATTAAGAAGTCTATGGTAAACAGTGCGTTTTTCGGGAAGCCTGCGGCGGCAGTACGAGAGTGCCGCCACAGGCTGTCTGAATGTTTTTTCACATTTTTACTTTTGTTTTGTCGCTTGGTTTTGTGTTGTCTCATCATGTCACATGGTTAGCGAAGTGTATGAGTAGCCATCTGAGTCACAAAATAAACCATCAGTTGGAAGTTAGCGCTCACCCTTTTCTCCGTCCCTTTTCATTACCCCTTCCACCTTCCTTTTTTGCTTGTTATGAGCTACTATACAAGGCTAAAAAAGTCCTTCCTCTTGAGTTCTCCCATACCTGACCTCGAGAATCACGTGATGCATACGTCACGGGCATCGCCTACATTTTTCAAGGGAAGCTTCCTTTGCTTGTTCCTTCGAATTTCCCATTGCTGCTGCTGATATCTGCATACCACGTCGGGGGTGGGGGGGGGGGGGTAGGGGAGTGGGTTCAGGGGCAATCAGAGAGGAAAATTCAGGCGGCGAACTCGCTTGCACCCTACCGCGTCGAATGCGCACAATGCCCTCTGGAGCTCCCTGAGCTTCGCCGCATTGGCTTCTTGACAACTGTAATTATCCGTGACCCTCCTCAAAAGCATTGGAGAAACTGCATCGTTTCCTTTTCCACGAACGCGCCAGTCCAAGGGGACGTAAATAGAGCTGTAGGGCGAAGTGGCAGTTCGCATGCAAGGTAGGGGGAGGGGTAAGGTGGATAAGCTTAAGTTCCAAGGCACGGTACACTACATTCCTACTATTTCTGAAAAATAAACGCCATGCAAATATGTCAAGCGGAAAATTACGGTGGGCGTGCGGAAGCAGAGCCGCATAATTTACAGTGCACCGAAGAGCCTAGTCACACTACAGAAGCGGTCGACAACCGGATCAACCCTTCAGTGCCTGCCGAGGTAGCTTTGCGGCTACGACATCGCTATAGGTCGCGGATTTTATCCGGACCGCGACATCCGCATTTCGACGTGGGTGAACTAGGAAAGCACGTTCACTTCGTCTTTCGGACACGCAAAGAACATCATGGTGTAAAAATTAATCCGGAGTCCGCCACTAGGGCGTCCCCAATAATCTGCTTCTGGTTTGCGACGTACAGTCCCATAATCCAATCCAAGTTGAATGCGTCTGCAACGATGCGATGTGCAGTGTGATGCAATGACAATGCCCAACCCTCTCAGAGGTCATCAAATCTGGCGCACAACAACGCCGCAACAAAAACACCTCTCCATGTGTTTTCTCTGTACTACGCAATCAAACACCAGTGGTGGACAAAAGGTGACGTTTAACATCAACTGACCACACCCGTTTGTACACTAAACCTTGATATTAAGCTTTCGACATCAACATCAGCTCTAATTATCGTCAATAAAAGCAACCAGCACAGATAGCTTCGGTTCCATCGATTCCCACAGTGCGTGGGATATGCATAATTTTTTTTTCTCGTTCTTTTTGTTTTTGTTGTTGCGGCGCGTTTTCGCTGAAAGTCTCACGTGCGAGCCGTGGTGATTGTTTTGTGTCGCGCAGTGCACGATTTTACGCAATGTGCACGAGGACACCAGATTAGAGGCATAAATCAATGTTTCACGAATACTGAGGCAAACACAAGCGGATCACAGAGCATGATCCTACGTTGGAACGCGGTAGAAAACGACATAGTTTCAATGTCTGCGCACATGACTGCACGACACGGGAACAAGCAGACGAAAGGGAAGTGCATCTCTCTTGTTGCTGTGCGAATCAAAACAAAAAACATGCAGACATGCGGTTTGTGTAATTTCTCTAAGCTTTAATTCGCCTACTCAAGCCACATATTACACAAATAACAGATTCTTTTATGAATTATCGAAATCACGTGTCACCTCGAGCCCCGTCAGAGTGCAAACACGCGTACGTAGACACATTAGCACATGTACCTCATCCTCCGGCTTGGAGTGCGGTGGCCGAGAGGTAAAATGGGAAACGGCATTCGGTTTGGAATTTCAGGCCTTCCCGCGGAGCGTATCGATCAAATACTTTGCAGACACGATCGTTATGGCGCAGTGTACGCTTTGCGCTTGTCAGCACAAATTGGCCAGACCTGGCAGGGCGGATTAAGAGGAAGCTTTAGCTCGGGTGCTCCTGTCTAAATACATGTAAAAGGAGAATTCGTTTTTCTCGGCAACCACTGCACCAAATTTGACGGGGTTTGCTGCATTTAAAAGAAAAGCTTAAAATCTAGTGACTGTTGGTTTCGAATTTTCGATGTAGGTCGTCAAATTTTTATAAAAACTTGGCAAACATTGCAAATTTTCAGAAAACGAAACTATCAAGTTTACAACTCCGTAACTCAGCAAGAAAAAATGATATCGCAATTCTGTGAATTGTACCTGATAGCACATCTAAAGCTTCCTCTTAAGAGGAAGCTTTAGCTCGGGCCCAACTCCGACGCGGCCTATTCAAATACATGTAAAAACGCAAAAACGTTTTTCTGAGATAACCCCTGGACCGATTTTAATGAAATTTGTTGCATTTGAGAGAGAAAGATAAATTCTAGTGACTGTTGGAAGCGGAATTTTGATTTAGGGCTTCAATTATGTTAAAGAAATTTACAAAATTTCAGAAGTTTGAAAAAAATAGAAGCACGAAGTTTACAAACTAATAGCTCGGCATCAAGAACAGATATCGCGGTTCTGTAAACGGCATCCATTAGATCATTCAAAGCGGACAAATTTCATATGTCATTTTACATCTTACGTGAGTTTGTTACGTTGTTTACGAGGGTTCTGCAAAAGTTGTAATTACATATTAATAAATATTTCGAGATTCATGTATAAAATGTCAAATTTGTCCGCTTTAGATGTGCTATTAGGTACAATTCACAGAATTGCGATATCACCTATTCTTGCTGAGTTACAGAGTTGTAAACTTGATAGTTTCGTTTTCTGAAAATTGGCGATTTTTGCCAATTTTTTACAAAAAATTGACGACCTAAATCAAAAATTCGAAACCAACAGTCACTAGATTTTAAGTTTTTCTTTTAAATGCAACAAACCCCGTCAAATTTGGTGCTGTGGTTGCCGAGAAAAATGAATTCTCCTTTTACATGTATTTAGATAGGAGCACTCGAGCTAAAGCTTCCTCTTAAGGGAAATATCATTTTTGGGGATCGGTGAAGATTCATAATGCAAAAAAGAGGTGAGGCGTGCAGACACGACACAAGAGTAGAGAAGTGGACAACACGAACGCCGAGAACTGAAGGGAGCACTGCGGCGAAAAAAGAAAGAAGACACAAAACTCATCTGCGCAAGCTCAGGAATGGTATCACCACGTGTCAGTCGGGTACATGTGCCGGTCTACGTGGGAGATAACTGTTAAGGCACTTATTCTCTTCCTTATGTAATGTAATCGAAGGCTGACTCACGCATGCACTTCCACCATTATACATATGCCATGCCTCTACCATACACGCGTATCTTCATTCTTATGTCTGTACATTATCGCGCATTCATCTAACTCTGGCGTGCAGTTACAATCTTGGCAATGTAGGGAAAGATAAGAAGGCGATCCAACGGTTAATTTTAAGGACCTTTTATGTTCCATTAGCCTCTGATTGACACACCGTCCCGTTTGGCCTCCGTAGAACTGGCCACAGCTAAGGGGAATTTTATAAACCACACCCATACGACAGTCAGTAAATCTGTTGTTCTTACTGCGCTTCACTGGACAAATATCTGTTCTTTTCTTGCCTTTTACCTGCTCCTTTTTCCTCTGTACGACACTGTGCCTGTGCGACACTGAGCCTGTGCGACACTGAATGAATGAACGGAATAGGCACTACTCTTTTTTTGCCATTACTTGTTTCTGTAATCACGTCCGTCCCCCTCTAAACCGACTTGTTTAGGTGCTCAGCCACAGTGGCCACTGCTACACTATGATAACCTGCTTCTAATAGGCGCCGGACCTGCGCATTAAAACGTGCGCTCATTTTGTGCATGCAGGGTCTGGTGAGGGCAGACTTAAGGCACGACATGGCAATTCCGTTTTTTACTACTTTGGAATGCTTGGATGGAAAGTTTAGCAACGGCTTCGAAGATCTTGGGGAGTACTGCCAACAAACGTGATCTCGTTCAGAGACAAAGGAAATGTCAAAAAACTGAATTACGCGTCGCTGAGGAAATTTCTTGGTAAATTTTAATCCTCCTCCATAAAGTTTAAATTGCTCACTTACTGATGTAGCAGCGGAATCGAATTCTTCCCTATTGCAGAAAATGAAGTAATCATCAACGTAACGAAATATCTTGATAACGCTATCACCTATGGCTTTCTCTAAGCAGCTGTCAACCTTACTCAGGTAAATATTGCTAAGAATAGGGGCAACTTTTGAGCCAGTACAAATACCTGATTTCTGCAGAAAAACGCCATCTCTCCACCCAATCAGCGTCGACTTGAGGTACGTTGAAAGAATTTCTAGAAAAGCTCCCGTGGAACACCGCATCTGTCAGTAAAAGCCGACTCTCGCACTTTGTTCTTTAACGCACTCATTTACGGAGTTTAGCAACCCGTCATGCGGCAAGGAATAATACAGGTTTTCGATATCCATACTAAAAGCTGTACAATCACCAGGATTTTCGTCTCTGAAATACTGAACTAGTGCCTGAGAATTACACAAGCAAAAGGGGTCTGAAAAAACTAGTGAAGCTAAGCAGTTCTGTAGGTAACTAGCGACACAGACCTGTCACGTCTCTTTCTCTGACACTATAGCACGAAAAGGAATTTCTTGCTTATGGGTCTTCGCCGAGAAAAACAGTTCTAGGTGAGGGATTTTGCTTTTTTGACATTAGAGAAAACCTTATCAAGATTATGTTTTGGCAGGAGGTCAACCACACATTGCTTAACTGCCTATAGCTTGAGTTTTACTGGCCGTAAATTCTTTTCTGTGGCTGAAATCGCTTTTTCTGAGAACATGTTATCTGGCATAATTATGAAATGACCTTCCTTGTCAGATATTACTGGTCCAAGTTTATGGTCCACAAGGTAATTAACTAACGGTCGGACAGGTTCAGACGTCTTAAAATGAGAATTTGATTGTTTAATGCTAGCAATGCAATCTGATATACAGCGCGAGCGTTCCTCATCCTTTTTTTTTTTTGCAATATGAATCCCTACCAACTAGCTCAGCTTTCTGTCCTTCTAAGGCGAATATTCGAAGTTTAGAATATAAATAAAAATTCTGCGCTAGTTGACGAATGCGTCTAACTGCTTCCATTGCTTACGCAGTGTGTCGAAGAGGGCCTACGGGTCTATATCAAGAAATTGCCAAATACATCGCAACAACCGACTGTTAAATTGGCGGTCCCATTCCGCGGCCGCACGAGCTCTCGGTTGTCAGCACTTTTGGAGCAACCGTGGCGGCTGTTTTACTTGTAGTATAACGTTGCACTATATAGAATTAAAGAGTTTATTTCTTGCAGATTCAAAATATACGCATCATAAACGAGTGGACTTATATGGTCTGCAAATAAATGTCCAAGAACAAGCAACAGACGCGGTTTTCGCTGTCTCCGTTGTGACCATATTTAGATGAAACTCCGCCACTTACTGCATTGCAGCTTGCTCTAGCTTTAGGACATATTTATCTGTTGCCTGGATGTAGCAAAATAATGTGGAGTTTTTACCTTCTGGCAAATTTGATTTTGAATATGGACATATATATCAACTTCTGCTTGCGGCAAATATACGGTAAAAGAAGCTAAATATTGGAGACATTATATCTCGTTAAATTTTGATTTAGGCCTTTATTAGTTTTCCTATTGATACGAACGAAATAATGCAGCATCCAGAATTCTGCTCCCACTTGGACCCATGTTTTGTTAAGGTCCTCAGGCTAGTAAGCTGCGTTTCTTTTAATGAGTGAAATTAGAAGCCCGAATTCAAAATCCCAAACGTGTTGCTTTTCAAATGAAGCGAACAGAAACGGGAAACGGAACTTCTGAATTTTAACATTTTTTTTTTTGTTGGTAACATCGATGAAGTCGAGACAGTTTTCAAATCGTACCATAATCTCAGGACTCGTAGCTCAGCCACTTGAAGCTATGACGATTTGTTAGTGTAATACACTATGACACGTCGGCGCATCTTGTCCACGATGAAAGACTCAATGCGTCATTACGACCCGCACTGTTAGAAACCCGACATGCCGCTTGAACGATTCTCCGTAAAAAAAAACAAATATTTTTAAAAGCTTGCAAGTTGACAAAAATGTGGAGGCTTCAAAGTAAGTGAAACAATGGAGGACAAGCACAGAATTCAACGTGGCGTGTAGAAAGACAGATGCGTCTAACTACGTCCAATGCTTACGGAGTGTGTCGAAGAGGGTCGACGCCGTGTGACGCACTCGTTAAAACCCTGCTTTACAAAAATAGTTTCACTAGTGCCGCTCCTGAGCATGATAAGCAGCAAGATAAAGTCGCAGTGCGGTTGTACGAAGAAGAGATGGGAATTCGCGTGTAATAATCTGACTTATTTGTACATCAACAATATTGAATTTGTTAGCGTCACCCGATGGATTAGTTGGCAGTGGCAGTATCTTGAGGCTGAATTGTCGATACATAGCAAAAACATGGAGCCATGTTGTACAGTATTTGATTGTTGTCATTCCTTCTTGTAGCGAAATGCCTGTCGAATCAGATTACGCGTGCGACGACACTGTTGTGCATTCTCGAAAGCAAGAGAGCTCAGTCCATCGCTCAAGTGCATCGACCGCGATACGTGTGTAAATAACGCATGACCTGAGCCATGACTTCAGATTTCGCAGTTATCCCCTAACCCTGTTTAACAAAAGGGCTCATTCGCTTGAGAAAAAGTGAGAACGTTGACCCGTACCGGCAGTGTTTTTCTTAGGTCTCTTTTTCGACGCCGGCTTTCTTCACCGAACGCAAAACTGTTCGTTCGCAGAGCATGGTCGAAAGGAGGGGACCATCCTCGATTAACACAGAGAAAATGGCAGCACGTATGTAAGCATGTGTGCAACAGGACATGTTTCGCATCTTTTTTGAGAAAATTAATTTTACGGACTCGTGTGACGCTTCTCGTCAGACAACATGAAAGATAAACGACAGTGCTGATACGAGGAAAAACTGCGCTGTTGATAACAGGGTTAGGCTTTCGATACCAGGCCGCATTTTGATGGAGTTGATGTGCAAAATTAACTGAAAACCAAAGAGCGAAATATGTTCTACAAGAGTGCGCCTTCTTAACTTTAACATTTTCAACGTGCACGAAGACAGCAGCCACTGATGAAGAGCAGACGAGAGCTCACGTCATAGCTTGTGTCCAAGACATTTCTGGCCACGCAATGCGGGGGTGTGCCTAGTTACTACCGCAAACAACTCTGTCCATGCGGCTCGTCAGAGCCTTCGCACCTATCTGGAGGAGTGGTGTCTTTACACCTGCCGGTACGTAGGTCCGTATTGGAACACTTGGCGAAGGCAGCAAGACGATTGCGTGACTTTGCACGCCGTTTTTGAAAAATTGAAATAATGTAAACAGCCCCCTTGTTGCTCAATCGCTTTCGCTCCTTTGTACTGTTGAAGAAATGCTCCCGCTATCTGATGTTCAGCTCTCAGCCATCCGCATGGTCAGGCCAGCATTATTTCCCTTTGACTTTTGTGCTCACAACCACGATGAAAATCAGTGTCTTGTCCCCCACTCGCGGTAAATGCGTCGCGACGGTCAAGAAGACGACCGCAAAGGTAGGAAAAGCCGAAAAGAAGACTGGACACCGACTCATTGTCTCATTGTCTCGGATTTATCAGGTAGACAGACGGTGGTGCTTTTTTTTTATGTCGTGACCATTCATGAAACTTTGATTCCTAAGTAGACTCTAATCGGCTTGCGTTGCGACAGCGAGCTGTAGTGAGCCTCACGGTGAGAAGGAATTTGTCCTATTATTGCTCCGTTGTGTTCGTAACCAAACAGTTTGAAGCAACACGACAATTCGTTCCATGCAGCAGTCATCGCGAAAGTTATGTGGGTGTGTGGGGCACAAGGGAGAGGCATGGTTTTTTGCTACCAAGGCAGGTCGCCTATTACAAAATGTAACGTCTGTGTTGCATCGGCAAGGACCATTTCGTTTTCGTGGATGAAATAAATGAATATGACTGAATCCTTGAAATTTGGCGGAGGCGCACGCCACCTAGCCGTGACTAGAGATATATTTAGTGGAAGGTGAAATATCACTCTTGCCTTAGTTTCAGCCACCAATCAGACAACATCCGTTTCGTTATTTTTACTCGCTTAAAGTCTATTTTGCCTCAGCTGTGTCTAAACGCCAACGCTTCGAAATAGTCAGCGCCGTGGATTTGCACTGTCAAATTTACGCAACCACCGACGTAGTCATCGGTCGGTGAGCAGAAGCGTTGCCTGTGCAACCCAATTAAACGCTCTCGCCGTTTATAGGTGATTTTTGTATGCTTTCAAAATGAATAACACTGCCTACATTCAGCTGTTTTCTTAATTTGCTGACAACAGGTGAGGAGCACACTCAAGTGGAGAGGGTTTCTACGGGGCCAAGCCAGCGCAGTGAAAATAGATACCCGGATGAGGAATTGGCCCGTTTGCCTTTAGCTTGCGGTGGCTGGTGGAAAATCGCGGCGGCGTGCAACGGAAGGTTATGAAGCTAGCTAAAACGGATCGTCGACAAAGAATGAATTAATGTTTTATTTGACAGGAATAAAGACTTGCGGTACCCGCGGGGGTGGGAGGCGATAGACGCATCTACTCAGACCGTTTTTTCGTAGGCGCCGCCTATGAGCAGCGCCATACTGGCTTGGGTGAAAGCAGTCTTTTGCATGGCAGGTATACTCTCGGCGGTAGCTTCTGACGTTTGTTTTCGCGGTCGTGCGGTCTGTTTAGTATGACGTGCGTATTCTACGCGGTAAACGGTTCTGTGAGACGTGCTGAAGTGGTTTAAGGCGTCATGGCCGAAATTTCTGCTGGCGTTGAGGTGGACGGAACACGCAGCGCGATGTGTGCGTGCATATTTGTGCCTACAATCAGCCTCGGAGACCATTTGTGTATTTCTGAATGTTCCAATCATTAATGTGACCTTATTGCAGTATTATCCCCTACTTTTAAGCTGCGGTTTAGGTGCCATGAAGCATAAGCGACGATCGTAACAGTGTAGGTATCGTTCTGCTACGATAGGAGCTGTGATGTTATACTTTGACAAGCGTTCAAACTGTTCGCTGCAGGTTACATTGCGTGACTACTTGGTTCGGTGGATGAAGTTTCTGCCCCTGAATAAAATAGTTTTGGGAAGTAATAGCAGCGTACCTTACAGTCTGAATTAAGCTTGTCCAGCAAAGGGACTGTTTACGAACTGCACGAGCGTCCTAAGCAGTGGTAGGTGCTGGATTACATATATATTTGTTCTATATACCGCATGGTCCAAGCATACGGCATCAGCGGTTATATATTTATAAACGTTGTGCGGCGTGACAATGCGAGGTCCTATTGCGGCGTTAGCCCGTTTTCTCTTGCTTTTTTCAGAAAAATGATAATAACCAAATTTTTTTTTCGGTTGTGTTCGTTCTGTTCTCTACGACGCACTCACACGTATTACAGGAATTTCGTCCTCAAAAATAGGCATCGCATTCTTATATGCGATCCCTCTCATATAATACGGCTGTATGCAGGCCAAAAAGGCAATGCCGAAGCGCACAGCCTACATGTGTATCGTGCTGGTTCACCAACCGCAGTGATCGCTGTGTTGAGCAGCGCCATCGGCCTCATGCAGCAAGGCTTGCGTAGACATATGGTAATTTGAAGCCTACTAGACATGAAATGCGCGAGAACGATGCCGGTGCATCACAAATATTTGATAGCGCCTGCCGCTTAGATGTTTCGCGGTTGCCTTAGGTTGGTAGTGCACGAGCATGCGCTCTTATGCTTCATGTTTTACTCCCAACGCCAAGCGATCAGATAGTGAGCAGATTTCCTATTTCATGCTGCTAATGCAGAGACACCGGTTTTCTTTGTTGAATTAAGACCGATATAAGCAAAATAGTTCACAACACATACACACACCGCGACTGATAATGTGCGTACACCGCGGCTGATAAAACGCGTCACATTTTTGCGCCCCCAAGAAATATTTCCGCCTACTGTAGTTATCGATGCACCGAAAGGCTTCTATGACGACCTTATATGAACGGATATGGCGTAAATTTCGCAAAGTACCAACTAAAACATCTCGAAATCGTTCCGCAGCACGCGACAGCAATACTTTCAAACTGCGCCGCGCCGGATCCCCCAAGCCAGAGAGGAGGAAAGGCTCTCCGCGCGCCCTATCCTCCTCGCCCTATGAAACGGTCTATACTCCACGGTATAGTGTACTAGAATAATGACATTATTCTAGTACACTATAGCGAGAACCATCTCTTACGCGGGCCTCCGCGGTCCATTTAGCAGCGCCACCTGGCCAAAGGGAACCGCGGCTCGTTTACCTAAGTCCTCCAAGGGTATGACTGCAACTTCTTGAACATGAGGTCAATCACGCTCGTGCAACCTTTACCAAGCGTCCGCGTGCGCGCCAGGGCCGTGCACCTTCTCTGCGGCCACAGCTTGTGCGAAATATGCGAGTACGACGCCTTCGTTCGTCCGCCAGCACAGCGGCACCAAAACGCCAGGCCTGTGTCTCGTGGACGGGACCTGCTTTTGCCGAATTCGAGGTGAATGTCCTGACCTTCCCCCTGGTTCAGGTGCACCATCATCGCGCCTTCTGCGTTAACAGACACTTTGGCTGTGCTTTCCAAGCCGAGCTGAGGCACATTAAGGGCCACTGCTTGACTGACTGCTGCATCCCACGTAAGGTGTGCCGCCATTGTGGACAGGACTATATCCTGGCGTGTGACACTCGGCAGCATTCGAGGCGCTGTTTGCCATTTCATAGGCGAATGCCAAAGACGTATGGACGTTACCAACCACAAGTGCACGCCGCAACATCCAGGAAGAACACTTGTACTTTTACAATCGCAATCTGTGAATAAATAATGTTATTTCATTTCACGCAGTCTTTGAGTGATGATTGCACGTGGTTGTGATCAGCCTGATACGGCGTGAACACGAGCGTGAAGTGAGTTTGCTGTTGCATATAACACGAAAGATTGTGCAGTAGGTTGTTTCTGCTTAAAATGTTAATGCTGCTCGAAGTGCTCACATGCGCTATACGTGTGTGTAACCAGTGTTGGAAGAGGAAAATTTTAAGCACGAACGTTCTTGAGGAATGTCGCGGATGGTCACGGCTGGTGGGCTTAGCAGTAATAATGTATATCGGTATAATAGGCACCGGCTGAAAGTTGCCGCAGTCTCGTTTCCTTCCCTTTTGTAGCAATTATATACAAGCTGTAAACATACCTGGCTTGCTGCGTTCTTAAAGTTTGCAGCTGTTTTGAAAGAATGAAACGTAGTTCATCTCATGAGAAAATGTTGGCTATATTACGGTTTGAATAGCGTCGGTTACGGGGATTGCAAGAGCAAAACGAAATTTATGAAAAGGAAGGCTCTTACAGAAGAATTTTGCTACCACAAGTCGCGGCCAGATCTCGACTTTCCAGATATCGGCCAAATGTGTCGAGAAAACCGGGGGGGCTAACAATCGTTACAGACCAGCAATATAACTGCTGCGGCGTATACATATAGACACAGCTAAGTACAAACTGTATGCAAAGGCGGGAAACGTAATGTATAGTGGCGGAAATTTACAAAGGGATAGAGGAGGAATGCCCTCTGGCTCTATCGTTGTTGATGCTTTATGTTAAGGGCATAGAAAGACAACCGGAAAACAGTGAATTCGGTTCTGATTGATCCGTCATGCGTAATGTATGCGTACGACATAGTGCTACTAGAGGACAATGCAGGAGATTTAGAGAGCCTTGCGAATGTAGGCGGGGCAATGCGGCGACAGGCGTCAATCTAAACCTTAAGTTAGGCCAGGGAAATTGGTAATCATTATCTTTATTGAAGAGACGAGTAATTAAGTGGTGTCATTTAAACAGCAAGTCTTACCTAAGGCAAGCGACATAATTACACAGGCGTATACCTAAACGGAGGAAGCACTTAGTGGAGTGCTCACTAAAATAATATAAAAATAAAGAGGAAGCGGAATGCAGCTACAATCACTTTCCTGACACAATAAATCTGAGGTGGTGCGTGGAATCTGGACTGGACTGATGGTGACAGCGCTAACGTTCACGAATGTCACTATGCGCTTAATATCGGACATCATGTTGGGGTTTCAAGTTAACCAAAGATCGGTTGGCCTTGGGAATCCACGCTAAATACACAATACAGACAGTACATGGTGACATGGGATTGGACTTTTTACAAGTCAGATAAGCCCAGAGGAAAATTGGTTTGACGAAAGACTTAGGAGCCTGAATCAAAATAAATTGGTGGCTAATGTGCACAAGTATCCGTACCTCAAACCGCGGACACAGAGTGGAGGAAGAGGCCAAGAAAGTTGGCAACAACTAGTATAGTGTTATTGAAAATGTTAATAGAGAACCAGGAAACATCAAAAACAAAGTAAGAGAAACGCAGGGTAAGTTGGATGCAAATATTGGGAACAAAAAGACCATCCAGATTTTCAAGCATGCAAAGGAAGTAATTAAAAGGAAAAATCTGCACGAAAACAGAAAGGACAGTACTTTGGTATTTGGCACTCGAGCTGCTTACCTAAGGACAAAAGCATACCGGAGCAAATATTCTCAATAAAACGATACCTGTCTCTATAGAGGAATCCCGGAGACCCCTCAGCATATCCTAAAAGAATGCGAATGGATTCACCCAGTGAGACTCGTAGGTTAACGTACACCTTCCAGAAGCGCTTCGACTTAAAGTGGACGGAGGCATCAACTAGTCAGCAGCCGAGATAAGCAAGATACTTTTCGAGTGTTAATGGCAAAAAGCAGGGACGAGATTGATACGTTCGTATCCTTTAGACACATGTAGCTTTGCAAGGTAGATAGATACGTTTTAAAGAAGATTAAGGTGAAGGTATCACCGCCGCCATCTTGCATGAAGTTCTTATTCACCGACCACGCGACGCTACTTAGTCACGTTTGGAAAAAGGGGAAAAAATCTGCGCTTCGCCGTCGCCGCATTGCGGCGGTCTGTCTCTCTGTGTTGCAACGTTGCCACAGGTGATCTGCTTAGTTGATGAAAATTCTCCCCTTCCCCTTCATTATATAACTTGTGGCGCCTGGCACCATCGTTGTTTTGTTTCTGCGTGTCATGGCCCTCTCCCCGCTGACCCGTTCAGCAATGACTTGGTCCAACCTTTCTATATGTGAAATGGTCATTACCACTGATAGTGATAAGTGGTTAGTCACTGTCACTTTTGACGTGGCTGTCACGTGAGGGCCAACCGCTGCTTCGAAAACTGTCTCGGTAGATGGCCTGCTGGCTGCGGTGCTCACTACTTCGTCGGAACGCAATACTTATAATAAAGACACATTGAGAGTGAAACGGACGTAACCTTGAGTGATGTTGATCATCAACTGGTTTTGTTTCTTTTCCTTTCTACTACCTATACTTCTCTTTCTTTTTTAGCATTCTACAAAGTACGGGCCCGCTAAAGGAACGTTCTAGGCTTGAAATGGTTAGTGTAGCTTTTTGCCTGTAAACAGATAGAAAATGAAAGCAGGTGCTATTGACCGCAGTGACTGTCTTGCGCCGTCTGCTGACCCCTCACCAGTGGTCAGCAGCGCAGGAGGGGGGGGGAGAATAAAAGAGCAGGCGTAAAGGTAATTAGAGAGTATAGAGTAAAAATGAGATACAACAGAGCGGCTAAGTAAAAAGAAAAAAAAAGGAAAGTTCGTTTTTGGAGTGACATCCTCGAAAAAGGTTGCCACCGGCACTGTTAGGTCACGTGGAACACGGGGTGGCGAGGCCCGACTGCTCGAAGCGCTTTTGTGAGCTACTCTGGACTACGTGCACGTGCATAGACGTTAGAGTTGTACGCACCGCGGACACCAGTTTTGTTTCGACCGCATGCGCCACGTGACCCGGTGGCCGTATCCTTACGTTCAGAAGCCCCCGAGCAAGCTCGTTTCAATTACTTCGGTGCTAAGAATGCGCAGAGCCGTTCCATGGCTCCCCTTGAAGTGCGCCCAAAAGGTTGCTTTTTATAAACATGCGCGAGGAAAAGGCTTTGCTTGTAGCGAACTAAAGCACCATCCTCAAGGATCCGAAGTGAGCTGTCGTTTGTGAAGAGGCGCCGCTTTTTTCATGCGTTGCTAACAAACTCCATGAACATGAATGGGGATTTGGGCATCGGCCATGTTTTGGTGCAACAGTGCTTGGTCCTGCAATAGACGAAGCTAAGCGTATCCAGCTTTTCTGGGCATCAGTGTTTAGTTTGCCGGAGTGCCACCATGTGGCGTACGTACTGACCTTAAACTTTTCAAAGTTCCCGCAGTGACGTAAGGATGACGTCAACGAAGTAAAAACAAAAGAACTAAAAGCTGTCCGGGCGTATTGTACTTCACGGCAAAGCTTGCCCCGCCGGCGTTATCAGTGTTCTTACTTGGAAATTACTTGTCATCTTAGGAACGTTTAGTCGCGACGAGACAAACCCAGCGGTAATTGATTCCGGCCTTTTCAGAGACTTCCCGAATGGCAGCCACAGTCCTTTGTTTTGTTTTCAATGCTGCGAAATCAACGGGCTAGGATAATTGTCGGATGCACTTCACGGCCGCTTTAGCTCGGGCCTAATTCCGATGTCGCCTAATCAAATACGTGTGAAACGCAGAAACGCTTTTCTGAGATAAACAGTTGGCCTATTTTGATGAAATTTTTTGTATTTGAAAGAGGAAGTTGAATTCTAATGAATTTTGGAAGCGGGATTTCGAATTAATTGTGAATCTTTTAACAGGAATTCTCGAAAATTGGTAATCCTGAAAACAATAGCAGCACGAAACTTACAAATTCACAGCTCTGCACCTATAATAGATATGACAGTTGTGTAAACTGAATGCATGAGAGCATCCAGATCGGACAAATTTGATATGTCGATTAATATCGTACGTGAAGTTGCTACATTGTTCATAAGGGTTTCGGAAGTGTTCTACGCACAAATTAGTGATATTTTCGAGAATCATGTATAATATCTCAATTTTGTCCGCTTTAGATGTACTCTTAGGCACCATTGACGAAACTGTAATATCATTCATGATTGCTGAGTTCGAGATAGCTTCGTTTCCTGAAAATATGCGATTTTTGCAAATCTTTATATAGAAACGTATCACCTAAATAAAAAATTCGCAACCAACAGTAGCTATGTCTTACATTTTTCTTTTAAGTGCAACAAACCTCATCAAATTTGGTGCTGTGATTGGCGAGAAAAAAGAATTTTTAAATTTCTATATATGTAGATATGAGGCCCGAGATGAAGCTTTCTCAACGTCGCGCAGCGTCTACGAGAGACGCCGTGGTGGACAGCTTTTGATTGTCACCTACCGCTTTTGTTAAGGTATCCCCCCCGCCCTATTATTTCCCTATCAATTTCGCTTTCCGCACTGATGGGCTTCCGCAGCAGCTGCAAATCGAGGAAAAAATGTGCTCATGTATTAGGATGGACGCATGAACAATTTGGTTTTGCACCCAGGGGCAAAAGGTATGACGCAATAACTGCGCGAACGATTTCTTTGCCGTTGTCCATTAGCATGCTATATGGCCGAAGTTGATGACAATATTACGTCACATTTACTGAATACACCTTCGGGCATTACATACACAGTACTTGCATTTAGTTGTCAAAGCACTGCCCTGTCACGGTTATTCCCGTGCGGTAAGATGGCCACCGTTTAAGATTATTGTGCAGTAACACTTGCAGAATTTGTGTGTTCTCCATATTGTCTGCCATGTTGCAGTTCTGCCATGTAACAGAGCCGCCATGCACACTTGCAGGTATCGAAGGCAAGCAAAGGCTGCCCACGCACTCAAAGGCTTTGCGCACAACTGCTCACACTTACTTGCATTCAAGAGTTGTGCGTCTGTCGAATACATTATTAAGGAATGTTAGCAGTTCGAAGAAGGTGACAGTCAGTACATGAGACAATTTGCTCACATCTTCACTACGCGAAAATCGGCATCAGCTTTCGAGGAATGATACCGTACAGTGCGTTGTAGTTAATGTGATAGGGTCCGCATCGAAAATTTCAGACCCATGCCTCACCTTATAAGCACTCACCCTGTAAGACTGACAACTAATCATCCGGCATATATGTGTAGTCATCCGATAGTTGCTGGGCGCTGGCATCAGCTATAGGGCCTCCTGGACCTCTCTTCAACAATTGCAGACAATTTCACCTTATTTTTTACCATCGGGTCTCAGCTAAACTCCTTCGACAGCCAGTTTATTTGTTCCGAAATTGAGCCAGTCTGCCAACGTACGCTATGGTGTTTTTATTTTTATGTTAGCTTTATATTTAAGTTAGTGCTGTTCTGAGATTTCCATCGGTTTCATCTGTTTTAGGATGCCCACATTCTTGCCGGCCTCTGTTCATATCTAGGGGATTTTTTATAGACGTTGAAACCATAACACGGCCTCCTGACCATGCTGCCCCCCCCCCCCCCCCCCCAAAAAAAAAACATTTTATTTTCCTGAGGACGTCTGCAAGCTTCTTGCTTCTTGCCGTTAATCAACTTTCTGAGTTCACTATCAGTTGTAGCCCATATTGAAGACTATATTCCCACGGAATCACATAACCACCATTGGATTGAAGCTTTTTATATCAGATTTAGCGTGGACACGACAGCCGCTTCTTCCCACTTCGAACATGACTATTCCATTAATGAGCGCGATCGTTAAGCACATAACTGCACAGTCTAGAAAATTATGCGGATCGCATACACTGTGGGAATCAATGTAAGCTCTCTCTCTCTCTGCTGTTTGCTTTGATTGGCAATATTTGGCGGTGATGGTGACAACGAACGTTTCATTTCATCAGCGTTTGGTGCAAAACGGGAGTAGTGAGCTGATGGTAAATGTTACCTTGCATGTACCACTGCTGTTGGTCTGCGTAGTACACAGAACATACAGGGAGACGTGTTTGCTTGAGGCGTTGTTGTGCGCCATTGTTTATAACCTATGAGAAGGTTGAGCTTTGTCATTGCCTCACATGGCACATCGCATCGCGGTAGAAGTGTTGGCAGAATCATGGGGCTGTACGTGCCAAAACCGCAATCGGATTATGAGGCACGCCGTAATGGCGGACTCTGCAAATTCGGACCCCCTGAGGTACTTTAACGTGCACTTGAATCTAGCTACACGGGTGTTTTCGCATTTCGCCCCCTTCAAAACGCGGCCGTCGTGGCCGGGATTCGATCCCTCTACGTCGTGCTAACGACGCTCTTTACGCAGTACTTTCGTCTTATGCGTAGTTGTGAACCGGAGGGAAGGACAGGGGGGTAACACGCCTCCCCGAAATGAAATATTCGGAATAACCCTTTGTGCTACGAGTTGTACATATGTCAAGGGTCCACGATGCAAACCGCCTTCAATTCGGCATCAGCTTGCAAAGTGGGAACTTAGGTGAAACGTTTTCAAGCGGATAGGTTTTTATTGTCATAAGGATATTTCTATTACAATTTCCTTCAATGCCATGAGGTGAAAGCTGACTAATAAACTGACTAAAAATACTGAATACCTGTTAATATAAGGTTGCTGCTTTTTATAAACTCCTAAATTAAAAAGTAAGTTATGAATAATAGATTGTAGTGTCGCGTAGTAGTGACGGTGAAGAAGGCAGCAAAACTGTGATTAACGAAGCTAGCATTTTATTGGGCGAACTTGTGCCCTCGAAAGCAGGGTAGACTCAAGTAACAACTATAGTGCCGAACACTCTTGGCAATCGTCGAAAGTCTGATCAACGGGTCAAGCGCGTCGGCTTTTGTACATCAATCGCCGAATGTCACAGACTAATCACTGGGACCCGCGTGTCTTCGACAAAGTTCTACACTATTGCGTCGCGCGTACATGCAATCAGATTACGTAAGGTTCGGTGACAGACAGCGGATGGAACCATCGATAACGTTCCAGAAATTTCCTGTAGATGCAGGCGCGCCCTGCGCTGCGTGATAACAACTGTTAAGCGGTGAAACCTGGTGACCCGAGAAAGATAAACATGTACACGTGTCAATAGCGTTAAATGTGTAAACACACACGAAAAAACTAAGTCCAAGACCATTGCCCAGTATTGACTCAATGAAAATGTAGCACGTCTATACTGTCACGTTGTAGTTATGCGAAGGACAAGGCAGCTCTAAAAGGGTTACTCACGAATGTAACTCATCATAAGGCGAGCTTGCGCTGGTAAAAAAAAAGAAAAGATATATAAAAAAAGGAAGAGAATACTCAATGCACAACGATGGCTGTGCGCAAAGTAGTGCTTGACGTCTCGTGAACACGTCTCGTGAACACTGTTGGAGGATAACGAAGGTGGCAGGGTAAGTCTGGTCATGAACGGTAATTCTTGCCATGCAGATTCCAGTCGGTGTAATGAGGTGTCCTGCAGGCTTCGGAATTTGAGGGCCTTCCCATGCAGTTTTAACTTTCTTCAACTGGGCATCGATGTGTCCACTGATTACGTAGTAATCGGCCCCTGTGTCCACTAAGGCGGTGACTGCGTGGCCGTCGAGAAGCACGTCGAGATCGGTGGTTCTTTGTCTTGCGTTACAGTTAGGTCTTGGCGTCGGATCACAGCTGCGTCGCGTTGAACTGTGCCTGGTATGTGGCGTCGTCAGGTCGTCTTTCGTCGACGTATTCTTTGCTTCCAGACTTTTTCGGGATGGCGGCTTGTCGTTATTATGTCGCCGATATCGTCTCTTCGGCGTCTTCGTCGGCGGCGGAGGATCTTCGTCAGTACAACGAACAGCAACCGCAGCGCCATCGGTTGCTGCTTTTAGTTTTCCGGATATAGGCTCGCAGACCGGCGCCGGGCTGGGTCAGTGTATGGTCTGCGCTGCGGCGACAAGTAGCGGCCTGGAGACGGTGAACGGGACGGTCGTCGAGGGCTCTACTGAGTGGCGGCGAGGTAGTCGGCGATATCGCGAGGTAGTTCGCTAATCTGTGGTCGCGGCGCGTTAAGGCGAATCATCACAGTCCCATCTCCTTGTATTGGCATCGGCGGTAGACGTGACCTGCTTCTACGCAGTGGTAACAGAGCGGGTGGTGGTCATGGGCGCGCTAGCCGTCTGTCTTCCTTGGCTAGCTTCGCTAGTCGACGGGTGGGTGAGCTGGCGGTGGCGGCGGCGGCGGAACTCCGTTGTTACAGCGCTCTGGCGCGGGCGCAGGGTGTTATTTTGACGGCGGGCGATAGCGGCTTAGGTCATCGCTTCAGGTTGGGCCTGTGGCGAGCTCCAGAGGAAATTGTGCACATTCGACGCTGTGCAGAAGTCCAAACGAGTTTCTCGCGTAGTCGTTACCCTCTGTCTCGCTCCATTCATCTATACACACGCTCTAAGCCCTCCCTCGACGCGATGTGCCAGACAGCAGCAGCAGCACTGGGAAAGCCGAGGAAGAGGCAAATGAAGCTTCGGCTTGATAAATGGGCGGCTAAAGTGCACAAGTATCTGTACATCGAAACTGCGATTACCGAATGTAGGAAGAGGTCAAGAAAGTTGGCAACAAAGTTGAGGGTAATTGAAAGTGTAAATGGACAACTAGGAGTTATCAAAAGGAAAGCGAGGGAAACAGAGAGTAAACTAGATGAAAACAATGGGGATACAAAAATTTGGAGGTTTTCAACAGTGGCAAGAAAAAGACAAGAATGGTAAATCTGTACGATAACGGAATGGGCAGTAGTTTGCTATTTAGCACTCGAGATGCTTGCCTAAGGAAAAAAACATACCATGGTAAATATTCGCAACAAGGTGGGGCAAGTGGGCTGCAGAAATATCCTGAGACCACTAAGCTCACCTTAATGGAATGCAAAGGGGTTCGCTCATTGAAACCGGTACGCAACGTACACCTTCCAGAAGCACTTGGACGTAGAGTGGGCGGAAGCATGCACCGGTCAGCAGTCGAGATAAACAAGAGACGCTTAGAATATTGGCTGAAAAAAGCAGGGAAGATGTTTATACTATCGAATCCGTTACAGGCGTGGGTATCGTAACCAGGCAGATGAGTTTTGAGGATTAGAAAAATGATTAGGGAGACGTACACAAATAATGGTGCAATGAAAAGCAGCTATAACATGCGTCATTAACCCAACCACCGCTCCGTTTCAAAGGGGATGTCAATAAATCATTGACTTCGTCCCCTAAGCTACTTTCCCCTATGAACCTTCCCTTTGAGAAGCCCTTTAGAGTTCCAGCAGTTGTTCAGTTGTCAGCCGTCCTCTGTGCGCTCATTCTTTCTTCAAGCGGCCACAATAAATCAAGCTACACGGGTAGGTCTATCTTGAAGCAACACCATCTGTTGTTTGAAGGCGTGGTTGCAGACATGTGTGCTTGAAGGAATGTAGGCTACGCGCGAGTCTGAGCCTAGCACTAACGTCTCGAGAAAGAATCCATCCGTGCTTTGACCTCTTTGTAATGTTTAGTGGCGGGATTTTTAGCAGCTTGATATCTTTTTTTTATTTCGCACAGATGTGGCCACCGCCACAAAGTGGCTCTAGGATTCATTCTTAATTGAAAAGCTTTTGTTTCAAGCACTGTTTAGTAAAAGTCGTGAGTGTCAGTGATAACAGGACACTGTTTGTAATCTGCAACACTTTTAGTAAATCAGCATGCACATTGAAAGAAATGTAAATTTGCACGGACCTGCCCACTAGAAAAATTAGGTAAATTCACTGCTCCCGTGTAGATTCCCTATTACAGTTAAGACAACTTTCTCTTCATATATATGGAGAGAAGAGCTTCCTGCTTGAATTGTATTGTCCCTATTTCGTGAAGGCGTGACCAAGTGTTCCCAGAAATTGCTTCTTTGCAATAATAATTACTCATGAACCAATTATCAAAACACAGAAAAACCTCACACACATGACAAGTAGAATGTAGCCTGAATATCACTAAAGATTGTTTGGCACTGAGAAGAAAAAAAAAGAAAGATATTCCTTTATAAGCATTTACTGTTTTGCCTGTATTTATTGGAGCCTAAATAAATTTCGAATCGCTTTACACGTAATATCTCTCCATGGAAACGCTGTATGACATTTCATCTAAAGGTGACACAAACCGAATTTTGTTATGTTTAATAGTTTTTACGTAAACGCAGTACAACTGAGGCTAGTACAACAAAAAACTTCGTGTTTTTGCCACTAATGCTTTGATTTCTGTTAGGTACGTTCACTGCAATGATGTTCTACTGGTGTCATTCGAAAGCGAAAGTGAGTTTTCTAATGCAATGTTGCTCGCATTTGGCTAATGCGTGCCGAAAACACAGTTCCTCCATGAACATTGTCTTATATGCAGGGCGGATGCTGCCGGGGTGAGTCCGCCGCCAATCATGGTTATAGCAAGGTGCTACATTGCTTACCGTAAATCACTACCGCCGGGACATTTGAAACGATTGCACTAAAACTATATCGGAAGTAAACGCAGCAGAAATAGAGTGGGTATAGTGCAAATTATACTTGAAAGTGTACTTCAATGTATATTGAAAGTGTATGTCAAAGTTTGGGGTTTGGGAACGTTGCGGTAAGTAAAAGAAACATTTTAATATTTGCATGGAGCGCCTGGCAAAAGTCATGAAGGGGCTTAATCGATAGCACCGTTTAAAAAGGGCACGTTGCAACGGATGGAAATTTGTCAAAACTACGACAGCGTTGCTCAGAGTCTGTGGGGACGTTTTCAAGAGGAAGGTGAATTATGGAAGGCCTAAGAAAAAGCTAGTTCTGTGCGATACGCTCTCAAAAATGCTCTAAAAGACTGTATAAGCAGATAAATAAATGTTTCGAGCTGGACCATTCGGCACGGAAAAAACTTCAATCCCTATACGAACTGATTTGGCATGGCTTTTGAAAACTGGTAATTTAATCGAAAGTATTTAATAGAACGCGTCGATCAGACATGGGACACTTCGCATATGAGGAGAGAACGGGGGAGCTTACAGCGTGTGGCGAGGGAACAAAATACGTCCAGAGGGCCTCATGGATGGATGGATGGATGGATGGATGGATGGATGGATGGATGGATGGATGGATGAATGGATGGATGGATGGATGGATGGATGGGTGGATGGATGGATGGATGGATGGATGGATGGATGGATGGATGGATGGATGGATGGATGGATGGATGGATGGATGGATGGATGGATGGATGGACGGATTGGTGGATGGATGGATGGATAACTTTCTTGAGGCCTGTGGGTGCGCGCGATTATTGCGCAGCGGGCCGCCCCCACGTCGGGACAGAGAGGCCATGCCTCTCCGCCGCCTCGTGGACTCTATGGACAGCCCAGAGCTGTGCTTCTAGGTCCGAGCTGCGTAATGCTCGCTCCCACTCTTCTTTGGTGGTCCTAGCCCCCGGAGTCAGGTGGCGACCCCAGAGCATGTGAGCAAGGCTACCTATGTCCTTACAGTAGAGGCACGCGTTGTGAGGGTGCGCGTCCGCAAAAATTTTGTGCAGGAAGGCGGGCATGGGTATGTGCCCGTCTGAAGCCGCCTCTACGTGACTTCTTCTGCTTTATTGAGTGCTTTGTGCGGTAGCGGCATGGTTCTCTTGACTAACCCATAATGCTGGGTGAGATCGTCATAAGTGACGAGGGGGTCGCGCTCGCTCACCCATCCTGCCAAGAGGGAGTCCGGGCTCACACGGTGAGTTAGGTCTCGTGTGGCCTCGTGTGCCGTCTCGTTGGGCTTAGAGAACGGCCCCTCCAATGGTCCATGTGCGCCAGTAACCAATTGATGTAGTGTGGGGTGAGGTGATGAGTACCAAGTATTCTGCATATGGTAGGGGATATGCTCCCTGTTACGAAGGGCTGAATTGCCCTCTTGGAATCGAAGTATACCAAGCTTTTTTCGTCTTCTGGGAGTGCAAGGCAGATGGACGCCTGCCCGGGCACCTCGGGACTATCAGTGCGAACCGTGCACGCGTTGATGACTCTGCCTTTCTTCTTGACCACCGCTGCTGCATAGGCTCGTTTACCAGGATATTTGGCTGCGTTCGTGAAGCAGCGTGCTTTCCCGGAGGCGCCTGCCTGACGGATGAGTGCTTTGGCTCGAGCATGTCTACTGTCGATGTTGTGCTCTGGGTTCTCATTCTGAGGACACACTTTCTGCTTTGCTTCTGTGTTCTAACCATTTGACCGCCAAATTGCATCACAGCCTAATTGCTGTCGAATGGGTAGAGCCTCGGGTTGCTGTGCTGAGAGAGCCTCGTTCGAAATCAACCGACGGACCAATTTGGGTCAGTGAGTACATGACACTCTTCAAAGAAACCCGTGGTGCTTCGCAGTATCAAACAACTAATTAAAATGAAATGGGCTGCTCTTCGATGCATCTTTCTGACCGAAACTTGGGTCACTGCGGCCCGCAGGTATGTGCTGCTTCTCAAAGAAAAAAAGTTTTTGAGAACTCATCTTATGCTGAGCGGAATGGAACCCGCGTTAAATAAGGGTGACCATGTTTAAAAAAAAAAAACATGCAATTTTTTTTAAAAAACTCTTAGCGTGGTGTTTTTGCTGATTAGTTCTTCGGCGAGACGGACATATTTTGCAGCATAACGTGAGTAGCAGCAGAAATCATCAAAACACCTTTTTATTTGAAAACAGGGGCTGTTGTTTAAGTGCGAAATCTGGAGGCAGTCACATTTTAACGCAACCCCAAATCATGAAATCTTCAAAATCGCATCTCAATAATTCATTTAGCTGCACCAAAATTGATGGTATGCGCAATCTGTGACAAAATTTGCACGTTTGTGCCATGATGAATGGGAGCGCGGCCAATAAATATTGAAGCCTCTTATTTTTTTTTATTTTCCCTTTTTTATGCGTCATGCAACGTTCGTAGTTAGTTTCTCCACTGTCCTCTGTTAAATAAAACAAACAAGGCACCTTGTTTATTTAATAAGGGGTATACTGTGCTGAAAGTGTGCAGACTAATTAATACATTTGCGATAAATTGCGCATGCCAGCAATCCAGAGCTTTAAGGGTCATGTTATGAACAACGTGGTAATGATGTCGCTTCCTGGAAGAACTGTGAACACAACCGAGGTCGAATATAGAATTGGCGGAGTGCGCAGTATAGCCAATTTTCTGATGAACAAGTTCTATATGCGGGCAAGGTTTCAAGTAATGTACGGTCTGTGTTTTTCTAGCATGTGATTTAAGGACAGAGAACTGTTGATGTTATGCGAAGCAGTGTGCGGGGTGCCTACCAAGTTGACGAAACGACGATGAGAGCATCAAGACGTAAGTACCGACACCAACGCATTGTGTAACTACGGCGGCGAAATTTTCCCAATTCCACAGACCGTTATCCGTAAGATATGATTTTTGATTTATTAAGAAGCCCCGTAGGGCCTGCCAAAAATTGCCACGGCCGACGGTATTTCACGTCGTCCCGGCGGGGTATTGGGAAAAGTTTTCAACTAGCAATAGTCGCCCCTCAGTTATCACTTCATTGGGTACGACACCGCCTCTGCGCAAAGCGGACAGGCTCACTGTTTTGATATAGCCCTATTGCAAGAGGCCCCATTACATTTGCAGGTTTTGTGCAGGTAAACATTGTGTTTTCTCAGTAATTGCTCAGACAATTTAGAAAATTTGAGATTTTTTCACTAAGGCTAATAAATAAAACCACTTCTTTTATTCAATTGGAACGATTGCCTTTATATATTAGTCGAAACTTGTTATAGTAGTTGCATGAAAGCAGTTTGCAGTTCTGTAGAAAAAAGAATTCAACATGCCTTCATAGGTGGCGCCAGGTGGCTCCTAACACCACCGGTTGCTGGTAACAGCTGGATAAATCGGCGTGTGGTAATGTTCGGCCACTACAGTAAATTGAGCTGAATATTTAGGAAAGGCCCTGGTTTCCTCACACGTTGAATCATTTAGCTCCTGTTTAGCCACATTCACCGGCCAAGAACGCGGAGGTCGTTAACTTGACGGTCTCGGACCACTGAACGAGGGTCAAGCTTTAGTTTTCATGTACGTGCTTGCGATGTTGTGCAGAGACAAATTAGCGCATGAATGGTCCACCGCTTCCGAAAGGGCCTCAGCAATGCCGTTCGTAACTGTGTGTCGTCAGTTCACTGTGGCTTTGCAGTTTACAGTCGATTACTTTTCGAAACACCCGCCATGGTTGCTCAGTGGCTATGGTGTTAGGCTGCTGAGCACGAGGTCGCGGGATCGAATCCCGGCCACGGCGGCCGCATTTCGATGGGGGCGAAATGCGAAAACACCCGTGTACTTAGATTTAGGAGGTTTTTGAAAAAATGCTTGTTACATTTTCCCAATGAAGGACGGTTTCATTGATGTGAATTTACTAGAGTTTTGGTGTTTAGTTTTTGGGCAGGCATAGAGGTGTGTGTTTGTTTAGTGTTTGTTGGGTATTTTGGAGGTTTTTGTGCTGGCATAGAAGTGTGTGTTGGTGTAGTGTGTGTCTACCTAGTGCTGTTCTTCACTTGGCTGCGATGTGCGCTGCATAGATGTCTCGTGATGCAGCGATTGTCTCGCTCACGGCGAGTTTCTTGAACAGCCGCAGGTATTTGCGGCTGCAGAAGCGGCGCATGATCCGGTCGTTTCGGGGATCCCACGATCCAAGCGCTCCGACGATGATGGCCTCCACGGTCACTTTCTGGAATTTCCGCAGCAGGTACTCGCGGACTGGCTGGTACTTCTCCTCCTTCCCCTGGCGGGCCGCGTTCAGGGCTGCAGGCCGGTTCTCGAACGGGCAGGTTACATCGATGATGATCGCCTCCTCGCCCCTGCAAAGCACAAGGTCAGGACGGAGATTAGTATTACCTACTGGTCGGTTCTCGTGGGTGACAGTGAACTTGGCGGAGGCAGCGGCTTTCACTCGGTTCACAATCTGGTTGTGGCGGTTGGTGTATGCTTGACTGTGAGTCATGCAGTGACACAGGACATGTGGCAAGGTCTCTGGTTGACCGCCACAAATCCTACACCTTTGGTCCACGGCCGTAGCCCATGGCCTCGCTGCGTTCAGGGGAACGACGTTGAGTCGGGCCCGGTGAACGAAACGCCAGTCGGCAAACCTCGTGAATTGGCCGGTACGTACAAAGTGGGAACTGCTCCGGTCGGCGGCAACGCACTCCATCACTTTCCCCTGACTGGGTTTTTGGTGGAGATCGTGATCTCGTGCGTTTGCCAGTGCCGTCCGGAGTGTCTTCACCACCTTAGTACGCTTCCTCGGGCCAAGTGTTATGTCACCCCTGGAGATACGGGGGCCGTCTTGTTCGAATTCCCAGGTGACACCAAGACGCCGAGAAGCCTTGCGGGCCTCCGTCCACACGGACTGGAGCTGCGTCGCCGTGGCCCGGAAGTCACCCTCTGTCTCGCCGCTCAGGTAGGCGGGCATGTCCCCAGGTTCTGGAATGCGTCTCAATCTCCTGCATGTCACAGCCATCAGTGCTGTCAGTGCCAGGTCCTGTACCTCAGTGTCTGCAGAGGAGAGAAGTTTGAAGGCATTGTCAACTCTGCAGATGTCACTGATATCTGCCGCCACAGGAATGCCAATGGCACCCGCTGCGGAGCTACCGTATAGGTAGTCGTTAGCAGCGTTGGCAGGCAGGTAGAGGGTCCGCTTGATGAGTGGGCGAATCGTTGTGTCCAGGCGAGACCACTCTGCCTTACCAAGGGAGCCACACCGCATGGCAAAGTTGAGCGCCGGAAATACAAATGTTTTAACGGCGTCCAATCTCTGCCACGGGGCGAGCATCGAGGTAAGCAGGCGGCGACCCACGTTGATGGCTTCGTCCACGGTTGCCTGGTCCGGTAGTACCGAGAACCCGACTGGTCGCCCGAGGAAGGTGTGGGCCTCGAAGTCACCGATTGATGGGATTGGGGTGCCGTAGACCGTGAAGGTCGTAGGTCTTGTCCCCACGGGTGTCTTTCCGGAGAGGTGCAGTGACTTGCACTTCGCGGGGTTCAGACGTAGCCCGAGCTGGCTCGACAGGGTTGCCACTACGTTAATGCGGCTCTGTAGTGTACCTGGCTCGTCAGCTAGCGGCGTTAGATCGTCGGCGTAGGCAAGCACATTGTGCTGCCTGTCGCCTCCCTGAAGCGCACGCACGACTGGGTCGAGCACCAGGTTGAACAGGAGGCCGCTCAGTGGGCAACCCTGACGTATGCCGGCAGAGATTTCTATCGGTGAGGTGATCCCGGCTTCTGCGATGACGCTGGTCCTGTTGTCTCTGTAAATATCAGCAATAATAGCACAGAAGTTATCACCCGCACCAGCGCCATGCAGTGCATCAATGAGGGCGTTGTGGGGAACAGATCCAAACGCGTTGGCGAAGTCGAGGAATGCCGCGCACAGGTCCCCACGGCCAGCTCTCGCCGCGTCCAGGCGCTCCTGCAGTACGAAGTTGTGTTCGTACACACCATCATACGGCAGGAACCCCTTCTGACAACGGGAGAGCACTTCTTGGGAGGCGATCCATTCCTGTAAGCGAGCCGCCAAGCAGCCCGCGTACAGTTTCGAAATCGTGCTCCCAAGGGTAATGGGGCGCCAGTTCGCAGCATCCCCGAGGTCTCCCTTCTTGTGGATGAGTACAGTCCGTGACTCTTTCCAGGCAGCAGGTACCCTCTGGTATTTCAGGCACACGTTGAACACTGCGGTGAGAAAAAGAGCTTCGGGATCAGTGGAGCGCCAGTGTTGGTAGGTGAGGCGGTCACTTCCGGGGGCGGTGTTCTCGCTCTTGCGAAGACGGGAAACTACCTCGCCGTCAGTGAACTGCGCAAGGCTGACTTCAGCCATGTCGCTTCGCTTCACCTTGCTCAGAAGCAGAGCGGTGTCGGCTTCACGCGGCCCCCAAGCCTCGCTGAAGTGTTCCTCCAGCTCGTCAAGAGGGATCGGGCAGAGTTGGGACTCACCCTCCACGATCAGCCTCACTGCACGTCGGCGATTGCGTCGGTACAGTGTCTGAATCTGCTGAGCATTCTCAGGATTCAGAGGGCGGCGCGGCTTCCTGTTAGCGGAAGCTACAGGAAGCTTTACCGTCTCGCATACTACCTGTATGGCGTCGTCCAGGATTCCGGTGAACTGTTCCCATCCAGCGTCCGATATTGGCTCGTGTTGCAGCTGCCTCAGCTGTTCGGCGTGCTTGGCTAGCACGCCGTGATCCTCTATCGGGCCTGCAAGAGAAATTGGGTCAATTTCCTGGGAGGCGTCGTCGTTCTCGGTGGCTGCCGGCGACAGCGGTGCACCAGGAGAGGGGGTGGCCGCGCTGCTCGTCGTGCTATCATGTGCTGCCTCATTGTTGTACGCCTGCTGAGAGGGGGGAGAGGAGGTCAGCGCCGGAGCAGGTTCGATGCTTTCGTCTGAAAAAGAGGGAGATGCCTCTATCGTCAAGGTCGATGGGGAGGGCATAGCCGAGGGGCTGTTGCTTGCTGAAGCAGCTGGCCTCGGTGCAGGTGTGGTCTCCCTTGAGGGGACCGGAGTCGGTGTCGTCTCTAGAAGTAGGGCGTCAGTGTTAGAATCGCTGCCTGCTACTGAAGTCGGCCGGGTTGTGGACGAGGCTTGCCGCGCTGCCGCTCTTTTCCTGTGTGCCTGCTGGTGATTATCGAGACCCTTCCTGGAAGGAAAGGAAGAGGGGCACTCAGTGCATTTGTGCGGGTGTTGAATCCGCGTTGCGAGGTCGTGCTGGCCGCCAGCGAGGCATCCATGCGAAGTCGGCCGGGATCCTAGTATTTTTCTGCAAAGAGTGCAAAAATGTGTGGTTGTTAGGATCCTGGTGCCATGTTGTTGCTCGAGGTGCCGCTGAAGGGATTGCCGCCGAGATGTCCAGACTGCTGGTGAGTAGCTCGTTGAGCAGCCTTCCTCTGTACATCTGAAGCAACTGGGGAGAGGAAAGAACAGTATTAGTTCCTGCTCGTGGCGTATCGGCTGTGCGCCGGGACTGGCGTGGTTGAAATCAGGTTGCGGCCGTCTAGCGGGTGGCGAGCGAACTGGGATCCGGCTTGGTGGTCTGGCGTCTGGGGGGCTGAGAGGTGGCGCCATCTCGTTCGACAGCGGGGAAGTAAAAAGAAGAAAGGCGTCACGTGAGCGTGTTGCTCAGAGCAACCCACGCAAAGACAAGGTTTTAGTGCATGCAAGAGTTTGCGTACAGAATCAAGGACGCTAGCTGAAAAAAAAAATGACAGATGAATCGCGGCGTGAAAAAGCAGGAGGAAAAAAAAAAAAAAAAGCAAGCGGAGTAGGCAATCAGGCTTGTGAGCCGCTCGTGGGCGTATAGCTCACGGAAGCCTACTTGGGGCCTGAATGTTCACTACATGCAAGAACGTGTACCTAAAGCGAGGGAAAAAAACATATCTTACCAGTGGGCCTGTGAACCGCACGTGAGCTTATTGCTCACCGCGGCCCACGTGGAACCAACGGATATGCTACATGCAAAGGCGTGCACACAAAGACATGGTCAAGGGCTCGCGGCGCTGGGGCCGCCGAGCGAGAGAAAAAAAGGGGGAACTACGACTGTTCTAGAAGTTAGGGCATGCAGAAAACGTTAAGTTTACAAACGAGCCAGAGAGAGAGAGAAGAAAAAAGAATACAAGCACTACAGAGAAAAGGCGAGAGAAAGTTAAAGAAAGCAAGCGGTGAATCAGGCAATGTTGACACTTACTCAATCAGCAGGCAGCAAATCCTTCCAATGGTCCGGGGTTTCCAGGGGCAGCAGGGATGTCCGAGTACGAGAGTTTTACCGCTTCAAAACCAAAGCGTACTACACTTTGATCTTAGCCAAAAGGCCGAGAAGCGATGTGTACTTATTAGGTGCACGTTAAAGAACCCCAGGTGGTCGAAATTTCCGCTGTCCTCCACTACGGCGTGCCTCATTATCAGAAAGTGGTTTTGGCACGTAAGACCCCGTAATTTAATTTTTTTTTTTACTTTTCAAAACCACATGCGCCTGAGTGCGGGGGGTGGAGTGTTTGGGTCGCTCGTCGTCTTTGAATAACCTGCCTTCACTGCTTAATTTCACAGTAAAATGCCATAGTCATGTCATGAACGAAGCCGCAAATTCGCATCAGTTATGTTGAGAACGATAACGTGTCGGCATTGGTACGCTCACTCGGTGCGGCACGATGTTTCATGCCTTAGGAAAGACGCCCGGATACAACACGTACCTCGTGTGATACGAGGTAAAGGGTCCAGTGCGCCGTGTATCGCACTCAGCGGGCCACATTAGGAACTTCAGGTGAATGTAACATTGTAACAAGATTGGCAATCATTGCAACAAGACAAATGACAACTGTAGCTCGAAAACTAATCGTTACATCGCTTCACGCGTAGAATATTATCTTAAATTATCTTAAATTATTAGTAAATTATCTTAAATAAAACCCATATATATTGCTCACAGAAATGCACTTCTGGTAAACGTGCAAAGAAATGGATGTGGTGTTGGCTTTTACGAAAAAAATAATTCTGTTCACAAATAAAGAACATTGCATGTCAGTCCCCAAACCTCCCTTTATAATTCTTCAGATGGTGAAAGGATGCAAGGGGAGTATCTTTTTCGAGTGTATATATACAGACAACTTCCTGAAACAGGTGAAATTGGAAACACCAATGTAGCTGAAAAGGTTACTGTGATCTAAAAACGTGTTGCTTTCCGGTATTTTCAATTTATTGCTGGTTGTGTTCTATGTGTCTATAAATGAGTCATCTTATTGAACTGCATATATATATATATATATTTGTGTGTGTGTGTGTGTGTGTGTGTGTGTGTGTGTGTGTGTGTGTGTGTGTGTGTGTGTGTGTGTGTGTGTGTGTGTGTGTGTGTGTGTGTGTGTGTGTGTGTGTGTGTGTGTGTGTGTGTGTGTGTGTGTGTGTGTGTGTGTGTGTGTGTGTATAGACAGGCATGCTCTGAGAGCAAGCTTTTTAAAAAATGGTGCGTTGTAGGCCCCCTGCCCCGTCCCTCTGTACTAGGTCCGATTTTAGAACTTTCAATGTTCGCAGATAGGTTGCCAGGTATAGTTCCATCAAACTGGACTTGACCAGCTAAACGTTTCTAATTTTATTCTTTTAAACCATCGCTGGTTGTGTTGTTTTTGAGAGCTGTTTATTCAGGTGTGGCACCAAGGACAGGGTACCTGCCGCAGTAGCTTAGCGGCTGTGGTGTTGTACTGCTAAACACACAATCGTGGGATCAAAACCTGGCCACCGCCGCCATTTTTCGATGAGGGCAAAACGCAAAGAAACCCATGCCCCATGCAATGGTAGCACTTTAAATAAGCCCTGGTGATAAGCCCTATGATAAGCCTAAATAAGCCCTATGACGTGCCTCATAATCAAATGGCAGTTTTCGCACTTAAAACCCCAGAATTCTTGCTCTAATAACGTGAATCATTTATGCTGACAGCATCTGCAGGACCGGGATGAAGAGTTGCGGGAGAACTACACTGACATCCTCATGCGGTTCTGCTTGGCATTTGAAAGTATCCACAAGTACACCATTGACCTAAACCGGTGAGTTTGCATGTGAAATTGTCAAGCGTACAGCAGCATTCTGGGCCACCTTTTCAACAAAACAGCACTGTAACAAGGGCCCCTAAATCACCGTGAGCTCAAAGGCAGCAGAGCAGACCGGGGAGTGCAACACAATTTTCAAACCTGCTTCTCAAGTACCCATTCTGATGTAAAATTTAAGACTACATGCCTCAACTGTTATGGAATAGTTTTCTACAAAACAAAATGTTGAAATATAGTTTGTTTTGATTAAGTAGATGGTTCTTGCCATCATTTGGAATTGTTGTTAAGCACCATCTGCAATGAAATTTCATACAGCCTGCGTGCAAAATTTCACACTTGAAATATGAATGGAAGCAACATGAAAAACTAGCATAAATAGCTGTTTCTGATGCCCAATCTTTACAAACTTATGCAGATCCCGCTTACTGTGGCAGACAGTCAGACAAAGCATCTTGTATGCAGTTGGCTATGACATAGAACCCTGCACTGACATGGCTCGAATAGCTCTTTGACTTTCTCGACGTCTTCAAGCAGGCGCTCATTCTGGAGCTCAGACATGCTGAGGGTCAGAAAGAACGGGGTCCTGCCTAGCTGCTCAATCGTTGCAAACACATTCCCCTTCCTCTGCGCCGAGTAGTACCGCTGTAGTACGCCATCCTCAAGCTGCGCAAGTAAATCTCAAAGGAATGCAGTGTCCGAGTTGATGCATTTCTTGAAGAAACTGCGGTCTTCCAATAGCTTCTTTGCGAGCGTCAGGAGCAGGCCGGCATGCACTGGGTGGGAAGATTGCTTTTGAATCGCTGTTCATGCAGAGAAATCCACCGTACGATATTTCACAGCCGACATGCCCACATCTTCCTATGCGCGTCAGCTGGCTAGGTGCAGATAGTATGCAACAATCGGAGGTGGAGATTCGGATGACGGAGCTCGAATCACGATGATGCCACAATCACGCCAGTGACGGTAACATGAGCTTATACCCAGCAGCTCAAGGTGGTAGGCACCGGCAGCTTCTCCAACGTAGGAGGCTAGACAGATATATACACGCACGCAAAATGCCTGAAATTCCCAAGGAATGGTTCATGCTACAGAAAAAGAAAGAACGCTGCCTTTACCACTCGCTGGAATTGATGCATCACTTCGAAAACACGATTTCTTAGTATGACCTTCGAGATGCATGTATCCTTTTTTGCCGACCACGTTACGGCACGCCGACCACAATAACCCCTGTCTTGTGCCAGCGGATTCCAAGACATGCCTGCAAATTTCGCAGCCTTATCACACTACCTATTTTGAAAGTGAAACATTTTGGGATTGGAAAAAAATTTAGCTAAATTGATGAAGGCAACATTCCTTGATGTCCATAATGTAACACATCCAACTACGCTTTGTTGCGATCGCAATTTATTTATTTATTTATTTGTTTGTTTATTTATTTATATATATATTTATTTATTTATTTATTGTACCCTCAAGGCATACAAGCATTATAGAGGAGAGGGGGTCAATCATTCAACATAAATACAGTTATTCGCACATACACAATTAAAAAAATTCAAAAATAGGAACGAATGTAATTTCTAATAACAACGAAAATTTACACTGTCATGCAAGGCTTGTACAATAATTACGGCAACAAAATACTATTGCAGCCGATTAAGACACTAAAGAATGAAGTTTCCAACCGACATAGAGAACGTTTAACGAAAAAAAAAATGTTGGAATGCGTTAAATTGCGCTGGAAAGAGCTTCACGAAAATGGTCACAGTTGCTAATGCTAACTAATGAGGCGGGAAGATAGTTCCAGTCGAGGCTGCTTTTGGGCAGGAAAGAGTGCGAGTATGTTGCAGTGTTTTGGTGAGGGACATGGACTTTGTGGTTGTGATCAAGTCGAAATGAAACAAAATTAGGCGGTTTATTCAGTCGGGTCCTAAGAACATGATTATGATGATAAATCTTATAAAACAATGCAAGTCGAGATAGTTTCCGTCTATTTGCAAGCACAGGCAGGTTAAGTATCGATAGGTGATAGCCATTACATGGAGGGTGTCGGTGTTACCACGAGGCTCCGCATATTTTTTTCTTTATTGCCGGTTTTGACATTATACACATACAATACACAAAAAAGAAAGCCACAGAGAAAGCGTGTCAGGAAGAATATTTAGATGTATGTGCTGTATGTGCGAGCTACGTAGTCATACTGTTCTTATCACTAAAGTTGCTCATACAAGGTTTTACATTCTTGACCAAATTGCTCCTCAGAATTTCAAGAATGGCAGCGCAAAAACAAATGTAACGAAACATAACACTGACAGCGAATGCCTCTTATCTTAAATTTCCTGAAACTATTAAATAATAAAAGTGTAAAACAGCATGACAACTCAAAGGTGAAAGTGGTATAGTTATAGTGGAGCGGCTCTTTTAGGCCGCACAATCTCCGGGATCGGACGACGAAAGGGGTTTGAAACATACCCGATAAGGAAAATAGGTGTCAGCCGATAAGACATACTTTGTCTTCACTAAATAAACATAAAGGAACTTGTCCACGGCAGGATTCCAACAGAGGACAGCTATAAGCACAACAGCTCAACCACTTAACCGTTAGGCCACGGGTGCATGCCTGGTGGCCTACCGCGAGGCATTGGCCGCGTGCAAGCCAGCGCGTTGAAACGCTTGGCGGGTTACATGAACACTCCATGCAATATTTCGACATAATCGATAATTGCAACCAATTATTCAGAATTCATTAGTTTTATATATGTTTCTTAAAGAGCATTGGTCCCATTTACTCCGCGATTTTCCTTTGCGGCCAAATTTGAACGACAGGCGGCGAAAGAAGTCTAGGCGCGTTCGTGTTCCAATGGCAGAGACAGGCGCACAGAAGCAGCCGCACTTTAAGACCTCAAGTAAGACAAATTTTCTCGCTAGAAATAATTCGAAATTTTCTCGCTAGAAAAGCAAACTATGCAGAACGTGCATAAGCTGTCGGCTTGTGCGATTGTTTCCCCACACGCAGTGACCAAGGTATACGGTGGCTACAATGGTACCCTGCAGGTGCGTGGTTTCTGCAGCGAAGTACTGCGTCTCTCACATCGCACGAACGTGCTCCCGTGTGTTGTCAGAACGCCGGCCCAGAAGCTCCGGCAAAAACGCTCATCGCAACGAAGTGAGGCGGGCCCGCGTACCCACAAATGCAACTATGTTAGTTCAGATCATTTCATAAATCGTGGCCCTGATGCAGTGACAATTGGCTGCTGTGTTTGCGGCGCACGCTGGAGCTCAACGCTGGAAGCTCCCGTAGGAGGCGTTGTGACTAACAGGAGGCCGAGGCTAAGTGACAACGGCGACAATGCCCGGCAGTTCGAAAACGCAACGCGGGCGCACATATTGTGACCGCCGTGAGTGCACCGCACTACGGGAACGCCGCGACGTCAACGCAAGGCGAGAACGCCAACGAGACCTCGTAGTTCTGACCGATGCTTCTCGCGGCCATCGAGCCCTCTCTGTGAAGGTGTCAACACACACCACACCACGCGCGTTTACTTACTAGGCTTAGGTTTACGGCAATTCATACTGCCATTACAGCTACGCGCCTTTCCACTTCGTGTGTGATTTTCGAACATGTTGCAATGCTATTGATTGCTTTGCCCTTATTGCGAAACTCTGATGCTTTCTATACATGCAGGTGTACTGGTGAACTCCGGAATACGAGTCACTTATGACAGCCATTACTGACTAGCCGGGAGTGACGTAACACAGATCTACACGTCCAACGCATGACGACGTGTAAGATTTAGAAGGCGGGATCAATCACTACTACGCTAATGGCTATAAAATTTCCCCGTAGCAAAGACATTTTGAATTACGCACATTTCATCGCGATAGCAATTATACGACTCTAGGCGCGTGTACAGCTCGAGCGCGAAGGGTTACAGGGTCTCTAGGGACGCGGGGTGCAATTTGGCTGCCAAAACGACGAACCAAAGTGGACGCACCGTCAGCGCTACGCTCAGTCGAGTCGGCTAAGAGCAGCCTTCGGGCTTCCGTTGCCAACGTGAACGTTGTCTGTGAAAGGGAATAAGACTTTATTTAGTATGGAACAATGTGTCACCTTCTGGATAGTTTGTAAGTGCAACTGGAGATCGCCACCTTCTGAGCACCCGCTAAAGCGCTAGCCCCTTTGCTGAGGATTGCCATATGTCTACTTATGAGTTTGGTCGAGTCTGCCACCTATCATACTCTATTTTCGCCTGTCCACTTTCCCTTCCCTGCTGCCCTCATATAATGGCGCTACGCCGTGCTTTCTTAAGGGTTAGGCGAATTGATTAGGTAGCATTAATTAGATACTGCAGAGTTTGAGTATAGCGAGAGGCGAGTAAATTAAAGAATTTTGTGTGAGCATTACATGATCCATCCTGCGGATGCCCAGTACGCTGCCGACGCTGCTGATGTTGTTTACAGTGTCGACAAAAGTATTATTCTATGGCCCATGTTTCTCATAGAAGTAAAAACAAGATCGCGTACATGAATATGTACGCGATGCTTCGGCGCACGTCGAAGAGGAGCGGGGCTGACACAAGAATTAGACGTATAAATTTTTGTGTTTAAGAAAGAATTCGATTTATTTTTATATTCCTCGCATGTATAGGAGACATGTTAAGCTATCTAAGGTATGAAATCTATATTTAGGCAGGACACCAAAATGGCTCTCTTTTTACCTTGAACATGTAGCCTTTTGCAAGGAATTCAGAAATTTACAGCTTTAATTACGGGGGGTAGGGGGAGGGACATTCACCTAAACCTTTGAGGCTTCAAATATTTTTCAGCTATGATATGTATACCAAGCTAGCGTTCTGTTTAATTTATGTCCTCCGGATTTTCTTGCGTTCCGAGGAAAAAAAAGGAAACTTTACAATTTTACTCGCTTTTGCCCGTGCTAACAGCACCAAAAGTATTCAAATATTTGATAAATTAGCTATTTAGGCCATCACACCGCTTCATTGTCTCGCCAAACCCACCACTTAAATGGCTGGTTCATACGATGTGCCTTTGAAAACAAATGTTTATTGATTCCTTCTAGCTCCGCTGGGCAAGAAGGAAAACTGTCGCCAAAATGCAAAGAAAAATAAACATGTAGATTGAGTCTCTAACTTCAGCAAACATCTTGGATTCTTCAACTATATCTGCAATGTTCGAAAACACACTGTTTGATTTGGCGTGGAATTACCCAATAAACAACAAAAGAGCCACGGTGTACGCAATGGTCCTAAAAGCTCAAGTGATCCTGTCAGTGCTGCTGGATGTGCTTGAATACGCTGTATCTCTCTCTCTCTCTGTGCGTGTGTTTAAAATGAGTCGGCAGCGGGCCCCCTGTCTAGCTCAACGTCCCTGATCTATTGCCGTTCATAGTACTTCCAGATAGCTGTACTTCCTCTGCACGCGAGTCGATGGTATGCAGCTGTCACCGATAACCTCCATTGTCAGCCGCGTATTCGAATACTGACTAGTGTGATGTCAGATTTCAATATTTATGACATTTAGTTATACTAATCTTGAACTAAGCACGAAGGGGTCAGCGCAAGTCCGAAGATTCGAGCCCACTTCTCCGTCGCGTGTATTTGACGGCGCCCAAAGCCAACGCTTGTTAAGACCCGCACACACAACCAGAGAGCGGAGATCGAAGAAAACGCCAAGCACAATGAAAGCGTTTTATTGTCGTCGACGCCGGTGGGATCAAACTGTTATAACCCATCCGCGTGATGCACCGCTACTTGGCCCGCTACTTGGCGCTGGGGGAAGGGGAGAGTGTGTAGACAGAAAGAATAGAGAAGACGTTGATTATGGGGATTAAGATGGTGATGAAAATATTTCATGCTCTAAGACTCTTCGAAGTCTCTTGTCAAGTCCGCTCTCATACAAAAGTTTGTTGAGAGCCTTCAGATTGTCAGGCTGATGACGAGGACCCAGCGAGCCAAGGGTGCACAACATGGAAATGCCGCCGCTACATGACTGCACGACTCCTAGCGACAGTGATGTCATGATAATGTAATTACAAGCTATATATGACAGTGTTAATAACAGCGATACCATGACAATCGTCATTACATGACAATGTAATGACCCTTTATTTAGCTCGATAGGCATCCGGGAGGCACTCGGCGCAGTGTACGATCCGTACGCGCGAGTTCGCAGCGTAGCCTGCCAAACAGGAACAACGAAAGGTTGCACGCACCGAGCAGGGATCGAGGGCTTTGGCTAAGGCCAGCAAGAGAGAGGTTGTTAGCCGGTCGATCCAGAGGTCCCTATGCAACGTCTCGCTAACTGTCCGACAGTTTGAACCCGCGCCCACCTTCCCGCTAACGGCTCGAGCCGCAAGGTGGGCGGAGGCGCGAATTGCCTGCCAGACAAACAGGTGGAGTGAGCCCCCTGGGACACTCGGTGGTGCACGACATTTTGTCTTGTGACACCACTGCTAAACCGCGGATCTCGAACGTCAGATAAACGAAAGGCGCCGAGACCACGCGAGTGAAGAGGTCTCCGGTGAAGCCGCGTTCAGGATAGCATTGCCTCGGGCTAGCTCTGTTTAGTCTAAATGAAATCCCTCAATTCCCGAAGTTATGCCGTACGGCGGCTTCGCCTCAACATGACTATATGAAGGGCGGTGCACCCTTTACAGGAATATATTGCATTGTTAATATTTTTACAATTTGGCGCTATTAACATACTCTACGACTGGTTCTCGCTTTTTGCTTCATTGAGACCTACATTTCATTACCATTTGCTAGTCGCTACAGCGCTCTTCGGGCGGAAAGAAAGCCGTTCTTCTTTTGTTCTTTTTTTTTTCTGGTAGTGAATACACGAGACCCACGAACACCAAACGCGTGTGCAGTCAGCTCGGAAGATCTTCCTCCATATTCTCAAACAATCCTCAACCCAAACCTCTTCCTCTGCTCTACTGAACTGAGTACACCGCCACTCCTCGACTGAAGAAGACGCCGCGCTTCTCAAGAATTGACGCGGTGTGGCAACGCAGCGCAGTGACCACTTCGGTCGGCTGGCGGCGCTGCCATCAAATTTGTTGAGCCGAGGTGGAGCGTTGAGTGGAATGACGTTTAGAATACGGGCGCTTGTTTTCAAACAACCACCCTTGAGACGCCTAGAAGTTAGACAAGTGCGGGGGGCAATGAAAAGTCTGAAGCGGACGTGCTCGAGCTGACACAGGTTGTTTACGCTGTCGGCTCGAGACGCACGTGCATCGTTCATTGGGTGGCCGTTCTGCAAAGGCCAGATCCGAAGAAATGGTTCTTGATCAATTCATACGTCTCCTTGAGAACAAATCGAGTAGAAATTGCATCGTCATGAAAGGCACCTATAACGCAGACGAAGCGAAACGCAACAGGAACTCGCTTGCGGTCGGTGTTGTGATAAACGAAACGGTACACTTCATCCTTGCGAAACCTACAGTAGTTCAATGGCCATCACAACCTATTTTCATGTGCGTAGTGTAGAACCGCTCGTGCGGCCAATGAACCAACTGTAGTATGCGTCAGCCTAATTGTACGAGGGCACATCTGGCGCCTGGACGGTTGAAACGTGCTCTGACATGATTTGTAGACTGCCTGCACCTGGCGCCGCCTTGCTAACATCAAGCGTGGTGGTCAGTGTTTACAGTGTAGTAACAGCCGTAAAGGTTTGGTGTAAATTTCTGCGTGGTCTACACGTCACAGGACGGTCTTCCTTGCTTACAAGGTATATTTTATTTGTTTATTAGTATACGTGAAGGAAAATAGGTAAACGTTACATAATTGCGCTAATACAAGCTCCAGCAATTATGCTTTAAAGAGGTAATTGAACACCGCCTTCATCATGCAGTACAGAAAAATAGAATGATGATGATAGAATAGTGATAATGATTATGATGATAATAACTTGTGAATGGTCTGGTGCACGAATATAAAAATTGCATGACATGAAAGTTTTGAACGGTGCAGTTCGTAAGCAAAAACGTTGCATGATGTTAAATGTCGCGCACTAAAATAAACATGCTTGTAGCATCACTGTTGCCTAGCTTTTATATACCCGCTTCACGCCACATACATTGATACATTCGCGTTTGATCGGCTTCTATCTTTATGTACAAGAAACTTTGGGGCACATTTAATTTTATTTTTCGCACAAGGTATGTCTAGTTGCACTGTGGATCTAGTAAGTAGTGGAAGTTGGACGTGGTAGATACCGCGAGCCCGGTAGAAGGCAGCACTTCCTGAGATGTGCAGTGTACACCGTTATTCAATGGTAGTAGAGTTGAATGCCGAAACCGATCAACGGGGGCCACATGCACAACGAAGTTTGTCCATGGTGCTACTCCAATGACATTAAGTTTTTTTGCGAAGTGAGCATTGCGGTTACGGGCAATTGGCTCGCGAACACTTCGGAGCTACTGGGCTAGATATTGCGCGAAACATCGGAGTGTCTCACTCACGCAATTCCCTGTAGGCAGCTGACTCCTGAAATTCTTCGTGGATCTTGCTGTGACCATGTCCGACATCACCAGGATCTTTACATAAAGTGAACTCGTTTTTTTATGAATATTCTTTACGTAACACTTCGCTAGGATTCCTAAAATCTTATGAATAAGAGCTATGATGATATTGGACTCATTGCAAGTTTGTGCTTCATTCGCTATCGCCAAAAGGTTACGTATTTTGGTTGGCAAAGTGGCGCAAAGGAGATACTTAGCAATACAGCCAGGAAAATGAATGAAAAAGGGGTTGACGACATCATGACAAGAGACTCCCCTTAACAGACACAAAAGAGAAACTACTGGTGAGTTGTATTATTTCAAAACCTTCTTTCGATACTTTCTTTTGATTCATTTTTTCGATAAAAGGATAATTATTTATGAATAAAACAAAATCCCATACTTTATATTCTTGAAATTCTCGCTGAAATCTGAGCTATTTTACGTTATCGTAATCTAACGAATATCGAAGTGCTTTTTCCCTTGGCGTCGTGTTCACGTAATAAAATATCTCCAGACATCTAGAATCAGCATTGTGCTCCTACCAAATTCACCGCACGATGTTTCTTTTTTAAATATATGCGAAACCGGCAAATGGCTCATTGAGCGAAAAAGCCGGCGTCTGTAGTAGCAGCGGAACAGCACCTTACCCCCTTTGACTGCGACGCCGCGCTCTGAGCGTGCTTCGACAAATTCGCATTGGTTGTGACGCCCTGTCACGAGTGCGACTCGACGAAGCAGATTGGGCGAAAGGGAACACCTTCTGCCGCCATAGCGCGCCAGGTGTTGCAATAGCAGAGAGGGCATCGCCGCGACGCCACGTCAACCTCGAGCTACCTCTCTCTGGGCAACCGGCGTGCTGTCCGTATCTCTATCTGTCGCTCACCCCATTAGGCTTAGCTGATGCGCGTTCCTGCCGCTTATGGCGGCTGGTACTTCATCCCCGCTCTCTGTTCGCGTAGGACTTCGGTGGTATGCGGCGTTGGCACCGGAGGCTGCTGAGGCTGCTTGCTGACTTGCGTCGCGCTTTGCGTCGGGATAGTCGAGGAGCGCCCGCTCTTGTTTCTCCACTGGCGTCCATCTCTCGCCTTGGTGCGACTCTCACCAGACAGGCTTGACGGTTTAGACAAGTCGGAAATCTCACTGGGTGATGGTGAGGTTTCCGTCCTGTATAAACCCTCAAGCCCCCTTAGCGGCTTCAGTCCCACCCCATGGAGCACAAGAAGCGCGTCTCGCCAGGCGTATACGCGTCAGCTTACGTGACTCCCAGTCCGTACGCGTGTGACTAAGGCAAGGTCAGGTGATACGCGGACAGCATGCGAGCCTCATTTAGCTGCCAGATCACCCTGAGCCGAACAACTCCTGTATGGGTTTGAGGAAAATTTATTCAGAACTTTGTTACGGTTCATTTTTCTGCTTAATTCACTGATATTATAGGTCCTGGATTTTTTTTTTCGAGTTAAAAAGCACAGAAACTTTGTATGCTAAAGTCACCCAAGCCGAATGGCCCCAAACGTCTGCATGCCAGTCACGTATTGTCGGCTCACAGCTTGCCACTGCCGACGCAAACTCCCATATCAGGCATCGCTAAATAATCGCGCCGCGCCCGTGCATATGACCTCGGCAGATGCGTGGAACAATGGCGTACGGCATCGTGGGACGCCTACACAGGCGCTAATAACGGACCCCGTGTAGTCGGGTATCGAGTAGCGTCGTGGCTCCTTATCATACATCGCTCTAGCAGGATGAAACAGGGGTCGATCGAATAGAAGGTTGCAAAGAAACAAACAATGGACATCAGCCGCCATGGGTAATAAGAATAACAGTGGCGCTGACTAACACTCCCGTAGTTAGGCTGCACCGTACACAAGTTCTCGCGAATGTGGATTTGAGAACAGCCGCCGCTGAAACTCACTTGATGGGCCAGCGCACGCGTAATGCAAAGGTTGTCGGTCCGGCTCCGTACGACAGCATGTTGTTTTCCTTGCGCATTTTCATTTCATTCAGCCGCGTCATTATTACGCTTCGAATAAAACAACAAATTAGTGCCCTTGCGCTTTGCTTGGCTTCGTTAACTGTTGGCTTCGTATGAAGTTAAACCGAGCAACAGCACGAGAGACAGGAAAGGCAGAAGCCAACAGACCGTAAATGTCTGTCCTCCCTTACAAAAATTTCTAGTAACCTTGAATAAACCGTCTTACACAAATGTTATAGAACCTATCGACATTCTATAAACCGTCTTTATACAGCGTAACAACTTCCTAGTAACCTCCTACCGACTATTGGCTACCGATATTGAATTGAAAATAGAGATATTAAATATCGATAGAATTCTTACCGACTGCTTATTATCTTATGTCCGTAGAATGTGTCAAATGTGAAGCGAATATTTATTAACCACCTTTCTACATGCTAACAATTTGCTAGGAACATCCTGTCGACTATTCATCACAGACAGAAAGTTGACAGGATGTTACTAGCAAGTTGTTAGGATGTATAGTGGTGGTTAATAAATGGTCGCTTCACAGTTTTTAGGAAGCATATAAAAATTTTATTCAGAGATAATAGACTGTGTAATTATTTATTGCAAAAATAACCTTTTATTGTGTCTGAATAAAACTTTTATGTACTTCCTAAAAACTTTGAAGCGACTATTTATTAACCATCTTTAAACATTCTAACAACTTGCTAGTAACATCCTGTCAACTACCTGTCTGCGGCGAATAGTGGTTGCCAAGTGGCTAGGCGTGGCATGCAAAAGAAGAAGACAGGTTTACAAGTGTGATTGAAAACATCCATTTAATATCTCCGGCCTAGTAATGAGGACGAGTACTTCAGCTGCTCTGCAAGTACGCTGAAATGTTTCGTTGTGTAGTCTAGAAAAGAGAAGAAAAAAAAGCAATATATTGGTTTTGCTACTGTGACATTGCAACACACCATGCATCTGTTTCTTAAAAAAAGAAAGTGCACAAGACACATGTTTTCAACCCTGCGAGCTCTAAACATCTCCACCTGTTTTGCGCAAAGTCCTAAAATGCATGAAATGGCTGAACTAGTGCATTAGAGCTGGGAGCGTGATAGATGTGCGTAACACCAACAGATGCACGACACATAAGCTCTATTATACCAATTGTCATCTACAAACAAAAGGTGTAAATCAACTTCAGTTTAATGAGCTTCCATATTCGTATCGTGACCAGTACATGGAAGTTTCACGTGTGAAATGTGTTAGGAAAGGCAAGGTGCCAGTCGAAACTGTGTTGCAGCTTTGCTTGGGCACTTGTACATAGACGAGTTGACCTACGTGTGGCACTTTAGAACCAAGAAATGATACAAGCAACATGTAAGCGCTTGAACAGGCATTATGGACGTTTTACAGCAAGATTATAAAATGCCTCTGCTGTGAAGGCAGATATTGTCAAAGTGAGCTTGTTACTAAACATGTTAGCTTTCCACAAGACAGGATATTATATTATCAGTGCATTCACATGACCAGCACCTATATCACAAAAATACATAAGCCAACAGTAATGAGAATTTTCTAGTTATGTTCGCAAAGCTTGCATTATAATATGCTATTATGAACAGGTTAATGTCTGTTTTAGCATAAAAGAAAGCACTACCCTAAGATAGCAATGAATTGGTCGTAAAATGAGTTTTGTTGAAAACTGTGCAAGGAATATCAAGATGCTTCTTTGTCACACACATACCAGGTATGGCGTTCACCTTCTTGGAACCCGAAAAGACGACGAAGTTACTCAGTGCTAGAACGCACCTGTGCCAGCTAGCCAGTTTTTCGTCAAATTTTCATCAGTCCCTGGAGCGCTTCCCGCGTCCTGGCTTGAGGCGATGGACGCGGAACGTTCCGCAGGCTCGTGCAGCCAGAAGTCTGCAACTGCAAGCTCTTCTATGAGTCAAGGCACCTGGTCAACCACCAGTGAACGCTCCAGAGAGACTCGTACTCCTGTGGCCATGGATGCAGAGCCTATTGCCGGCCCGTCTGGCCAGATCACTACATCGACAAGTTCCTCAAGGAAACGAGGCACCTGGTCCAGCACCAGCGAAGACACAGAGGTCTACTCAATCGCAGGTGACGACTCATCCGATGACAGCTTCGTGTCGGTGAGGAGCCGAAGGGCTAAAAGGAGGCTTATCAAGGCGTCGTCACCAGCGAGTACGTCAACCATGCAGGCAGGCAGTGAACGCTGGCCGCACACCATCCTCTTCATGCCAGTGGATTCTTCCGTCAACCTTCGAGTATTGAACAGGCAAGCTCTCTCTGTTTTTCTTGAGGGAAAGGCGCCAAACGAAATCAAGGAAGTCCGGCTGAACACACGAAAGAATGTTCTAGCTGTCGACACAGCTTGTGGAACCACGCTGGAGACGCTACGGCAGATAACAGAATTGGGGAACATCAAAGTACGACCGATCATACCAATGGATGGGGCCTGCACTGCAGGTGTGATCTACGATGTTGACTTGGCTATTTCGAACTCGGACCTGCCAATTCTGATCAAACCGGCATACGAAGGAGTGGTCATCACGCACGTATGCCGACTCGGCAACAGCCGTTGTGTGAAGATTGTGTTCAAGGGGGATTCCATCCCTTCACACGTAAAGGTCGGTCACTTTCGACATGTCGTACGGCGGTTTGTCCCAAAGCCGCTTCAATGCCACAAGTGCTTATAGATCGGGCATGTTAAGGGCGCCTGCGCAAACTCCCCAATGTGCGCCCGGTGCGCGGAGTCACACACTGTAGATGTCTGGCGTGCAACAAACTTTAGGTGTGGCAACTGTAAAGGCACCCATGAAGCGACATCTAAAGAATGCCCAAGACTCAAAAAGGAGTTCGAAGTTCTGAAGCAAATGGTCAGGATTAACTCAACCCATAGAGAAGCCTCAGAAAAGATCCGGCGTCGACGTCGTCATCGACGAAAGCGCTCAAGACAGGGTGGACTTCGTGCGCCGCTTGCGCCAACGCCATCATCCTCAAATAGAACGCCCGAGAGCACAAGGAAGCCTCAGACGGGAAACGCTGCCCCCGTGGAAGAGTGGCCGGCGCTTGCAAGCTCTCAGTCTTCTAAGGAGCCTCCACGCTTGAAGTTCCCATCGAAGCCCGCTTCTTTTGGTGAGGCTTCAACAGTCGACTGCCAAATGATCCCGGTGCTGCGATCCATTGTGAATGTCATCAGGGCCATGTTGACAAGCATTGACACTCCATCTGCTCGAAGTGGACTACAAGTGCTCGACGCGCTGAGCCCCGTCCTAGCAAGCCTTGAGTTAAGCCATGACTGACAATCACCAGTCATTTCGTAAGGAGGTCAGAGAAGCGTCGATCCTTCAGTGGAACGCGAGAGGTCTAAGATCTCGCATCGCCGATTTTCGTCAATTTGTTCTCACTAACCGATTTCCAATCATTGTCATCTGTGAACCAAGATTATCCCATCCAATAAGACTATCCGGCTACGAGACAAGGTTCTCATCAAGCGACATCAAAAGTAGCAAGGTCGTCGTGTTTATTCGCCGTGAACTTACTTACGTCGTCCAACCGGTGCAACCTCATGACGACAATCAGTGTGTGTGCATGACTGTTAAAAATAGGAATGTCACCTTTGCACTCTTGGGGGTGTATCTGTCTCCATCAAGCCGATTTGACACCAAAAGGCTAGAAGACATCTTAAAAACACAACCTGGTCCATGGATTATCACCGGGGACTTCAACGCACACCATACCATTTGGAGAAGCTCTAAGGTTAACGCGACGGGAAGACGACTAGCTTCATTAGCTTCCAACAATGGTCTCTACCTGCTGAATGACGCGAGTCCAACATTTCTGCGGGGAATAACGTACAGCAGCTGCCTCGATTTGACTTTCGTCTCCCACCGCCTCGCCACACATGTTGAGTGGTTTTTGGACATTGAAACGCACGGAAGTGACCACATCCCCACTTACCTCAAGATGAAGGGCATGTCGAACACGTATACGTCCACCACGATACGAAGAATAGATTGGACTGTCTTTAAATCCCACATTGAGGACGCTTGTCACAAAGGCCTCTCTTGTGGACTTCAACAAGCTATCAAGGAAACGGCACAGAGAGCCACGCGCACACTCACGTGTTCTCCAAGGTATTCTGAATTCGACCTGGAATTGGAGCGGCCTCGTGCGATTCGCCGTCGTGCCGAAAGAAGATATCGACGCACTAAGTCAATTCAGGATCTAAGAACAGCCAGGCGAATGCAAAAGAAGATACAACGCCGCATGGACAAACTAGAGGCTCAGCGGTGGTCGAAATTTTGTGCGTCGCTAGGTCCCCGCAAACCGCTATCTCAAATATGGAGAACTGTGCGAGGTCTACGTTCTGTTCCGGAACAGCGTTTCCCGTTTAAGGCCCTAGCACTATTCCAGCGCCGACAAGACATTGACGTGGCGGAAGACTTCGGTGCTATGGTTGCGGGCCAGCCAACTCGTACAGGTTCGCTTACATTGAACCGTATTCCAGATTCACGAGATTCCCGCATGGATCGGCTTTTCACGACGCAAGAGCTTGACGCGGCGCTCGCCCTATGCAATCGGTCGTCGTCGCCTGGTCCGGATGGCATATCTTACCGCATGCTATGTCACCTTGGTGAACGGGCACGAAGAGCACTCCTTAATATCTATAACGAGTCGTGGCAGGAGGGCAACGTTCCCCAAGATTGGAAGATCAGCCGCTTGGTACCGCTTCTTAAGCCTGGCAAGTCTCCCTTAGAGATTACTTCATACCGACCAATTGCGCTGGCAAGTTGCGTTGGGAAGGTAATGGAGCGAATGATTCTCGTCAGACTTGAGTGGTACCTTGAACATTACGAAATCTACCCGGACGCCATGGCTGGTTTTCGACGTCACCGATGTTCTATCGACAACGTTATCGATCTGGTAACCTATGTTCAACACCAAAAGACGTGTAAGAGGTTATCTGTCGCAATGTTCTTAGACATAAAGGGAGCCTACGACAACGTTCTTCATGACGCCATACTTGAAGCATTGGAATCGGTGGGCCTAGGCGGTTCATTATATCGTTGGACTCGCAGTTATTTACATAGGTGGTCTGTCTTTCTTAACACTGAAGCTGGCCCAACCTCGCAATACTATACGCACCATGGAGTTCCACAAGGCGGTGTCTTGAGTCCCACACTTTTCAACCTTGTACTCCTTGGTCTCGTGGAACGACTTCAGAACACAGTTAAAATATCAATGTATGCCGATGACATCTGCGTCTGGGCATCTGGTGTGACACGGCCGCAAGTACGCGCCAGGCTTCAAAAAGCTGCCATGCCAACATCGGCATACTTAAATGAACAAGGCCTCAAGATCTCGCCAGAAAAATGCGCATTGGTCGCATTTAGTCGAAAGCCAATGAGTACTTACGATGTCTCTATCGACGGTCAAAGCATACCTTATGTCAGGACGCACCGATTCTTAGGCGTAATAATTGATCGTGACCTCTGCTGGAGTCCTCATGTGGCCTACCTAAAGAAGCGCCTGACAGATATCTCTAATGTGTTTAAGTTTCTTGGAGGAAATGTCTGGGGTACTTCAGTACATGCAATGATGCAACTGTACAGGACGCTCTTTCTTGGGTATTTGCGATACAGCTTGCCTGTGCTGACCAACACCTGCAGAAGTAATATCCGTACACTCGAAAGCGTCCAGGCCCAGGCACTTAGAGTGTGTCTTGGATTGCCGCGGTGTTCGTCAACGGCTGAAACAATTGCCATTGCACACGATTTCCCAGCCAAGACCCATATAGTCATGGAAGCGCTCAGAGCACACGTAAGACACCTTGCTCGAGCCCCTGCCCATCATCTAGCCTCACTGCCAGAGGATCGACCACGTGCTTCCTTTTGTGAAACAGTCCTGCCTTACCGTGCATACCTTCCTTCAGGTTATACAGCTCCAGCGAAAGTTCCGTTTCCACCATGGTGCTTGGCTCAAGCAAATGTTCGACTAATGGTACCAGGAATACGAACAAAAGCCCAACTCTCGTCTCCAGCACTCAAGCAGCTTTCACTGCTCTTGCTGTATGAGACGTACAACGAGCATCATCATCTTTATACTGACGCTTCAACCACGGTGAATGTGTCTGCCGGATCGGTGATCTTTCCTGCAAAACCTTCCACCATAAAGATTCGACTATCTCACCAGACTACATCGACTGCCGCGGAGCTTGCTGCTATTCGTTGTGCACTTCGTGTAATTTCTGAAGAACTACCCAGGAAATGGAGCGTTTTCACTGACTCCAAGGCTGCTCTTCATTGTTTGGTTTCTGCCTTACGCCGAGGACCCCACGAACAACTAGTTATGGAAATCAGACTGCTGCTTCACCACCTCGTCGAGCAAGGACACGACATCACGTTGCAGTGGATTCCAAGCCACTGTGGCATAATGGGCAATGAACATGCCGACGCAGCAGCACGATCTGCACACGAGGAGGGCTTGCAAGACTCCATTCCATTTTCAAGAACAGACGCTGCAACGAAAATTCGTGTGCTTGCAAATGAAGCCATCAAAACTTTATGGAGCACACCCAGCTTAAAGCATACACGTCTACACCGACTGGACCCATCCCTTCGACTTCGACCCCCACCTGGACTCTCTCGACTCGAAACAGCAGTACTTTACCGACTGTGGCTTTGTGTCGCCTACACAAGATCCTTCGCCTTCCGAGTCGGTATGGACGACAGCGCGGCTTGCAGACACTGCGGCGGCGAAGAGACTATCGAACACGTGCTTTGCCACTGTCCTCGATGCAGCGCGCACCGGCTGTCACTAGCGACCGCGTTGGCACGCCTTGACCACAGGCCACTTTCAGAACAGTCAGTTTTGGAATGCCGACATGAATTGTCGTCGCAGCAAAAGTCGGTCAAGGCTCTGTTGACTTTTCTACGTGACAGTGGCCTATCAGAAAGACTATAATGACCCCATTTCGTCCCTTTTCATATTTTTTTTTCTCACGCTTTCATTTTTATCACGCTCTTCTTTCCGTCTTTACTTCCCCTTTCCCTTCCCCTAGTGCAGGGTAGCAAACCGGACGTTTTAAGTCTGGTTAACCTCCCTGCCTTCCTCTCATTTGCATCTCTCTCTCTCTTCTTGAAACCCAATGGATCCTTCTGTGGCAGGCATTTGACCGCCGCCCAAAGAAGGACCTGCCTTCAACCTCTTTTTTTTTTGTAAAAGAATGTTTAAGAAGGCCCCCCGAGAACTGAAAGCCTGAGTTGTTAGCACCCAGGCGCAGCCTCTTCAGCAGGTCATTTTCAACATATGCACCGTTACCGATGTATACCTGTGAAACAATAGAACAAGCACACATTCATTTTATACTTTTGATCAAGGAATGGTTAGAAAATAGGGTAAGGTGTGCAAAAATGGCAACAGCTGCTTCTTGCTGGTTCGGTTTAAAGAACAAAGCAGCCTTACGTATACATTACATGCATTGTGCTGAGCTGCGTACTTTCACCTAAGACTAGAAAGTATTGGGAACTTCAATGCAAAAGAAAGACATGCATCTGCCTAGATCTAAGCAAGTATATGCCTACCCCTTGACATAAAGTGAGTACAAAGTATATGTCACACCTTTTCGAATTTCATATTGCAAAATTGTGCGTATTCAATTTCTGATGCAACCAAAGTTTCTGTTCCAGACATACAGTAATGAGGACGGCACCAGTATAAAGCAACAAACTCCACGCACTAAAAAGAAGTTGCTTCGTGCTACAAGTTCATTGTGTGGACTTTGGCTGCTACTGCAAGGTAAAGAACACCTGGTTCGGTAATAAATATGCTTGATATATGCTGTATTGCCTTGCTTTTCTTGAGATACATGTAATTTGTTTGTAGCAGATGATATGAAGTTTGCTCGTATTTGCAGTTCACCATATTTGGTTCAAACATAAAAAAAGAACACTGCATGACTTTGGATAATCTCTACTGTATCTCATGTGTCACTGTTCTGTCCCAACAGAGTGTGTGCCAAGCACATCTTGGTCATCACGGGAGCTCCCATCTACACCAGCAGGAAGCGGCTGAAGCCGAATTCGCAAGGCTTTACACCACGAACAAAGAAGTCGTTCCAGAAGTATTTGGATGAGATATCAAATCTACAGCCGACTGTGTCAAGAGTGAAAATTGCCTCTGCCATCAATACACCAGCACGAAGATTGGCCGAGTCATCCAGGTACCTCAACAACAAAAATTCTGTGTCTTCAGATGTACCTACAACCTCTGAACAAGCACAGACGACTCTGGCTAAAAGAGTTCCGTCAGCTTGCTCTCCTTTAATGAGCTTCCTGGCCTTGTCAATTACCATTTGTGGCAAGTATAACTTTTTTTCTATCAATGCAAGCTTTTTCATTCCACATTGTTGTTAAAGATCATTCCTCTTCCTCATACAAACATTAAAAATCACCCAATTCTTTGCTCATACTTATTACCAGTCACTGTCTAGTAGCATAACTTATCTGTAGCAGTATTTTCTAGTGTACGTTGCCATGTGCTATTCCTCTCCTGAAATAGCTGATGCGGCATTGGCCTGTGTCTTGCATTAACATTTGTAGTGTGTGCTATGTAGTATTCAACATTTCTTAATGTTTTTGGCTTTCAGTACTTGCAAGGTAGAGTGGCTTTCTTGAATGCAAGCTTTCTCATTCCCATATTTAATTCCTAGTCTCATTCAGAATTGTTATTCTTGCTCGACTGCCTGTGTTTTTGCGCAAGCTACATTGAAGTGATCTATTGCGGAACCTTGTTTCGCTGCTGTCCGACTTGGTACCCGTTACCGTGTTACGTTTCTCGTATGTGGGAGCCTTTTTATTTGCATTGGGTAACATTCTCTCGAGGCAAGCACCTGCTCCTGCAGTCCGCACAGCGACATAGACTCCGTATTTACAGCACCGTGATTGGTGCTCCCCATTCCGTCCTTTCCTGTTGCTGCCGTGTGCAAATTTTGGTTGTGGTCTTCCTCGGCCATGATTTGGCGTCAACGGAGAATATCATACGTGATCAGAACGGCAAGTTGAGCCAGTTGGTTGGGATTCATGGTAAGGTTTGTAACAGCGCACACAAGACAAGGATAACAGAAGGACATCAGCGCCGTGTCGTCGTTTTATTGCTTCTGTTTTCCTTGTCTTGGGTGCGCTGTCACAAACCTCCATGTATCATACGTGATTACATGGTCCGAAGTGTATGAAGGTGATATCCATATGGGTGAAAAGGCCTGCAAAAGTGCCTGCAAAATGGTGATTCTCGGAAAACAGCCTGTCCATATTGAGAGCAGGTGGTACACCAAGTGTGGGCAACACATTAGAGGCTACCGAAATAACGAAAAGAAACGTGCAGCAAGTAACGCTAAAATGCCGGGCAGAGAATAATGGCATTTTGGGAAAGCTTCGGAATGGCTTTAGAATGGGTAGGCGTTTGGGTGTTAACTTGTTCGTTCATACTAAGTGTATTCAAAAATCAAAAGCGGAAAGCAGACCGTTGTATGTGGCCTTTTTAGACTATACAAGAGCCTACGACAACGTAGACCGCAACATTTTGTGGGATATTCTGGAAGGGGAAGGCTTGGGTAATGATTGTCTACAGTTTTTGATAGAGATTTATCTAGAAAATACCGTTTGCGTTGAATGAGAAGGGATGAGGAGCGAGGAGTTAGTTCATATCAACAAGGGACTGAGGCAGGGGTGCCCTTTATCCCCGCTGCTGTTTATGATGTACATGTTGAGGATGGAGAGTGCGCTAGAAGGAAGTAATGTCGGGTTTAATCTCTCATACAAACAGGCGGGTACAGTAGTAGAGCAGCAACTCCCAGGTTTATTTTATGCGGGCGACTTTTTTGTTGCTAGCTAATAAGCAAAGTGATTTCCAACGTCTGGCTAATATCTGGGGACAGGAAGGCAACAATTTAGGTTTGAAATTTATTGTAGAAAATCAGGTGTTATGGTATTCAATGAAAACAGTGAAAAGACAGTGGAGGTACAGGGCCAAGAAATACCTCGGGTAACAGAATATAAATACCTTGGTATATGGATAAACGAAGGCACTAGATATATGGAAAAACAGGAAAAAACCATAACAGTAAAGGGGAAGAGAAATGCAGCCCTAATGAAGCACAGAGTGCTATGGGGATACAATAGGTACGAGGTCCTCCGAGGTATGTGGAAAGGTGTAATGGTTCCAGGACTTACTTTTGGAAATGCGGTTGTTTACTTTGAATCAGGGGTACAATCAGGACTCGACGGGAGCAAAGGTCAGTGGGTCGCCTCGCATTGGGCGCTCACGGGAAGACTACAAATGAAGCTGTGCAGGGTGATATGGGCGGGACTAGTTTTGAAGTGAGGGAAGCTCGCAGTAAAATTGAGTATGAAAAACGGCTGAGGAATATGGAAGAAAGTGATGGGCTGGGAGAGTTTTCAGGTATCTGTACAGGAAAAACATTGGTTCACAGTTGAGGAAAAGAACTAGGAAGCTTACCAGCAAGTATGCGGCCTGTAGGGTGGCCAACACAGCAACAAAGAACGTCAAGCGGAAAGTCGGAAAGGCTACAATAATGTCATGGGTGGCGGCAGTGGAAAAGAAACCTGCCATGAGTAACTACTTTAGAAGAAAAAAACAAAAAAACAAAATCAGGAAAGAAACCATTAATGATAACTCAAAGGGAAGCTCATTACTTTTCGAAGCGAGATCGGTATGTCTTAGAACACGCACCTATAAAGCGAGATATAAGAAGGAAGAAGAAGCATGTTCTTGCTGCAGTAAAGCTAGGGAAACGAGAGAGCATGTTTTATTAGAATGTCAAGACGTCTGCCCAGCGGTTGATTTAGGCACCACTGGCCTCCTTGAAACCCTTGGGTTCAGCGGGAGCAGTGGTAAAGCCAACATGTCCGCAAAAGCATTAGTAATAGGCGATTGGAGGATTGGTCGAAGAAAATTAGGGAAACGAGAAAAAACGGAGACGTACAAAAGCACAGTTCGCAATAGGGGATCAGAAAATTTGGGCGTGGTATTTGATAGCGTTTTTTTTTTTTCATTGTTTAACCTAGGTAGGACATTAGGCAGTATAATAGCAAGAGCTTTGTGGCACAACCCACCGCCCCGTTCCAAAGGGGACGATCATAACATCCATCCATCCGTCCATGCAACCGAGAGATGGTGCTGGCGAAATCAAAACTAATATCATCATCATTACGTTGTGAGAAATATGGCCGCTACAGTAGCGGCAGGTGGGGTTCGCTGCGGTGCTCGCTCGCTGGTTTTGGGCGTTTTGCTACCACTTTCGCAGCGGTGTTCGTGTGTAGGGTACTGTAAAGTGGCTACCGATACCTTTATTATATCGCCAGGTGACCGATAGACCTCAACTGGCAAAAGACACGTCAGACCAATAAGCTTACATTGTTTCTTGTCAATCGTGAATGAAGCAGTACATTCCCACAATTTTTGTACAGGTCAGATGGAGCTAATGCTGTCCATCACTGAGTTTACAACATACAGAAACACAGATAGTAATCTATTTAACGGAATTAAAAACTGAAATCGAGCGAAGTTTTCTCATCGTGTTTGGCTTGCCGCTAAAGCAATGACAACGGTATTGTGCTCGGCTACACTCGTACTTGCGTTGCCTACAGTGCTGTTTGATGTGTTTCATACTATACGTATGTTGTCTGCTTTCGACAATTTCAGCTAGATTAAAAAAAGAAACGTAAGAAGTGCTCGCAAAGATGTACTGCGAGTTAGGCAGGCTTGAACTGCAATGTCGCATTATTTTCATAACACAATGGCGATAGCCACGAACTGTAGAGGGGAAAAAAGTTATGCTAAATTTTATATCACATATTGTGTGTTCCTGATATTTCTGCTACACATTTAGTGCTCAGGTGCAGCAGGAAAGGCTTTGAGAAAAGTTGAGTACTCGTAGGAAGGCGAGGAACGTTATGAAGACGACAGTGCTTACAAGGACCTCTGCAAATATTGTATATAAACATGGGCACTAAATAAACATATAAGTATGCCCAACTAATGCTCACGAATCCTTGTAAAATGCAAATTTATGCTTGAGAAACATTTAGGTTTGCGTGTTCAAACAATGCAAAAAGGTTACAAGGAGATGAACACTTCAGTTGAGTAACAGAGGTGAGCAAGGGAAGCCTCAGCCTGTAGCCACCGCTTCAGCAATCAAACATATATGTGAGGGCCGTGACGAAATTAAGTTCCCATGCTGAGGCTTCCCTTGCTCGTTCACGAACACACGGTCCTCAGGTATGTCATCTGCTGTTTTATGATAAAGAAAAATTGATTTTATTGGTTTGTCATGTTTGAGAAGTGTGGAGTAGGTCACTTGTGTGAAGTTGCCTGTTCTAGCCATCTCTCACGGTGCAGGGCTAGCCCAGTTACTGATTTCATGCAAACTGTACATGAGGCTTTTGTAGTTAACACATGGAAAATGCAATATCCAGATCTAATTCTAATCCTATCACTTGCCATCTTAACAATGTTCCCTTAGAATTCGTCGTGTCCTCTAAATATATTGGTGTACACATTACAAATAATTTAAATTGGACCAATATGGAGTATATCATGAACTATTCTATTCACCTTCTCGGGTACTTAGAGTGCAACATTTCCAAAGCACTGCCTATTTTAAAACTACGCCTTTATAAGACACGAATACGCTCAAAACTTTAATATGCCTCTGCAATATGGGATCCCAGGGGCGTTAGTCTCATTACTTCACTTGAACTAGTACAAAATAACTCTGCCCGCTTCATTCTTTCTAATTATAACCGTACAGCGAGTACAACCTTAATGAAACTAACCAGCACTTATTCCCCTACCTAATCGCTGCAGTCGCCATGATTCGCTATTTCATAAATTTTTCCTTCATACCACACTTCACGACGACTTCATACCGTGGCGTAGAGTACAGCGCACCGCCTCAGCCTACCATGATCAAACTAATGGCATGACGGAAGGTTTGAATCGCACCCTTGCCGACATGCTGGCTATGTACCTGTCCGGTAATCACGCGGATTGGGGCTTGGTACTCCCATTCATAACTTAAGCTTATAACTCTGCCGCCTAAGCTACCAGTGGTTTCTCACCTTTTATTCTTCTCTACACACAATTCGGCCATACCGACCTGACGTTTCTAAAGCGAAACCTATTTCTGAAGCGGCTGCTTATGCAGAAGAGTGGCGTCAACTGGCGCGTTCGTTTACCACGCAAGACTAGTGTACTCAAAATTCTCGTCATGACGCCTCTGCATCTACTGCTCACTATTGCCACGGAACGCTAGTTTGGCTATGTATTCCATCCACCACTCTCGGCCTTTCTACCAAGCTCTTGTCTAAATACCACGGTCCTTACAGAGTCCTGGAGCAAACGCCGCCCGTGAACTATGTCATCGAGCCGGTCGAGCCAGCCCCGACAATCGTTTCTGAGGCCGTGAAACAGTTCATGGCGCACGGGTTAAACCATGCTGCGAGCCGCTTGTGCTGTCTTCTGCCTAGGTCGCCAGGTTGGCTCCTTTCTACCTGGGGAGTGTTGTACCGGAGCACTTCGGCGCTAGTTTTGTGCCAGCACAGAGAAAGAAGTTGAGGTTCGTGTGCGCCTCGCTCTGTCGGTTTTTCGGGCTGTCGTTGCCTAATATTAGTGCCCTTTTCAGACGCCGTGTCCACGTAGCTGACACGAGCACGCCTAGGCGAAATACGCGAAATTTCGCGAGAACACTACACAGGGGAAATTAGCAGTACTTACTTATTGAAATAAAGAAATGATGAAAAAATGGACAGGGAAATAGATTAAAAAACTACTGGCCGCAGGTGGGATACGAAGCCACGTCTTCGCATTACCCGTGCGAACGAGGGCCCGGAATCCGGCAACACTGACGCCTTTAGGTAGCATCTGTGTGCTTATCGATAAGTTGCCTTCCCCCCAAAACACCACGTACTCGTTATCTTTCCTTCGCGTGGTCTGTGGTGAGGCTGCTACTTTGTCTCACATGCTCTGGGATAACGGGTCGTTGGGCCTCAATTTCACCAAGGAAGAGTGGGACGCGCTCCAGCGAAGTGTCGTCTTTCAAGACCAAATCCTGGCCGTTCAGCTCGCCGGCGATCGGGCCGGCTGGCTAGACCTGTCGGTTTCGTCGTAGCATTAGCCGGGTGCGCGTTTTTTCTCGTGTTGCTGCATCCAATAAAACTTTATTCACTCACTCACTCATTCACTCACACGCTCGCTCACTCAGTGACTCACTCACTCACTCACTCACTCACTCACTCACTCACTCACTCGCTCACGTACTCGTGACGCCTGCGCCAAAAAGGATGTCCCACGTTTGGCGCCAAGGTTCGTGTGTGGTGGCGCTGGCTAACACTCGCAGGGTTTTATTTCTACAGTGACTCACGTGACGTCACCGCGCTTTTTACCCTGCCCCGCACTCTGCAAATTTACCGACACGCATATCAAATGAAATGGCTTTCAAAGAGGAGCAACCTGTTTTCTATCCCAGTCAAATAAAATGATCACTAGGGACTCCCGTGACGTCCCCACGGTTCTCACCCAACCATGCACGCTACTAATCTGCCGACATGAATATCAAACGAAATGGCTTTCAAAAAGCAACAACCTGCTCTTTATCAGAAAGTCGTATTCGGTAAACCCTAGTGATTCACTTGACGTCATCTCAGTCGCATGCGAGCACCAACTCCCCTTACCTGCCGACAAAAAAAAAATTGTTTTGAAAGAGTATCAACTTGCTCACTATCACAGTCAATTAAAGTGATCACTAGTGACTTGCGTGACGTCAGCATGGTTCTCAAGAATGAATGCAGCATTCCGACCTGCCGACATGCACATCAAGAAATTGATTATTGAGCAGTAACAAACGGCTCACTATATCTCAGGCCCATGATGTGATCACTAGTGAATCACGTCACGTCCCCACACTTTCTACCCAACCAGGCACTCTCATAGCCTGCCGACACGCATATCAAACGAAATGGCTTTCAAAGAGTAACAACCTGCTCATTATTACAAAGTCGAATGCGGTGGTCACTACTGACTCACGTGACATCACCACCTTCGCACGCGAGCGTCAACTCCCCTTATCTGCCGACACGTATATCAAAAGAAATGGTTTTGAAAGGGCAGGTAGCTGCTCACTATCGCTCCTTAACCTGACGTGATCACTAGTGACTCACGAGGCGCTGGTCCGAGGAACTTGCGCAAGGTATTGTGTTAGATAAGAGGCGAATTGACAGACACCATCCTTATTACCATGGTGACTCACATGGCGTCACCTTGAACAATACTTAGCACGCACTCACCAGTAAGGGTGGCATTGATGAAGAAATGAATTATTTTTCAAGGGCGAGATATACAAATTGAGTAACAACTGTTCCTCTCAAATTAATTGAATTGGTTATAATAGAGCCATTGTTCTAATATGACCAGCAACATTTTTATGCTGCCTACCACATAAGAAAATATCGTTGCATAGACTTACACTCTGATGATTGCGGCGCGTCAAATATGCGTGGGAAATTGGAGACTACCTGAATCTCGGATGCATGGGATGAGTACGCATTCTTTTCTCACAAAGCTCGAGGATGGACTGCAAGAAGAAAAACCTGTAAAATGGCGTCATGATGTGTTTTATGAGGAATCTCGCTCGACGTCAGATGTACAAAAATAGGTGGCATCTCCTGAACGAGAAGACATAATTTATTCGATGCGGTATTTGATTTCACAAGATACCAGAGCATTTCCTGAATGGAAGAACAGAAACAAACTGAGAACGACTACATGCACTTCCCTCTAAGCGGGGCCCAAACAAAGAAAAGTTGTGCCTATCGATTGCCGTGCAAGCCACGCGTTAAACAATTGGCATTGCGTGTTGTGTAGCATTCACAAGCAACGAGCGCCGGTACTCCTTTTGTGCGACTCCTAGTCACCAGCAGTGCGTCGCACCGCTGACTGAGGTACTCTTTAACTTGGCATCTGAACTTGGAGAAGGCTTCCTCAATCGGAATCAAAAAAGGATTGTATGGCGGAATGGTTCGAGCTGGCCAAATTTGCCTGTTCCGCGCGCTTGTGAGTGGTAGCGTTCTCGAAAATGAAGACGGCCTTTGTGTCCGGCTCCTGATAGTCAACCTGGGCAGAAACGTCGTCGAGAAAGTCATTAATACGATCGAATGGACTCTTTCGACAATTCGCCAATACAGAACACCGATTGCCGACATGCAGGCGATGATGTTGTTCGCGCCTTTCGTGGAAGTCGTCGTCTGGAACGCTGCTGTGCCCTTCATTTGCGGGCCGAATTTCCTTGAGCACCGCCTTGAGCACTACGGCTTGCCTCATACTCCGAGTATGGTCTTGGCACGTACCCAGCCCTACAATCCATTTCAAGTTTATTACTTCGGCCACAATGCGATGTGCGATGTGAGGAAATGACAACGCTCACCCCTCTCAGAGGTTTTAAAATATGGCGCCCAACAACGCCTCAAGCAAACGCACGTTCTGTGTACTACGCACACAAACAGCAGTGGCGCACGCAATGTAAAATTTAACATCAATTCACCACTGTGGTGTTAGCCTAAACATTGAAGAAATTAAGCTTTAGTCGTCAACATCACCGCTAATTATCGTCATTCAAAGCATCCAGCACGGAAAGCTTCGATTACATCGATTCCCACAGTGCGTGTGATTTGCATATTCTTAATCCTCTTTCATTTGCGTTATATTATCATTTCGTTGTTTCAATTAGTAAGTTCCAATATGATCCTTTATGTTGCGCTTGGTAGCTTTCTTGGTTTCTTATAGTGGGATCAATAAAAATCGGGTCCCACTGCTCACATTATTCTTTCATATATATATATATATATATATATATATATATATATATATATATATATAGTCACCTAATAGAGGTTCTATATTGCTTATTTATGAACTAAAAGTGCCTAAACCTACGCCAGACGTACAGGCGAACAATCCAATGTGACGTCTTAAAGGCGTGGCGGCATGGCAGATCCATAAAGGGAACGCTCTTCCACAACCGCATTTTGCGAAGCTTCGCACTAACTTCGAAATACGCTGCTTCAAATACGTACGGAACCGCTGATTCTACAGTCGTGCCCACGACCGGGCCAGTGGGCTAGACCTGCCGGTTTCGACGGGGGACTAGCCGGGTGCGCGACGAGTTCCCGTCCTCGCCGGACCTCCAATAATGTTCCTTCTCTCCCAGTTATACCTAGCTGCCATCAGATGTGCGAGCTAGCAGTCCGCTCAAAGAAGAATATAATAAGAATATTTGAGGTTTTACGTGCCAAAACCACTTTCTGATTATGAGGCACGCCGTAGTGGAGGACTCCGGAAATTTCGACCACCTGGGGTTCTTTTACGTGCACCTAAATCTAAGCACACGGGTGTTTTCGCATTTCGCCCCCATCGAAATGCGGCCGCCGTGGCCGGGATTCGATCCCGCGACCTCGTGCTCAGCAGCCCACGCTCAAAGAAGAGGTACGAGTACGGGCCATAGCTCCTTTCGAAGGTAATCAACGCTAGCCAGGCGTTACGCGGTGGCGTGTAGGTGACGTCACGGGCCAGTTGCGGGCTCAATTGTTCATGGGGACATTTTTTCCTCAGGTACGTTTTTAGCACTTTTTCCTAAATTGTTCCTTGGACAGCCTCTTAGACGAGTGAAAAACGATTTCGCTACTTCGATCTGATAATTGCTATATGACTGCAAGCAACGCGTCGTCATGGCCCTCAACAGCCACTTCTAACGCGCCGTCGGATCAATCGTATAAGTACGTTTATCCCACTCTCTTTTACGTGTGCTCTGCAGCACATGTAAGAACAGAGCAAGAAGCCTAAACGCGTCGCCCCGACTTCGCGACTCACGTGGCAGTCCAGCGGCAGTGATAACCGAGCGCTTCCTGCCTTCTTGCCCTGTTAGAGTCAAGTGAAGAAAATACATTTTTCGCCAGATCTGGCCAACTGCAACTGGGAAAAAAAATCTGAATTGCTATCCTACTCAGTTGCCTAACGCAGTTAACTGATTTTAGCGCAACGCTAACACCGCAGCCGAATTGCGAAAGTTTCTGTACGTGTAACTTTAACCACTGGCTAAAAACTGTTCACGTTTGGGCCACATTATATATATTTTTATTTCGGCGTTTCTAAAAACTGATTCTTCCACTATTTACGCACCTTTTATTGTTGTCTTTACTGTATACCCTATTGAATATAAACATCCACTGCTTGTTTCATTGGAAAGCATGTTAACAAAGATAATCTTGAATCAGTACAAACGGAAGCCATAAGATTTATATTTAATGCGTACCAACGCGGCACATCGCAAACAGCTCTTTTGGAAAGGGCGAAATCGGTAGCTATAGAACTGACACGGAATCGCGAAGGAGTGAAGCTACTCTATTTTGAAAAGAATAACAAGTTGGCAATAGAAAAAAATCAAGTACATCAAACTAATCTTGCGCCGCCAATCGTGTTTGTCTCACCCTAAAAAAGTTACAGAACACCTCTGCCATACGCGCATATACAAGTATTCCTTCTTCCCTAGAACGACTGATGAATGGAATAATTTGCCACCCGAGCTTCTCGAAAGCGCCGACCTGAAATCGTTCGTTCGTGCGTTGTCTCCTGCGTCTTAAAGAGCATTCTATTTGGTTTGCTTCTACAGTTTTCTTTGTTCCAACCCCCATGCAGCCACAGTGAATGCTTTCATTCCTATCTAACGTATTGCTGTTTTCGTAATAAATATGCTTGCGCTTACTTATGTTATTGCTCTAGATAGTATTTGCTGCACTGCGCGTTGCATCTGTGAGTATCTTTTGTCTGTGAGGTTGTACGAAGTTGTGTTACTTCCTATTGGATATTACGTTTTCCTACGTTTGTGTTTCGGTTCGGCAACTTTTATTATGTTACTTAAGTGGTAGTTGACGAATATTTTTCAAAGCGTAAACAAGGAACATTGCACAAAAGGAAGGTCATTCATAGGGAAGGCGCTTATTTCTACTGTTTATTCGACAACGTCGACATGGAATATATATGACACAGGTAACCCCCCTTCACGTTACCCCCCCAAGCAGGTTACCTCCCAACAGTCATCACCGGAGTTGCTGAGGGTCGATTTCAGAAGTTTAAGCCAAGAGGAAAGAAAGACAATAACGATTTCAGGGGAAGGAAGCGTGCACTGGAAGTAGTTCCTCAGATTCATAAAGTCTCGCATAATCTCATGAAGGTCGCGAATGGGCACGACGTTGGTCTGGTTTTTTTTCTGCCCCCCGCAAGCTTGACCGCCTTGGCCCTTGGATAGCTGCAACAGGGAAAACAAGTCGAGGTGGTCGAACAAAGAACCATTGGCCCTATCTAAACTGCACCAGCGGAGTTGTCTATGACAATCCTTTGGCCTGTGGCAAAAGCTGTATCGGTCAAACAGGAAAGTGTGTGAATGACAGATTTAGGGAGCATGCCTTGGACAATAAAAAGACGGAAAGAACGCATTTGGCGGGTCACATGAACTCTTGCTTAGGATGTGAGGCATTATCTCGGGATGCAAAGATTCTAGGTAAAAGCCAGATTGAATAGGCCCGCTTGATTTTGGAAGCACATCACGCAGAAAAGAGGAGTAAAAGTTGCATCAGTGAGCCTTCTTGAAGCCTGTACGCAAAAGAGATTGCATACCTGCCAGGGCCCTATAACGTAAAACTATCCCAATATGTTTTTATTCTAATCTCCTGACGTCAAACTTGCGTATAGCCGCCGACGCAAGCGCCGGACGGTAACCCGCAGGATTGTCTGAAGAGATCAATCAAACGCTCTCCTGATTTTTAAAAAGTTACTTTCGTTTGCTTTAGAAACGAATAACATTGCCTACATTGAGCGGCTTGTCTTGTCTAATTAGCTGACAAGAGGCGACGCGCGCGCTCAAGTGGAGAGGGATTCGATGGGACCGAGCCAATGCACTGAAAATCGCTTGCGTATGAAGAGGGTATTGCCAGCGGCTGCGATTGGTCCGCTTGCCCTTATCTTGCGGTGCCTGGTCTAAAATCGCGGTGCATGCAACGGAAGGTTAAGAGTGCTGCTGAAACGGACCTTCAGCAAAGAAGTCGTAAACGTCCCCAAAGTGCTCAAGAACGTTGTACGGACACGCAAGAAGTTTAATTGTATGCAAATAAACCCATGCTCTTCGGCAGGCGCAAGTAGCCAGTGTCTCAGCGATCGGCGCCAGACATCTTTTACTCATTTTGGAACGTGGCATCCTGTGGCTATTCAGAGGAACATGCCCTTTTTTTCGGCATAATTATGCTTCTTTAGCGCGTAGATGTCTCTTTGACGCGCTGAGTTTTAGCGGCTTTGTGACGCCGCGTGACAGACAGGTGAAGTGGCTGCAGCCTTAAATCTTTTGACCAATCATCATCACCATTATCATCATCATCATCAGCCTATTTTATGTAGACTGCAGGACGAAGGCCTCTCCCTGCGATCTCCAACTACCCCTGTCCTGCGCCAACCGATTTCAACAAGCGCCCGCAAAGTTTATAATTTCGTCGCACCACCTAGTGTTCTGCCGTCTTCAGCTGCGCTTCCCTTCTCTTAATGCCCATTTTGTCAGACTATTGCTCCAACGGTTATCTAATCTGCGCATTACATGATCTGCTCAGCGACATTTTTTTTTTCTTAATGTCTATTAGAACATCCTCTATACCCTTTTGCTCTCTGATCCAAACCGTTCTCTTTCTGTCTCTTAAAGTTATGCCTAGCATTCTTCGTTCCATCGCTCTTTGCGGGACCTGAACTTGTTCCCAAGCTTCTTTGTCAGTCTCCAAGTCTCTGCCCCATATGTCAGCATCGGTAAAATGCACTGATTGTATACTTTCCTTTTCAATGATATCGGTAAGCTCACAGTCTGGAGCTGACGATGCCTGCCGTGTGCGATCCAACATATTTTTATTCTTCTGCGAATTCTCTTCCAATGGTCACGGTTCCCTGTGATTAGTTGACCTAGGTAAGCGTACTCTCTCCCAGACACTAGAGGCTGACTTGCGATTTTGAACTCATGTTCCCTTGTCCAGTTATATATCATTATCTTTCTCTTCTGCATATAAATATTCAGCCCCACTCTTACGATCTCCCTCTTAAGATCCTCAATCATTTGTTGTAACTCGTTCACAGCGTTGCTGAATAGGACAATGTCATCGGCAAGCCGAAGGTTTCTGAGGTATTCGCCGTCGATCCTTAGTCCTAAACCTTCACAGTTTAATAGCTTGAATACTTCTTCCAAGCACGCTGTGAATAGGATTGTAGAGATTGTGTCTCGTCGTCTGACCCCTTTCTATATAGGTATCTTTCTATTTTTCTTGTGTAGAATTAAGGTGGCTGTGGAATCTCTGCAGGTATTTTCCAGCGTACTTACGTAAGTGGTCTGTACTCCTTGATTACGCAATGCCTCTATGACTACTGGTATCTCTACTGAATCAAATGCTTTTTCGCAATCTATGAAAGCCATATAGAGTGGTTTATTGTACTCTGCGGATTTCTCAATAACCAGATTAATGACATGCATGTGACCCGTTGTGGAATATCCCTTCCTGAAGCCAGCCTGTTCCCTTGGTTGAGTGAAGTCCAGTGTTGCCCTTATTCAGTTGGAGATTGTTTTGGTAAATATTGTACATAATACTGGCAGTAAGATAACGGGCCTATAATTTTTCAATTCTTTAATTTATCCCTTTTTGTGGATTAGTATAATATTTGCATTCTTGTTTGCAATGTTTGCAGCCGAGGTCTTATGGCGAAAAGGCGTCGAATCAGAAATAACTTTTTTGTTCGGTCTAGCCTTGCACAATCACTGCGTATGCGTCATATCAGATGGGGAGCTATCGCGGTTTTCGAGATGTCGCCTGACAGACAGGCGAAGTGGTCGTGGTCGAAAAATGTTTTTGACCAGTCGCGGAGGGCTGGTTGCAAAATTGGAATAGGAAAGTTTGGAATAGCTTTATGTTATAGCGCCCCTTGCCACTCTTGTGGATTAGGCATTTCGTGTTCATATATTGATATCGTGTATTTTTTCATATAGGATCTTCGCATACGTCTGTGTCATATATATTTCTTGTCGCCGTTGTCGAATGAAGAGATAAAAGTAGCGCCTGTCCTGTGAATGACCTTCCTTTCCCATGGTGTGCCTTGTTTGCGCTTTGAAAAATATTTGGCAATTATGCACTACTGGGCTCATAGAACGTTCTGTTAAGCCATAAGTGGTAGTTGCTACTGCTATGGTACTTGGGTGGACTTAGTAGATATTGCTGTAGTATTATATAACTGTTTTGATTTTTGTATCATTCGGACCCTAATTCTATACAATTATTACTTTTCTTCAATTTTTTTCTTCTTTTACTGAGCAAGATTAGCTCTACATTTCAATCTGTTCCGTATTTTCTGTGTTAATTCCAATGTATCGCTCACCCCTGTCTAAATGAATGCTGGCATTCAGACTGGCAGTATTTTCTTAAATAAAATGAATAAAGAAATTCTCTACCTTAGGTAGACGAAGAAGCACCAAAGCATAAGTGCGAACATTGTACTGACATGCCAGGAAATGCTTTTGAAGGCATGCAGCACCTGTCTTATATGCGACCGTACATCGCGCGACCAATTGTTAAGCTTTTCTTAGGGGTGTACCTAACCATATGAATAATAAGTCTCTCGAAGGGCAGCCAAAAAGAACTTCTTTGAGCGAGAAAGCGAACGGTACGATTCGGGTCACTGGCGCCAGTTTAGAAGCGAAAATCGAAGGCGCCTTGAGTCGTAAATGGAGCCAATTATAGGGGGAAAAAGTTACGCTTCTCTGCGTTCCTTAGTTAACGATTTTATTAATTTGTGGATCGCAGTTTCGAGCTCGACATGTCCGTATTTGTGAAACACGGCGGCTCGAACGGCATTCCATTACTCGCTTAGTGGATCAGTAGCGAAGGCTAATTGCAGCGTACCTCTATTTGTGATACGCACACATTGTCGTTGTAGCCGGTCGTGAGGCATCGAATTAAACGAACTTTTCTTGCGGTGAAAGCACGCATTAACGCTGTGGAAGCAGGCGCGGCAGTCGTCACTATATATGATGAGCACACCAATCTCCACTGGCTGAGCCGAAACATGCATGCTGCACCAAACACACGCACACAATCAGCGCTGACGTGGGGTAAACACGTATTAAGCTGTTTAGCTTGCATATGCCCGACATATGCTAACGTGAAGCATAAAAACACCACCGAGAATCGTCGGACATACCTTTAGCCACTGCCTTTTTATTGACGCGTGGCGAAAATACCGTCATGAACTAAACATAACATAGCCCGAATATACCGGGCTAAGTACGGGATTGGGCTCTACGCTGGCCACCAGTGGGCGGGACGGGGTGCATCCTATGAGGCAGCGCCGGCGAACAGTGTCACGGCAGAGGCGTTGACACACCTCGCGCTGCCTTCCGCCTGGGAAACCAAAAAGAAGGGATGTGGGAGGTGCTTGAGGCGGGGCGGCTTCGTCTTCCAGTACACTCTGGCCCACTTTGTTTCGACAACCGTGGCCAGACTCGACTCATTCCAAATTCGTGGTACGACTTGCAGACTCCACGATGGGTCCATGGGCTGTTCTCAGCGAGAAACGAGACGCGGCTGTCACATGCTCCATTCGAAGGACCACATGTTGGGGGCGAGGTCTCGCCTGCAAAAGACAGCGGGGCTACTATGTGTCCGGTCATACCTTACAGCGACGTGCTTTGCTTGGCCAAATTCACAAGCCATGATGATTGAAGTATATAATCTCGAGCATCTTAGAGCACATAATTTAGGGTGCACGGCGCAAACACGCACACGAAAAAAAAAAGAGCGTTACAGGCTGAGTACGGCGCTAAAATTCCGCACGGACATAGGACACGATAACACGTTTCATTTTTTCACGTGTCCCTTGTTTGCGTTTTTTGGGCGATGCTGGGCCTCTGCTTACGATCGGTCATTATTTTTTATTTATTTATTTATTTCACAATACTTCAAGTCATGACAGGCCCAAGCAGGAGTGAGAAATCAAAACATAATTAGTATAAATCGGGATTAAAAATGAATCACGCCATTAGCAATCAAACAGGGTTACATCACTACACATACAATACGTACTTGGTAACAAGCAAAAGAGAAAACTAAAACAGCAATTTTTCCATGGTCGTTTGAAAATCAGTCTCCTCAAACATGGTTTTAGGAAGAGCGTTCCAGTCAGAAATTGTCTAGGGAAAAACTGTGTTTAAATGCATTCGTTTTAGCAAATATCGGTTTCAGTGCATGGTCATGATGCATGATGCAGTGCATGATGCATGGTCATGGTCAGTCATAGCAGTAATAATGTGTGTTCACGTGCGTCCCTGTCTACTTTGCGTTTCAGTGTTGTAGGAAAGCCCTGGAACAGAATTCGACACTGCTCTCCTGTACGTCCATTGATGTAGATAAGCTATGTCGCCTGTTGAAGCTTTGCCTAAAAAAACACATACGTCTTCTATGACAAGCGTTTCTACAGGCAAGTCTTCGAAACTGCCATGGGTGCTTCTGCTTCCGTTGTGTGCGCCAACTTCACCTTGGAGGCTATAGAACGTTCAGTGTTGTTGTCATTCAACCCTGTTCCCAAGTTCCTTCGCGCGATATGTTGACTACTGCTTCTGTATAATTCGCAGCACATACATTACAAGGTTACCTGAATTCATTGAAGCCGATCATCTACTTCACAGTGGACCAAGGAGAAAGTAGCCGCATCGCATTTCTTGATGTTTTCATGGTACAAACCGCCATAGCCTATGCCACACTGGATCATCGTAAGCATACACGCACGATTGTGTACCCCGATTTTTTTCCGTTAACCCCACTGAACTCAAACACTCGGTCATCTCATTCCTATTAGACCGCGCTTTCCGTTTTTGCTTGAGTCCTTCAAGGCGCAAAGGACAGTTGATCTGGGTACGGGAGGACCTGACCAGTCATTACAACAGATTCAGTCAATTCCTTCAACTGCTAAGGGAGCGAGAGTGTCGCGCCTCAGCGCCCAACGACTACGGGGCACGCAAGAAAAACAAACGCACGGTCATCCCGTATGCACGAGCCGTGAGAGTCGATATGGCCAGAGACGCTTAGGTGGCACATGTACCTTGCCGGAGGATACGCGGTCAACTGGTGCGCGGAAAGGGACCCTCAGAAAGATCCAACTAGCCGTGTGTCGTGTATAAAGCCCTGTGCAAAGAATGTGACGCAGCGTACATGACTGAAAAGGCGCCTAAAGCAGCATAAGTACCACGTCGCGAAAGGCAACTCAGTTTGACTCATTACTTGAACGCCATGCGAAAACAGGATGTTCGAGAGAGTGGCCCTCGGCGTCCATTATTGCAAAGTAACGCTATTACTTTCGCGATTACTATTAGAATCATTACACATGCAGACCGATATTCAGCTCCTTTCCCTGTGTTTTCTTCGTACTCGTCCTTGTGCCCTTTTACAGTTTCAAGATGCAAGGGATCCAATTAGCCCTGTTGTCCATTCTGTTACATATGCAAACGAAGCGCCAAGCGATTAACAGGACAAGCGGAAATTTACTCGAAATCTACACACGCGCACTTGTCCATCTCGCCTAAACTTAAACAAGAGTCATGGAGCTTACTGTCATTGTGGAGGAACGCATACGGGCCTCGGAACGCAAAGTTTTTGCATTCTCATTAGAGACTTGGGGAGTGTTTGTTTTAATTTGCTTACTTGAGCAGAATGCCAGGGCAAAAAAGCCAACTGAAAACAACCAACGCCATTTCAAAAAAAATCATCAGCGGTTAGGATACTCCCAAATGCGAAATTTGAGCGCAGCGGTTCAGGTGTTTTGAATGCGCGTTACACTGAGGCAAAGGCTTTGGCCAGCAACGCTGAGCCTCTGCTAGTGCAGAGTGTTAAGCAGTGGCAGAAGACAAGGCACTTCCATCCGCTGCGTCTCCCAATGTTCAGAAAAAAAAAGAACCCGGGTGCATGTGGCTCGCGCGGGGCGCATTTTCTTGCGGAGGTGGTGGAGGCGAAGTATCGCATGCGCAGTGGGTCGTCGCCGCGGGGCATATCTCGTACAGCTTTCAGCGTTCTTCCTTACCCTTCCAGCATACTGTCCTCCTTCGCTTTCGTCCTCATGGTAGTGTTGCATCCTCCTCCTTAGCTTTCCTCATCGTATTAGCCTGCCTCTCGTCTTTCTTTCATCCCCCGCTGCGCTCCGCGTTCACTGTTTCATGTTTCGCTGCGCTCATTCGCTCGGTTACAAGGGACGCCGAGGCATGCCGACGCTCAACGCTGAAACATGCTCCTAAGAAATGCGCTCTAAAGATTCCGGTGGAAGCCATCGTACGCTGAATGTCTGTGCTAATATTGACGCGAAGTAAGCAGCCCCCAACAGGCACTGATCCCCAGAGAGAAGACGACGAAGGGCGCAGTTGTGCCCCGAGATTTTTGGGTGTCTGCCATCATTAAAAGAAGGCTGTTCTGTTTTGGCGAGCCCGTCTTAGTTATCTGTGTGACATTTTACTGGTGGAGGGGCGGGGTACATGCTACCACTGCCGGAGACGCAGTGTACCCCTGACACGTCTACAGAAGAGGTTACCTCTGTACACGTACGTACCAGCCGCCATCTGCAAGGGCTCCAACCTGAGCACGGTCTTTTCACCGAGCTTATCCAGACGATGAAACCGAGCCCACCGCCTCCTGCTGCGGCTGTCCTGCCAACACAGTTCATTATCAACCAGCCGCCGGCGCCGATTGTATTCTACGGAAGGGCTACTGAAGACGTGGAAGATTGGCTAGAGCATTTCGAGTGTGTCCCCGAATGCAATGGACGGAACGAAGACCGCAAGCTGCGCAACGTGTACTTAGCGTTCCTAGACTCGGCGAGGACGTGGTTTTATAGCAATGAAACGGCATTGTGTTCATAGGGCGAATTTCGACGACAGCTTAGCGCCACATACTCCAACACGGACAGGAAAGAGAGAGCGGAGTTGGCAATACAGGCAGTATTCCAAGCCCCCAACGAGAGCCTCACCACATATACTGTAGACGTGGCTCGGCTTTTCAGACGAGCGGATGCCTTAATGGCCGAAGACACGAAGGTCCGATATCTCATGCGAGGTGTGACGCAAGAGATTCTGCTGGGCTTATTCGAAATCCACCGACAACACTTGCGAATTTCCTTGCTAAAGCAACAGCAATGTAAAGGGCCATTCGACAGCGTGCCAGACAATACGACCGCAATGTGATGGCACTTTTGAACAGCCCCCTACCATGACTTAGGGAAACTACCTTGATCACCTGCATGAAATGATCAAGGCTGTAGTACGAGAAGGGCTCCTGAAACTACAGGTAACCGACGCAAGAGATTCTGCTGGGCTTATTCGAAATCCACCGACAACACTTGCGAATTTCCTTGCTAAAGCAACAGCAATGTAAAGGGCCATTCGACAGCGTGCCAGACAATACGACCGCAATGTGATGGCACTTTTGAACAGCCCCCTACCATGACTTAGGGAAACTAGCTTGAGCACCTGCATGAAATGATCAAGGCTGTAGTACGAGAAGGGCTCCTGAAACTACAGGTAACCGACGCGCCAACAGCCTGAATTTCTGTGGCAGAGATAGTGCGCGACGAGATAAGGCAAGTCATCCAAGCTCCTGAGCGCTACGAGGTCCCACAAATGCGGGAGCCAGTCCGAATGACTTATGCGGAGGCGGTACGACGACCGTCACTGCACGGCCCCACAAACTTCATTCGCCCCACCGAACAAACGGATGTAGCATTCAGGCGTCGCAGTCCACCATCCATCGAGAAGTCGAGGCTCCGGAAAATCGACGTCTGGCGGGCTCCTAACTTCAGGCCCCTATGCTTTCATTGCGGAGAGGGTGGCCACGTCTACAGGATGTGTCCCTATCTGCTCGGGGGTCTCTCTGGGTTCCCTCTAAGTGTTCCCCATCCACGACCTGGTGAGCACCCTATGGAGATAAAGAACTTCATCGCACGTCATGATAATTCATTCGAGCAGCGAAGGCACGAGCCCCGTTTTTGTCGCCCGCTCGATACCGATTGCTCAGTTCTGTGTTGCCACGAGACGCTCGTAGGCATCGTTTGCCCAGCCCAGAAACCGGAAAACAGAGTCAAGCGACCTACGGAGTTGAGGCCGCTGACGCCGAGCGCATGAAATATCCTCCATCCCGAGGAGAACGAAGAAACGAACAGACGTTCAGGCGCATTCCGGTGATCAAAGACAAGTTGTAACGTCGGACATAGTGGTTACCATAGACGACGAAGTCACTGCTTTAATTGTAATTGACACTGGTGCGGACAGCTCGGTTATGAGCAGAGAGCTTGCGTCAAAGTTAAGGAAAGGTTTTACACAGTGGATTGGATCGCAGATCCGTACTACTGGAGGTCATATACGAATTCCCGTGGGCAGATCTACTGCTCGAGTAAATATTCGCGGATTTACGTACGTTGGGGTTTTGATTATTCTGTCCAGGTGCTCGAGAGACTTGATATTCGGCATGGACTTTCTAGAGGCGAATGAAGCCATAATTAACCGTGAAAAATCGAGTGTGACGTTCTCTACGGCGAAAGCCATAGCAGGCGACGCTGGCAACGAGAACCACACCCAAAACGTCTTGCGGATTATCGATTACAGCATAACCGTACTTCCAAGAAGCAGCCCACTGACCCTGGTAACGCGCGACCCATTCGACGGCTATGAAGGCATCGCCTAGGCAAACATTCCGTTAATGTTTGAACGGAACATCTGCATTGCATGGGGCCTTATTCATCTACAGAACGGACACTTATTAGTCCTGAGGACCAACTTCAGCAACGAATATCAGCACTTACGCCAAGGCACAGCTGTTGCTTTCCTCCATGAAATGGCTGCCCTCACGGATGTCGCCTCGCTCGGAACTGCTTGGCCTAATTCATTGGAAGCAGTCAACCTGAGCGATCGCATTCAGATTAACTCGGGCTTATCGGTAGGTCACAAACAGCCACTACTCGACCTTGTCAATGACTTCTCTGCCTGCTTCTCTACGGAGTCTAAAGTACGGCGCACCTGCGTTGCGAAACATCGCATTCCTACGGACGAGTAAGCACACCCCCTTTGCCAACATCCGTAACGCGTTTCGGCTACGGAAAGGGAGGTGATAAAGCGCCAGGTTCATGACATAATAAATGATCATGTGGTTCGGCCGTCCTTAAGTCCATGGGCGTCCCCCGATGCACTAGTTGAAAATGAGGACAATACACAACGCTTCTGTGTAGACGATCGACGTCTTAACCGTGTCACCAAACGCGACGTTTGTCCGCTGCCACGGATCCACGACGCTCTGGACCGTCTACGCCATGCCAAATTTATCACCTCTTTGGATCTTAAGTCAGGGTACTGGCAGATCGAAGTAGATGAGCGTAACCGCGAAAAAACTGCATTTGTGACGCCTGATTATTTCTATTTAGAGTCCCCCCCCCCCCCCCCCATTCGGCCTGTGTTCCGTACCTGCCACATTTCAGCGGATGATGGACACTGTTCTCTCGGGACTGAAATGACAGACGTGCTTAGTATACTTAGACGATGTTGTGGGGGTTTCTAGTGCGTTTGATGAACACTTAGAACGACTCAAGCTCGTACTTATCGCAATCAGCAAAGCAAACCTGGCTATCAAGCCTTAGAAATGTAATTTTGGCTTTCAGGAGCTCAAGTTTATCGGACGCGTAGTCAGCCCCCGCGGTGTTCGGTCAGACCCCGGGAAGTTTGCTACTGTCACAGAGCATATTAGGCCTTTGTGCTTACTAGTGTCGTTTTGTCGCCGGATTTTTGAGGAGTGTTCAACCATTAACGAGATTAGGACGCCGAGATGTACACTTCGAGAGGACGGACGAGCAACAAGCAGCATTTACAGAATTGTGGAAGCTACTGCAAACAGCCCCCGTACTCGCTCATTTCGACAAGAAGGCTGACAAAGAAATCCACGCAGACGCCAGCAACTTGGGTCTCGGTGCGATACTTGTCCAGTGGCAAGACGGCGCCGAATGAGTAGTAGCCTACGCGAGCCGTAGTCTGATAAAGACGCAGGTCAACTATTCCACGGCTGAAAAGGAGTGTCTCGCCGTCGTTTGGGCCATCGGCAAGTTCCGACCCTACCTGAAGGGCCGCCCTTTTCGAGTACCAAGTGATCGCCACTCACAGTCCTGGCTTGCAAGTCTTGGGGACCCTTGAGGCCGCCTCGCTCGTAGGAGCCTCCGCCTTGAAGAGTATGACGTCACCGTGGTTTATTGACCCGAACAGAGGCACCGTGACGCCGACTGCCGCTCACGTGCGGCTGTATCTTTCATGCCAAGTGATTTAGAGCGAGAATTCCCGTTTCTTGGTGTGTTAGACACTGTCGAGATGGCTGACCTCCAACGTGCAGATAGTACGTTGCTTCCCCTCATCCTATACCTCCGGGTAACCGACGTTGTTGTCCCACGACCGATGTCACAAGGGCTGACTTCTTATTGCCTCCGCAACAACGTTCTCTACAAAAAGAACTTCGCAAACAGCCAAGGAACGTTACTTCTCGTCGTCCCAGTGTCAATGCGCGAAGAAGTGTTGCAAGTATGTGATGACGACCCGTGTGCTGGACACTTAGGCTTCGCCAGGATGTTAGCGCGCTTAAGCCAGTAGTGTTACTGGCCGTGGCTGTTCTCGTCCGTTCAGCGCTACGTGAGGAGCTGCCGTGATTGTCAGCGGCGCAAGGTTCCACCTTTGAAACCTGCTGGTCTTCTGCAACCCGTGGACTTTCCTCCAGCACCGTTTCAACAGGTTGTAATTGATCTTCTCGGTCCATTCCTTACGTCGTGCGCAGGCAACAAATGAATAGTCGTCGCAACGGACTACCTAATGCAATACGCAGAAACAAAACCTATACCATGCGGAACATCTACACAAGTCGCCATGTTTTTTGTCCATGACATCGTATTACGTCACGGGGCCCCTTCCGTCTTAATAACCGATCGAGGCACGGCTTTCACTGCTGAAATAATACAGGAGATCGTCACACTGACCCGCACCGAGCATCGGAAAACTACGGCCTATCACTCACAAACTAATGGACGTACGCAGCGCCTCAACAGAACTATCGTCGATATGATCTCGATGTACGTTGGTGTAGAGCACAAGTTCTGGGAACAAATTTTACCGTACGTGAGATTCGCATACAATACGGCTGTTGAGGAAACCACCCGATTCATACCATTTGAACTGGTTTATGGGCGCTGCGTAACAACACCTTAAGACGCCATGCTCCCGGTCGACAACGAAAACAGAAGCACTCATGCTGACGACATCGTCCAGAAGGCCGAAGAAGCTCGACAGCTTGCTTGCAACCGCGTCAACCTCCAGCAGAGTACTGACGCTCGCCACTACAACAGTGGTCCAATCAACAACCAGTATGAACCCGGCGACTACGTTTGTGTCTGGACAGCCATCCGCCATCGGGTCTGTAGGAAAAATTCCTGCGTCGAAACGTTGGCCCGTACAAGATCGCCAGGCGACTCAGCGACCTGAACTACGAGGTAGTGCCTCAGAGCACTACTCTGAGCTCGAGCAGAGATTTTCCCTGTATCACAGATCAAACCGTACTACGCCCGCGAAGACGTGTCCGTCTGATGGACTTTCTCCCGCGCCCTCTGTCGCCCTATACTCCCACCGATCAGCGACCGGGACGGTCGCTTTTCACGTGTGAAATAATGACGTGTCTTAGGCGACGCACTACGAGTTCCGATCCCAAGTAGTCAGCTGCCCACTACACATACCAATCGCCAGAGAGAAGACGACGAAGGGCGCAGTTAGGCCCCAGGGTTTTTTGGGTGTCGGCCGTCATGAAAAAAAGGCTGTTCTCTTTTGGCAAGCCCGTCTTAGACACTGTCAGAGACGGACTACCTTCATACTGTCACAGCCTGTATACTGTCAGTGAGAACTCGTGACAGTATCGCTAATAATGAAGCACTGTAGCAGCACATCTTAATGCTACCGCCAAAACGGGCCATGAATGGGGCTTGTATACAGCTTGGATTCCCTTTCGCACTTGCCACTGGACACACGGTGCTATATCGCCGCTATGCCGTGAAGTACGTGCGGGGCGCGTGCGTAACTATATATTTTTGTTTGAGTTGTCTAAATATAAATGACGCGGGTTCGATTCCGCTTGCACCAGAAAACGTGAAAGCATTTCTGCGGTCATTGAAGAGCGGCACGTACCGTGTAACCAAAGTTGATGTCAAAAAGGCTCACTGAGAAGCGGCACATACCATGTGGCGCCCAACCAATGACCCAAGGTGAAGTTGAAGATAGTCGCATTGAAGAGCAGTAACACCCAGTTGCGTTGCACATATCCAGGTACCCAAATTGGCGCGAAAGATGTCCTCTAAGAGCTGCGCGTACCCTGTGCCACAAGCCCAGTGATCCAAAAATGGTCGAACGAAGTTGGTATACGAACAGCAAATACCCAATGTTATATATTGACCAGCCAAGTTCGCATCACCGTTTCTTTCAAACCCGGTTCCATCATATCGGCAGCCCGATGCTATACCCATTAGACCATGGGCTACCTGACCTGGTGCACTATAGGTTATCGGGAGAAATGTTAGCGACATACATAGAACATACATACATACATAGTTGTGGAAGTGAAGTCTCGCAGCACAACAAAGTGGTTACTTCAATGGCTGTTTCTGTGGCAGATGGTCAGGGCTTCATTCCCAACGGGGCCCCGAGCCAACTGAGCAGGAAACCCAGTGAGCTGGCTCGAGAGGCACAAAGCTTCATCATCATCATCATCATCAGCCTGATTACGCCCACTGCAGGGCAAAGGCCTCTCCCATACTTCTCCAACTACCCCGGTCATGTACTAATTGTGGCCATGTTGACCCTCCAAACTTCCAAATCTCATCTGCCCACCTAACTTTCTGTCGCCCCCTGCTACGCTTCCCTTCCCTCGGAATCCAGTCCGTAACCCTTAATGACCATCGGTTATCTTCCCTCCTCATTACATGTCCTGCCCATGCCCATTTCTTTTTCTTGATTTCAACTAAGATGTCATTAACGCGCGTTTGTTCCCTCACCCAATCTGCTCTTTTCTTATCCCTTAACGTTACACCTATCATTCTTCTTTCCATAGCTCGTTGCGTCGTCCTCAATTTAAGTAGAACCCTTTTCGTAAGCCTCCAGGTTTCTGCCCCGTACGTGAGTACTGGTAAGACACAGCTGTTATACACTTTTCTCTTGAGGGATAATGGCAACCTGCTGTTCATGATCTGCGAATGCCTGCCAAACGCACCCCAGCCCATTCTTATTCTTCTGATTACTTCACTCTCATGATCTGGATCAGCAGTCACTACCTGTCCTAAGTAGATGTATTCTCTTACCACTTCCAGTGCCTCGCTACCTATCGTAAACTGCTGTTCCCTTCCGAGACTGTTAAACATTACTTTAGTTTTCTGCAGATTCATTTTTAGTCCCACCCTTCTGCTCTGCCTCTCCAGATCAGTGAGCATGCATTGCAGTTGGTCCCCTGAGTTACTAAGCAAGGCAATATCATCAGCGAAGCGCAAGTTACTAAGGTATTCTCCATTTACTCTTATCCCCAATTCTTCCCAATCCAGGTCTCTGAATACCTCCTGTAAACACGCTGTGAATAGCATTGGAGAGATCGTATCTCCCTGCCTGACGCCTTTCTTTATTGGGATTTTGTTGCTTTCTTTATGGAGGAGTACAGTGGCTGTGGAGCCGCTATAGATATCTTTCAGTATTTTTACATACGGCTCGTCTACACCCTGATTCCGCAATGCCTCCATGACTGCTGAGGTTTCGACTGAATCAAACGCTTTTTCGTAATCAATGAAAGCTATATATAATGGTTGGTTATATTCCGCACATTTCTCTATCACCTGATTGATAGTGTGAATATGATCTATTGTTGAGTAGCCTTTACGGAATCCTGCCTGGTCCTTTGGTTGACGGAAGTCTAAGGTGTTCCGGATTCTATTTGCAATTACCTTAGTAAATACTTTGTACAAAGCACAAAGCTTACTACACCAGCTAAATATGTGTTAGAGAATGCCCGAAGAGCGGATTCCAGTTGTATTCCACGTGTCCTGCTCTTTTAGCCCGTGTGTGACCTGTTTAACTACGTGCGAAGGAACAGGACCAGCAATGGCCCGTCAGGGATGGAATTGACTACATGGTATGCATTGTCAGGAAGAAGCCGGTTCCCACGACACCTTCACGCATTCTTGTCTAAACATTTAAGAAAGAAAACACGATGGTTCTGACTGAAATAAGGACGCCGGCTTTGCTGTTTTCCAAGAAGGAAGACTTTAGGGCAACGTGGTAGCGTCCGTGCGGGCAAAAATTATTGCTCTCCCATAATCGAGAGTAGATGTAGGCTTGGACTGGCTACCGGCGAAGTAGATTGGTTGAAGATGATACTAGCGAGAATTTTAAAGTGGGTTTAGTGCATGTTCGCAGCGTCACACCGCACCATACCACACCACACGACGCGATACAGCGCACTGGTCCATATGGATGCAATTGTTCGCTTTTAAAGGCAGAACTTGATTGCAAGTCTCGTCTCGGTCATCCGGGCTTCACCGGACGCTACCGGGTTGCACCCTGCCGGACGCTATCGGAGCTGCCCTCACGGACCGCTGGCGTTGAAGCGCGTACAGTCAACTGTGTGACAGCACCAAAGGTGATAATGAGAAGACTATCTGCTTTTGAACGTCGCCTATTGCAAATGACAAATAAAACTTCAGCATGCTACAAGTAATAGCTTGAGCGATATTGTGAACAAACATTAGGAAGAACTCGGAAGCAACATTTTTTAATTTGTTTGCGAAGTAACTAGTGTGTGTAATGCGGTCCTGACTGGTTGTCCAGATGTTCTCATTTGAGTGCCTGGATAACGGTTCTTACCTTTGACTCAAGGTAACTTGTAGGAGCCGACAACGAGAGGCTAAAAGCATTTCATGCTTGAAACTATCGAGGAATGAAAATATTGGAGGGAGCATTACATCACGCAACCAGCCTTGGCAAGTAAAAGCTCCAGAAAGCCACAGTGGTGGCCAAATACGTGGCCTCTTGCGTCGAGATCACGGAGCAAGAATTGAGGATTGCTGAGACGTTTGCTTCCCACTAGCTATGCTAGTTTGTATTAAGTGCATGTTTGTTCGGCTGCCCTACCGTGGCTCTGCCTGCAGAGCGGAAACGCTAAAACGTGTGTGTGTGTGAAGTGATTTTAGGAAAGGAAACGGAAGAAATGAGTGCAGCGCCGTAACTGTCTCTCACAGGAGGACACCTCAACAGCACTGCACGGGGGAGGGGGAATGGGAAGAAAAAGATGAAGGAGAGAAAGACAGGTCGAACGTGGCAAGGGGGAAAAAAATGTGAGTGCGGGGCTCAGAGCCGCGCTCTCAAGCGCGTCGCATTACAGTAGTCTAGCAGTGCCGAAAGAGCGTGCTTCACGATGGACGAGTGGGTTGCAGGGAATAGCAGCGCGGTCGCCGTATCGTAAGTCAGTCCCAGTCGCCGATAGACTGTACACAAGTCCGTGCGCTCCACATCGAAGGCAGGGCAGCGAAGTAGCAAGTGGTCGAGCGTCTCCAAATCGGCGCAGTTGCTGCACGCGGGGTCGCCGATCCCCTGCAGCCTGTGCGTTCTAGCAGCCGTCCTGTAGCAGCCGACGCGCAGGCGAAGCACGAAAGAGCGGTCCACCCGGGAGAAGCCCACGCGGGGGAGGAGTCGAAGTGACGCACCCGCGGCGACGCGCTGGTCCGGATGCTGCGCACGGAGCGTTCGCAGAATGGTTGCTTTGGCCACGTCGAAGCCGCTGACCGAGGTAGCGAGGGGGAAGCGCAGGGAGTGAGCCTGCTTTGTGAGAGCGTCCGCGGCTTCGTTCCCTAGCAGACCGATGTGCGCTGGAACCCATTGCAACGCCAAATCGCAGCCCTGGCTGACGAGATGGCGGAGCTTTGAGCCGACGCGCTGCTCCAACGGAGGTCCAAGGTAATCCTTCGCCAGCATACACAGTGCCGCGCGCGAGTCCGAAAGGATCGCGGGAGAAACAACACTGCGCTGTTGAAGCAGATCAGCGGCTAGGTCGATCGCCGCAAGCTCGGCCACCGTCGACGACCACACAACACGAAGGCGGCACTGCCGTGTAGCGCAAATATCCGGCGCCGTGCAGGCTGCAGCACCAGAACCATCACTCGCCACGGAGCCGTCGGTGTAAACGAGCAGCCGGCCCCCTAGGCGCTCGTGTAGCAGTGCGGCCGTTTCCTGCTGCATAGCACAAACAGCTGTTCGACGCTTGGAATTGACGCCTGGCACCGTGGTGTTTACATCGAGTAGCGCGGAGGCGTGCGGCGATACCGGCAGAGGTAGGAATTGCGGCGTCGACGCGACGAGTGCGCTGAACTCCGTGGCACGCTGGCCCATGCCCGAGCCCTCGAGGGTGTGGAGGCGACAAACGAGGCGTTGTCCCTGTGGCGAATGTTGAAGGCGCTCGATGTGGTTCATCGCTTGCTTCCGTGCGCGAAGTGAGGGCGGCCAGTCTCCCGCTTCGGCGAGAGTTGCTCCTACTTGCGAGTTGCGAGGAAGCCCGTAAAGTTGACGAATTACGGTGCGGTGCTCCATGTCGATGGCGTTCCAGTTGGTGGCTCTGGCGTTCGTGAGGGGAAGCGCATAGAGTGCTCGCGTTGTTGCGACGGAGTTGTAAACTCGAAGCGCAAGTTGCGGTGTACAACCACGACCACGGGCGAGCAGGGAGCGTGCGGCGCCAGCCACCTTCTTAGAATTCTTGCAGAGCTGGGAGACGGCGGCGTTAAAGTTGACCCGGCAGTCGATGTCAAGTACGAGATAGCGCACTTTTCTCTGCCACGGGAGGGGTCTTCCGCGCAGCGTGAGACAAGGCAGTTCGAAACGCGCACGAGCACGGGGGTGTACTAACAACGCCTCAGTTTTTGACGCCGAGAGCTGGAGCCCTATGCTGGCGAGATATCCATCGACGGCGTTGATCGCCGACTGCAGGGATTCTCGCACTTGGAAGCCGAGGGCCGTGGGCCCGCACGCGAACAGTGCAATGTCATCGGCGTAGATCGCCACGCGGACTTCGTGGGCTGTCATCTTGGGGATGTAGTTAGGTAGTCTTGCCAGAGCCAAGTTAAAAAGAAATGGGCTGATTACGCTGCCCTGGGGAACCCCGGAGGTCACGCTGCGAGGGGCACTGAGCGAGTCGCCAACTCGCACTCTGAGCGTGCGGTCACTGAGAAAGGCCGCGATGTAGTCAAAGAGGCGGCCGGTGACACGTAGCTCACGGAGGGCTTGAATGATGGTGGTGTGAGGGAGACAATCAAATGCTCGTTGCACATCGAGCAGCACGAGATATCCGGCTTCTTGGCGACTTGCTGCGTGCTCTAGCGTAGCCACGACGTCCGCGAGCGAGTCAGCTGCTGAGCGCAGTCGCCGGAAACCACTCTGTTCTGGGGCGAAAGCGTCGAGGGCGGAGGCAATCCACTCAAGGCGGCGCAAAGCCATGGCCTCCAGAGTTTTGCCGGCTACCGAAGTAAGCGGCACTGGGCCATAGGAGCTGACGCTCGTGGCAGCTTTGCCGCGCTTGAGAATAGGGACGACGATCGCCTCTTTCCAGTCAGCAGGAATAATGCCACTGCGCCAGACGCCATTGAAGGCCTCGAGTATGGAAGGGAGCTGCGCTGCATCGACGTTCCTGAGGACCTGATGAGTTAGTCCGTTGGCACCAGGCGCTGAGCGTCGTTTACGCGTGTTCAAAACAATGCGCAACTCACTGAGGGTAAACTCGGCCGAGCAAAGCACCTCTACGTGCTCCAAGATTGCCCTCGTAGGAAAGTAGCGCAGGGGAGCGAGGAGTTCAGCCTTGTTGTGCGGCGGTAGTTCGCAGGGTGCACTGACGGGGCGCACAGACGGTGGCGGTGGAGCGAAGGCATCGGCGAAGAGTTCGGCCAGTTGCACTGTGCTCAAGCCCGTAGCCACCGCGATGGAGAGTGCAGGATGGCGAGGGACCTTGGGACGGAGGAGGGAAGCGAGAATGCGCCAAGGGCGCGACTTGTCGTGAGTGTCCTCCAATGACACGCAGAGACTTTGCCAGCTCTGATTGCGGCACTGCCTGGCGTGACGGCGACACGCAGCGTCCAGGCGGTTGTATAAAGTCCAATGCTCCACCTTGTCGCTCTTGATGGCACGGCGTTCGGCGCGACGACGGGACAGCGCGCAGATTGAGAAGCTTGATATCGGGGACCGGCGTTCCAACAGGCACCGCGCACGATTTTGTAGCGGCATCCAAACACCTCGTAAGATGCGTAAGAAAGTTTGTATTCGCCGGAGGGGGTATGGCACAGAGGGACCGAAAATGGGACCAGTCCGTGACGCGGTGCGTACATGTCCGCGTGCGGTTCAGGCCGAGCGGGTCGAGAGAGATCGGATAGTGATCCGACCCCTGCGTGTCAGGGCTGCGAACCCACTCGTAGTGGCATCGCTCACTCACGAGCGACAAGTCTATCGCACTCTCGTGTACCCTCCGACGCACAAAAGTGGGACTTCCGGTGTTGATGATTAGCAGGCCCGAAGCATGGATGGAACTCAGCAGGTCCCTGCCGTTCGGCTCACTGTGGGCGCTGTCCCACGCCGTGTGGTGGGAGTTGAAGTCACCGCACACGACAGTCACCACCGATGCGCGCGGTGAGGCTCTCGATGAAGGTGGTATCCCACCGTCGTACGGGTTGCACGTACACGCTGGCGACACAAGTGTCGCCCCCCCCAACGCGCACAGTCACAGCCACACACTCTACGGAGGTGGGTACAATGTCGGCCACACGAACGACGGCTTGGGCAAGACGCGCACGGATGTAAATAGACGCGCGGGAGCGACCGGGTGGATGGAGCGGATCACAGCACTGCACGTTGGCGCAAGCCCGTAACTCGCAGGTGGTCGCACTGTGGTATCCCACAAATCCCGGAAAGTTGCACTCCCCGTCGCGCGTGTATGTCTCTTGCAACGCGAGCACGTCGTACTCGTGCAGAAGTAGGTGTTGGGAAAGTTCGGCGTGTCGTCGGCGCAGCGAGCGCACGTTCTACTGCAGGATGCGCGGCCGACGCTTTGCTGTGCGACTAGCCATGGTGATTGTGTTGCTGTTGATATGCCACTGCCTGCAGGCAGATGGCCCGGAGCGGATGGTCAGCTGGCAGCAAGGTTCTGACTGCTTGCATGGTGAGCAGCAGGTTTTCTACCAGCTGATCCATAGTAGTTTGGGCGGGTGGAGCAGCAGTATCCTGTGTCTGCTGGCGTTGAGAGGCACGAGGGGCTGGTACCGGATGCCTAGGTGCAGGACTGGGGCCCTTCAGCACGCTCGCATAGGACCGCGCCGAAGATGAGGACTGCTGTGGCTCTGCCCTGACAGCACGCCTCGACAATGCCGAGGTGGAGGAAGCCATGATGGTGGCCACCTCCCGTTCTTCCTGCCATTTGGGGCAGGCGGGAGTGTCGGCCCTATGGGGGCCCCCGCAGTTCCTGCAGCGAACTTTCTCGCAGGCGGCGCCCTCCGCGTGGCTTTTGCCGCAGGAGATGCAGTCGGTCGGCCATCTGCAGGACTCCAGCACGTGCCCGAAGCGGCCGCACTGCCGACATTGCACTGGACGGGGCCTGGCAGGTCTCACCCTGAACCCGAGCTTGAAAAGGCGCACGTGTTCAGGGGGGACCGGTCCCGCGAATCGGATGGTGATGGTGCTCTCCTCCCTCGTTGCCGACTGCACGGGGACGCTCGACTCGATGGCTCCCAGCAGGTCTGTGTCCGCGGGTAACCCGACCACCCCGTGCAGGAAGCCGGTGCTCTTGCCGCGCTCGGCTGGCAGTCGGGCAGTCACTGGAATTCCGTGCAGCTCAGTGACCGCCAGCAGCTCCTCCAGGCACTCCCGGGTGATAGTATCGGCGGCCACGATGTTGCGCTTATGGTGAACGCGAACCACTGCAACACCGGGCCGCGAAGAGAGGGTTGCAGCGAGTGAGAGGCGCGGTGCTCCTCGGAAGGTTCCGCCGGGCGCCGAGGGACGGAAGAGCACCGTACCGACGACCGCGGGGTCAACCGGGAGTGCAGCAGTCTCCAGGGCTCGTGCACGGCGCCGGTCCCTCTTTGATTGCACCAGCGTGAAGTCGTACGTGGTGGACTCGCGGGCGGATGGTGTCACTCTCTGTACTGCGGCTGTAGGCACACTGGAGGTGACCAGGGTAGCGGGTGGGCGCCGCGAGTCGTCCGTTGCCCCGGGAGACGAACGGGAAACATGGGCAGGCTCCTTCCTCTTTTTCTGCCTCTTCTTCTGCCCCTTTGGCTTCGGCCGCGAAGCAGGCTGGCATGGTTGGTCCTTCAGGAACCGCGCCGCGGGGTGATCAGGGCCCTGATGTGACGAAACAGTGGGTGTTGCGTCCGTCAGCTCCATCTCGTCGGCAGCGCTTTCGTTTGTAGCTGGTTCGCTAGCAGACGCTGCAGTGGACGCGCCGCCATCAGGAGCAGACGGCGCGTTGAGGATGGTTCCGGGCGCGCCCTTGCTCTGAGGGGCCGCGGAGGCGGCGGCTGTAGACTCGACGGGATGTCGAGAGGTGTTGCTCGCCCTTCCTGGAGGGCCTCCGTCTTGGGCGGCAGGCGGAGAGGAGGTGGAGGCTGTTTCGCCCGATTGTGGGGAAATGGCGCTGCCGTGGTCCGGTTGCTGCACGTGGCAGCTGGCTGCCGTGTGCTGCTCCGGGCTGGAGGGAGAGCTCGACGGCTGCTTACGTCGCCCGGTTGGCTCCTCGTCCTCGCTCTCCCTCTCGCGGGCGCGTTTCCGGGAGCTGGACATATCCATGTCCTCGTCGTCGGAGGGGGGGAGCGGGACCGAAGCATGGGGCTCTTGTACTGGGTGCCCGTCCTGGAGAGGCTTCGAAGCGGTAGTAGGCAGGGGGGCATCCACAGGGAGATCGAGCGTGGCGGCCCGTTGACTGAGCCACTGGCCCAGCATACGAGTGGCACGAAGTTCCAGGTCCTCCCTTGCCCGGAGTTCGTCGAGGGATGCAGGGCCGAGTGTCACCAGGCTCAAACTGGCATGGCGACGGTGGCCAACGCGTGGCGGGCGCTCTCCGGGCGAAGCGAAAACCATCTTGGCCCGAGACTTCAGAGCGACACGCAGCCTAGCATATCTTCCGCGAAAACCGAAACGCTAAAACCAATAGCGCACTTGAACATGCGACCACGTGTTGGGCCGATATGTTTCGCTTCAGTCGCGTGTGGTATGCTCCTTCCTATCTTTTTTCTTCCTCCATAGTTAAAAAGATGCAACTATCCGTCATCGGCGGTAGAAGAACACTTATATCGCAACAGGTTTTTTGTCAGCTTGCGGGACATGCGTCTCTAAGAACACCTGTGCCGCTCCCTCGAAGCTCAGCCTCAAAGAAACTTCGACGCGAACTCGTTAATCCGAGGACGCTGATAAGAAACGCTCACTCGCCAAGGTTACTTCGCAAACCACCGTGAAAAATGATGCCGCAAAAGTTCGAATGTTTCCTTCGCGACAACGTGTCAAAACGCTGCCAGCACGAAAGTGCGGGTTGTGCCCTCTGCGGTCGAGCGTTTCGTGCACGCTCCGAGTGCCCAGCACGGAACTCGGTCGGGAAGTCTCGCGGAAAGAAAGGTTGTTTTTCTGAAGTTTGTCGTTCTACAAAGTCAAAACACGCCAAGCTTAGTGCCATCGAGCATCACGCTCTGGAGTTACCTGCCAAAGCTAGGTTCGGGGATGTCGCGGTCGACAATTACATAATTCAAAGTAGACTGAGGAGCTGAGGTTTCTGCAATCCCAAGTCCCTTGCCTGGAATCCTGGATGAGCTTGACAACATTTGTACAGTCTTGACAAGACCTGGAAGCCAACCTCTTCGTGTACGGGGCTCGTATCTGGCTGTCTATTTTGAAGGAAAACAAGCTCTAAGCGTCTTTTCATCAGTGAGTCCGTTTTTGTACCATTACTTTTTCTACTGGATATTCAGGCCCTTGAGGTCGTCAAACTGCTTGGTGCCGTGAACACCCCTGTGCCAACGCTCCGTGCCGAACTGTTGCGCGGCCTCCGCACACTCCGCGACGAGTACACAATACGCCTCAAGCAAGGCGCTGTACCATTCTCATTGAGTGCCCTTCCACGGATACCTACCCGCTGCGTGAAGTCGTTTGACAAAGACCTGGAGAAATTTGAAGGCGACATTTGTCGTATTGATAAGCCAACTCCGTTCCGTGCCAGTCTGGTAGTGGTAACTAAGACCAAGAGAAATTAACGTCTGTGTGCGACTGTGCGTCACTGCAACCACTTGTCCATCTATATTTTGTGATTGTATAATTGCCATATTTGACCGATAATTTTTCGTATATGCAATCACTTGTGTCTCTACCCACCGCTTATGTAATACTCCGATATTGGGGGCCTAAAAGTAATAAAAGTGAAGTGTGTTGGCCTCACTCGACGGAACCAGGTGGTTCTCAGAGAGCGTCACAATATACCTACCGTCGAACAAGTCCTTAGTCTCCTCGTTGATGCAGCTCGTTTTTCGAAGTTGGATGCGACTGCGGGTCTTCACGAAGTCAAGCTGTTGGCGGACTCTCAAGAACTGACAACGTTCATCGCATCTTTTGGTCACCGCCGTTTCTGCCGACTGACCTACTGCATCACGTCTTATGAACTCACGATGGCCAGGATGGTGTTCCCATGATTGATGTTGTTCTTGTGTTTGGACGTAATAAGCATGAACATAATGCAAAGCTTGAGCAAGTATTTACTCGTCTTGCAATTGCACGCATCACTTTAAACAGAGAGATGTTGCTTTGGATTCTGCGAAGTCTCATTCCTAGGCGTCATTGTCTGAGCACTAGGCGTCAAGGCAGATCCAGGCAAGATTGGAGCAGCCCATGCAATGGTACTTCCCACAGACCTTGCAGGTTTCATACATCTACTCGGGACGGCAAATCATCATTGTAGGCTAATACCCCGTGTCTCGGGAACCACTGCACCGATACGCACGCTGTAAAACAAGAATACTAGCTAGACTTGGGAACATCGATGGGAAGCAGCATTCATGAAAATCAAGAAACTTCTTACGCCCGATCGTTGCTTGGCCAACAACCAGTAATCTTGTGCCACAACAGTCGGCTGATTCCAGCTTTTTCGACTTGGCGAGCGCTGTTGCAATCTCAACCATGTGGTGAACGCAGGCCCATAGCCTTTGCCTCAAAGTCAATGACCACCATATAACAAAAATACAGGCAAACAGAAAAAAGTGGCCTTGGGTACTGCATGGGTCATCCAGATGTTGGACGAGTTCATCAGAGGCATCACATTAACTGTAGAAATTGGTCACCTTCCTCCCGTTTCATTGTTTCGAAATTAGAAAGTGATGTGCTTATTCCTAGGATGCAAAGGCTCAGGCAAAAGACAATGTCCCATCAGTTCCAAATGGAGTAGGTTGCCGGAAAATTGATGTCTACGGCTGGTGAACTCTCTCGCACTCCTCCCAAGGTGCATTCACAAGGCACTGTGGAACAATTTGCTACGAAAGTCGTGAATTCCGCTCCAGATGTACCGCCTGTGAACATACAGGATATCAGGAGAGACCATAGCTGTGGAGAGTGCAGCGCGCTCATTTTGTTCTGCTAGCACGATTCCTAAAAAAGTCAGCGGTGCCTCCTCACTTACCAAAGTATGTATCGGCGAAGGATGAACATTCCCTTTGTGATCGCCTTCTTCTCAAGGGCCCTCGTCTCATTATCCATTCGTCACTGAGGCCAGCAGTCTTAGTGATTCTACACGAAGGACATCAAGGTATGATCAAGGCATCACATGATCTCGAACAAAGGCCCTCACTCATGAATATCGCATGTCTTTTCGCAAGCTCCACTCCCTCGTTGCCTACCTGCACAGCCTGACAGGAACGCCACGCGAAACGCTGGATATAATGCGAGATCACAGTGTAAAAGGTGCTGTGAAGGATGTTTTAAATGCTTTCCTCAAGCATTCAAATGGTCAGAAATTTCCATAAATTTCTTGACAACAAAATTGAGTCCTTCGATTTCAGACTTCGTTTCACCAAGTTGCTTTTGTGACTGCAAAATCAACTCACGAATTATTAGGTTTGTTAAAAATTGATTGTGTTATTGTTCAGTCGACCTACGAAACATCTTAGAAAACATTTTAGCAGAGTTCACAGTGCAGAATGCACAGTCAAATTGGACAATATACAACAACAAATCCACGGGGGCCCCATATCCCATATTCGTGAGAAGTTCCAAGAAACGGCATACAAGCGCAGCCTGTGTAATAGAATGTTCAAAGGCTATGAGCACATCTCCAGAACGTGGAGGCAGGAAACCGTCAAAATTATGGCTCCAGTCCTCGAAGTCATGCCAGATGCGACCAAGAAGCCGAATGCCATGTGGCACCATAAACGAACACTGGTTTGAGAGCAAACCTGTCAGTGAGGTGCACGGGTACATCGACGCCGCATCGGGAGTGCACTAATAATAAGCATTTCCCGAGGCGCCGGAGATCCGATTGAAAACCGATCGTTTCTAATGCAGCTCTATGAAACCGCACGCCGGCACGGGACGCGATGGCGCACATATAAAAGTGATGGTGGCAGCGCATACGCCGGCATCGCGGAATTCGAAGCGCACGTGCCGAGAAACGAAGCACGCACATTCCAATGCTAAACGCCAGAGCACTGGTAAAGAAGTCGCACGCAGAACGGAGTCTTTTGTCACCCGTTCGTGGAGGACACCCGTTTAACTAATCGTCACAACATAAAGTTCACAATCTATTCACACCCGCACTATTACCGGCGCGAGGAGAATGACTGCTGCGGTTCTAGGAAGATGACAGCGCTGAAGGTGGCTTGAAGCTCGCGTCGCTGTTATGCGCGATCGCTAATCTGGCGGCGGTGCTTTTCTCCGCTCCCAATGCTCTGTGGTGGTTATAGGAGCGCGGTTATAGGAGCGTGGAAGATCCCGGTTCGTGGGCGCTGTCGACGACCATTACTCAAGTTACACCGGTGGTCAACGAGCTCGTCGAGACGAAAGTCCACCGCACAGATGGGCCGTGGCGCACATTTCAGATTGGCTTACTTGCGTTTTGGGCGGTGGGCTTACAATCATCGTGTCATTAACTCTCCCATGTGACATACTCGCATGTTCTATTGCTCATGAAATAAAAACGTGTGGTACATCTTGTGGTATTGTGGTAGCAAAATGACTATAGAAGTTTTAGCGCTTCTGGGTGGGGCATATGATTAGATAGCCTGTATATTGGCTTTCTGTCGCTTCATGCAGTAAACTGTTGAAATTCTGCACTATGCCCCGTCTCTCTTCCCGCTATTTTATTTCGCGCAATGCGTCACTTGTTCAGTAGCCCAACAATAGGTTCGCGTACAATGTTTTTGGGGCCCTTTTTATTCTTGTAGGTATTGATAGAAAGAGCGTACAACGCTAATTCGCTACGTTGCGCTCGCTTACCCGGTGTAGGGCTGCAAGAGGGCATTCCCAAAGAACATGCCGTAGACACGGTCGGGCTGCAGGCAGTTCCCCAGTCATGGTTTCTTGCTACCGAATAGGTTAGCGCCGTGGTTGCATAGCTGGCCGCTGTTGTTGGAACGCACGCACTCTGTTTCGTGTCGTAGTTGAACATGACCACCGGGGGAGTGCAGTACGTGTAGTAGTGGCGAATGCACTCGCTCCACACCTGCGTAAATTTCGAAAACGGACGCGTTTTTGTTCCGCATTGAAATATGGTCGTTATTGCATCGAATTTAAGGATGGGCAGCAAGAATACGTTTTTATCTGCTATTAAATCTTTGCGAAATATTCAATATGAAACAAGATTTACTGGGTGACATAAAATCGGTCGAAAGCCAGGATGCGGAAGCTGGAATTTATGCGACTACGAGCCCAAGTTGCAAGGTCAGTTAAATCACAGCGTGTGCTTCACTAACGAAGTAACGATTCTTTTATTTTAACGTTAGTAGAATTCTTAAATTTCAGCTGTGGCACATAGCACAAATGTACTTACTCAGCTGGATTACTGAGATGCAAAGATTAGTTACATTCGTAATCAAAATGCGTCATTGATCAGCAAAATTTCACTAATGTAGTTCTAACCTAATTACTTTATGGCATACATTGCAATACACGAAAGGAAACTTGGAGTCAGAAGGCACATCCATTTGTAGGCAACTTTGAATGTGGCATTCAATTTGATATAGGGCTGTCAAAGTGGCGTTAAAAGCGCTCTGTGGTGCTAGTTAGTTGTCAGCACAACATCTTTTTGCGTATTCAAGCGCGAAAATCCTTAAAACACCAATTCACTTCATCGCCAACTATAGGAACACAAATCCCTGAAGTGGTGTCATCCTGAGAGCTCGTTCCAAGTGGATATCGCTTTCGATGTGACCGGCTACAATTCACAATTTGAAACATGTGCCAGGAAGTACTTAGTTTGAAAGTTTGTTAGGAAAAACTAATAATTTCTTTTTCAGACAATTCTTTCGATTTTCTATGGAAATAATGTCCGCCTTCGTGAGTAAGCTATCTCAAGGTCGATTCAGCTGGGTGAAAGGGCGGATTGTTAACAATTCTGTTAACGAAAAAAAATACCCCGAATATTTGGTAAGGGATAATATTAGTAGGTTGACGAACATATTTCTAAATACTTACGTTTTCTTTGTTCACCGCAATCGACTTCATAGAATATGGCACGAGTGGTTTAAGAGTGTCTGGCTTTCAGGATAACAGACACGGTAATGAAATAACATTTCGTGCAGGGTCGCACGGTAGGGACTTTTGCGCCGTCTAATCCATGGGAACTGCACCGTTGCCTACAGTGACTGTGAAGATTTTCGAAGCCACTCTGCGACTGCATCATTACATCACCCTTCATTATGCAAAAAAAGGTGAGGAGTGCAGACAGGGCACAAGAGAAGAAAAGTGGACAACACGAATACATCACCCTTATACAGGAATAGGCAATGTTGCTCTCAGTTTACAAGTTTTAACAACCTACCCTGCCATTGTAGAAAGCTCTGTGGTCACAGACTGTCGCAAATTTCCAGGGACGACGACAAATCCACTTACAAGCGCAGTCGATTTCAAATGACTGGACAGTGTGCTTTATACTACATATGTGCATACAAACGCACTACTCTCACAACATTTACTGCATATAAGTAAATACACACTTCTTTTTCACCTCTCTGGAGCTCTACTTGTATACGTTGCGGTATCAAGGTTGGAAACTTTCCGTACAGCACATTCTTGAAGCGTTTCGTGAACACTAGCTGGGAACAATATGGAGAACACAAAAAGCAATGCACTCGATAAGCCCATTTCTTAGGAGACTTTCTATCAATTCAGTGTTGACTAAAGGAGGAATACTGATAATTTCTTTTGGCATTCCTTTTATTTGGCATTCCTTTTTGGCATTCCATTCCAACGTCCTCTGAGATCGCCGAGCAGGCTGCAATAGCGATGGTCTTATTGGACGAAAGAGGACAACGGTCTGCAGTGACTCGAGATCAGCCGTTCGGGCATTTGCCAAAGGAACCATATCCGACCTGGCCTTGGGGATACATCGACACAAGGGGATCATGCGACATACAAGCATCTGGATTCCAGTCCACGTGGCACAGATTGAGGGCGCCCCGCCTAACATCAATCGGCGGGCCTACAATGCTGCGCGAGGGATCATCGGCCGCGTAGCCACCAGGAATCCTGATGTTGGGGGTACCGAAAATCCAGACTCTCCTTCCTCGTACAACAAACTTACTAAATGCTTTCATTTGGCTCGGAGGGTCTACCCACTAGCACATTCTAAACACAATAGACCTCGGGCTCTAACACTAAGGCTTCTACAGAGCGGGGCACACACAAGCCCCCTACTTCTTCACAGGATTTATCTAAAATTCGGACAACAAATACATGTGTAATATGGAATGACAACGAATTTAGGTCGCATGATCTGGCGGTGTCCCACGTTACACGGCGATGAAAGCAACACTTCACGCTGGAGTGCAGTTCTACGCACCCCCAACCTCGAAGAACAGATATGGGCTGTCCACCGGGCCCACAACGTGGCGGAGAGGCTCGGCCTCTCTGTCCCGTGTTAAGAATGGCCATCTGCGATGCAAGATTGCCACCCACTTACGACTATAGGCGGCAACATCCCGGCGCTGTTAAGGACGGCGAGCTGCAGTGCAAGATTGCCACCCACTTACGACTATAGGCGGCAACATCCCGGCGCTGCTAAGAACGGCGAGCTGCAGTGCAAGATTGCCACCCACTTACGACTACGACGGCAACATGCCGGGAGCGTCGCCGCCAACTTCTAGCCACAGCGTTACTAAATCGACTTTGTGACGCGACGAGTTCGGCGGGCCAACTATTGTTCCCAAACTCCCCAACGCGCTACCCGGAACGGCTCCGAGTTCTACGGGGCCCTCTGACGTCGGTTCCGGACCTTCGAACGTGTGTGCTTTTGTGTGCGTAGACCGTCCTGCGGGAGGCGGCTAGTTTGTGGTGACTAAACGAACGTTCGCCGCCTTGTATCGCGGGAGAACCGAGTGTTTAAAAGCTGCTGTTGTGCGGATGCTCGACAGACTTTTCTTAAGCAGTCATGTTGGACTGACATTCTCTCTCAAGCAGTGATGTTAGACTGATGTACTTTCTCAAACAGTCATGTTAGACTATTTAAATACTGTAAATAAACCCATATTCCTCGTTCTCGGTGAGAAGCAGTCCTTCCCTTCATCAACGTCCTCAGTGTGGATAAGTTGGACGACGGCATGGGCCAGCTACCTTCTAATTCATGCCCGACTCCAATCTTGACAACGGATCACGAGCGATGGGATCACGAGCCCCCAATCCTGACACCCGACGTCGGAGCGGCCAGCTGCGCACTAACGCGCACCCCAAAGGACTACAGCAAAGTTTATTCATCCATCTATTCCTTTCAACGTGTGCTGACGACAGGTATTCACATAGTGTGCTTGAGGTGCTTGGGTCTGCTTGAGGTTTCGTTAAATCCATTACAGCCTAGCAATTTTCCTCTATCTCCTAGTTAGCTTGCGTGTTTTATGCATACAGGTTTTAATACACCTATTGCAGTGTAGGAATTCACCCACCTATCCTTGATCATTCCTCTCTTCCATAAAACATCCATTACTTATATTATAAAGTCACCTAAGCCTGCAACAACCTTGGCTCTATCAAGCTCTTGAATGCTTCTTTTACAGTGAGTACTCCAAACGTCTTATTTCGATAGGTCTGTTCTGAATATCGGTGCTTCCAGAAGTCCCTACACAGTTCATGCTAGGTGATTACCTAGTGACTATCAAAATGATGATGATGATGATGATGACGACTTATTGGCATCCCCTTTGAAAAAGGGTTCACCATCATGACGTCAATACCGAAAGTAAAACGAAAGGTGGTTGTATGAAGATTTTATAAATTATTCAAGGCGGTCCTAGCCTTTCCATAATTTTTCTATGGTTTACAGTATTAACACCTTAATTTAAAGGGAAAAAAATGGAGAATCAGAAATATGTAACTATTTTTTATCACGTACATTGCATAATGTTTGGATATTACCGTGTAAAATCTACATAAAACTGAGTAACAGTTATTTATAACGTAAAGGTCAGAACTTTGCTGAGCAGACGATATTTCTGCACCCACGCGATTTTAGTACGACCGTGTTCTCTCCGTGAAGCCTTATCTATTAATCTCTTGTCTAGTCAGTGTCCGGAATATGAATCCTGGAACAGCAGCTCAAGTTTCCTACTGCCTATTTGAACGGGTCATTTTTTTTCTTTTGAGCACTAACAATTTACAGTTGGTGTAGACACACGCCCTATGCTGTTGGCTTTTTACCGCAAATACGCTTTATCTCCAGGTCTCCTATATATAGTCTTCCGCTTCACGGAAAGTAAGTCATCGCAAAACATTTATCAACATAGGTCAGTAGACGTGCAACAACTCGGCGTTCACGCTTCACCCTCCGTACGGCCGCTACAAAGCCCCCGTTGCTATATATTGCCACAGCTTCTGTTGTAGCTTTGTCCAGGTCAAAAATCGGAATGGCTTACTTTTTTTTCCTGTCTGCTGTAAGGCAGCTCTAATATTAACTAGCAAAACTCTGGCGATTACGTTTGAACGGTATGCAGGCGCACATTATGATTACATGAGTTGGCGTTCAAATTTGATATTGTTTTTTTTTATCTGTGTCGCGAGTAATCAGCAAAGTTGTTCCAAATGAAAGCACCTGCTAGGGGTGAATGCTGTGTTTTATTTTTATGGCGTCGGTGTACGTTATATAATGTAGAGCGCATTTCCATGCCTTTTACATCTGTACTCAACGTGTCTTTGTGGCCATTTTTTTATACAAGATTAGCATAAATAATAAGCTTTTTGCAACGCAAAGCAAATCTATTGTGAAAAAAAAACGTTTACCTGCGAGCAATACCTTTGGTCGTCTTAAATTCAAAGTCTTTATCTAAAGTATACAGGCTCCTTCACGCCTTCATTATGCATGCGGTTTGGCATTGTGGTGTGGTTACCGCGGCGGGACCCCTGACGCTGAGCGTCAGAGGTCCCGTGTTGGGCCGAATTTTACAGCGAAAAAAAATGAAGGGAATGACTTCGTGGACAGCTGGCTTGCAAATGTTGGCTTTGTGACATAACGTCCACTCATGGTTTATTTCCCTCCTCTACGACCGACACCTGGATCACGGATAGACCGAACAGATTTCTCACGTATTGCTCTGTCCCCGGCGAGTCGAACAGGGCCAAGATGTGCGCCGCATTGCTCCGGGCGATGTATATTGCAGCCAAATTCAAGGGTCTGTCACGAGCATCGTCGCCCGACGGTGCCATGGCCACGGTGCGCGGCTGCTGGTCCTCAACGCGTGGGTCTTCGGTCAGGACTCTTCCCTCCTGGACATCCGGAGGGACGTTGTAGAGCGGCTCCAGTTGACGCCGTCTAGACGATAGCTCCTTTTCAGGAAGGAGGTCGTGAGGAGCCAGGGGACCGCCTGGAGCGCCGGCCATTGCTGGCACTGCCGCTGTTACTAGTCTCGCGAACAGGACGCCGATGAGAGAATGGTGCAGTACGCTGGTCTTGCTGCCCGGGGTGCTCCGAGTAGGTGCACCGCCGGCTTCCAGCTGGGAGTATGTAGAGTTGCGAACAGTCGTGGGAAGAACGCGTACCGAGCGTTTCAATGGCGACAGTTTAATTATTGAAATATGGCATTCCAGAACACGTATTACTCTTGTTGCAGACGATTCATTACAAAAGCGTACGAAAGAAAGTTGCAAGGCCCATTATTTAGCTAAGAATACCGGGCGAGCTTTTATTTTGAACCTTGTGCCACCAATGTCAGTTAGAAGTTTGTAGCTAACAGCAAGCTCACTAGAATTCAGCTTTTACAAGAGATCAAAACCGTTCACTTAAAGCGTCAGCGTCCCTCGGCTTAACCGGGGCAACAATCACATCGAAGAATGAAAGAGCGAACGTGGAGCGCAGCGGAAGACGAAAGACAGCGATAGTGACGAGACCGCGAGGAGGAAAGCAGGGAGAAGGGTGCGCGGAATCTTGATGCGGAAAGTGTAGGAGAAGGATATGGCGAAAGCGTGAGAAGAAAGGCGTTCTGCCGTGCAACACGGGTTCTGTGGCAACAACCACTACGAGATGTCGCCAGAATAGTGCGCTGTCATCTCTTGGTCGAGGGGATGCCGCGAGTGCTTCCGCCGACACCATAAATAGAAACAAAGCGCTGCATGAGCGGGGGTCTCTCTGTGGCCGCTCCTCTGAATCACTCCCACGCGTTATCCAAGCGCTTCCTCTCGCGATCTCGCGATTTGCAAGGCAGCCGCGCCACACTTCGCTCCGTTTGCAATGCGCCGCTCAAGACAGATTGTACGAGCCAGCCGGTATGTCGCGAAAGGAAAACACGTTTAGAGCTACGCTCAAATTTCGCATTAGAGAGTATCGTAATCGTCGGCGGTTTTTTTACTGAATGAACACCACATTGAAGTTAACAAAGGCAGCTGCATTTAAAGTAAAAAAGTAAAGTTCTTGTTAATGTATCAAGCTCGGTTTTTATTCAGACATTTCCTGAGTGCATGAAACAAGTCGCAGTTTCTCCCGAAAGGCGAAGCTTCGATTGCGACAGCAAGTAGTGGAGAGCTATACGAAGTGTAGATAGTAATTTTATGGACCATGTAAAATTATAAACTGAGGCACACTAACTAAATGAACAAGCATGGTGTCTCGCGCGCGTAAGCAAACAAAGACATCTCACTAGACAACCTCGAAAACTCGCTGTTGAAATGCTGCAGTGAGGAAACGCGGCAGCAGCAGCGAGTGCTTTGACTTTCCTGCTGCCGCTCGCCTCAGCGCGAACTAAGTCGCGAAAACACAGCACGGCGCGGGCTCTGTACCAGGCGCAGGTGGCTTTCAAGATACAGCGGTCCGGCCGGTGCGCGCGGCGGCCTGGGCCGCCCAGAGTAGAAAGCGCCATGAAAGAGTGCACTCCGACGGGCGCACTGGTTTTACTTTAACAGTGAACAGCCGCACCCATATTTCTGCGAGGTAGCGCGGGAGATAGAGATAAGTTGATGATTGTCTGCTAGACGAACGAAAGAAGTTCGAACACCATAGCTCGAGGCATCGCTACCTTAGTTAGGTCTACTCGAGGTCAAGCGCCTATGCTGTCCATCCCTTCTTAACCATACCACTTTTCCGAACGGATCTAATCCTGAGCTGCATTTCCAGGCACCTCCCTACCCTGAATATTTTGTCCATTCCAACTCTGTTTTTTTTTAAAGCGAAGCTTTCTTTGCCTCTTCCTTCGACATTTCCACTGCTGCTGCTGCGGTCTGGCACACCGACACCACCTCTCCACTGGAGCGTACTGCTAGTTTCTTGTCAGCCAATTAAATAAGACAAGCCGTTCAGTGTAGGCAATGTTATTCGTTTTTAAAGAAAACAAAAGTGATCTCCTAAAAGCGAGGAGAGTGTTTGATTGGTGTGTTCAGACAACCCTGCGGGCCACCGCTCAATGCTTGCGTCAGCGAATATTCAAATTTGACGTCAGGAGATTGGAATAATGAATACATTGATGCGCCAAAAAGGGAAAAATAAAGACTTGGGAGGGAGCGTACGAAACGACAGTTTGAGCGCTCAATCTGTCGTTTCGTACTCTCCCTCCCAAGTCTTTATTTTTCCTTTTTTGGCGCATCAATGTATTCATTAGTTCACAACCAACTCGTCCAGCAACAAGCTCTACTCAGATTGGAATAAAAACATATTGAAATAGTTTTACGTTATAGGGCCCCAGGTCGCATTTGTAACTGTTGACGCCACGCCTATCAGATTCTGTTGCGGCACACGCTGCACGCCCCTGAGCTTTCGTTCACCGTCGATGTCGCAGGCGCGCTTACCTGCAGCAGCGGTTGGTGTTCGCGGCTGGAATCGAGTGTCGTCTGCGCGCCGCCGTCGGCAGTGTGCGCCCATGACGCCAGCCGGGAGGACGCGCCGCCTGGCCGCGCGTCGACGGACGCGGGGTGGCACTCTTCCGCACCTCTGCAGGGGAGCCATTCACCAGCAGGGCTTGCCACAAGCGCTGCCCCAGGAAGGCCGGCGAATGTCCTGGACAATGGCTCGGGCCGCCGGGTGCCGGTAGCAGGTGACAGCGACACTGGCCGGGGCTTAGACGCGCACAGGAGGCTTGGGAAGTACTCCGTCGCCATCACTCTCGAACTGCGTGACTTCTTCTTCTATGCCTCGCGGGCTCGTGCGACACTAGGCTTGCCTTAAGCACGATATTTTGCGGGTTCGTATAGTGTTCGGAATATGCGGATAATGAATACCTTCTTCCGCAAGCGGGATAGCCGAAAGTGGACGTGGAGGAGCCCGAACGGCGAGACTAGAAATGAAATAGACTTCATACTCTGCGCTAACCCTGGCATCATACAAGATGTGGACGTGCTCGGTAAGGTGCGCTGCAGTGACCACAGGATGGTAAGAACTCGAATTAGCCTAGACTTGAGGAGGGAACGGAAGAAACTGGTACATAAGAAGCCGATCAATGAGTTAGCGGTAAGAGGGAAAATAGAGGACTTCCAGATCAAGCTACAGAACAGGTATTCGGCTTTAACTCAGGAAGAGGAAATTAGTGTTGAAGCAATGAACGACAATCTTGTGGGCATCATTAAGGAATGTGCAATAGAAGTCGGCGGTAACTCTGTTAGACAGGATACCAGTAAGCTGTCGCAGGAGACGAAAGATCTGATCAAGAAACGCCAATGTATGAAAGCCTCTAACCCTACAGCCAGAATAGAACTGGCAGAACTTTCGAAATTAATCAACAAGCGTAAGACAGCTGACATAAGGAAGTATAATATGGATAGAATTGAACAAGCTCTCAGGAACGGAGGAAGCCTAAAAGCAGAGAAGAAGAAACTAGGAATTGGCAAGAATCAGATGTATGCGTTAAGAGACAAAGCCGGCAATATCATTACTAATATGGATGAGATAGTTCAGGTGGCTGAGGGGTTCTATAGAGATTTATACAGTACGAGTGGAACCCACGATGATAATAGCAGAGAGAATAGTCTAGAGGAATTCGAAATCCCACAAGTAACGCCGGAAGAAGTAAGGAAAGCCTTGGGAGCTATGCAAAGGGGGAAGGCAGCTGGGGAGGATCAGGTAACAGCAGATTTGTTGAAGGACGGTGGGCAGATTGTTCTAGAAAAACTGGCCACCCTGTATACACAATGCCTCATGACCTCGAGCGTACCGGAATCTTGGAAGAACGCTAACATAATCCTAATCCATAAGAAAGGGGACGCCAAAGACTTGAAAAATTATAGACCGATCAGCTTACTGTCCGTTGCCTACAAAGTATTTACTAAGGTAATCGCAAATAGAATCAGGAACACCTTAGACTTCCGTCAACCAAAGGACCAGGCAGGATTCCGTAAAGGCTACTCAACAATAGATCATATTCACACTATCAATCAGGTGATAGAGAAATGTGCGGAATATAACCAACCACTATATGTAGCTTTCATTGATTATGAGAAAACGTTTGATTCAGTCGAAACCTCAGCAGTCATGGAGGCATTGCGGAATCAGGGTGTAGACGAGCCGTACGTAAAAATACTGAAAGATATCTATAGCGGCTCCACAGCCACTGTAGTCCTCCATAAAGAAAGCAACAAAATCCCTATAAAGAAAGGCGTCAGGCAGGGAGATGCGATCTCTCCAATGCTATTCACAGCATGTTTACAGGAGGTATTCAGAGACCTGGATTGGGAAGAATTGGGGATAAGAGTAAATGGAGAATACCTTAGTAACTTGCGCTTCGCTGATGATATTGCCTTGCTTAGTAACTCAGGGGACCAACTGCAATGCATGCTCACTGACCTGGAGAGGCAGAGCAGAAGGGTGGGACTAAAAATTAATCTGCAGAAAACTAAAGTAATGTTTAACAGTCTCGGAAGGGAACAGCAGTTTACGATAGGTAGCGAGGCACTGGAAGTGGTAAGGGAATACATCTACTTAGGACAGGTAGTGACTGCTGATCCGGATCATGAGAGTGAAATAATCAGAAGAATAAGAATGGGCTGGGGTGCGTTTGGCAGGCATTCTGAGATCATGAACAGCAGGTTGCCATTATCCCTCAAGAGAAAAGTTTATAACAGCTGTGTCTTACCAGTACTCACGTACGGGGCAGAAACCTGGAGGCTTACGAAAAGGGTTCTACTTAAATTGAGGACGACGCAACGGGCTATGGAAAGAAGAATGATAGGTGTAACATTAAGGGATAAGAAAAGAGCAGATTGGGTGAGGGAACAAACGCGCGTTAATGACATCTTAGTTGAAATCAAGAAAAAGAAATGGGCATGGGCAGGACATGTAATGAGGAGGGAAGATAACCGATGGTCATTAAGGGTTACGGACTGGATTCCGAGGGAAGGGAAACGTAGCAGGGGGCGACAGAAAGTTAGGTGGGCAGATGAGATTAGGAAGTTTGGAGGGTCAACATGGCCACAATTAGCACATGACCGGGGCAGTTGGAGAAGTATGGGAGAGGCCTTTGCCCTGCAGTGGGCGTAACCAGGCTGATGATGATGATGATAGTGTTCGAACAGCGCGAGGCACGGGCCAAGGAAGCAGTAAATTAGTCGTCTACTTTCTTGTCACGCTTGTCTGGAGCTGTTGAAGTACTAAGGGTCTGCGCAATCTAGCCAAAATAAAATGATACTTGCTGCATAGCAGTATTGAATAAATGAATTAAATGAACTGTAGCGTATTGAAGCCGACGAACGAGCTAACGAAGAAGACGAAAGAATACTGTGCAGTTCATTTTCTCATCTTGATGGTAAGTTCTTCTACAATTCACCTTTCAATGAGTCTGACTGCTCACTGGCATACAAGTATACTTATTGCCAAATCTTCTGTTTTATTTTACATTGCATTTCTCATTTTAAATAGGAACTTTCTTTAGCTACCTGCTGTCGCCAAATTCTTGGCCTATCGCCCTTTCTGGGTACGAACAATGAAAAGGTTCACCATCATCATCATCATCAAGATAACTACATACATACATCTCATTTTTAGGTCACTTTGCCAGGTAGGTACGTCAGAAGTTTTAAAGCATCATCATAATTAATATTATCATAATTGGTGCATGACTCACTACAGACAGCGCCAATGGTCTCAGCGTCTGCACTTGCTCACGATGGATGCCAAGCTTCTCAGCGCTAGCACGCGATCGTCTGATGCTGCATTTGAAAAGTTCGTCGAATCAGCACACCCACGAAAACAACTACGGAGTGTAGGAGGGTAAAACGTCCCTTGACCTCGGCTGATATATATATTTATATATATGTACTTTTTCACCTAGTGCGGCAATTTCCATTCACGATTTGCCAATTCAGCGTCCACTGCCTCCAGCACGCCCTTCTCTTCCAATTTGTGCAGAAATAACTGCTAGATTACGTTTCTCCTGAACTCGCACGGAGGCTAGGCTGCTGTATATATTTTGCACGTTTCCTGCTTGAGTTGCTTCCACGGTGGGGATCACGGCATCTCAATTTATTTATTTTAGCTTGGGAGCCACGCGCAGTGTCATGTTCAATAGCTTCACAATAATTCGTAGCGTGAGTCCTGCCAGATTGATCGGCCTCATTCATAATGATACTGTCTCGTTGTAGCAACGGTGAAAAAACCGCAGAGGCACAGCGCAAATCACGAAACTATCTGTTTATTATAGCCGAACCTCTGCCTAGGAAAACAACTCGGGCAATGACAGCTGCAAGCGCACTGGTCGATCGTCGAAATATGATCTACATAATACATAACTTACGGATCGTTCTAGCGTAATCGCTGGTGTTCCAATGGCTTCCAGAAAGTACAACACCATTCGTCTCGCACATACAGTTTCATTATAAAACGTTACAAATAACCTCAAAGAGTGCGTTTCAAATAATGCGGACCGTGCTGCGCTGAGTTATCACTTTAGTTTACCTATTTATTCACTTAGTTCTTTGTTTATTTATTTCGCTTAATTACAAGGCCCGAAGGCATTACAAGAAGGAGTAGTAAATACAAATATTTGCAGAGTAGAAGAGAGAAAGACATAGCTATCACAAGTAAAGAAAGACATCTTAGCAAAAGGCTTCATGAATGGCAGCCTTGAAGCTGCCGATGTTTGTGAGCGTGTTTAATGCGGTCCCCGAAAATATGATAGACGAGAACACGTGCCAATGTCCTCCTTCTAAAGAGCACCTTCCCGGAGCTGCGAATAACTGAACAATTAAAAACCAAAGCCATGGTGGTAAAAATAAATGCTGGCTCTGCTGTAATCGAAAATAGATGTAGTCATGAAATGTCTACCCGCAAAGCAGATTGGTCGGAGTAATTACGACGATTACTCACAACCATATTCGGCGCACCGGACGCTGCCGACCTGAATGAATGGGTGTATGTTATGAGCGTCCCCTTTGGAATGGGGCGGTGGGTTGTGCCACCAAGCTCTCGCTATTATACTGCCTTATGTCTTACCCAGTTTGAAAAAGCAAAAGAAAAAAAAAACGCTTTGAACTCTTACAACCACATTTTCTGAGCCTCTATTGCGAACCTTGCTTTGTACGTCTCCGTTTTTTGTCGTCTCCCTACTTATAATCCACGAATCTTCCAATCGCCACTCACTAATCTCTATAGTGGACATGTTTACTTTTCCCCTGCTCTCGCTGAACCCAAGGGCTTCAGGGAGGCCTGTGCTGCCTAAATCGACCGCTGGGCAGATGTCTTCACATTCTAATAAAACATGCTCCATCGTTTCCCTAGCTTTACCGCAGCAAGCACATGCTCATTCTTCCTTCTTGTGCTCTATAGGTGCGTGTTCTAAGGCATTCTGATCTCGCTTCGAAAAGTAATGAGCTTCCATTTGAGTTATTAAATTGTTTCTTTCCTGATTTCGCTTTTTCCTCTTAAGTAGTTACTCATGGCAGATATCTTTTCCATTGCCGCCACCCATGAGATTATTTAAGCATCTCTGACTCCCTGCTTGGTGTTCTATGTTGCTGTGTTGTCCACCCTGCAGGCCGCATACTTGCTGCTAAGCTTCCTAGTTCTTTTCTTCCACTGTGAATCAGTTTTTCCTGTGCCGATACCTCAACACTCTGCCAGCCCATTAACTTTCTTCCATATTCCTCAGTCGTTCTTCATAATCAATTTTACTGTCACGATGTGTGGCGCCATCTCTCGAAGGAGGCGGCGCAAAATCCGCGCCACGCAACTTGCGGACTGCTGGCGTTGAAAAGTGCACAGGAAACCCTGTGTCAGCGCCAAAAGACGACAATCAAGTGTATGGTGCACTGTATCTGCCTTCTGAACGGCGCTATTGGAAATGACAAATTAAACTTCAGCGTACCAGAAGTTAAAAATTGAGTGATATCGTGAACAGCCATTAGGAAGAAATCCGAAACAGTACTTTATTTTTTAACCTTTTTGGCAGCAACTAGCGCATATAATGTGGTTGGGGACGGGAGACCGCATTTTCCTCAGTTTAGACTGGTTGCCCGGATGTTTTCGTTTCGTTATCGCCCAATTCTCGTCCCATTCTCGTCATGTGTGCCCGGATAACGGCTCTTGATTTTGGTTCAAGTTGTCTTGAAGGTTGCCGACAACTGGAGCTAAGAGCATTTCATGCTTGAAATTACAAAACAGTAACAAAATACCGTCACAAATGTCGTTAGCGTGAGCAGAATTGCTTGAGACATACCACATGGACATCAGGACGCGCTCAGCGACGTCGTGATTGCGTAATGCCGACTGGCAGTATTCATAAGGAGAACGCTCTTCCGCAACCGAATTTCGCGAAATTCCGCATTGCCTTCGAAACACACTGCTTAAAATACGTACAAAGGTGGTTATTCAACAGTCATGCCTTGCCGTCATCAGATGCGTGAGCTAGGAGTCCGCTCAACGAAGAGGTAGCAGTACGTGTCATAGCCCCTTTCGAAGGCAATCAGCACTAGCGAGGCGTATAGCGGTGGCGCATATGTGACGTCATGGTCCAGTTGCGGGCTAAATTACCCATCGCGACTTGTTTTTCCCATCAGGTACTTTTTCTTCTGTTTTTCCTAAATTGTTTCTTCGAAAGTCTTTTAGACGAGTGAAAAACAATTTCGCCACTTCAATCTGATGGTTGCAAATGACTGCAAGCAACGCGTCCTCGTGGCCGCTCGACAGCCACTTCTAACGCGCCGTCGGATCATTCGTATAAGTACGTTTACTGCGCTGTTTTTTACGTGTGCTCTGCAGAACATCTAAGAACAGCGCAAGACACTTAAACGCGCTGCCGCGATTTTTTAACGCATGTGGCAGTCCGGCAGCAGTGATGACCCACTGCTTCCTGCCTTCTTGCCCTGTCAGAGGCAATTGGAATAAGTGCTTTTGCCACGTAAGGCGAACTGCTGAAGAGAAAAAAAAGCTGAATTACTATGCTGCTCAACTATCCAGCGTAGTAATCATATTTTAGCGCAACGCTAACACTGCAGCCGACTTGCGAAAGTTTCTGTACTATAGTTTTAACTACTCCCTACAAACTGTTCACTAAGCTTGCGGGTACATGGTATTTCTTATTTCGGTATTTCTAAAAGCTGATTCTTGCGCTCTTTACGCACCTTGCATTCTTACTGTATACCGTATAGAACACAGACATCCACTGCTTTTTTCGTTTTAAAAGCAAGCCATCAGCCGCGTTGGCACTATTTACCAGCACAGCGAGCTACTGCAAGTGACTGTAGACTAACTGCTTGTACAGAAACCCGTGCATACAGCATTGAGTCCTTCAAGCAGACGAAACAGCACCAACGCAATAGTGTGTATTTTCTAGTGACATGCCCGAAAATGCTTTTAAAGGCATGCAGAACCGACATGACTTATGTGACGCCCTACATCGCGCTACCGATTTTTATGGTTGCTTAGCGGTCTGCCTAGGGATTTGATTAATGAAATCTCCCGAAGAAGAGCCAGCGGTACGAGTGGGGTCAATCGCGCCAGTTGACGAGCGATAACCGAAAGCGACTTAAGTCGTGAATGCAGTTAACTGTAGGAACAAAAGTTACGCTTCTCTGCTTTCGTTTGTTAAATATTTTGTTAATTTGTGGATAACAGTTTCGAGTTCGACATATTTGTCAAACGCCGAAGCTGGAACGGATTTCCACCAATCGCTTAGTGGATAAATAGTGAAGGATAACTGCAGCGTTACTCTATCTGCGATACGCACACATTGTCATTGTAGCCCGTGGAGGGACACAGAATCAAATGAAGTTTTCTTGCTGTGAAAGCGTGCATGCACGCTACGGAAGCAGACGTGGCACTTGTCACAATGATGGCAAATCGATCTACACGGGCTGCGCCCAAACCAGCATGCTTCACCATAACACACACACAGTAAGTTCTGACACGGGGGAAACTTGTATTTACCTGTTTAGCAGGCATATGCCCGACATATACTAACGTGAAACCTTAAAATACCAACCAGGATCGTCGGACGTACATCTACAGAAATACTGCAGCCTCCGTCTAACGTACCTGTATATCAAGTTGAAGGGAGGAGTCGGACGTGCCTGAAGATATAGCCTTTTTATTAACGCGTGAGAAAAATTTCCTCCTAAACTAAACAAAATATTGCCTTAATATTTCGGACTCAATATATTATTGGGCTCTACGCTTGCGGCCAGTTGGTGGAAAGGGGTGGATCCAACGAGGCAGCGCCGGCAAAAAGTGTCACGGAAAAGGTTTTGACACACATCGCGCTGCCTTCTGCCTGTGCACCCGAAAGAGAAGGACTTGACAGGTGTTTCCGGCGGCATGCTTCGGCTTCCAGTATACACCGGAACACTTGATGTCGACGACCGCGGCCAGACTCGATTCCTTCCCAACGAAGCGTGAATTCGTGGAACGTCTTACAGACGCCACAATGTGTCCATGGGCTGTTCTCGGCGAGAGATGAATCGGGGCTGTCACGCACTCCAGTCGAAGAACCACATGTTGGTGGTGAGGTCTCGCCTGAAAAAAAGGAAGCGGGGCTTCTTTGTGTCCGGTTCTAACTTACATCGACCTGTTTTGCTTGGCCGAATTCACAAGCCATGATGATTGAAGTATAATCTCGAACATCTTAGAGCACATAGTTTATGGTGTACAGCGCGAAGATGCACATTCTAAAGAAAAAGAACATTTATACGCCGAGCATGGCGCACAAAATCTGCACAAAGAAGGACACGCAGACACATTTTCTCGTGTGCCTTTTGTTTGCGTTTTTTGCGTGCCACTGGACCTATGCTTACGATGAGGTTTTTTTCAAACCCTCTAAAGTAACTTCTCGTTTTTCGCTGTTCCCTACATAATTTACTTATGGGAACTCTGGCACTATAGATATTAGGGAGCCGCAATAATGGCGTTTCAGCCAGCAGGAGCATTAACGTTAATAAATACCATTTGCTAGAATTTTGTCCTTCTCACTTCCAACGTATTTTCAAGTGAGAAAATTAATCATCTTAAACAAAATATTGCGTGATAGGTTCAAACATCTTCAATGATGACGTGGGCGCACCGACCCTTGTTGCCTGCTGCAGTTGAAAAAATAGCATTGCTCCAGACCTTAATCCAATAAATGCAGCATAAGTGGATAAAATATAGCCACAAGAACGTTTGAAGCGCCCAGCACAACATAACCAATTTACGTGCTAAGCCTTACTTCCATGCTAGCTGAACAATCCACGCGCCCCAGTTCTCTAGTAATTAAAAAAAAGGACATTGACGATTACGATACCCTCTAATACAAAATTTGAGCACAACCCTATACGTGTTTTGACTCCGCACTGGCACGGACAGTCTGTCTCGCACGGCAGGCTGCTAACGGGGCGAAGTGTCACGCGACTGCCTCACTAATTGGGAGATCCCGACACGCAGCAAATGAGTGACGCACTGCCTAAAACCGTGCACTATCGACGAGGACCACGTCGTGGCCTCTTTCAAAGTGAAATTTATGTTCACCTGCGTTGCTGTATACTTGGTGGTTCAATGTTGTAAGCCCTGGAACAGGATCCCACTGTGCTCTCCCGTACGCCTATTCGAATAGACGTCCTATGCCACCTGCTGGAACATTGCCTAAAAAACACCTGCTTCTATAACAAAGATTTCCAAAGGCAAGCCTTTCGAACGGCCATGGGTGCTTCTGTTTTCATTGTGTGCGCCAACCTCGCCTTGTAGGCCACGGAAGGTTCAGCGTCGTTATCACTCCACCCTGTCCTCAAATTCGTGCGATATGTGGGCGACTGTTTCTGTATAATTCGCTGCAGAGACGTTGCAAGGTCACCTGAATTCATTTAAGCCGAGCATCCACTTCAGAGTGGACCATGAAGAAAGTGGCCGCATCGCATTCCTTCATGTTTTCGTGGAACAAACCGCCACAGCCTCTGCCACACCGGATTATCGTAAGAATACACGAACTGGAATACACCCCAATTATTCTTCCGTGCACCCGATTGAATTAAAACACTCGGCTACTTCATTCCCATTCAACCGCTCTTTCTGGCTTTGCTCGAGTCCAAGGAGGAAAGCGCAGTTGATCTATGTACGGAAGGGCATGACCTGTAATTACTGCCCATTCAGTCAATTAAGCCAACTGCTAAGGAACCAAGAGTGTCACGCTTCAGCGCGCGGCAATTACGGAGCACGCAAGAAAAACAAAAGCACTGTCATTCCGTATGCACGAGTCGTGAGAGTCGCTTTGACCAGAGAGCTTAATGACGGCGACGCTTGGATGGCACATGTCCTTGCCGCAAATTACGTGGTCAACTGGTGCGCGGAAAACACTCCTTGAAAAGATCCAACTACCCATGTGTGGTGTATAAAGCCCTGTGAAAAGAATGTGACGCAGCCTACGTGGGCGAGGCTGGAAACTTCAAAAGGCGCCTAAAGCAGCATAAATACGACGTCGCGAAAGGCAGCTCTGTTTCCGACTCATTATCTGAACGCCATGAGAAAACAGGGCATTCGACGGACTGGCCATCGTCGTCCATTATCGCCTCGGAGAGCTATTGCCTTCGCGATTGCTACTAGGATCACTCCACATTCAGACTCATATTCAGCTCTTTATTCTGTGTTGTCTCTTCGTACTCGTCTTTGTGCCCTTTTAGTTTCAAGATGTAAATAAACCGACTAGCCCAGTTGCCTATTCTGTTACATATTCAGACGAAGCGCCAAGGGATTAACAGGACTAGTGGCAATCTGCCCGAAATCTACGCACACGTACTTGTCAATCTCGCCTAACCTAATGGAGAGTCATGGCACTTGCTGGCATTGCGAAAGGACCCGTACGGGCCTCGAAACGCAAAGCTTTTGCATTGTCATTATACACTTGGAGAGTGTTTGTTTTAATTTCGTTACCTTGAGCAGAATGTCAACGCAATGAAGCCAACAGAAAACAACCGAGGTTATTTAAAAAAGTTCATTGACGCTTATGATACCTTGTAACGCGAAATTTGAGCGCACATGTGCAGGTGCTTCGAAGTCGCGTTATATTGAGGCAAAGAATTTGAAATGTGTACGGGTGGGTTCTCCTGGCGATGGCACTGTTCCTTTCCTTAGGCAGCTTGTTGAGCGGAGGCGGCAGACGAAGGCCTTCCATTTGTTGCGCGGCTCATTATTCAGAATGACTGAATACGGGTGTGCCTGGCGCGCGCGGTGCTCAATCTTTAGCGGTTGCGGCGGTGGCGGAGTATCGCATGCGCAGTGGGTCATCATCGCGGATCATATCTGGTGCGGCTCTCTCCTATCCTCCTAAGCTTTCGGCCATACTCTCCTCCTTCGCTTTCTTGATCAAGGTAGCGCTGCACCCTCCTGCTTAGCTTTCCTTGTGGGGCTATCCTGGCTATCGCCTTTCTTTCATCTGCCGCTGCGCTCACTCTTTCATGCTTCGCTGCGCTCGTTCGCTCTGTTACGAGGGACGCCGAGACACGCCATCGCTCAATGCAGGAACGGGCGCCAAAGAGCTGCGGCCTGAAAATTCCGGTAGAAGTCATCGTACGCTGAGTGTTCATGCTAATGAATGCTACTAAAACTGAAGCACTGTAGCAATATCCCTTACTGCCACCGCCAAAACGTGCCACATGTGAGGTCTGTATACAGCTGGGCTTCCCTCTCGCGTTTCCCACTGGACACGCGGAGCTATCTCGCAGCTAGGCCGTGAAGTACGTGCGAGGCGCGCGCGTAGCTATATGTTTTCACAGTGCCTCATTATTGTCTCATTATAGATGAGTGAGTTTGATTCCGCCTCGCACCATAAAATGTCAAACGTTTTCATGGTCATTGAACAGCGGCACATATCCTGTAACCCAACTGGGCGTCGCTCATTGAAAAGCGCCACATACCAAGTGGCACATAACCAGCGACCCAAGCTGAAGTTAAAAAAAACGTTCATTGAAGAGCGGCAACACCCAGTTGGACATATCCAGTCACCATAGCCAGTGACCCTAGAGTACGAAGTTCATATGCGAACAGCTAATAGCCAATGTCATATATTCATTTCATTTCACGTTATTTATTATACCTCAAAGGTCCCATTTGGGGTATTACATGAGGGATGGGTTTTAATTACAGTGAAAATCGTATTCCAGTGCCGCCTTGAATTGATGTGGATCAGAGTGGTGCACGGCAATTGCAGGTAGATGGTTCCAGTTCCGTGCGGCCGTCAAAAAAAAGGAGTGAAGATGAGTGGTAGTTTGCTCTGGGGGAGGGTACACTGCTGTGGGATGGTTTGTGCAGCTGGGCAAGCGATGAAATGGCAAGCTATCTGGAACTTCGAAGGGAGGGTTCGTTACCCAAGTTGGCAGGAGGGTTCGTTTCGAACCCGGTTCCTTCATCACCGCAGCCCGATGCTATACAAATTAGACCATGGACTACCCTGTGAACCAAGTTGGCGGGACAACGGTTAAAGGCATAGATTGATAGCCAGCCCACGCAATATGCGTGATTAAGGATATCGATGGCATTAGAACTTGGTGGTGGTGCGAAAGTGATGTCGCACAGCACAAAAAAAAAAGAAAAAACTGCGGCTTAGATAGGCGAGTTTCTGTGGCAGAAGGTCAGGGCTTCGTTCCCAACGAGCTCCCGAGCTCATTAGGCAGGAAAACCAGTGAAGTACTTAAGAGGCACGAAGCTTCCTGCAGCAGTTGAACGTGTATTACAGAATGGCCTGAAGTGCAGCTTCCAGTCATATTGCACGCGTCCAGCTCTTTTAGTTCATGTGCGACTTGTTTAACTACCTTCGAAGAAACAAGACCAACAATGGGCTGCCGGGCTTGAAGTTGGCTACTTCGTGTGCACTGCAATGGAGAAGCCGGTTCCCAAGACTCCTCTATGTTTTGTTGTGAACGAATCTAAGAAAAAAAGCATGATGGTTCTGACTTCACATGAGAAGAGCGGCTTAGCTGTTTCACGAGAAAAAATAATGTAAGGCAAGGTACTAGAAGCCGTGGGGACCAAAATTCTCGCTTTCCCGTAGTCGAGAATAGATGCAAGCATGAAATGTATACCGGCAAAGTAAATTGCTTAGAGGTGACACTGGGCACATTCTTAAGATGGGTGTAGTGCATGTTCACCACGGTACTCCCTACCACAAAACACCGCACCACATCTCACTATGCCATACCGCACACTCGTCCATATGGGCACCCGCCGTGGTTGCTCAGTGGCTATGGTGTTGGGCTGCTGAGCACGAGGACGCGGGATCGAATCCCGGCCACGGCGGCCGCATTTCGATGGGGACGAAATGCGAAAACACCGGTGTATTTAGATTAAGGTGCACGTTAAAGAATCCCAGGTGGTCGAAATTTCCGGAGTCCTCCACTACGGCGCGCCTCATAATCAGAAAGTGGTTTTGGCACGTAAAACCCCATAATGTAAATTTTTTCCATATGGACGCAATTGTTTCTTGTCACAGGCAGAACCTCATTGCAAGATTCGTCTCGGTCAAACAGCCATTCGCGGTGCGCCGGAGGCTAGCGGCTTGGAGGCTGCCATACGCTACCGGCACTGCCGGCGTGCCAGAAGCGTCGCGGAACTCAAGGATCGCTGGCGTTGAAAAGATCACAGGCAACTGTGTCTCATCCTCACAAGATGACTATAGTGCCCTATGTCGGCCTTTGGAACGTCCCTACTGAAATGACAAATAAAACTCCAGCGTTCAAGAAGTTACAGCTTGAGTGATACTGTGAACAAACATTAGGAAAAATTTGGAAGCAATATTCTTTTGTAATTTGTTTGGAAAGTAATTAGCGTATGTAATGCGGTCTTGACTAATTGTCCGGATGATCACGATTTGGTCTCGCAACTTGCCCGGATGTTCTCGTTCGAGTACCAGGATAACGGCTCTGGCTTTTTGCTCAAGCTGAATTGAAGGTCGCCAACAAAGGGAGCTAAATGCATTTCGTGCTTAAAACCATGGACGCAGGAAAACATAGGAGGAAGCAGTATGTCACGCAGCCAGCCTCGTTAAGCGAACGCTCCCTGAAGCCACAGTGGTGGCCCAACATGTGACCTCTTGCGTCGAGATCACGGAACAAGGATTGAGATCTGCTGAAACGTTTTGTTCCCAGTAGCTATGCCAGTAGTCTTTGTTCGGTGCGCGTTTGTTCGTCTGCCCTGCCGTCGTTCTGCCTGACCAGCGGCAACACTAAAACCAACCGCGTACTTTGACGTGCGATCACATGTTAGGCCGACATGTTTGGCTTTAATTGCATTGCGGTATGCTCTCTCCTATCGTTTTCTTTCCTAAATGCCTAAAACTCTGCATGAAAGTCAAACGATGAAACTACCCGTCAATGGCGCTTGAAAAACACTTGGTTTGGAAAAGGTTCGTTGGCACTTGCCGAAGCGCCTCTCAGACCAGCTGTGCCGCTCGCCCGAAGCTCACTCTCAAAGCAGCTTGGACTCGAGCTCGTGAGTCCGAGGCAGCCCATAGGTAACACTCACTCGCGCAGGCAACTTCTCAAGCCGCGATAAACATTGCTGCCACAAAAGGTCGAAAATTTCCTTCGCGACAGCGTATGGACACCACAACAGCTCACTCAATTGACGTGAAGTCGGAACGCTGCCACCGCGAAGCTCAAATTTGTCCCTTCGGCGGTCGCGCGTTTCATGCACGCTCTGAGTGCCCAGCACGGAACTCGGTCTGCAATGTTTGCGGCAGAAAAGGTCATTTCGCTAAACTTTGTCGTTCCAGAATATCTAAGCACACGGAACTCGGTGCCATCAAGCTGCACGCTATAGATTCAGCTGCCAAAGCCATGTTCGTGGATGTCAGTCGACAAATATAGAACCAAATTCAAAGTAGACTTAGGAGTTGATGCAGTCCCAAGTCACTGGCTTCGAGTCCTGGCCGAGCTCGACAACAATGACGCAATCTTGACGGGACTCCCAGGTCAACCGCTCGGTTCGCGGGGCTCGTATCCGGAACGTCCATATTGGCAAGGGGAAAGAAGCTCTCACCATCTTTTCCTCATTGAATCTCTTTGCGTACCATTGCTTTGTACCATTGCTACCAGCTATGCAGGCCCTTTAGGTCGTCAAATTCCTTAATGCCGCGAACACTCCTGAGTCAACTCTTCGTGTCAAACTTCTGCGTGGCCTCGGCACTGCGACGTGAGTACACAACTCTATTAAAGCAAGATGCTCTAGTATTCTCACTCAATGCTCTTCGACGGATACCTATCCCGCTGAGTGAAGTTGTTCGACAGTAACCCGAGAACCTTGAATGCGAATGCGTCACTTGTCGGATTGATAAGTCAACTGTGTTGTCTACCGGTCCGGTAGTGGCACCTAAGCAGGATGGGAAGTATCGTCTGAGTGATGACCTCCCTTTAGTGAATGAGGTGGTTCTCAGAGAGCGTCACATTCTGCCTACTGTTGAGCAAGTCCTCGGCGATGCAGCTGCTTTTTCGAAGCTGCATGCGATCGCAGGGTTTCACCAAGTGAAGTTGTTGGCGGACTCTCAAGAACTGACAAATTTCATAGCACCTTTCGGTCACTGTTTCTCACGACTGCACTTCGGTATCACGTGTCCTGGAGTACATTCAAAAGAAATGGCACAGATTCTCGAAGGTCAGGATAGTGTGGTTCATATGACTGACGATGGTCTTCTGTTTCAAAGTGATAAGCAGGAACATGATGCAAGGCTTGAGCAAGTGCTGACTCGTCTTGAAACTGCAGGCATCACTTTAAACCAGGAGAGGAGTTCCTTTGGGGTCTCCGAAGTCTCATTCCCAGACGTCATTGTCTCACCACAAGGCATCAAGCCAGATCCAGGCAAGGTTGAAGCAGTCCGTGCAAAGGCACCTGCCGCACGCCTTGCAGCTCTCAGACATCTACTCGGGATGGTAAATCATCTTGCGAGGTTGATACCACGTATCTGAAATCAGTCCACCGATACCCATCCTACTAAACAAAAATACTAGTTGGACTTGGCAGCACCAACATGAAGCAGCATTCACAAAAGTCAAGGCACTTGTGACGTACGACCGCTGCTTGTCCTAGTACTAGTCATATTATGCTACCACAGTCTCGGCTGCTAACAGCTCTTTTGGACTCCGAGTAGCCCTCTTGCAATCACAACCATGTGGTGAGTGCAGGCCTGTAGCCTTTGCCTCAAAATCAATGATCACCATAGCCTGGATCATCATACCGCGTGGATCATACAACATGGGTCATCCACAGGTTTGACGAGTTCATCAGAGACATCACCTTCACTGTAAAAACTAATCGCCTTCCTCTAGTGCCATTAACTGTTTTGCAAGATTGAAGTTGTGCTTCCTCCGTTGGTGCGAAGATTCAAGCTAAAGGCCATGCCTTGTCAGTTCAGCTGATGCACGTCCCAGGAAAATTGTTGCCTATGGATGATTTACTTTCTCGCACGCCTCGTAATGTAAATCCAGTAGACACTGTGGAATGTTTTGTTACAAAATTCGCTACTTCTGCTCCAGATGTGCTGCCTGTGAAGATACAGGATATCAGGAAAGCGCAGAGCTGTGATAGACAGTGCAACGCGCTGATTTCGTTCTGCCAGCGCTGCAGGCCAAACAAGTCAACGATGCCTCTTACGGATCAAAGTATGTGTCAGTGAAGGATGAACTTTCTTTTGCGATCGCCTTCTTTTCAAGGGCATTCGCCTCATTATCTATTCGTCACTGAGGCCACCAGTCTTAATGCGTCTACACGAAGGACATCAGGGCATAAGTCGCAACAAAGGCTCTCGCTCGTGAGTCTGTATAGTGGCCGTGTATGGCAGCTGAGATCACCTCTCTCGTCACCAATTGTGAAAAATGCACCCATACGCCAGTGAATCCAGAGGAACAATTCCTCTCTACTAACTTGCCTGGCCACCCCTGGGAACATCTGTGCCTGGACTTGTTTCACCTTAACGACCAAACCTTCTTAATGGCTGTTACGAAGGTTTAAAAATAACCTTCTTAAGGTCATGGCACTGAAGACCACAACGACTCTAGTGGTCATTAATCTGCCGAAGACCCTGTTTCCGCGACACGGGATACCGCAATGGATAAGGTCGGAGGATGGTCCACCCTTCTCTTCACGCGAATTCGCCGCATTTGCTGCCACCTATGACATCGACCACATCACCTGTAGCCCCTACTACCCACCGTCTATTGCGGAGGAAAAAAGGATGATGCGCACTGTTAAAGACCTCCTCCGCAAGGCGTAAGATCTTCACATGGCTTTAGCTATAGGAACACACCCGGGGTGAGTGGCTTTAGCATTGCTCAACTACAAGTTGGAAGGCGATTATGAACTCGACTCCTAAAGATGGACGAGCAGCTTCGTCCACCCTGACCAGTAAAGGAGAAGGTAGTAGTTAGAGACGAACCTTACAAAGAAAAAGACTGCTTAGGAGTTCGACCGACGTCATCGGGTAACAGACGTGCCATCACTGGAAGCGGGCGAAGAGGCCTGGCTTTGTACATATCAGGTTCGTGCCACAGTTTTGAGCAGCGCTCAGCGTCGAAGGTCATTTGTAATCAAAACAGAGCATGGAACAATTCCGCACCGAAATCGCAGACATCTAGTTCCTTTCGAACTAATGTGAGCAGAGACTTCATTGTTTCAACCTCACCACCCAATACAAGTGGTAGCAACACCTGAGCGAACCTCTCCGACGGCAGCACCTGCTCCTTCACGTCATGCTGGTGATAGTATTGTGTGCACTCGTAGCGGCTATCGTGTGGTTCCACCCAACCACTTAAACTTGTGACTTGAGCAGGCAGATGTAGTGGTCCACACACCAGCGGTGACTTCCGGGCAGGAGCAACGGGGCGCGTGCCAAATAAAGCACTTTGGAGTTCGGTTCTGAAAGGGTGTGTTTGTGGTCTCGCATGCTCCGCTGCGTCGTGGCTTTCCTGCACGGCCTGACAGTATTGCCACGCGAAACGCTGGATATAATGCGCTATTACAGTGTGAAGGGTGCTGTGAAGGCTGCTTTAGATGCTATCTTCAAGCATTCAAATCGCCAGAAATTGCCCATAATTTTCTTGTCACAAAAATTCAGTTCTTGGATTTGAGGCTTCATTTCACCAAGATGCTTATCAGCTGCCTTCTGTATCTATACCTCAAGGACCAAGAAGAGCCTGTTACAACAGGAAAGTGCCGATTCTACGTTCATAAGAATGAATATTGTTCTGACTACCCGTTTAAAAGCCCTCCAAACATCCTCTCCGCACCAGACATAGGGGCCTAGGTGGATCGACTGCGTGCAGTCAGATATCCCTTACAGCTAGTCTTGAGTACCTCTAAAGGCCTACTACAAAAGTACAAGTAATATAAGCCCAAAGCAGAAAGAAAGAGCTAAGTCGCTAATGCAGGTATCCCGTACATGCAATAATTCTCCCGCAGCGTGAATGAGGAAGTAATCTGGAACTGGGTGAACGTCGTGTTCTCATCTGGGCAAGTACTGACAAATTTAGTCACTATTATCCAAACAAAAGAAGGCATTGTGCACAGAAGAATGTAAAAATATACATGAAATCTGTCTCAATAGAGTTTGCTGTGTTCGTTTACCTTGTCGGAGCTTGTACAACGCTAAACCAGTCATTGCAATAATGACCGCTCACCAGAATGCCGTCTCACTGTTAAACCTTAACGGAACTACGGCTGCTCAATTTATTTAGATAAAGTTAAGGTTACGACAAGAGCACGGTATAAAGCACAGTGAGAAATTCTTAACACTGTTGCCAAGAGCGACAAAGGCACATGAGCGAGAAAAAACACACAACACATGAGCGCACCTTAGCGCCCCAGTCTTTGTCGTTCTGCGGAACGGTGTTAAGTATGTCCAACCAACTTGCCCACTGCGGAATTTTCCTGAATCGCAGTAAGAAATTATGGAAACATTAACGGACTGCCGCTGCTCACGGCATTTAGATCAAATTGAGATCACGACAAGAACAGGTGTTAAAGCACAATTAGAAATTACGGAAACGTTATTTGTCTGGCGAAATATTGCTAAGTGCGTAAGTACGCCTTCAATTTAACATTTAGACAAGAAGTTGCCTTTTGCGATGCTATTGCACTAGTTCTTACACGCTTTCGATCCTCCTCCTGCGTGTTGCTTTCATGAAAATGTGTGTCTTGTTTTTATTTGTGTCGTTCTTTTATTGTTATCACCCCACTTTTTTGCTTTGTTGTTTTCATTGTCGCTTGCTATTGCTGGGTTTTCTGCTTTGTTTTTGTAATGACGTAAACAATTATTGATGATGCTTGTATGCACTGTTCTTCCTCCACTCTGGGCGTCCGGAACGCACCGTCGGAGACAGCCTGCACCAGTGGATTAACGGGTGACTCCGGCAACAAGGACGCTGACGCTTATGTATGGACGAAGAAAACTTGTATTTGCAAATACTTTACAAAGCATGGTTACAAGGTGGCATGGTTACAAGGTTCCATGGGATACAAAAAGTTACAGTGTTGGTTTGCATCACATAAACCAACCCTACCTCGGTTAAGCGGCCCACAGTGAGGTCCACGAGAACGGTCGGAAAACTGGAGCCACCTTTTTTATACCCAATATCCCGCACAAATTACTTACTAATCAAATATTCTTGGTTTGATTTGTGACTAGAAAATTAACTCACCAATTATTGTGTTTCTTAGAATTTCCTTGCGTAATGGTTTAGTCGACCAATATATCATCTCAAACATTTTAACGCGGTTCACAGTGCAGAATCCGCTCCAAACTTCCACATTATAGAACAGGAAAGTATCAGGGGCCACGAAACATATATTCTTCAGAAGTTCGAAGAAACGACACACAAACATAGCCTATGCAATAAAATACGCACAGGACAAGCACAAGTCCAGAATGCGGAGGCAGGGAACCGTTAAAATTATGGTTCCAGTCCTCTAACTCGTTCGCGAAGCGACGAAGAAGACAAATGCCGTGTGGCGTCAATAACGAAAACTTATTTTAAAGTAAACCTGGCAGGGAGGTGAACAGGACAACCGTTTCCCAGCAAAACATCGACCCTGACTCGGGAGCACACTAAGAAAAAAAAAAAAGAAAACATTCCCAGAGACGCCAGAGATCCAACTGAAAACCGATCCTTTCTCATGCGGCTCTATGAAATATCAAATGCCAACACATATAGGTAATAGTGGCAGCGCATACGCCGGCATCGCGGAATTCACAGCGGCCGTGCCGAGACCCCAAGGACGCACATTCGAAGCTTCCACGCCACAGCACCGGTACAGAATCCACACGCGGAACAGATTTTTTTGCCACCCGTTCGGAGAGGCCACCTGTTTAACTAATCGGCGCAACACAATGTTCTCAATCTGTTCACACCCACCCTATTTCTGCGCGCGAGGAGAATAACTGCGGCGGTTCCAGGAAGATGGCAACGCCGATGAAGGCTGGAAGCCCCTCGCCGCTGGTATGTGCGATCGCTAATGTGGCGCCGGTGGTTCCCTCCGCTCCCTGCGCTCTGTGGTATTTAGAGGAGCGCCAACTGCGTGTCTGTTCGGCTTTCGTTGAGGATCTCGGTCCGTGGGTGCCGTCGACGACCCTTACACAAGTGGCATCGGTGGCCAACGAGCTCGTCGAGATGAATTTCCCCCGCCCAAATGGGCCATGCCGTGCTTTTCAGATTGTTTTACTAACGTTTGGCGCGATGGGCTTACAATGATCGTGTCATTAGCTTTCCCCTGTCTCATACTCGCATGTTCTTTTGCTCATGATATAAAAACGTGTGGTACATCTTGTGTTATTGTGGTAGCAAAAGAACTGTGGAAGTTTCGCGCTTCTGGGTGGGGCATATGATTGTTTTGTCTGTATATTGGCTTTCTGTCGCTTCATGCAGTAAACTGTTGAAAGTCGGGACTGTGTCCCGTCTCTCTTTCCGCCCTTATATATTGCGCAGTACGTCACTTGGTTGGTAGCCGTAAATTAGCGTCGCGTACAATGTTTCTGAGACACTTTCTGGTACCGACAGAAAGAGCGTACACCGCAGATTCGTAACGTTGCGTTCGCTTACCGGGCGTAAGGTTGCAGGAGGGCATTTTCAAAGAACATGTCGTAGACACGGTCGCGATGCAGGCACTTCTCCAGATGCGGTTGCGAGATGCCGAACAGGTTGGAGCCGTGGTTGCATAACTGGCCGCTGTTGCTGGAACGCGCGCACTCTCTTTTGTGTCGTAGTTGAACAACATCACCGGGGGAGTGCAGTACGTGTAGTAGTGGCGAATGCACTCGGACCACACCTGCGTAAAATTCGGTAATGTACGCCGTATTGTTATGGAGTGAAATGGCTGTTATTGGATCGTATCTAAGGATGCGCAGCAAAGAATGCATTTTTTTATCTTCTCGTATATTTTTGCGAAATATTCAATCTGTAACAATATTTAATGAGAGACACGAAGTCGCTCGAAAGCGAGGACGCGGAAGCTGGAATTTACGTAAGTACGAGCTGAATTTCCGCGGTCAGTTAAATCACAGTAGCGTCTGCTCCACTAACGAAGTAACGATCAAGTGTTTTATTTTAGCGGTAACAGAATTTTTAAGTTCCACCAGTGGCATATAGCACAAATGTACTTATTCAGCGGGATTACTCAAAGGCAAGCATTACTTACACTCCTCATCAAGATGCATCATTGACCAACTCAGTTTTACTAATGAAGATTAAAACTAATTACTTTCTGAATACATTGCAATATACGAGAGGAATCCAGTTCATTCAAAAGGCTCATTCATTTGTAAGTAATTTTGAATCCGGCACCAGCTTTCATATATGCGCTGTGCAAGTAGCGTCAAAAACGCTCTGCGCATCCATTGAGTTTTCAGCAAAACACTTTTTTTATGTATTCAAGCTCGAAAATTCTGAGAACATTAATGCACTACGTCAACAAATTTGGGAACACAATTGTCGGAAGCGATTCCATCCTCAGAGCTCATTCCGAGTGGATATCCCTTTCGAAATGACCCGCTACAATTGGTAAATTGGAATATCTGTCATAAAGTACGTAGCTTGAAAGTTTGTTAGCGAAAATTTGTAAATTTTGTTATCTTCATTTTGATTTTCTGTGAATATAATGTCCGCCTCTGCAAGTAACCTATTTCAGGGCTTATTCATCTGAGGGAAAGGGCTGACTGTTAATAATTCTGTTAACGATAAAAGAATACCCTGAATATTTCGTAAATGATAATATTAGTAGTTTGATAAACATATTTCCTGCGCACTCACGTTTTGTTTGCTCACCGCAGTGCACTGTATATAGAAAATGAGACCAGTGGTTTAAGGGTGTCTGCGTTTCAGGTTAACAGACACGCCAGTTAAATTACCCTTCGTGCAGGGTCACTGGGAAGGGACTTTTAAGTCATCTAACCTACAGGAACTGCACCTCTGCCTACAGTCACTGTGAGAACTTTCAAAGCCATCCTGCGATTGAATACATCATTACATCACCCTTCTGCATAAAAAGACAATATTGCTCTCAATTTACAAGTTCTAATACAAAGCCTAGCATTTCAGAAGGCTTTGGGGTCGCAGATTGTCGCGAATTTAAAGGTACACCCACAAGTCTACTTACAAGCATAGTCATTTTCAAACGACTGGAATGTGTGGTTCATACCACCAAAGTTCACCAAATGCGCATTGGTTTTTCACCTCTCTGCTATTCATGCTTGAGAATTTCCTTCCAGTATATTCTTTAAACTTTTCGTAGAAACCAGCTGGGCAGAATATGTAGATCACAAAAAAGCAATGCACTCGACAGGCACATTGCTTAGAGACATTCTATCAATTCAGTGTTGAGTAAATCATGACGAATGCTAATTTATATTTGCATTCATTTCAATGCAGGCCAGTGACAACTAGTCACGTAGTCTTCTTAAGCTCATTAGGTTTCGTTACATGTATTGCAGTCTGGCAGTTCTGCTCGCTCTCCTAGTTAGCTTGCGTATTTTAGCCAAGCAGCTTTCATTACACCTATTACAGTGTAGGAATTTGCCTACATATCCTTGATCATTTCTCTCTTCGGTAAAACATCAATCGATGATGTTCTAGAGTCACCTAAGCCTGTAATGACCATGGTTATATGGATTTCTTCTCTTCTTTTTCAATAACTACTCCAAACACCTTAACTCGATAGGTCCGTTCTGAATATCAGTGCATCCGGAAAGTGGGCCTTCACAACGGAGTTCTGGTTGGGTGATTATCTAGAGACTTTCAACATGATGATGATAATGGTGATGACTTATTGGCACCCCCTTTGAAACAGGGTGCTGAGAAACAGTCAACCAGCTTGCTTGAATCAGTCCTTTTACCGCAAATACGTTTTATCCCCTGGTCTCCTCGTTTCACACAAAGTACGTCAACGCAAGTGATTGATCAACACAGGAATGTACACATATAACAAGTCGACGTACATGTATTACATGTACTGTGACTGTACTGTGACTGTGACTACAGAGCGCCACTCACCGGCACTGTTTTCTGTGGCATTATGCCACGGAACAAGAAACTTTATATAAATCAATCGTCACTTATAGCGCATACGTAGACGAGGGACAAAAAGGACGACGAAGACAAGCGCTGTCGTCGTCCTTTCTGTCCCTCGTCTAGGTATGCGCTGTTAAGTGACGATTGATACCATGGAATACCAACTAGCCCGTACCCAAACCTTGCTTTATATAAATATCCTCAGTATTCAATTCCATATTCTTGCAAATGTATTTGGCATTGGTTTTGTTGTTGCTATATATTGCCGCAGCTTTGTTTGTAACATCGTTCGGACCCGCCATGGTTGCTTAGTGGCTATGGCGTTAGGCTGTTAAGCACGTGGTCGCGGGATCCAATTCCGGCCACGGCGGCCGCGTTTAGATGGGGGCGTAATGCGAGATCACCCATGTACTTAGATTTAGGTCTACGTTAAAATACTCCAGGTGGTCTAAATTACCGGGGTTCCCCAATACGGCGTACCTCAGTCAGCAAGGGGTTTTTGCATATAAAATCCTATAATTTAATTCAACATTGTTCGGTGCGAAAATAGGAAAGTAATATTTTTTTTCTTTTCACTGCTGTAACCCTGCTCTAATATGAACTAGCAAAACCCAGGTAATTACGTTTGAGTGTTATGCAGGGCGCACTTTAGGATTCCGCGAGTTGGCCTTCAAGTCAGCGTTTGTTTCATTTTCTTATTTGTGTAGCGACCAAAGAGCAAACTTGTTCCAAATTAAGGCATCTGCTACGGTAGAACGCTGTTTTTTTATAGCATTGGCATATGTTAGCTACTGTGGAGCCCGTTTCCATACGTGTCATTGCCGCCTTCTTTTTTCCGGTAAAAGATTAGCATAATTCGTAGATTTCTTGCAACGCAAAGTAAACACGATGTAAACAAGAAGACTTTTACCTACCAGTGAAACATTTCGCTAGTGTTTTCGTCCTCCTCAATGTACAATCTTTATCAATAGTATACAGGCTCTTTCGCGCCTTCATCATACATGCGGTTTGGCAGTGTAGTGCGGTTAGCGCTGCGTTCCTGACACTCCTGGCGTCTGAATGAAGAGGATGCGAGTTTAATGCGTTCCTCAGTGCGTTGGAACTGACGGCATACAACAGGAACTCAATTAAAGAGCTGGTAGGCCGACAGAGGGCAGCGAAGCAGAACAAATACTGCATCGAGTAAAAACTACCGGAAACCGAACATTATCGGCCAGTACGCTGAGCGTCAGAGGTCCGGTGTTGGGCCGAATTTAAGAGGGAAAAAAGAGGAGTAAATGGTTTCATGGACAGTTGGCTTGCAAATGCAGGCTTTATGACATAACGTCGACTCATTCTATTTCCCTCCTCGATGACTGACACCTGGATCACGGATAGGCGAAACAAATCGCTTACGTATCGCTCTGTCCCCGGTGAGCTGTGCGCCACACTGCTCCGGGCGATGGATCTTGCCGCCAAATTTAGGGGTCTGTCGCGAACATCATCGCCTGACGGTGCCGTGACCACGGTGCGCGGCTGCTCGTCGTAGAAGCGCGGGTCTTCGATCAACGCTCCTCCGTCCGAGACATCCGGAAGGGCGTTGTACAGCGGCTCCGGTTGACGCCATCCAGACGATAGCTCCTGGTCCGGTAGGAGGTCGTGAGGAGCCAGGCGACCGCCTGGAGCGCCGACCATTGCTGGCACCGCCGCAGTTACGAGACCCGCGAACAGGACGCCAATGAGAGAATAGGGCAGTATGCTGGTCTTGCTGCATAGGGTGCTCCTAGTAGGTTCAGCGCCGGCTTCCATCTGGGAGTATGTAGAGTTGCCAACATTCGTGTGAAGGACGAACAGGGACTTTCAATGGCGATGGTATAATTAATGAAATCTGGTATTTGCGTAGAAATACTACATCTGTTGCCCATAATTCACTACAAAAGCGTACGAAGGAAAGCTCCGGGCCATGGTATTGTTGCGATAGCAATTATATGGACTCTCCAGGCGAATTGCTGCCACCAGCGTGGTCATGAGGTTTCGTATAAAGCCCAAGGGTGATAAAATCGTCCCCGCGCCGCATGGTTTATATGCGTGTAAAAGCGTGCGAGGGTAAGCCGGCGATCGCGACTCAATCTCGCGCACAAAACGGAGGAAAGCGAGGGGAAAGCGTGTCGCCTTCCGTCGCGCACATGGCTTCAAGGGGAGGGTGGGAAGGGGTGACGCGTTCTACTCAGCGCACGCCCAGCTGGGCCGCTTTATATTGAAAGCTATCTGCAGCGACTCCAGAGTCCACGGGGCCGCTCTGTTTTCCCAACATAGTTCGTATTTATGCGTGCGTCCGCGCGAAGGACAATTCACTGATTGTTGCTGCCACGTTTCCTCAGTGCAGCGTGTTGACAGCGAGTTTCCGCTGTCATCGATTAAGATGTGTTCATGATTCTGTGTACACGCATGACAGCATGGCTGGCAATTTAGTTCGTATGCCTATGTTTGTAAGGCCGATTGTTAATTCATATAGCTGTCCAATAATTTGCAATCGGAATCGATGCTTCGACTTTCGGGCGAAACTGACACTTATTTGTGAGTAACCGTGAAACCAAAGTTACACGGTTATAATACTGCTTAGAAAAACTCACACGCTGCAATAATGTTTGTCGTTACGCACTACACTTAACAGTGATATCGCTTCCGATACGAAATGACACCATTGCGGACGATTATAGCAATACGAAAACCTCGAATTGATCATTTAGTGCCTGTATAGTACATAATAATTCTTATCTAGATATAGCAGCTCAGAATGGCTCCGCTAAAATTCGGCAAGCCACCAAGTACTTTATCGTCGTGAAGTGTGTCGGGCTCAATTACATTTTATTTACATGTATCTCATTTCATTTCATTGCGAGATTATATGGGTGCTCCAGGCGCGTGTCTGTCATCAGCGTCGCCGTGATAATCCTTATAAAGTCAAAGCGGGATGACACCGTCGCCGCGCTCCGTATGCTGTATATGTGAGTGAAAGCGTGCGAGGTTGAGCCGACGATGGCGGCTCCATCTCGCGTGCGCAAGGGAGGGATCGGTGAGGAAGGGCGCCGCCTTCCTTCGTTCGAAAGGAAGCGGAGGGAGGGGAGGGAAGGGGAGTTTAACAAAGCTGATTCTTGGGCTAGTTGGTAGGGTTTATTCATAATGGTAAGTATGAATAAACCGTACCATCAAAAATTCATGATACCCCAATTCAAAAATACAAGGACGTAACAGAGACACAGGACAGCGCTACTTCAGCGGTTGCTGCGTATTCCGCGGCCACGTGGACCCTATCTTGAAAGCTATCTGCAATGGCAAGACGTTGCGCTGGGGGCTCACAGCTTCGTATGCCCCTGTTTACACCCCTTAGTTTTGCGTTGAAACCGACGCAGAACGAAGGTCAATTTTCTTGTTGCTGGAGCCGCGCTTCCTCACTCCAGCGTTTAGGCCGCGAGTTTCTGCGGTCATTGAGTGAGAAGTTTCACGTTTGATTGTGCGCACGTGACACCATGCTTGTTAATTTAGTTAGTAAGCGAAATTTCCTACCGAATCGACGTATCCCCTTTCGGGCTTAACTGCCACGTTTTATTTTTATTTCAATTAATTGCCCCGAGGGGCTATCACGTAAGGGGTGGTCTGGTGCCAAAAAATAAAAGGTGGAATTGCCAAAAAGATTCAACGTGAAAACATCGTTGTTAGGCTGTGCATGAAGCTTTCCGGGCAGGTAAAAGTAGCGGTGTTGTGGGAAAGGCCGTTCGAGTCTTTCTGTACTCTTCAAAAAAAAAAATAATAAATCAGAAGAATCACAAAGAGTGCGTATCAGGCATTTTCATAGTGGCGCCCCGTTTTAAGCATGCGCATAATCTTTCTGTAACTGGTACAGCGCAACATACAAAGGAAGAAACAGGCCGAGCCGGCCAGATAAAGCTGGCCAGGTTGGAAGTCAGCGCTCTGTTCCTCTATCTGGCCGGCTCGGCTTGTTTCTTTCTGTGTGTGTTGCGCTGTACCAGTTCTAGAGTGCAATACCAACTCGCCGAAGCCTCAACCCTAGTGAACCACATAGTCTTTGTTGTAGCAAGTGGTTTAATACTGTCCTATATCATTCCTCAGGACAGCGGTGGCCTTGCGTGATTTTCTTTGTGTTGCTGTTATTTATCACGCAGAAATATAGTGTTCAATAATTATAACAAGAGAAACTTCATATACACCATATAGTAATGCTTGGCGTATTGGATTTATAGTCATGAGCAAAAGCTAGCAGACTGATGGTGCGAAGGAAATGTTTTCTTCTTCTTTTTTTTTTTTTTTGTTGCAGTTTGAACATCGCGCCTGAAACAACGTGCCGCAACTAGTATAAGAAATGTACTGAGAGCATTCTACGGTAGATGTTTGGGAAAGGAAAGAAAAAGCATTGAAAGAGCTGCAAATGCGTTTGGACATAATTCTTAGAGCAACATAGTAAGCGATAAGAATGGGCACTCGAGCTGATTCGTAGCCGAGCATGCAGTTTGCTGATTCCGGCAGATGATTCTGCGTGTTTCCCAAGGTAGTAGCTCAGGCCATTGTCACGGCTGCGACTATAGCTAGCAGCTTGACAGGTGGCACGAGCCAGCACGTGCGAAGCCTAGTAAGACCTTGTCGCCGGCATCCCGACGCCCTTACTCTGTAAAATGCACCCGGGGATCGTTTTTTGGTTCCTTTGCCAGCGTCTGACGCTACTGCTTTGTCGCCATTTCATAGTAAGGCCGCATGAAGTTCTTTTACACGTTGTTGAAGACTTATTCTCTTCGTATTTATTAATGTCGCCGTTAGTCGCATGAACGAGTGATGGAGGGGGCATGACAGCCTTGAAGTCATAACGAGCTGCTGCCCCTTTGTAACGTGGAATTACATTTTGCGCTCTTTCCTTTCTTTTTTTTTTTTGTTTTTACCTTGCGCGGCCATGACGGGTGACACCAGCGACAGCAGCGATGCGACAGCGTTTGACATGCGATGCACGTTCGAAACAATGACGAAGTTCGAAAAGAAAGGAAAAGGAAATCGCTCGTTAAGAAATGTGTCCTATGGACACATGGCGTTTGGTGCAGAGAGCTTTATGTTGATTTATTCAAGACGGTTCTGCTCAGCAGCTTCGGAAACAGTAGAGTGCGGCAGTTTTCCAAAACATACTATTTCTAAAGCCGCGCATGTGCAATGTTTGCAGTTTGGATAATGTGCGCTTTGTAAATCTTTCTGCCATATGTGCGCTCGAGCGTTAAATATTTTGCATTGCGCTGAAGTTACGTGTTTTCCTTTTTTAATTGCGTATGGAGTCCTTGCAGTAGGAAGCTTCTTGTTTCTTAGCATTCATAACAGTCCTTCCTTAATAGCTATTCTTTTTGATGACATGCCATAATACCAGAGACATTTGCTTTGCTAGGTAAGAAAAATATGCATTGCTCCAAGGAGCATCTATATTCAAAAGCTTTGAAAGTTCCATTATGGCTCACCTTCTGGCATCCTACGAATTGCAGGAATATCCACTGTTCCTTTCTGACAATAGGCTCTGCAGCCAAAGGACATCATGGATATTCAAGGGCAAATTTCCAAGTGTAAGAAGACGATTGCATGGCTTCAAAGACAACAGGTGAACAACCCCCGCGAAGTCGAAGTGTGTAATTGGCTAAGATGGCAATATCTTGCAGCTGTTTAAGGAAGGACTCACTGGAGTGCACATTAGAGACGATCATGCTGGTGCGTGATCAATGGTTTATGCACAAAATTTATTTTGGCACGCAACCGTTTCCATAATCTTGCTAGCTTTATCGACCCTTCTTCGTAGAAGTGTCAGAAACAGCATCATATTTCCTTCTAGCACAACCCTATTTTGAGTAAATTAAATGTTGACTTGTTAATATAGTTATTTTTCACCTGGATACTTGAAACATATGTAGTGCTGGTGTGAAGGTTATTGCTATCATGATATTTATGTACCAGTGTTTTCTATTACTTGTATTTCGCTGTTTCTTCGCGTTTTCCTGCGTCTCCCACTTTTCTCACAATATTGCTTCAAAAAAATGCTTCTCTAATATTTTCGTGTTCTTGGCTGTTCAGCCAGGTGACTGATATTGAAATAACAACGCAAATCAATTTACAATACACCCTTTGGTGTAAGTTATTAGAAATATCATATCACAAACGATACAGTTCTATTGCCTCATGGACAGCTGGCATTATTGTTGCGCTAAGTTACAGCTTGATGGATAAACAATGTGAATTTAAACAAAAGAGACATAAACGAAACAAAAGCTTTGTGCGCTCATCGTCGCAATATATAAAGAGCGGCTCAAGCACCAGCATGAAATCACTCGATGATGCATGTAACATTACAGCAGTGGTCACAAAACAAAGAAAAAAAAACAGGAAAAATATACGAAAATGAAGTCGTGACTTCCGAGGCTTGTAGGCGCGTGGCAGCCATCACGGAGGAGGACGCGTATCATCTAATCCGCCGGGTGCGCGAAGAGCCAAAGTCTGCCGCAAGAGCCTACGGGGGTGTCCTCTATTATCGTTTACTATATTACTCCATGGACAAGCTTCCTAGGATCTGGAGATGGTAGCATTAAACCAAAACGAGCCAGACCGTCTTGGAGCACTACAACTTTACTGAGGCAATATCCAATGAACCTCGCGTGGCACGAGGCAGATGCAACTAAACGCACTAAGTCCTGTGGTTGGGTGCTCGTCAGGGATAACGCCAGACGCCCCATTGTGGAAGAAATGCAGTTTAGCAGAATACGTGTGTAGTCCAAGTTGGTGCCTGGCTTGCGATGTTATTGGTGCAGTAGTTAAGGAGAGGAAGTTCAGGAAGATTTATAGTTGCAAGCCATGCCATTCTTTTGCTCACAATTGTGATCTAGCGATCTTAATGAAAGAAAATATAAATGCCTAGCAAAGATGCCCGTCGGTGGCATGTTGTGCGGAAGAACCGTAACATTAGCGAATAAAGGGGGAGGCCGCTGCTCTGCCTTCTTACACCCCTTCCTGTAAGTTGTCTTCTTGCTGTGTTGATAGGGTTTAGGAGCGGAAAATAATGATTGACTTTAATGGACGACCATGACGCCAAATGGAGTAACGGCTTACTGCGATAGTTTACGATGCTGCCATATGAATGATGAATCCATACCAAATTCGAATGAAACCTTTTTTTGTTCGACCACGAGTAACAAGGAAAGCTGAGATAAAGTAACGTTGGTAACTTGCCTGCAAGCATAAAAAGCACTGGTGTTCGTTTCTTCATTTTTAACGCGATAACGTTAAGGGCCCCGTCTTGCAGAAAATCCGAGGTTGACAGAGTTGTCCATGAGCGAAAATCGCCGTATGTATTTAGGTATATGCATATGCCACGCCTCGCTATATGACACGCGGTATATGCGGGTTATATTGCCACAATATCCCATCACTAAAGTCTCTCACATACCTTGTCTTACATTATTGAAAAAAATTTGCTCGGAATATTGAGAAAGACAGCGTACAAACAAATTTAATGAAACAAAACACCGAGAGCACATGCCTTTTATGTTAAGCCTTCTCCGATTTACATAAAAGTGTGAATCAATAAGAAAAACCTGAAAATGATTTAATTACATGGCGCGCTCTTCCACTATCTCCGGGATCGGCCGACGTAAGAGCGTTTCTACGAGAAAACCCGCCTTCGTGCATACCGTTCCACACCAGCGTTTCCCGGTAAACATTACGGTTACCTACGCTGCAGTTGCCGCGAAGCGCGAGAAAGCACTTTGGGATCTTTGAGTGCTATCGAGTTCCACTCTCAAAGGCGAAGCTTTAGCCTCCTCCACCTTTTATTTTCGCTTGTCGCAGCGGCACCGCGCAACATGTTACCTACGGGGCTGTTTGTGACGTGCTCACGTGTTTCATTCTTTAAGTATTACGACAGTATGCCTCTTAACGCATGTGTAATAAAGTTATTATAACTTTTTTGTTGTTGTTGACATACTTTATTGCTGCTCCCAGTTCACTGCAGAGTGGAACCGACTAGAACACTGAGGGGGGGGGGCTGAAATGAATCACATAGATCGCGTCTCAGAATAAAGGCTACGCGTGGATACGCTTGTGCCGCCTCTCTTTTCCGAGTACAAGTCAGTTCTTCGCGCTGCTGCGCCGTGTATACTGGGCGCAGAGGCTTCATCAAGCAATGATTCATCAGCGCCCTCTCTATTTCCTTCAAAAAAAAATGAAGAAAATTTCGTTTTGCAAAGTTTGGTGAGACACGAAAGGGGGGTGCTGGCCTAGACATGGAAAAGCCACACTTTCGCAAAGCCAGCGGTTAAAATATATGTGACGCATTGTAGGGCACTTGGCCTGGCAGGTCCTTCTTGTAAAAGACGCTCTTAATTAGACTAAATGTCAAAGTCACCGCATAGTATACTAACACATCGAAATATAACACCACCGTAGCCCCTCCAGAACCTTGCGGGCATCCTCCCCGCGTTTATTCCATCACCAAGAACGCACCGGCCACAAATATCGCATGACAGCACGCGTATATAATTTGCGACATTTTGGAACTGTGCGCATCGGCAGCACTTGAGCTATGGAGAGATGTATCTGTCTAGTCGAAATCTATACCTCACAAGACGCCATCATGACAAGGCACGTTCGCGATGACGAATTATTCACAGTATGCGGTGGACCTCAAAGTGTGCCAAGAAAGAGAGTGCACTCCGAAGGGCACACAGGTTTTCATGGAACAGCGAACGGCCGCATTTATCTTTCTGTGCGGCAGCTCGTGAGAAGCAGATAAGATAATGAAGAATTTTCTGTTATGCGAATGAAAGGAGTTCGAACAACGTACGGTGAAACATCGCTGCTTTGTTTAGGTCTAGTGGAGGTCAAATGCCTCTGTCGTCAACCCCTACTTAACGCGAAGCCCCTTTATCAGCGCGGAGCTAATACTGAACTGCATTTCTCCAGAACCTCACTGCAGCAGACATTCTGCCCTTTTCCATCCCCTCTTCTTTAAGCCACCCGTTCTAATGCCCGTAATCTAGTCTACGCAACACATTACATTTTAAGGCTTAACTTTCTCTAAATCTCAACGATATATTAGTTAGCTGCATTTTC